>NC_137786.1:130852621-131452621 GCF_963383645.1 Muscardinus avellanarius
GCAGCAGGTAGAGGCTAAAGGAGTACATCTGACAATTAAATCTAAAAACTTCATGTTGCTTTTTGGGCCCTATCTGCTAAACTGTATTGTGAGTGTTGTTTCATAGGATTGAGGTTTTCAGACATCGGACGGTGTTGCAGACAAAACCTGACAGACATTCATTGCAGCCCTCTGGATCGTCATAGATGTACACGGCATGGATTCCCCCATGTCAACTAGATGCATGAAAGCTGGAACCTCCAATTTCATCCCCATCCAGCTCAAAGAAGTTACTAGATAGAGGAAGACATGGACAAAGCCTAAGGAACGGAAAGGGTTAAAAGAGATTCTAAAAGCCAAATTCTCCAAAAACCTCTGGGTGTAATTCTTATCATTTCCAGAATTTGTCCCCTAAGACCCACTTGCAGGGTCAGGGGGCTAATCTTAATCATAAAGATCCACCTGCAAGGTCAGGGGGCTGATCTCAATCACAAAAGACCTGTGACTTCACAGGCCTTAGTTTTGTCTTGTTTATGGTTGGTGATTTACATGTCCTTCACTCTATGCTTCACTATTGTTCTTTGGTATTTACACTTTTCTACTAGGAATCTCACTGGAGGGGTACAAATCTTGATTTTGAAAAATAAACTGGGTCAGTTGCACGAGAGGCAGTTGTCCATGTCCAGTCATTTGAGATTTCTCTCTCCCAAGCCCCGGGGATGAATCCCCACATTTAGCATTGTGAACAGGGACTTGAAGGAGTTTTATTTGATAAGGGAGAGGAATTACTGCAGAAAAGGCCTCTGCAGAAAACAGCCGAAGCCTTTTGCCCATCTTCCAGCAACTAAGTCCCAGTGGTTTCAGTGCCGACCGAGCTGGTCTGTCGCAAAGGATTAATAAATGTATAGCTTGAGGTTTCTTAATTAAAAGACAAAGATATTTGGGTGTGGTGGCACATGGCTGTAACCTTAGTTTTGGGGAGGCTGAGACAAGAGGATCACAGGTTTGAGTCCAGCTTAAGCAATTTAGTGAGACCCTTATCAAATTAGCAAGACCACGTTTCAAAATAAAAAATAAAAGCGTTGGGGGTGTAGCTCAGAGGCATAATGCCCCTCAGTTCAATCCCTAATACCTAATAAATGAAAAAAATTAAAGCCAGAGACAAAAAGCCATAAGCCATTGTGGAATCACCTTTTTTCTGCCACAGTAAAAACAATTGAAACAATATACAAAGAATAATGTGGCAAATTATAATCCATTCTCCTGTCAGGAGACAATGTTGAAAGAATCACGGCTGGGCGTGGCGGTGCACCCTTGTCACCCCAGCATCTGGGAGGCTGAGACAGCTGGGCGTGGTGGCGCACCCTGGTAACCCCAGCATTCGGGAGGCTGAGACAGGGGGATGGCGGTTCATGGCCAGCCTCAGCTACAGAGTGAGGCCCTTTGCAACTCAGAGAGACCCTGTTTCAAAATAAAGAATTAAAAATAGGGCCAGGTGTGGTGGCTCATGCCTATAATCCCAGAGCTTGGGAGGCTGAGACAGGAGGATCGCACAGGTTCGAAGCCAGCCTCAGCTACTTAGTGAGGCTCTCAGCAACTTAGTGAGACCCTATTTCCAAATAAAGTATAAAATAGGTCTGGGAGTATAGCCCAGAGGTAGAAAAGCTCCTGGGTTCCACCCCCAATACCACCAAAAAAAAAAAAAAAAAAAATAGGGCTGAGGTTGTAGCTCAGAGGTAGAATGCCCCTGGGTTTCATCCCCAGTACCGCAAAAAAAAAAGAAAGAAAGAAAGAAAGAAAAGACAGAATAGAATAAAAAAGGAAAAAAATGTTAAGAGTACAGGAGATTTGTTTGAAAGCACAGATGCTTCTACTATCGCTCAGCTCATAGATATTTGCTAATAACTTTTCCATAAGACACATAAATACATTTTTTTTTGGCAATACTGGGTTTTGAACCCAGGGGCATTCTACCTCCAAACTACACCTCCAGCCCTATTTTTTATTCTTTATTTTGAAATAAGGTCTCACTGAGTTACAAAGGGCTTCACTAAGTAGCTGAGATTGTCTGCAAACCTTCGACCCTCCTGTCTCAGTCTCCCAAGTACTGAGATTACAAGCGTGCGCCACCTACAACTTTAATTTTTAAAGATCCAAACAGACCCTATGTGGTACCATGGGTCAGGGCAGTGAGCTGGGCCGCAGCTACACATATGAGAGGAGGGCTGCACTGAGTGTCTAGTTAGGTGCAGAACTGGGGAAGCCTGAGAAGGAAGACTATCAGGTAAGTTGCCCGGGGGAACCGCGTTCCCAGACGTCTCTGAGGAAATACTCCCAGCCTGCCATTTCAGCCGTGGTAGTCAGCTTTCTGTTGCTCTGACAAGTGCCGGAGAAGGTAAAAGTTAGAAAGGTCTGTTTGGGTTTGTGGCTTCAGCGGTCTCGGTCCACAGTCACGTGCTGTGTGCCTTGGACCTGTGATACCACAGTGCATCAGGGCGTCTGCAGCGGAGGCCTGGCCCGGGTTCCCAGTGTTCCTCCCAGGACGCGCCCCCAGTCACCTCCCTTCCTTCCCCAGGTGGCTTCTTTCAAAGGCTACCCCCCTGTCCCAGCAGTGCCACAGGCTGGCTACACAGCCTTCCTCTGGGGAACCTCCAGATCCAAACTATAGAATGGGTGCGTCTGTGTTTCTGGACACTCGGGGTCTCGGAGCAGCCTTCCTGTATTTGAAGCATTTTCATCACGAGTCCCCCCATGGAAGCAGAAACCAGAACGCAACTTCCCAGCTCACATGTTACGAGGTAGGGCACAGGTGACAAGCTAAGATTTCATGAGATACACTCAACAAGGGGCTTATTCAAGAGGGAACAAAGGAAGGGCGAGGGAGCTCAGGGAACCCACTTTCCGGCAAGGCGAAGGAAGAGGCATCCGTTTTGGGGACAGCAATGGCAGGGTGAGTAGTGTCCAGTTCTGGTCTCACAGGGGCAGCAGAGCGGCCGGGCTGCAGGAGCCGGTGGGGCTCGCCTTGCAGTGTGGCTGGGGCCTGTTCCTGCTATTTCCTTCCCCATGCTTGTCTCTCCCTCCCAGACACTCTGTGAACCTCTAAGTATTCTCTGGTAATCTCCTCACGCCCTCCAGTTAGCCAGGGTATTCTGTTGTTTGTTAGCTGGCAAGTTGACTCTAACTCCATTAAGGACAAATTCACTGAATTCTGGTAAAAATTCTGTTGCCTTCATTCAATAAAGGAGACAGGTTTAAGGAAAAGTGAAAATACAGATGTAAGATAGAATAAGATAAGTCAAGCTGGGTCCAATGGTGTTTGCTTATAATCCTAATACTTGGGAGGCTTAGACAGGAGGATCACAGGTTGAAGGCCAGCCACAGTAATTTAGCAAGGCTCTCAGCAACTTGACAAGACTCTGTTTCAAAATAAAATTCAGAATAAGGCTGGAGGTGTAGCTAGGAGGTAGAATGTCCTGGGTTAAATTCCCAGCACACACACACACACACACACACACACACACACACACACACACACACTTAAAAGGGTAAGTCAAGACGGGCGTGGTGGCGCACACTTGTAATCCCCGCGCTTGGGAGGCTGAGACAGGAGGATCGCACAGGTTCGAAGCCAGCCTCAGCTACTTAGTGAGGCTTTCAGCAACTTAGTGAGACCCTGTTTCCAAATAAAATATAAAATAGGTCTGGGAGTATAGCCCGGAGGTAGAAAGCCTCTGGGTTCCACCCCCAGTACCACCTAAATAAACAAATAAATAAATAAATAAATAGGTAAGTCAATACCATATGGTACTAAATTAAAATTAGAAGTATCTATATAAATGTGATGACCCATCTTTTTTATCTCTTTTGGTAATTCTAGCTCTCTGGGGCTGGTGTAGCTCAGATACGGCACTTGCCTAGCATTTGTGAGGCTCTGTGCTAGATCCCTGGCACTAGAAAAACACAAGTAAACCAATATTTCTAGCCTTCTTCACTAAATGCCCCAGAAACAAGGCCCAGGTATTAATGAACATCCATTGTACTCAGATTACAACCTTGAAATATCACTACTCACTAAGTAACATTAGATTGTCTTGAAGAAATGACTGACTGGATCTGGGAGCGATGTATAAAATGAAGGTGGAACATGGTACCAGGAAAAAATATGTAGATTACTAGGGTTAGAGCAGGGGCTCAGAGCTGAGGGTCTCGCTGGTCAAAGCAGGGATACTTTAAACATTAATAAACATCAAAGTGGAACTGAACCAAGACCTATCAAATGTGTTTAGATTTCAGAGTGCGTAATATTAAAAGCACACAAGCAAAATCAATTGTTCTGCTATAGTTTGGGTGTTCTTTTTTTTTTTTTTTTTTTTTTTTTTGGTGGTACTGGGGTTCCTGGAAACCCTCTTACTTCCAGGCTACACTCCCAGACCTATTTTATAAACAGCGCAGCTGGCTTCGAACCTGCTCGATCCTCCTGTGTCTCTGCCTCCCAAGTGCGAGGATTACAAGCGTGCGCCACAACGCCCGGCTGTCCTCGTCCTATTTTTTTAAGGATATTCATTTATTTATTTATTTATTTTTGGTGGTACTGGGGTGGAACCCAGAGGCTTTCTACCTCCAGGCTATACTCCCAGACCTATTTTTTTATACTTTATTTGGAAACAGGGTCTCACTAAGTTGCTGAGAGCCTCACTAAGTAGCTGAGGCTGGCTTCGAACCCGTGTGATCCTCCTGTCTCAGCCTCCCAAGCGCGGGGATTACACGCGTGCGCCACCACGCCCGGCTCCTCATCCTATTTTAATTGTAACTTTGGAACAGGGTCTTGCTAACTACCTAAGAGCCTTGCTAAATTGCTGAGGCTGGCCTTGAGCCTGTGATTCTCCTGCCTCAGCCTTCAAGCACTGGATTTGCAGATGTGCACCACCGTCGTGCCTGGCTGCATTTTTACTTACTCATTTAGTCTTTTAAGACTATAACAAGCTGGGCGTGGTGGCGCACGCTTGTAATCCCCACTTGGGAGGCAGAGACAAGAGGATTGAGCAGGTTCGAAGCCAGCCGCGCTGGCTTAAGAGACCCTGTTTCCAAATAAAAAAAAGTATAAAAATAGGTCTGGGAGGTAGAAGGGTCTCCAGGAACCCCAGTACCACACATGCACACACAAAAAGACTATAACAAAGGCTCATTGAATGTGTGCTGGGGAAACCAACAGACACTGATCCTTGCCTTTGGGAGCTTTTTGTTTGGAGAGGAGAATTACAGGATACACAGGATCTTCTAACATAATCCCAGTGGACTCAAGCTGGGCCAGGGGTGTGGTTCACTGATAGAGCTCTTTCCAAGCATGTAAGAGGTCCTGGGTTTGATCATCAGCACCACAAACACATGGATTGTAGTGGAGCACAGCAGATAAAGTGAGAGCTTTCAGGGGCTATGTTTTGTCCAGGGAGGAGGTAACAGTGACTTGGAATAGAGGGATGGCAGAACAGAGAAAGAGTAGATGGACCCTATCTACGTACTTGGAGGTAGGACTGGCAGGTTAGTTTTGTGGGTGTGTGTGATTTTTGTTTGTAGTTGGGTGGGATAAGGAAAGGAAGAAGAAGACAATAATGCCGTCTAGAATTGTTTAATTTTTTTTTTTTTTGTGTGTGTGTGTGGCACTGGGGATTGAACCCAGGAGCATTCTACACCGAGCTACACCCCAGCCCTATTTTATTTATTTATTTATTTATTTATTTATTTATTTATTTATTACGGTACTGAGGCTGGAACCCAGGGGCATTCTGCCTCTGAGCTACACCCCAGCCCTATTTTTTATTCTTTATTTTGAAACAGGGTCTCACTGAGTTGCAAAGGGCCTCACTAAGTAGCTGACGCCCTATTCTATTTTTAATTAATTAATTAATTAATTATTTTGTGATACTGAGAGTGGGACCCAGAGGCTTTCTACCTCCAGCCTGTACTCCCAGACCTATTTTTATACTTTATTTGGAAACAGGGTCTCACTAAGTTGCTGAGAGCCTCACTAAGTAGCTGAGGCTGGCTTCGAACCTGTATGATCCTCGTGTCTCAGCCTCCCAAGCACTGGGATTACAAGCATGTGCCACCACGCCCAGCCTTCTATTTTATTTTTATTTTGAAACAGGGTCTCGGTAGGTTGATGAGAGTTTCACTACCTGTTGAGGCTGTCCTTAAACTTGCAATCCTCCTGCCTCAACCTCCCAAAGACTGGAACCAAAGACATGTGCCACTACACCCAACTTAGAATTGGTTAATTGAATAGACAAGGAAGCCATTAACCAAGACGACCCAATCAATCCAAGGAATCATGGATGAGATGACACTCATGGGTTTCCAGCAGTCTGTTCTGAAGCCTGGCGCAATGGGGCAGGCCTGTGATCCCAGGACTTGGGAGGCTGAGACAGGAGGATCGTAGGTCTAAGGTCAGCACGTGATAACGTAGTGAGAGTCTGTTTCAAAATAAAGAATAAAAAATAGGGCTGGGGGTGCAGCTCAGAGGTAGAATGCCCCTGGGTCCCCAGGACCACAAAAACAAACAAACAAACAAACAAACAAACAAACACTGGATATCACCACACTTGTAATCCCAGGCTGAAACATAAGGATCCCAGATTTAGCAAGACCCTCATCAACTTAGCGAGGCCCTGTTTCAAAATGAAAAATAAAATAGGAGCCCGGCATGGGGGTACATGCTTGTAATCCAAGTACTTGGGAGGCTGAGACAGGAGGATCACAGTTTCCAGCCTTACCTAGTGAGGCCCTCTGCAACTTTGTGAGACCCTGTTTCAAAATAAAGAATAAAAACTGGGCTGGAAGTATAGCTTAGAGCTAGAATGCCCCTGGGTTCCATCCCTAGTACTACAAAAAGAATAAATAAATAAATAAATAAATAAATAAATAAATAAATAAATAAATATACTACTGAGGGTATAGCTTGAAGGCAGAATATCCCTGGGCTCAATCCTCAATATGAATAAATAAATAAATAAATAAATAAATAAATAAGCCTGAGTGTGACCAAGCATGGTGACACACACCTATTATCCCAGTAATTGGAGGTCAAGACAGGAGGATCGGCAGATTCAAAGCTTGTCTTAGGGATTTAGCAAGACTCTGCTTCAAAATAAAAAATAAAAAGGGCTGGGAGTTTAGCTTGAAGGCTGAACACCCCTGGGGGTTTAATCCCCAGAAACACACACACACACACACACACACACACACACACACACACACACAGGCTGGGGATGTAGATCAGTAGTAGGATATTCCTAGGTTCAGTACTCAGTACCCAAAACAACTAAAACCTGCTACTCAGTTCTGAGAGGACTGGCTCATTCCATTGTCCAGGTTCCTAGAGCTCCTCCTTTTATCTTGTAGAGCTAAGCAGGTGTCTTGCCCATACAAGACATTCGTGCCAGCATTTGAATGCAATGCACCTGCGATAGGTGCATTACAGAAACCCAGATGAGGGGAAAAGAGATGCCCTCCCCAACCTTTTTCCAGGATCATCATGTCATGCCAACTCATGGATGTACCCTGCCTGAATGAGAAGTGTATCCATATGTTAGTATGTTCAATGCAGTTAGTATGTTTAATGCATTTGGCTTAATCCTCATAATGTTATAATATGCTTTTGTTTTTAACTTATTAGTGAAGAAACTCATCAGCAGGCAGCCTAAGCAAGGGCTTACTGCACTGACGCTTGTCTTCATGAACTGGCATAATTCATTATTATTATTATTATTTTGCTGGTATTGGGGATGGAACCAAGGGGCATTCTACCTCTGAGCTGCACCCCCAGCCCTGTTTTTTATTCTTTATTTGGAAACAGGGTCTCACTGAGTTGCTGAGAGCCTCAGTAAGTAGCCGAGGCTGGCTTTGAACCTACGCAATCCTCCTGTCTCAGCCTCCCAAGTACTGGGATTACAAGCATGCACCATATGCCCGGCTTGCCATCATTCGTTCTGCAACAAATTTTGAGAGGCTTTATGTGTAGCAGGAAAATCAAAACCCAAAGCCAGGTGTGGTGGCCCACGCTTGTAATCCCAGCATTTGGGAGGCTGAGATAGAAAGATCTCGGTTCGTGGACAGCCTCAGCTACTTAGTGAGGCCCTTTGCAATTCGGTGAGACCCTGTTTCAAAAGAAAAAAGAAAAAATAGAGATGCCGGGCGTGGTGGCACACACTTGTAATCCCCGCGCTTGGGAGGCGAGACAGGAGGATCGCGCAGGTTCAAAGCCAGCCTCGTTGGTTTAAGAGACCCTGTTTCCAAATAAAGATGTAAAAATAAGGTGTCTGGGAGTGTAGCCCGGAGGTAGAAGGGTTTCCAGGAACCCCAGTACCACCACCAAAAAAAAAAAAAAAAAATAGAGCCGGGTGTAGTGGTGCACGCTTGTAATCCCAGCATTCGGGAGACAGAGACTGGAGGATCGCGGTTCCTGGACAGCCTCAGCTACTTAGAGAGGCCCTTTGCAACTCAGTGAGACCCTATTTCAAAAAATAAAAAGACTAAAAAAAAAATAGTACTGGGGATGTATCTTGGAGGTAGAATGCCCCTGGGTTTCATCCCTGGTATCACGAAAATAAATAAATAAATAAATAAATAAATAAATAAATAAATAAATAAATATAGCTGGGTGTGGTGGCTTATTCTTGTAATCTCAGCATTTTGGAGGCTGAGACAGGAGGATTGCGGTTCACAGACAGCCTCAGCTACTTAGTGAGGCCCTCCGTAACTCAGTGAGACCGTTTCAAAATAAAGAATAAAAAAAATAGGACAGGGGTATGGCTCAGAGGTTGAATACCCCTGGGTTCCATCCCCAGACCCCCCCACACACACACAAATAAAAAATAGGAAGATGTAGCTTTGAGGTAGAATGTCCCTAGGTTCAATCCCCAGTTCTTCAAAATAAATAAATAAGTAAATAAATAATTTAAAAAAGAAAAATAGAGCTGGGGGTATAGTTCAGAGGCAGAATGTCCTGGATTCAGTCCCTAGTACTCCCTCCCTCCCCGATCCCACCACACACACACACATACAAATAGACACACCTCACTGTTCCAGGAAATTTCGAGACATTCATGGATGAAGGTTCCTGAAGTGGCTCGTTCTACTTTTTTCTGTTCCTTCCGATCCCCCCCACACCTCCGGCTGTTTGCAGACTCTGCCCTCTTCTTCAAGGAGTTTGAGCTGTCGGCAGGCCTAGCACAGTCCGTGCTGGCTGCGTGGGCGCCTAGTCTCATGGCCTTGGATGGGAGCTGAACCCTGATGATTATTTATTTATTTATTTATTTATTTATTTTTGTGTGTGGTGTTGGGAATGGAACCCAGGGGCTTTTCTACCTCCGGGCTATACCCCCAACCTATTTTATATTTTATTTGGAAACAGGGTTTGACTATGTTGCTGAGAGCCTCACTTAATAGCCGAGGCTGGCTTTGAACCTGCAGGGTCCTCCTGTCTCAGCCTCCCAAGTACAGGGATTACAAGTGTGCACCGCCACGCCCGACTCAGCCCTCGTGATTTTAAAGTTAGGCTCAGTCTGTGTGTGTGTGCTGCGTCTCCACACTCCTCCGTGTTGTCACCAGCTTCTGCCAGGTCCTTTAGCCTGTGGCCAGGTCCACCCCTGTTCACCTTTTTAAATTTATATTGGGGATGGACCCTAGGGGCATTCTGTCTGTGAGTTATACCCCCAGTCTGTTTTATTTTTTTATTTATTTATTTATTTATTTATTTATTTATTTTTGCGGCTCTGGGGATGGAACCCAGGGGCATTTGACCTTCGAGCTACACCCCCTACCCAATATTTTATTCTTTATTTTGAAACACAGTCTCACTCAGTTTCGGAGGACCTCACTAAGTAGCTGAGGCTGTCCGCGAACCGTGATCCTCGGATCTCAGCCTCCCGAATGCTGGGATTACAAGCGTGCGCCACCACGCCCGGCATATTATTATTATTATTATTATTATTATTATTATTATTATTATTATTTTTAAAATAGGGTCTCGAGCCGGGAGTGATGGTGCACGCTTGTAATCCCAGCATTCGGGAGGCTGAGACAGGAGGATCGAGGTTCACGGACAGCCTCAGCTACTTAGTGAGGCCCTCTGCAACTCAGTGAGACCCTGTTTCAAAATAAAGAATGCCCCTGGGGTTCCATCCCCAGTACCGCAAAAAAAAAGAAAGAAAGAAAAGAAAACAGGGTCTTGCTGAGTTGCTGAGGCTGTCCTCAAACCTGTGATCCTCCTTTCTCAGCCTCCCAAGTACTAGAATTACAGGTGTGCACCACCATGCCTGGCCATATGTCTTCAGCCTTTTAAGTGGCGCTGGCCCTGAGGACATGAAGGTTGGTTGGAAATGTCTTTAAAGTGTTTCCCAAAACATAGGCAGGACTTTTGAAGCAGGCAGAGTCTGCTGGGAAAACCAGGAGAGGAGAGGTGGCAGCTTTGGAATTCAGTTTCAGGGACTCGGGGGCGGGGAGGGAGGGGGGAGGGAGAGGGGAGGAAGGCATGGTAGCTAATTTGGTCAGGAGTCGCCCTTGTATAGCAGAGGTCTCACTAAGTTGCTGAAAGCCTCACTAAGTAGCTGAGGCTGGCGTCGAACCCGTGCGATCCTCCTGTCTCAGCCTCCCAAGCGCGGGGATTACAAGCGTGCACCACCACGCCCGGCTTTGACTTCTTCACTGACAGGAACAAAAGTGCTTACCTCACATCTAGTTTTATGGGGATTAAAACAAGCGGGTAAAGCCGGGTGTGGTGGCGCACGCTTGTAATCCCAGCATTCGGGAGGCTGAGACCTGGAGGATCACGGTTCGTGGACAGCCTCAGCTACTTAGTGAGGCCCTCTGCAACTCAGTGAGACCCGGTTTCAAAATAAAGAATAAAAAATAGGGCAGGGGTGTAGCTCGGAGGTCGAATGCCCCTGGGTTCCATCCCCAGACCCGCAAAAAACAAAACAAAACAAAACAAAAAAAACCCAAGCGGGTAAATGTAGTAACAAGTAACATAATAATAAGGAATAATAATCAGGAATAAGTTCCACTTATTCCTTGGTCATAGGAATATACATAGAGCATTCACAGACCTGCACATCGGGGTCAGTAAGTTGACAGGACACAGTGATCCTAGGGAAGGGTCTTGTCTAGGGGGCATCTCTCTCTCTCTCTCTTCATCTGCATTCAAATGATTGCATGAGTGTCTTCTATGGGCGAGACACTTGTTTAGTTCTGTGAGAGAAGACGAGGCTCTAGTGAGGAGATAAAAAGGAAATAGGCAGATAGGGAAAAGGCCTCGGTAGAAAAAAGCTAATTTCCTGAGTTTCCTGAGGGGCGACAAATGCCTGAAACTCCAAAGGCTCAGAGATAAGAAGGCCAGAACTTCACAAAGCCATTTGTTTACTAATCAACAAACCCAGGAGCCAGCACAGAGCAAGTGGACACTCCTACTGAATGAAAGGAGATGAGCCCCTTCAAAGGACTTGCAAATACCCTATGCAAATTCTCCTTGCAATTCCAAAAGTCACTCTAACCAAAAGTGGACTTGCAAGCAGTCAGGCCTTGCCTGACCTGATGACAAATTGGGGACTTACCTGCTCGGGACCCCCTCCCCTTTTGGGGAGCTGTTCTCTCTCTCGCAGGTCCTGTTGGCCCTGAGAGAAGGCAGAGTGCATCTGAGGGCACGTGGCTCGGGCGACTCTCGAGTAGTGACCTGAAGGCCTCTGCTGGACATCATGGCTGGCCAGGCCCCTAGGGGTGACCTGCACCTCTTTTCTGGCAGATCGTGTGGACTCTGGGAGAAAGTAGTTTGCAACTGATGGGCACTTGGCTCGGGCGACACTCGGGTAGTGACCCTGAAGGCAGCTACTGGACCCTGGAGTTCCGACCGCCCCTATGGGGTGTTCGGCCACTTTTCTCTATTCCCTTCTGGCAGATCGCGTGGACTCTGGAAGAAAGCAGCCTGCCCCTGAAGGCAATTCGGCTTGGGCTACTCTCAAGTATTGTCCTGAAGACAGCTGCTGGACCCAGAGTTCCAGCCCCTTTGGGGGTGTTCAGCCACCCTCACCCCCATTCCCTGCTGCTTCCAATAAACCTTTTACTCCCCTTCCTGAAGTCTGCGGGTGTCATTCTTCGCTCACCGTAGACAAGAACTCGCCGGGTTTTCTCTCAAGAAACCCCCGTTTCACTAGGAACCCTGGAGACAATTCGAGCCACACCTCTTGCACTGAGGAGCAGGTTTGAGAGCCACGAGTGCATCCTCATTTGTGGCTTACTTCCAGTCATTCAGTAATTGAAGGGTGCCCCGCCATTGACAATCCAACATAGAAAATCTGCTGGGCGTGGAGGTGCATATCTGTAATCCCAGTATTTGGGAGGCTGAGACAGGAGGATGGCAGGTTTGAGGACAGTCGCAGCAACTTAGTGAGAACCTCAATAACTTAGCAAGAACCTGCTTCAAAATAAAAAAATAAAAGGGCTGGGAGTATAGCTCAGACGTATAATTCTGAGTACCAAAAAATAAACAAAGAAAACTAATTTTTTTTTTTTTTTTGGGTACTAGAGATGGAACCTAGGGGCATTTACCTCCGAGCTACTCCCGAATGCTGGGATTACAAGCATGTGCCACCATGCCCAGCTTACTTTTTTTTGTGTGTGTGTGGGTCTGAGAATGGAACCCAGGGGCATTTCATCTCCGAGCTACACCCCCTGCCCTATTTTTTATTCTTTATTTTGAAACAGGGTCTTACTGAGTTGCAGAGGGCCTCACTAAGTAGCTGAGGCTGTCCGCGAACCGCGATTCTCCAGTCTCAGCCTCCCGAATGCTGGAATTACAAGCGTGTGTCACCACGCCTGGCTCCGGCTTACTTTTTGTTTTGCAACAGACTCTCACTAAGTTCCTAAGGGTCTGGCGAAAGTGCTGAGGCTGGCCTCCAACTTCCGGTCTCAGCCTCCCAAGTACTGGTATTACAGGCATGAACCACCACACTGTGTACTACCGCAGGGGTTTTAAAAAAATTATTTTAATTATTATTATTATTTTTGCTGTATTGGGGATGGAACCCAGGGGCATTCTACCTTTGAGCTACACCCCAGCCCTATTTTTTATTCTTTATTTTTTATTTTTATTTTTTCCAATTAGACAACTTTATTTGAAAGTCGGGGACAACCGAGCCCTCCAACCCGCAAGGTCCTGGCGGAGTCGGAGGGACAGTGGCGATCTGCGGAAAAAAACCAGGGTCAGGGATGAGTGATGGTGAGCCAGACCTCGCGAGCTGCCGCATGGGGACTGTCGGTGCCTGGGTTTCACCTGCCCACATCAGACAGTGGGCGGTGAGGTGAGGCCCCTGGAGGCTCTGGGCCCCGAATCTCGCCCCTGGCCATGGCCACAGCCAGGGGTGATTTTCAACCAACACCGGTTTATTCTTTATTTTGAAACAGGGTCTCACTGAGTTGCAGAGGGCCAAACTAAGGAGTAGCCGAGGCTGTCTGCAAACCCAGACCCTCCTGTCTCAGCCTCTCAAATGCTGGGATTACAAACATGTGCCACCATACCCGGCTCACCACAGATTTTAAGGAAGCTGTGGTTTCAGAAAAGGAGCCTGATAGTTGTGTGAAGAAGAGATCCCAGGGTGGCAGAATGGAGGCTGGAACAGGAACCCAGGCAAAAAGTAATGAGGGCTTGAAGAGGGGTCTTCAACACGGAGAGGAGACAGGGCCCTCTACACACGTCACACACGTGAGAGGAAGCCATGGCCAGATTTGGAGCTAAGCAAATACTCTGGGGTTGGAGCGAAGGATCCTGTCATGATTAGAAAACCGGTGGGGAAGCTGGGCGTGGTGGCGCACGCTGTAATCCCAGCATTCTGGAGGCTGAGACCTGAGGATTGCGGTTTGTGGACAGCCTCAGCTACTTAGTGAAACCCTCCGCAACTTAGTGAGACCCTATTTCAAAATAAAGAATAAAAAATAGGGCAGGGGTGTAGCTCGGAGGTCAAGTGCCCCTGGGTTCTATTCCCAGACCCGCAGCAGCAATAACAACAACAAAGATAAAGAAAAAGAAAAAAGAAAAACGGTGGGGATCCGGGGGGTGGAAGCCCACATTTGTGATCTTGTAATCGAGCATTCGGGAGGCCCGGAGGATCGCGGTTCTGCGGTTCGCGGCCAGTCTCAGCTACTTAGTGATGTACTTTGCAACTCAATGACACCCTGTTTCAAAATAAAGAATTAAAAAATAGGGTTGGGGGTGTAGCTAGGAGGTGAATGCCTCTGGGTTCCATCCCCAGGTGCAAAAAAGAGAAAGAGAGGGGTGGGGGAGGGAGAGAGAGAGAGAGAGAGAGAGAGAGAGAGAGAGAGAGAGAGAGAGAGACCACTGTAGGAGATGGGCCGGTGGGACCGACCCAGGACAGTAACCCTGCTCAGCAATCCGGGTTTGCTGGGTACTGCTGGAACACGATGAAGACCGTCCCAGGGGGTCGCCAGCGCAGAGTGGGCACTTGGGGGTGTCTCTGCGGGGAGGGACGGTTTCCCTGGCTAAAGCCAGAAGCCCCGCTGCGTTACAGAGAGAGAGAGAGAGAGAGAGAGAGAGAGAGAGAGAGAGAGAGAGAGAGAGAGAGAGAGAGAGAGAGAGAGAGGAGGAGGAGCTTCCCGGCGGGGCGGGCCGGCGAGGTGCCCGGCCATCGCTGCCCTGGCTCGGGGCGGGCCGGACCGGAGGCCACACCCTGAAACTACCTGGCGGGCCAGGAAGGATGAGAGCGAGAGCCGCCGCCGCGGGCTGGGCGCGCCGGGCCTGCGCCGAGCTCGGGACCCGCGCCCCGCGCCCCGCGCCCCCGGAGCCCCGCGGGCCATGGGAGCCGGCTGCCCGCAGGGAGCGCGACTCTGAGCCCCGGGAGCGGCCGCCCAGACCCGCGCCATGAGGAGTGATCGCGCCCGCAAGGCCGGAGGGGGCCCCCGGGAGCTCGGCGCGGGACTCAAGTACAGCTCGCGGCAGCAGGTGGGCGAGGGCCGGGGGCGGAGACCCCTCCTCGGCGCGGCCGCCGCGCGCAGGTGGAGTTTCGGGCTGGGCCGGCACCTGGCTGGCCCTTTGGCACCTGAGTTGCAGTCGCCGGCCCGGGCGGAGGGGGAGCCCCTGGGGCTCCGAGGCGCCGGGAGCCCCCCCCCCCCCCCGCTCCCCGGATCCTGTCCTGGGCTTAAAAGGGGGGAGGGGCGGCTCCCTCGGCTTAGGTTAAAGGCAGAGCTTTCCTGGAGGAACCCGTGCGGCCGAGGGGGGCTGGCGATGGGGCGGTGGAACCGAGGCTTTCCGGGAGGTTGGAGACTTTCTTCTTCCTGGTCCAAAGGCACTTTGGGGCCTGGGAGGAAGGCAGCCCGGAGACCAGGGCTTTGCTGACATGGACGACGGAGCTCAGGTCTTCAGAGTTGGTTTTGCCCGGCCTCCAAGAGGGGATCCGAGCACTGTGGGAAGGTGATTTGAGCCAGAGCGTGGGAGCCTGCGTCTTGAGCCTGTTGCAAGATACGGAAGGAGGAAACTTCTTTAGCAGAAATAACAAGAGAGAGCGCGTGAGAGGTCCCAACGACATTCCATCTTACTGTGCGCAGCCAGGGAGGGGGTGCTAGTTACTTTACTGAAGGACACACCCATGGCAGTGCCCAGGTGGGCCTGGCAGCCAGGTCTCTACCCCCTGTCCAGCCCCACATTTCCTTGAAGGCAATGAAAGGGCGCTGAGAGGCAGGGCTCTTTGCGCCTCCCCTGCCGGCCCCGTCTCTCTCCCCATTGTTCTTGGCCCCTACTCAGGCCAGATTTGGAGGTCTCTCCTAATTCCTTTCTCCAAGCACTATCCCGATTTGGGGGGGGGGGGCTTGCAAGAGGCCGGGGGCTGTTGTGGTTGTTTTCTCCACTTTCCCTCCAGCGGCTGGAGCTCCTGGCTGAGTCTCCCCCTGCACGAGGCCGAGTGGCAGCCATACCTTCTCTTCCTTTCTGTAATTCGGTGTTTCGGGAATCCTTTCTAATTGCCCGCTCGGTTCTGGACTCAGCTTGCTGTTTGGTGTTTGTTATTGCGGGGCTGTTTCTGTCCCCTCCCTTCAAGCTTGCCCTTCCCTTTTCTGGGACTCTCCTGCTGACGCTGGGAGTCTGGGCCCATGCACCTTCCGATGGGCCTCACTCCCACGCTTTCCTGGGCACCTGCTGGCCCTGCTTCCTTCTCTCTTTGTCCGCCCTCCTCTCCTCTTCAGTGCCGCCCATCCATTCTTCAAGCCGCTTGGTCTTGGTCGGTCGGCCTTCCATTTCTGAGTTCTCTCCTTTCTTTCCTGTGACTCACTATTTTCCTTTTCTCCAGTGAAGCTTCGCTGAACCAACTCTATCTAGTCCTGGGCCAGGTGTGTGTGTAGTCCTCAAACATCAGCACAACCTGGTTGTTTTCTTTAAGGAGCTTACAGCCCCCAGAGCCGTTCTGAGATATATATGCAGAAAGACGTGGGGCAGTGTGGGCTAAAGAAGTAGCAAAAACTCATTTTCATTTCTGTTGGAACTCTTCACATCATTCTCTCCACACCAAGCCTCACCAGAGATCCCATTCCTTGGGGTCACCTGGCAGCAGTGTCTGCAGACACAATGTGGGTATGTTTTTCTGGCCAGGATGTGGGGCTGCCGACCCCGGTTGGGTCTCCATTCAGCAGAGCCTGGCCCAGGTGCGCATGTCTCTGCCTCCCTGCCCGGTGGAACTTGGACCTGGCTGCCTCACACCCTCACTGCCCCCAGCTGGTGGGAGGCGACCCCCATGCCCCCCACTGTGCTGTGCCCTGGCTAAGCCTGTTCTCTGCAGTGTCTGAGGGGTGCCGCGAGCCCTGCTTGCATGTACACAGGTGTGCAGGGGCCAGTTGTTACAGACATCCACCCGAACTGGGAAGCCCACCTGCCTCCCTGAATCCTAGATCCCTGAGGAATATTTGGTGGTAGCTATGAAGCTGCTCTCTCTCTCTCTCTCTCTCTCTCTCTCTCTCTCTCTCTCTCTCTCACACACACACACACACACACACACACACACACACACACACAGAGGCCCCAGTTTCCTTCAGCAAGACTCAGTGTCCCCTAGCCATACAGAGATGAGGACTAGGAAATCAGATGTTGTGGACTCAAAATATGGAGTCTGGAAGCTGGGCTGGATGGCCCTGACTCTTCAGGCTGATCTGTTATCTGTTAATCCATCCATCCATCCATTCATTCATTCATTCATTCACTCACATAACATTTACCAGGTAGCACCGTGTGAGCATTTACGGGGAAATAGCAGTGAGGACCCCAGTTACAGCCCCTGCCTCCAGGGCCACCCTGAGTGGTATGGGAGTCACATTGAGTGGCATGAGCACTGGATTCTGGGTAAACCCTTGGGCAACCCAGGAGGACATCTCTGTAACTCGGCTACTTGCACACCATGGAGCTGAGGCCTGTGTAACTGCCACCATCTAGCCAGGTGATAGCAAAGGTGTTACCTAATCTCTCTAATCTCAGTGTCTGTGGCTGTAAAATGGGATGATGTATATGTTCCTGGTTTGTTTGCAAGGCTTCAAAGGGGTACTGTACATAAAAGCCCCTTGTAAGACCTAGCGCAATGTTCAAATTATACTGTTTGAGGTGGTTTTTTGTTTTTGCTTTTTGGTACTGGGGATTGAACTCAGGAACATTCTGCCTCTGAGCCACACCCTCAGCCCCTTTTTATTTTATCTTTTTTTTGTGGGTGTGGGTCTGGGGATGGAACCCAAGGACATTTGACCTCCTAGCTACACTCCCAGCCCTATTTTGCATTTTTTTTTTTTTTTTTTGGTGGTACTGGGGTTCCTAGAAGCCCTTCTACCTCCGGGCTATACTCCCAGACCTATTTTTACATTTTATATTTGGAAACAGGGTCTCCTAAGCCAGCGCGCGTGGCTGGCTTCGAACCTGCGCGATCCTCCTGTCTCTGCCTCCCAAGCGCGGGGATTACAAGCGTGTGCCACCACGCCTGGCTATTTTTCAGTTTTTTATTTTGATTGCTTTTGTTTTTCTTTTGTGGTACTGGGGATGGAACCCAAGGGCCTTCTACCTGTGGGCTACACTCCCAGACCTATTTTATATTTTATTTGGAAACAGAGTCTCACTACGTTGCTGAGAGACTCACTATGTAGCTGAGGCTGGTTTCGAACCTGTGTGATCCTTGTGATCCTTCTGTCCCAGCCTCCCAAGTACTGGGATTACAAGCATGCACCACCGCGCCCAGCTCTGATTGTTTTTGTTGTTGTTACTGGTTTTTTTTTTTTTTTTTTTTTTTTTGCAGTAACGGGGATGGAACCCAGGCACATTGTGCCTCTGAGCTACACCCTAGTCCTACTTTTTTAGTCTTTTTTTTTTTTTTTTTTTTTAAACAGGGTCTCACTGAGTTTCGAAGGGCATAGCTAAATAGCTGAGGCTGTTCACAAACTGCGATCCTCCGGTCTCAGCCTCCCAAATGCTGGGATTACAAGTGTACACCACCATGCCCGGTTTATTTTTATTTTTTTGTGACACTGAGGATTGAACTCAGGAGCATTCTATCTCTGAGCTACACTCCCAGTCCTGTTTTATTTTATATTTTGAAACACAGTCTCACTTAGTTGTAGAGGGCCTCACAAGGTCGCTGAGGCTGGCCTTCAACCTGCGATCCTCCTGTATCATTCTTTCCAATACTGGGATTGCAGGTGTGCACCAACATGCCTGACCCAGTTTGAGTTTTTTGAGCAGGAAGGTAATATAATATCAATGGTAGAAGCTAGGCGTGGTGGTGCACGCTTGTAATCCCAGCATTTGGGAGGCTGAGACAAGAGGATTGCGGTTTGTGGACAGCCTCAACTATTATTTAGTGAGGCCCTTTGCAACTCAGTGAGACCCTGTTTCAAAAATAAAGAATAAAAAATAGGCCGGGCATGGTGGCCAATTGTAATCCCCGCGCTTGGGAGGCTGAGACAGGAGGATCGTGCAGGTTCGAAGCTAGCCTTAGCTGGCTTAAGAGACCCTGTTTCCAAATAAAATATAAAATAGGTCTGGGAGTGTAGCCAGGAGGTGGATGGCCCCTGGGTTCCATTTCTAGTACCACACACACACACACACAAAATAGGACTGGGGGTGTAACTCAGAGGTAGAATGCTCCTGGGTTCCTGGGTTCCATCCCCAGATCTGCAAGGGGGGGGGAAAAATATATATATATATATATACACACACACACACACACACACACACACACACACACACACACACATATTAGTGGGATATAAATCAAGAGACCGAGAACCCCGGTTTCCTCTGGGGTCCTGACCTCGTGCAGTACCGGCCTGTGCTGCTGAACATAGAGGAAGGCTCTGAGGGGTGTTGGGGAGCCACACCCCAGCAATGGAGACCCTCTTCCTCAATTCCTGTTTTTATTTCCTTCTTTGAAAAGGTAAGAATGGTGGCTGCTCTTTTTCTCCCTCATCTCCATCCCCCTCACCAGGCAAAATAGCCCTTTAGAAAAGGTCTTTCTTGTGCTGGGTGTGGTGGCGCACGCTTTTAATCTCTGAGCTTGGGAGGCAGAGACAGGAGGATCGTGCAGGTTCGAAGCCAGCCTCTCTGGCTTAAGAGACCCCGTTTCCAAATTTTAAAAAGTATATAAAATAGGTCTGGGAGTGTAGCCTGGAATTAGAAGGGTTTCCAGGAACCCCAGTAACACACACACACACACACACACACACACACTGGAAAGGTCTTTCTTTGTTCTCTTAAGCACATGTAGATCCAGGTGCTAGGTTTGGATGGGAAGCCTGTCTTCCCTCTACCACAGTCCTGGGAACATCTGGAAATTCGCAGGCCTCAGCTAGGAGTTGGGAGGCATCAGAGAAGACCGCCTAGCTTGGTAGCTGCTTCAGTGGGGATGAAGCCCAGGTCGCTGCCACCAGTGGGATCATCTAAAGGTGGTTTGCCCTGAGCCAGCTGGCGGCCCAGCTGTCCTGTCATCACCAGCTGCAGCGGAAGGAGAACCAGCCTAGGCTGCCTCCCCCACCTACCCTCTGTGGCCAGGGGCCTCTGTCCCTCAGAATGCTGTGGTCCTGGAGTTCCCTGCTGTCTGTCTCTTCTCTGGTCTGTGGTTCGGCCCAGCACATTGGCTCATGTCTGTCTAAAGAAGGGAAGTGTGTTCTTAGAGGGGAGGGAGAATGTGACAGGGTCCCCAGGTCCCAAAGATGTTACTGCCCTGCATATTGTGTACTGGCTACAGGGCATCCAGAACACTAGTAACCACTGAAGGCACTTAGTGGGGTGCACCACAGTTCCCAGGGGATTGGTGCCAGGACCGCTGGTGGACACCAAAATCCAATGACATATTTCATTGCTTAGTCCTGCATTGATAGTCCTGTATTGCTTAACAGGGAGAGTTCTGAAAAGTTTGTGGTTAGGAGATTTGTTGGTATGCAAACACCAAAGTACTTACACAAACCTACAAGGTGTAGCCTACCACATACCAAGCTGCATGGTAGATATGATGGCATATATGGTATACTGTTGACTGAAATATTGTTATCTTTGTATGAAACCTATGCACATCTTCCAGTATACTTTTTTTTTTTTTTTTTTTTTGCGGGTCTGGGGATGGAACCTAGGGGCATTCAACCTCTGAGCTGCACCCCCTGCCCTATTTTTTTTTTTATTCTTTATTATGAAACTGGGTCTCACTGAGTTGCAGAGGGCCTCACTAAGTAGCTGAGGCTGTCCGCGAACCGCGATCCTCTGGTCTCAGCCTCCCGAATGCTGGGATTACAAGCGTGCGCCACCACACCCAGCTTCCAGTATACTTTAAATCATCTCTGAGTTGGGTGTGGTGGCGCACGCTTGTAATCCCCGTGCTTGGGAGGCTGAGACAGGAGGATCGCACAGGTTTAAAGCCAGCCTCAGCTACTTATTGAGGCTCTCAGCAACTTAGTGAGACCCTGTTTCCAAATAAAATATAAAATAGGTCTGGGAGATCCGGGCATGGTGGCGCACGCTTGTAATCCCTGTGCTTGGGAGACTGAGACAGGAGGATCCTGAAGGTTCGAAGCCAGCCTCAGCTACTTACTGAGGCTTTCAGCAACTTAGTGAGACCCTGTTTCTGAATAAAATATAAAATAGGGCTGGGAGTATAGCCCAGAGGTAGAAAGCCCCTGGGTTCCACCCCCAGTACCACCAAAAAAAAAAAAAAAAAAAAAATCTCTGGGTCCCTTATACTCCCTTATGCAATGTAAATACTGCATGAATAGTTGGTGTACTGTGTTTTCTAGGAAATAAGGCTAAGAAAAAGTCCATATCTCTTCAGTATGATTTTCAAAAGCTGGGCATGGTGTACACAGTTGAAATCCCAGTACTTGGGAGGCTGAGACAGGAGGAGCACAGATTTGAGGATAGCCTTAGCAAGCAGTGACACTCTCAGCAACCTAGTGAGACTTTGTTTCAAAATAAAAGCAAAATAGGATTGAGAGTTTAGTTTGGGGATTGTAGAGCCCTGGATTTCATCCCCAGTACCAAAAAATAAAAAATTTCAATTTTCATTTGGTTGAATACTCTGATGCAGAACTAGTGCATCTGGCAGGCTGACTCTTACTATTATTAATTATTGTTCTATAGATGAGGAAATTTGAGCACATAGAGGCTGAGTGACTTCCTGCAGGGTCACAGCAAAACAGTAGTAGGAACCAGGCATGGTGCACAGGCTTGTATTCCCATCATTTGGGAGGCTGAGACAGGAGGATATGGGTTCGCAGCCAGCCTCAGCTACTTAGTGAGTCCTTTTGCAACTCAGTGAGACCCTGTTTCAAAAATAAAGAATAAAAAATAGGGCTGGGGAGCCAGGCATGGTGGCGCACGCTTGTAAACCCCACGCTTGGGAGGCGGAAACAGGAGGATTGTACTAGTTCGAAGCCAGCCTTGCTGGCTTAAGACCCTGTTTCCAAATAAAAATATAAAATAGGTCTGGGAGTGTAGTCCAGAGGGGTAGAAGGGTTTCCAGGAACCCCAGTACCATGCACAAAAAAATAGGGCTGGGAGTGTAGGTTGGAGGTAGAATGCCCCTGGGTTCCATCCCCAGTACCACAAAAAAAAAAAAAATAATAATAATAATAAAAAATAGGGCTGTGGGTTTAGCTGGCAGGTAGAATGTCCCTGGGTTCTGTCCCCAGCACTGCAAACAAACAAACCAACAAAAACAAAACAAAAAACCTGAAGTGGGCCTGGGCTGGAACCATCTGGCTCTGTTGTGCTTCACTTCGACTGTGACGTGCAAAACTGGGCTGTCAGCCCAGCAGGCTCAGGAGAGGACAGCTTGCTAAGGGTAAGAATTGACTTGATTTGGTTAAGAAACTGGATTACTCTTCCTGGGGTATTTCTGAGATGCCTGGGGCTAAGTTCTAAAAGCTGTTTGACAGCATGGAAATGAGAGTGGAACTAGACTTCTAAAAGTGTTCACACCCTGGTTGCCAGTGGGGAGAAGGATGCCCCTCTTGGCTTTGTGCTTTTCCCTTTGTTAAGAGCTTTTCTAGAAGTGGTTCCCTACTAAAAATTCTGTCTTGGGGCCGGGTGTGGTGGCGCACGCTTGTAATCCCCGCACTTGGGAGGCAGAGACAGGAGGTTCGCGCAGGTTCGAAGCCAGCCGCGCGCTCTGGCTTAGGAGACCCTGTTTCCAAATAAAAATGTAAAAATAGGTCTGGTCGTGTATCCCGGAGGTAGAAGGGCTTCCAGGAACTCCAGTACCACCAAATAAATAAATAAATATAAAAATAAAAATTCTGTCTTGGGTGCCCATACTCCTGGGATGTGCCCATTCTGTGTAGTAGTGATGTATTGGGGTTTCCCCCAGAATCCTTGTGGTAGTGGGCCAGCTGGCTAGAATATTGCATCCTTTGTCTCTTTGGTACACGTGGCTGAGGCTCCGCTGATGGCTGTGGTGATGGGGAAGAGGTGGAGAAGAATATGTATGTGTGCTGAATTCAGTCCATGAGTTCACTCCTCGCAGCAACTCTAGGGAGAAAATGCCTTATTTGCAGATGAGAATACGGAGGCTCAAAGGGCTTGTGCGATGGCCCAAAGGCAGTGGGAGGTCGAGCAAGAATTCCAGCCTTGATCTGTGTGACTTCAAAGCCTCTCATCTTAACCACAGTGCCATTAGGAAACTGCACCCAAAGACGATGGTGATTGACACACAACCCCAGCAAAATCTCAGAACGCATCATTAGATGGAGTTGCGAGCACATAAAAAATGAAGTGGTGATCACTAGGCGCCACAGGAGCGCACCAGATCCATCCTACTCCATACTCGTCTGGTTTTCCCTTTTGATGAGGCTGCTTAGCTGGTAGACAGGAGCTCAGCTGGAGGTGTGATTACAGCAAGGCTTGACACAAAACGTAGCTTTGTTTATTATGCACCTGCTGTAGAAACCGAAAAGGAAATCCACTCACTTGAACCAGCAAATCAGGTTTCCATTTCTCTTGTCTGTTCCACTCGGAACCATATGCATCCTTTTTTTTAAAAAAAAAAAAATTGGGGATTGAACCCAGGGCCTTTTTATCTCTGAACTATACTCCCAGCCATTTTTAAAATTTAGAAACAAGGTCTCTCAAAATTTCTAAGGGTCTTAGAGTTTCTAACACCTCCCAATAGCACCAAGCAGCGGAGGGAGGGCACTAGGGATTGAAACCAGGGGCATTCTACCACCAAGCTACATCCCCAGCCCTAATTTATCTTTTATTTTGAAATTTACCTTCTTTCCTGAATAGAACCACAATGTAATTTTCTTCTGCGGGTGAGATATGACTATAACTAATTAATTTATCAAGTTGTTGTGGCTGGAATCAAACCTGCAATCCTCCTGTCTCAGCCTCCAAGTACTGGGATTACAGGTGTGTGTCAGTGAGCCTGCCCTTTATGGGCATTTTGTCTAATGTGCTCTGGGGACAGCCTATGAGTCTTCTGCCTGATGGGTTTGCGGGAGGACTGGAGACTGGAAGATCCCAAGGTCTGGTAGGTTTGTGTCTGCCTGAGCAGCTCTGCCTAAGAGGGTGCCTCTGGGTGGTGGGCTCAGGGTGACTTCTCACTCTTTCCTGGGTTCTGGGCCATGTCCTCTTTAGTAATACCTCCAATGAGAGTGTGGAGTATTTTCCTATTAGTGATGTACATGATACTCACCTGGGAGGGAAAGGCCGATACTTTGGATGATTTGATTCTGAGTCAGAAAGAGCTGGACAGCCCTTTGTGAGAGGCTGCTGTGAACAGAGCGTGTCCTTCTGAGCCAGGAGTGAGAGCTGTGCACAACCCACCACCTCCAGCGCGGAACCGGAAACCACCTCGGTCCTGTGGTCAGGGCGTGAGGAGCTGGCTGGCCTCATCGCGGGAGAGCCAGAATTTTGAGCTGGTGGCAATCTCAGTAAAGACCAGGCTTGTAATGGGGCTGCCCCAAATCTAAAGTAAGTTTTTTTTCTCTCCAGAGTTTTATTTGGTCATACTTTTCACAATTATTATCAAAAGGCTGAAAGAAAATTTAGCCAACTCAGATAAGTAGCAAGGATTTAAAAAATGGGTAGAAATACCCATGCAGAGACATCACAACAGTTTGCTTTGCCTATGCATGTTTTCTACAAAAAAAGTTTTGTTTAATTTTCATTATAGAAATTAGGAGATTTAAAAAAAATAAGCAATAATAATGTACAGATTAGAAAGTGAAATTCTCTTTCCTAGATCTTAACCCCTATAAATAGGGCTATAGTTTGGATCATAAGTGTCATTCAAAAACTCATGTGTGCCAGGCATGGAGGCGCATGCTTGTGATCCCAGCATTTGGGAGGCTGAGACAGGAGGATCTCAGTTTGCAGACAGCCTCAGCTACATACTGAGGCCCTTTGCAACTCAGTGAGACCCTGTTTCAAAATAAAGAATAAAAAATAGGGCTGGGAATGTAGCTCGGAGACAGAATGTTCCTGGGTTCCATCCCCAGTACCTCCAAACAACAACAAAAAGCTCATGTGTCATGTTTTATTTTATTCTATTTATTTTTTTTTATTTTTATTTTTTGGTGGTACTGGGGTTCCTGGAAGCCCTTCTACCTCTGGGCTACATTCCCAGACCTATTTTATATTTTGAAACAGGATCTCTTACGCCAGCGCGGCTGGCTTTGAACCAGCGCGATCCTCCTGTCTCCGCCTCCCAAGCACGGGGATTACAAGCGTGCGCCACCATGCCCGGCATGTGTCATGTTTTAAAGACTTGGTTCCACATGGGCACAGCGTTGCATACCTGTAATCCCAGTAATATTTGGCTGAGATTAGAGGATGGTAGGTTGGAGGCCAGCACATGTGGTAATTTAGCAAGACTCTGTTTCAAAATAAAAGATAAAATAGGACTGGGGATGTAGCTTGGTGGTAGAACGCCCCTGCTTTCAATCCCCAGTACTCTGTCCCCACATATAGTCTCGGTCCCCAGCTTGGTATTACTGGAAGGTGGTAGAAACTTTAAGAGGAGGGGCCTAGAGCCGGGCGTGGTGGTGCATGCTTGTAATCCCAGCATTCAGGAGGCTGAGACAGGAGGATCACGGTTCACGGACAGCCTCAGCTACTTAGTGAGGCCCTCTGCAACTCAGTGAGACCTGGTTTCAAAATAAAGAATAAAAATAGGGCAGGGGCTGTAGCTTGGAGGTCGAATGCCCCTGGGTTCCATCCCCAGACCTGCAAAAAAAAAAAAAAAAAGAGGAGGGGCCTGCAGGGAGGTCTTTAGGTCATTGGGGTGTGCCCTCAAAGGGGATTGTAGGATCCTGTTATCTTCTTTCACTTTTTCATGTCCCAACCCTGAGGTGAATGTCTTTATTCTGCTACTCACTCCTGCCATGCTACTGCCACAGACCCAAAGCAACCAAGCCAATTGGTCATGGGCTGAAACCTCCAAAACTGTGGTCCAAAATCAACCTTTCCTTCTTTTTTTTGGGGGGGATGGGACTGGGGATTGAACCCAGGGGCATTGTACCTCCGGTACACCACTCCATGCCTATTTTATTCTTTATTTTGAGACAGGGTTACACTAAGTTGTGGAGGGCCTCATAAGTTGCTGAGGCTGGCTGTGAACCTGTGATCGTCCTGTCTCATCCTCTCAAGTAATGTGATTACAAGTGTGTGCCACCACACTGGCTCAACCTTTCCTTTTTATTATTATTATTATTTTTTTAATTTTTTTGGTGGTACTGGGGTTCCTGGAAGCCCTTCTACCTCCGGGCTATACTCCCAGACCTATTTTTACATTTTTATTTGGAAACAGGGTCTCCTAAACCAGCACGCGCACCTGGCTTCGAACCTGCGAGATCCTCCTGTCTCTGCCTCCCAAGCGCGGGGATTACAAGGGTGCGCCACCACGCCCGGCAACCTTTCCTTTTTATAAATTGATTTTCTTAGCTATTGTGTTACAATAATGAAAAGTTAACACAAATAGTTTTGCTGACATTTTCCCAACAAATCTTCTATGTGTATACTAATGTATATCTGAATATTAATATACATGGATATCAATATATATGCATACACACATTCTTCCATGACTAGAACAACAATGTAATTCTATTCTGTGGGTGAGTCATTGTTATAGCTAATTAATTTATCAAGCGTATGTTAAATATCTTAATCTATGCTGGGGTTATGAAGCAACCCCTCCCCCATCATGTTGAGAGACTAAGAAGGGATCTCTCCTGGAAAGATCTGAGGAGATACCAGATGAGTAATGAAAAACAAAAAGGAGCCGGGCGCGGTGGCGCACGCTTGTAATCCCCGCCCTTGGGAGGCTGAGACAGGAGGATCGCACAGGTTCGAAGCCAGCCTCAGCTACTTAGTGAGGCTCTCAGCAACTTTTTTTCTTTTTTTTTCTTTTGGTGGTACTGGGGGTGGAAGCCAGAGGCTTTCTACCTCTGGGCTATACTCCCAGACCTATTTTATATTTTATTTGGAAACAGAGTCTCACTAAGTTGCTGAGAGCCTCACTAAGTAGCCGAGGCTGGCTTTGAACCTGTCCTCCTGTCTCAGCCTCCCAAGCGTAGAGATTACAGGCGTGGACCACCACGCCCGGCATCTCAGCAACTTAGTGAGACCCTGTTTCCAAATAAAGTATAAAATAAAAGGTCTGGGAGTATAGCCCGAAAGTAGAAAAGCCCCTGGGTTCCAACCCCAGTACACACACACACACACACACACACACACACACACACACACACAGAATAAAATATGGGGCTGGGGTGTAAGTCGGAGGTAGAATGCCCCTGAGTTCCATCCCAGTACCACACACACACAAAAATAAAGCAGAAAGGAATGAGTCATATACAGTTAGCTCTTGATATTTGGCCTTTGCGTTTATGAATTCGACAAAGGACAGATTGAAATTATTTGAAAAAAATATTAATGTACTTTTTCCTTATAACTATTTCCTAAATAATACATTATACCAACTATTTACCTAGTATTTACATTAATAGTAATCTGAAATGATTTAAAGTGTATAGGAGGCTGTGTATAGGTCATATGGAAATACTGTATTCTTTTCTGTAAGAGACTTGAGCATCTGTAGATTTTGGCATCCAGTGGGGTCCTAGAACCGATCCCGGTGGATATGGATGGATGGATGGTTGCCCTTTTTGACTTTTTTTTTTTTAAAGTCTATTTTAGTATTTCTATGTTAATTATCTCCTTTTTATTTTTTATTTTTTGTGATATTCGGGGGTTGAACCCAGAAGCATTCTACCTCTGAGTTACCCTCCCCAATCCTATTTTATATTGAAACAGGGTCTTTCTAGGTTGATGAGAGTCTCGCTACTTGCTGAGGCCATCCTCCAACCTGTGATCCTCCTATCTCAGCCTCCCGAGTCCTGGAATTACAGGCATGTACCGCCACGCCCGGCTTAATTACCTACTCTTTGAAAAATCATTATTGATTGCTATATAAGCTTTCTCCAAGTGGATATATCATTTATTCTTCTTATCTTCATTTTATTGCTGTGTGTGCTGCATATCAGGACGAGGGCATAATTACACAGCAGACCAGTATCTACTGCAGAAGCCACGCTGGTCAGGCTTTTTGGGTTTTCGCTGTCCAGTTCCAGGGACTGAATTTATTCTGTCCGCGGGAATCTGACTAATGGTGAGGTTAACCCAGATACGTAGAGGTTTAGAAAACATTGTGTCTGAACGATCACAGGAATTGAGCATGGCTAGCCAGAAAAAGCAAACTGAGAGAGCGTGAGCAGCAACCTGTGGGTGTTTCGGGCGCTACTCTGGGCGGGAGAAACGAGACTGGCTGTGCGGCAAGGCTAGTTAGTGCTGAGGTCTTGGATGCTACTCACAGTTTGGGGAAGAAGAACTTGCCAATGTGGACACTCAATGAACATACTAGTCCCCTAGGAAGATGGCCCGGAGGCCGGGAGGTGTGCTGCCCTCTACACTCTGTTCCCATGTGTTCTGTAGAATCCTGCAGTTCTTCCTTGCTCCCTCCTTTTATGGGGCCTCCACGGCCCTGTCCTGGGGGCAGGGGCTTTCCTCTGTCTATTCAGACTTTCATCCCAACAGCTTCTTGGATTTGTAGCTCTGTTAGGGGCCTGGGAGCCACAGAACAGATGTTTCAGGATCTAGCCAATTCTGGGAGGCTGCTGGGAGGCTTGGGCTTTTCCACGCACTTCTGCAGATCCCTGCGCCTTTCAAGGTAGCAAGCAGAAATGAGAACATTGTCTATCTACTGATGGGGGTGATGGCGTGAATGACAGAAAAACCCAACGATCCCCAAATCCCACATACTGTAGAGTTTATATGACATTCTTGAAACAACCCCGTGTTAAGACCAGAGGGCAGATTAGTGGGCTTGAGGCTGAGGGGTTTGGGGAGAGGAGGGAGGTGAGTGTGGTTACATAAGGCAACAGGAAGGACCCCTATCGCCATCAAGCTGCTCACAATCTTGACGGTGATAGGGGATGCAGGAACCTACGCTTGGAACTCAGCACTCACAGAAAGGAGAATAGGAGGAGATGGGGAACATAAGGGGCCGGGGGATGTCAATGTCGTGCTATGCTGATACAGGACTCTGAGGTGCTGCCACTGGGGAAGCTGGGGGAAGGGTACAAAGGGCTTCTCAGTGTTCTTTCTTACAACCACAAGGAAATCTACAGTTATCTCAAGAAAAAGCTCAAAAGTGGAAAACATCACCAGGCCATGAAGTCAGAATGTGGGTTCCGTGAAATGTGGAAATTAATGAGAAGGAGTTACAGCTGCTGGTCACGCCCTCGTTTCTCTCTTGTTTAGTTTCGGGGTGGGGGATCTGCCGGGTGTGTTACTGCAAGTGGTGGCCCTGGGCAGGAGGAAGGTGCGGTGGTGGGGCTGGGGCTAGGGGGTATCGCGGGCAAGTAAGGACTGGCTGGTGCGAACTTGGTGGGCTCAGAGTGCCTGAGATGGAATTCTCTGGTTGGAATTAGCAGAAGCGGTTGTGTCCCAGTGGTGGTGGGGGTGCTGAGCTGGGTGCTGAGAGAAGAGACCAGGTAGAGTCCAGACTCCCACGGTGGCCAGGCCAGGTGGACTCCAGAGAGCTTGGGGCTGTCAGCTGAGCTTGTGGGTGAGGATACAGCATTTTTTCCCCTTCCAGGGTGAGGAGGGCACCCTGAGACACAGGCCTGGAAACTGCCCCAGCACCTGGCTTTTTCAGGGTAATTCTCATCTGTTCTGGAAGGCTACCTAAATCTGAATATGGAGAGACAAGACTTTCTTGTGTGTGTGTGTGTGTGTGTGTGTGTGTGTGTGTGTGTGTGAGAGAGAGAGAGAGAGAGAGAGAGAGAGAGAGAGAGAGAGAGAGACAGACAGACACTGGGGATTGAATCCAGAGGCATTCTACTTCTGAGCTACATACACTCCAGCCCTTATTTTTTGTTTTGAAACAGGGTCTTGCTAGGTTGCTAAGAGTTTCTCTAGTTGTTGAGGTTGTCTTTGAACCTTTGATCCTCCTGTCTCAGCCTCCCAAGTACTGGGTTTACAGTCCTGCTCCTCGACGCCCAGCTTGAGAGACGCCTTTCAGTCAGTCAGTGAGCACGCTGCTGCACCGTTGCGGAGGGAGGGGGATCAGTGCTAGTCCTGGACAAGGTCCAGGGTAGAGGGGCTGGGGAGAAGAGGAGGCCTTCCTGGCTCTGGGTCAGGCTGGAGGTTGGGTTGGCCTTGACTGAGCCCCTGCCCCTCCTCTGGGGCTTTTGAAGCCCCTCCAGGTTGGCTCTCTCCAGCCTGCTCTTTGAGGTCCACACAGGCGACCTGTACCGCAGAGGTTTTTGGTCTTGTTTTCCTGTCTGTGTTCAAGTGTTCCCACCAGGCCCGAGGGAGGAACAGGTCTGCCAGGCTTTGGGCAGATGGATAGGCAGTGGGTGGAGAAATAAAAATCAAAGGGAGGCATTAGTAGGCCCCTGTCATTAGCAGGAGTCAACTAATTATGTTCTACTACTGCTGTACTTGGAAGTACATAGGGGGTTATTAAACAGCTTTTAAAAGCAGGAGACAGGCATGGTAAGAAGTATTTGCCCAAAGGGCCTAGGGGGGGTGTCTCAGGCCAGACCCCTCATCCAGGTCACACACACCCCCAGAAGAAAAGAAGAGACCGTGTCAGGTGGTCCTGCCAGCAGGGTGTTCTTTTTCTCCTTTGGGGGCCCCGGTTGTAAGGGTGGCCCTGTCCTCCCGCTGTACAGGCAGGGCTGGCCTGGCCGTGTTGGAAGCTGGGGACAATCAGGTGTGAAACCTCCAAGGGCCGGAAGAAACCCCTGTGTTCTGTGTGCTGACGGTGTCCTTGGTCAACAGAGCCAGCCCCCTTCACGTCTGCTCAGGTGTAGGACTTGGTTTACTTCCTGCAGTGAGAACTAACAGCAGGGCCAGCTTTCTGTTCCTGTGATGGGCTGAGGTTACACATTTGCATCTTCCTCAGGGGCCCTGTATAACCACATCTATTTCCCAGCATCTCCGTCTGAGGAAAGTGATGAGGTCAGAGGGCAAAGGTGAGAGGGTGGAGTGACTGAGTGTTCTTCTGGGAGGAGGAGCCGGGAGTATGTGTTTCTGTAGAAACTGGTGACAGCCCCAGGGACTCTTAGAATGATGCTGTAACCTACCCAGGGCAAGGAAGCCCAGCCCCACACGGAAGCCCAGCCCCACAGAGCAGGTACCTTGCATCCCAGGTGGTTGCTTAAAATAGACCAGCTGAGACAGGTGAGTCTGGCAGCCTCCTCTCAGCGCAATGGGAAGTGGGTGAGCCGGCCGGGTAGCCACCTGCACGCTGGAAATGGTAGGTGGAATCTCTCAAACTCTCAGGTTCCCAAGAATGACCTGGTGCACTCGCTAAAAACATCCATATCCTAGGCCCCGGCCCTCACATCAGGGTTTTTAGGGAGAGGGCTTTCGGAATCTGGATGGTGATTTTTGTTTTAATTTACTATTTATTTATTTATTTATTTATTTTTGGTTGTTGCTGTTTCTTTTTTCTTTTTCTTTTTCTTTTCTTTTCTTTTTTTGGTGTGTGTATGTAGTACTGGGGATTGCACCCAGGAGCGTTCTACCTCTGAGCTATCTCCCCATCCCTGTTTTATTTTTTATTTTGAGATGTGGTCTCACTAAACTGCTGAGGACCTTGCTAAATTGCTGAGGCTGGCTTTCAACTTCTGATTCTCCTGTCTGAGCTTTCCACATACTGGGATTACGGGCATGCACCACCACACCCAGCTTGTTTCAGTTTCCTTTTTTTTGTGTGTGTGGGTCTGGGAATGGAACCCAGGGGCATTCGACCTCCGAGCTACACCCCAGCCCTAGTTTTTATTCTTTATTTTGAAACAGGGTCTCACTAAGTTACGGAGGGCCTCACTCAGTAGATGAGGCTGCCCTTGAAACATGATCCTCCGGTCTCAGCCTCCTGAATGCTGGGATTACTCAGTTTACTTTTTAATTGTCACTTTTCATAACTATATAAGTCTGGAAAATACTGAATGGTGTGACCCTTGTGAACTATAGCTTTTGTGGGCTGTGTGTGTGTGTGTGTGTGTGTTTGCACATGCATGCATAACTAGGGGTTGAACACAGAGGCATTCTACCTCTGAGCTACACTTGGACTCTTTTACTTTTTATCTTTTTGGTTTTGAAACAGTCTTGCTGGGTTACTACAAGTCTCACTAAATTGATGAGGCTGGCCTCAAACCTGTAACCCTTCCTGTCTCAACTTCCCAAGTACTGGGATTCCCAACCTCTGTGGGCCTCTTGAGAATCTGGCTTCTAGGGATCATATGCTTTGGGTTGGCGAGTGGGTAGAAGGATCCCAGTGTGGGTCTTCTTTTCCCTTCTCATTTGTCCCTCAGTCATCCCTTGATGAATAATCAAGCGTCCTCTCTGGGTTAGACCTTGTGCTGGGCCTTGGACTCTGGTGGTGGCAGAGCAGGGGAAGGCCCTGCCCTCAGGAGCCTCAGCTCCTTGTACACGGCTACCCGAGTTCACCTGTGGCTGCTGGCTTAACTGGAGAGAGCCCCTTTAAGGAGAGCTGGGGACCAGCCTTTTTTATCCATGCATGCGTGGGGGTTGTGGGTGCATTCCAGCCCACTTCAATGACCAGATTATCCCAGTAGAGAATCACATGAATTTTTTGGTTTTCCAATACATATAATATGTTTACCCTATATGTTAGTGTGTAGAGTATGTAGTAGCACTCTATCTAAGAAAACAGTGTCATACATTAATTAAAAATTCTTTGTTGCTGCCGGGCACAGAGACTCACATCTGTCATCCAAGCAACTTGGGAGGCTGAGGTAGAAGGATCGCAGGTTCAAGACCAGCCTCTGCAATGTAGCCAGACCCTGTTTCAAAACAAAAAATAAAAAGGACAGGAGATGTAGCTCAGTAGTAGAGCAGCACTGGGTTCAAGGCCGAGTACTGAAAAAGAAAAAGGTATTGCTAAAAAATGCTAAGGATTCATCTGTTGCTGTTGGAAAAATGGCGCCCATAGACTAGTTTCGCAAGGGTTGCCCCAACCTGCAATTTGAGAAGAATGCACTATCTTTGGCGCACAGTAAGGTGAAGCACAATAAAACACGGTATGCCTGCAATTAGCGAGTCGAAGAGGAGGCCTTTCTCTGACTTTCCCTCTGGTATCTGCCTCATGCACCTCTGGGCTCAGCACTGTTCAGATGACAAAGTCCGTGGTTAATTTAAAAAAAAATTTTTTTATTGGTGCATTACATTTATACATCATATTGGGTTAAAAAATACTTGTGTGGATATATATATACATACATTACCCATTTAGCCCCTACCCAATTCTCACCCTATTCCCCCCACATCCCTCCTGCCCATGCTTGACTTAGTGGTTGACTTTGACCGTGGTTGATTTTTGAGGTCACCCCTGGCCCTGTCATCTGCTGGGGGACCCTGACCAGGTTCTAACTGGAGCTGGCAGGAGTGGCCTGGAGGGTTACACTGGCACAGACTTTCCCCGGGAGCAGGAAGCCATCTTCCAAAGGTTGCAGAATGCCTCCTCACCTTGGAACCCCCCACCCCTAGTCTGTCGTTTCCCGTCCTCCTTGAATAATCACAGGGATGTTTTATGGTCCTTATGATCCTGGTGGGAGTGATGACGACATGAAATTGGGATTGTCCCTTCTGGCTGGGTGGATACACTGAGTCACTGAGCCTGTAAGTGAAGAGCGTCCGCCACACTTCACGTCAGTGACAGCTGGCAGTGGCACATGAATCCAGCCACCCTTATTCCAGTCTTTGAGCCACACTTCTGTGTCCCTGGCCGGTGACATCACCTCTGCCCTTTGCCCTTGATCTCCAGCAGCAGAAGCCAGTTACTACTAGTCATGTGATTGTCCTTCATGGTCCTTCCCTGGGAGTCCAAAGGACCTACCCTGTTAGGTTTCTAGGATCATCCCTGGCCTTCCTAGCAGATCACACGTGCCTCAGTTAAATGAGAAACTAGCGTAAAATAAAAGTCTGGCACAAAATTTCATTTTGTTCCCCATCTGTTTGGCTTGGAGTCTTGTGTGGATTTGGGGTAGTCAGTAGTATTCTTGCTCTGTATCAGTGTAGAGCCACTTACCAGTTGCTCTTTCTCTAATGAGCTCTGAGCTACCAATGGCAAGTTCTTGCTTTGGACTTGCTGGTCTCAGAGCCGGGGGTCATGGGCCTTGGGGGGGGTGGGTGGGACTGTCAGTGTGTGCTGGGAACCAGGTCAGGATTTTGTTTGTTTAGCATTTAGCTTTTTTTTTTTTTTTTTTGTACTAGGGATTAAACCCAGGGACATTCAAACTCGAACGCATACCCCTTGCCCTTTTTATTTTTCATTTTGAAACAGAGTCTCCCTAAGTTGCTGAAGCAATCCTGCCCTGGAACCTGCAATCCTCCTGTCTCAACTCCCCAAGTACTGGGATTAAGGTGCACACTACCACCCATGGCTAGCCCTGGGTAGTTTCTTACTTATTGTGAGTAGAGTGACCACCAGGCTCTTTTTTTTTTTTTTTTTTGCAGTACTGGGGATGGAACCCAGGGGTATTCTACTTCTGAGCTACACCCCCAACCCTATTTTTTATTCAGTATTTTGAAACAGGGTCTCACTCAGTTGCAAAGGGCCTCACTAAGTAGTAGCTGAGGCTGTCTGTGAACCGCACTCCTCCTGTCTCAGCCTCCCGAATGCTGGGATTACAAGTGTGCACTATCATGCCCGGCCCACAAAGCTCTTTTCTATATCAGCAAATAAAATATACCTTTTTTTTTTGCCTTTTATAAATCAGTTTTTGTTTTGGTTTTTCTGACAAGCATTGGCCTTCAGGAACGTATATGCCACTTGACCAAGTGTGTTTAAATTAACAACAAAATGATAATTCCCCGTGTTTCTACATTCTCCCTTCCTGGGTCTCTCGAGCTGACCTCACTTTTCTTCCTGGAAGTCGGAGGGAAAGGCGGTAATCCAGCTCTCAGCCCTCTGCCCGCTCCCTGGTTCTCCTCTTTGTTTCTCCATGCCTGTCATCCTGTCCATCTTCCTGGAAGTCTTTCCTTAATCTTGCCTCAGTGCCTCGAGCCATGTGCTGTTTCTGGGGACCCTGGTCGGATAAGAAGAGGCCACCCTCCTCGTGTGGCCCCTGCCTATGCCTATGGCTGACAAACATCTGGCTTTATAGCACTGTGTTTTGTATGTGCACCTGCAGGTATGTTTACTTTTAAGAAAAAGAACTAGTGTGAGAAAGCCGGTGCAGGTGCACTTTCTTTTCTGTTGGCTCTGTGGCTGCCCAGTGTGATTATGTGTGTAACTGAGCTAGGGTGGACAGGTTCCCTGAGACCTCTTCCTCCTCCTCCCCATCTGCTCCTCCTGCACTGGCTCTGGGGCCAAGCCCGGTTAGCCTGAAGCTGGGCTCTTGCCCCAGCTTTCCTGCAGGACTGACTCAACTATCTCTGTGGCCTTGGACAGGCCACTCCCTCCTCCTCAGCCTCAGTTTCCTTATCAATAAAATGAGGGATTATGCAAGATGAGCTCCGTTATGCCCAAAAATGGAGCCGAGAGCTAGGGTTATAAAAGGAAGCAGGTTGGTTACTGATTAAACAGTTATTTCTGGGCTGAGTGGAGCCCCAGAACCCACACGTGCTCCCTAAGTTCTGGAAGTTGACTACATTGGGAGGTAGAAAACCGAGATCAAATCTTCGATCTGCCACTGAGTGTTGGGTAACTTTGCAGAAGCATCGTTTCTCTCTGCCTTCTCTGAAATTGGGGGGTAAAAATGCCAGTCTTGAAAGATTCCCAGCTCTATTGTGAGGGCCAGGGAAGAAAAGAGTTGAGAAATTATTCCATAAATTGAAAATACAAGCCGTGCATGGTGGTGCATGTCTGTAATTCTAGTACTTGGGAGGCTGAGACAGGAGAATCACAGTGTCTAGCCCCACTTCAGCAACTGAAAGAAACTCTCAGCAACCTAGAGAGTCCATTTTTTTTGGGGGGGGATGGTACTGGGGTTCCTGGAAACTCTTCTACTTCCGGGCTACACTCCCAAACCTATTTTATACTTTTTAAAAAATTTTAATTTGGAAACAGGGTCTCCTAAGCAGTGCGACCGCCTCTCAAGCGCAGGGATTACAAGCGTGCGCCACCATGCCCGGCTGAGAGACCATGTTTTAAAACAAAAAGTAAAAAGGGTTGGGATGTAGCTCAGAAGTAGAATGCCCCTGGGTTCAGTTCTTAAAACCAGCATAAAAAAAAAAAAGAAACACGGTAACTTATTATTTTGTCAACTTCTTTGTTTATTTGGTTTTGGGGACTGAAATCAGGAGCAGTCTACCTCCAAGCTACACACCAGCCCCTTTTAATTTTATTTTTATCATTAATTAATTAATTTATTTATTTCTGTGGTACTGAGGGTGGAACTCAGGGGCTTTCTACCTCCAGGCTATACTCCCAGACCTATTTTATAATTTATTTGGAAACAGAGTCTCACTAAGTTGCTGAGAGCCTTACTCAGTAGCTGAGGCTGGCTTTGAACCTGTGCGATCCTCCTGTCTCAGCCTCCCAAGCGTGGGGACTACAAGCATGCGCCACCACGCCCGGCTCCCTTTTTTATTTTTTAAACAGGGTCTCACTAAATTGCTGAGGCTGGCCTTGCACCTGTAATCTTCCTGTCTCAACCTCCCAACTATTGGAATTACAGGTGTGCCCTACCACAGCTGGCTGTTTGTTTCTGAGATGGGGGTCTCACTGTGTTGCTCAGGCCGTCCTTGAACTCCTGGGCCCAAACGATCCTGTCTCAGTCCCTATCTCAGCCTCCCCAGTAGTTGGGACGAAGGGCATGTGCCACGGTTTTCTGCATATTACATTTCTTACATACACACATACACACAATTACATGACCCATGCACACATACACAGGACCTGTTGAGACTGTCCAGCTGAAGCCTTTCTGTGTTCTTTGTCTTAAATATGATTAGAAGCAAGGACCATCCAATGTCTAAAGAAAACCTATAACCTGAAAGTTGAGAGACGAAGCCCATAGGAAACCAAAAAATAAAATTAAAAAATTAAAAACACCTCATTAAAAATACCTCAGTGTGGTGGTACACATCTGTAGCCCCAGCTGCATGAGAGACTGAGGTGGGAGGATCATTTGAGCCCTGAAGTTTGGGGCAAGCCTGGGCAATGTAGTAAGATCCCATTAACCAACCAACCAACCAACCAACCAAGAAGATAGTGTATTCTGAAATAAGAAAAGGCCACTCAAACAGGCAACTATTATGGAATAAAACATCACTCTTGAAAGAAAGAGATGACTTTGAGAATTAAAAATAAAAATCACTGCTTTAATAATTAACATCAAAATCAGGCCATATGATTTCCCCACTTTTGTTCTTTTTCAAGGACCTCTGCATGGATTTCAGAGTCAACAAGTTAGCATCTACAAAAAGTATACTGAGGTTTTAATCAAGATTGTATTGAATCATAGATATATTTGAGAATAGACATTTTCACAATATTAAATTCTCTAGGCTGGTGTGGTTGTACATGCTTGTAATCCCAGTACTTTGAAGGCTGAGACAGGAAAGTCACAGGTTCGAGGACAGCCTCAGCAATTTAGCAAGACCCTCAGCAACCTCATAGGACATGTTTCAAAATAAAAATAACATAGAGCTGGAATATAGCTTGAAGGTAGAAATCCCCTGGGTTCAATTCCCCTTTACTACAAAAACAATATAATCTTTCCAATCCATGAGAATGATATATTGCTCTATTATTTAGTTTAGTTTTTTTTTTTTTTTTGGTGCTGGAGATTGAGCCCAGGGGCATTCTACTTCTGAATAACACCCTCAACCCTATTTAATTTTTATTTTGAAAAAGGTCTTACTGCGGGAGTGGTGACGCACGCTTATAATCCCAGCATTCGGGAGGCTGAGACCAGAGGATCGCGGTTCTTGTACAGCCTCAGCTACTTAGTGAGGCTCTCCGCAACTTAGTGAGACCTTGTTTCAAAATAAAAGAATAAAAATAGGGCAGGGGATGTGGCTCGGAGGTCAAATGTCCCTGAGTTCCATCCCCAGACCCGCGGAAAAAAAAAGGTCTTGCTAAGTTTGGTTAGGGTTTTTCTAAGTTGCCTTCGCAACTCAGTGACACTCTGCTAAAAAAATAAAATAAAATAAAATAAAAAAGAATAAAAAATAGGACCGGGAGTGTAGCTCGGAGGTAGAATACCTCTGGGTTCCATCTCCAGTACTGAAAAAAAAAAAAAAAAAAAAAAAGAAAAAAGAAAAAAAAGAAAGAAAAGAAAAGAAATTTCTCTTCTTCAAAAGATATTATTAAGGCTGGGTGTGGTGGCACATTATTTATAATCTTAGTAATTGGGAGGCTGAGATAGGAGGAACATAGGTTCATAGCCAGCCTCAGCTACTTAGTGAGGCCCTGTTTTAAAATAAAGAATAAAAAATAGGGTTGGAGGTGGGCTGAGTGTGGTGGCGCATGCTTTTAATCCCAGCATCAGGAGGCAGAGACCAAAGGGTCATGATTCGTGGACAGCCTCAGCTACTTAGTGAGGCTCCTTGCAACTCAGTGAGACCCTGTTTCAAAAATAAAGAATAATTAAAAAAAATAGGGCTGGGGGTGTCACTCAGAGGGTAGAATGTCCCTAGGTTCCATCCCCAGTACTGCAAAAAAAAAAAAAAAAAAAAGCTCTAGGTGTAACTAAGTGATGCCCCTGGGTTCAATCCCCAGTACACCACAACACTCTCTCTCTCTCTCTCTCTCTCTCTCTCTCTCTCTCTCTCTCTCTCTCTCTCTCTCTCTCTTTCCCTCCCTCCCTCCCCCTCCCTCAAGCCAAAGCTATTAAGGGAATGAAAGTACAAGCCACAGAGACATGGTAGTGCACCCCTGTAATCCCAGTTTGGGGAGGCTGAAATAGAGGATTGCAGGTCCAAGGCCAGCCTCAGCATTTAGTGGGACCCTCAGCAACTTAGTGAGACCCTGTTTCAAAATAAAAGATTAGAAGGGCTGGTGTGTGTGGGGTGGCTTGGAGGTAGAATCCCCCTAAGTTATTGAGTCTCTAGTACCACATACACATACACACATACACCAGAGAGAGAGAGAGAGAGAGAGAGAGAGAGAGAGAGAGAGAGAGAGAGAGAGAGAGAGAGAGAGTGTAGGAGGGGCTGATGGTGTAGTTCAGACTTAGAACGTCCCTGGGTTCAATCCCTACTCTGGAGGAGGGGACAGGAGTACAAGCCACAGACTAGTAGAAAAATCTTTGCAAAGCCTATAAAGAATTTGTATTCAGAATATACGTAAAATACTCTCAAAACACAACAAGAGGAAAATAAATGAATGAATACATAGGCAAAAGGTTTGAAGGACATTTCACAAAAGATGATCCACAGGTGGCGGTGGAGCACAAGAAAAGGGGACCAATGCCCTTAGTCTTTGGAGAAAAGCCACTTAAATCCACCATGAAGCCAGGCGTGGTGGCGCACGCTTGTAATCCCCGCGCTTGGGAGGTGGAGACAGGAGGATCGCACAGGTTCAAAGCTGGCTTAAAAGACCCTGTTTCCAAATAAAAAGTATAAAAATGGGTCTGGGAGTGTAGCCCGGAGATAGAAGGATTTCCAGGAACCCCAGTACCACACACACACACACACACACACACACACTTTACCACGAGATGCGCTGCGTATCTGCAGGACGGCGAAGTCCCAGAGACCCACACAGCAAGCGCGCGTGGGGAGAGCGAAGAGCTGGTGCCACCCCACAAGACCGTTTGGCGGGTCCTTAAATATACGCCTCTTTTGCACACTTGCAGCGTCACTGCCAGGTATTTACTCAAGAGAAATGAGAGTACATTCAGTACGAAGACTCGCAGAGGAGTGTTTATAGCAACTATATTGTTAATAACCCCAAACTGGAAACAATCCAAATGTCCTACCCGGTGAACAGGTTAAGGCAGTGGTGTGCACCCGTACAACGTACTGCTCAACAGCAGAGGAATGTACTGTGGGTGCCTGGGGTAACCTTCAGGAATCTCGAAATAACTGTACTGGATGAAACAGGAGAAAGTTCTAGAAAAAGCAAATTAGCATTTTAACACACACACACACACACACACACACACACACACACACGGTGATACAGGGGATTGAACCCAGGGATATTGTACCTCTGAGCTATATTCTCAGCTCCTTTCCTTTCATTTTTAATTTTGAGACAAAATTTTAGTTAGCATGTGCTATCCTGGAACTTGTGATCCTGCTTCTCAGTCTCCCAAGTACTGGGAAGCAAATTAATCTTTAGTGACAAGAAGTGGGTAAATGGCTTCTTGGGGAAAGGAGAGCGAATCAGGGAAGAAGAGGAGGAAGCTTTTGAAGGTGATGGATATGTTGATTATTTGGTCTGTTGACAATTGTGTGGATATATATATATATATATATATATATATATATGCAAAAAAGTCTACTTTTTTGTTGTTGTTGGGGGGTTCTGGGAATTGAACCCAAGGGCATCATACCTCCAGGCTACACTCTCAGCCTTTTTTATTTTTTATTTTTATATATTTACTTATTTAGTGGTACTGGGGATTGAACTCAAGGGCATTCCATTTCTGAGCCTCACCCCAGCCCTATATTTATTTATTTATTTATTTATTTATTTATTTATCTATCTATTTATTTATTTATTTACTGGTATTGGGGATGGAACCCAGGGGCTTTCTAGCTCCAGGCTACACTCCCAGACCTATTTTATATTTTTTAAATTTGGAAACAGAGTTAAAGTTCCTGAGAGCCTCACTAAGTAGCTGAGGCTGACTTTGAACCCTCATGCTTCTCCGGTCTCAGCCTCCCAGGTACTGGGATTACAAGTATGTGCCACCATGCCCAGCTTATTTTTTATTTTGAAACAGGGTCTCACTAAGCTGTGGAGGGCCCACTAAGTTGCCAAGCCAGGCCTTGAACCCATGCTCCTCCTGTCGCAACCTCCCAAGTACTGGGATTACAAGCATGTGCCACCACGCCTGGCTTATTTTTTATTTTTGAAACAGGGTCTCACTAGGTTTGTGGAGAGTATCACTATGTTGCTGAAGCGTCTTTGAACCTGCGATCCTCCTGTCTCAGCCTCCCAAGTCCCTGTATTACAGAAATATGCCACCATGTCCAGTTCTATACACTTAAAATATTTAGTTTAAGCCTGGTACAGTAATACATGCCTGTCATCCCAGTATTTGGGAGGCTGAGACAGGAGGATTGCAGGTCCCAAGCTAGCCTCAGCAACTTAGTGAGGCTGTCAACAAGTTACTGAGATCCTGTTTCAAATAAAAAAATAACATGAGTGTGGTAGCGCATGCTTGTAATCCCAATCCTTGGGAGGCTGAGACAGGAGGATCAAAGGTTCACAGCCAGACTCAGCAACTTGGGCCAGGTAGGGGTGTAGCTTGGAGGTAGAATTTCCCTGCATTTCATCCCCAGTTCTGCAAACAAACAAACAAGTAAACAAACAAAAACCCCAAACCAAAATAAAAATAAAAATAAAATAGGTGTAGGGGTGTAGCTCAAAGGTAGAATGCTCCTGGGTTCCATCCCCAGCACCACAAAAATAAAATAAAATAGGGCTGGAAATATAGCTCAGAGGTAGATCTTCTAGGTTCAATCCCCAGTAAAACACACACACACACACACACACACACACACACACACACACACACACAGAGTTTATTTTGTGTCAATTAATACCTTGGTGAAGTTATTTTAAAAATTCAAAAGAAGGTCTGCAAGAGCAAGCTTAAAAACATTCCCAGCCAGGCGTGGTAGCGCATGCTTGTAATCCCTGCGCTTGGGAGGCTGAGACAGGAGAATAGCGCAGGATTGAAGCCAGTCTCAGCTGGTTTAAGAGACCCTGTTTCCAAATAAAAACATATAAAATAGGTCTGGGAGTGTAGCCCGGAGGTAGAAGGCCCCTGGGTTCCATCCCCAGTACCACCAAAAAACAAAAAACAAACCAAAAAAAAAAACCATTCCCAGCAGTGGGACATGGTGGCACACGCTTGTAATCCCAGTATTTGGGAAGCTGAGACAGGAAGGATCCCAGGTTCAAGGACAGCCTCATAAAGTAGCAAAAGTCTCATCAACTTAGTGAGACTCGATGCTTAAAAATAAAAATAAAAGTAAGGCTGGGGGTGGTGTAGCTCAAAGATAGCATGCCCCTGGGCTCAATCCCCAGTACTACAAAAAATAAAAACAAAAAACCATTTCCAGAGTGGGACATAGTGGTACTCGCCCGTAATCTTAATATTTGGAAGGCTGAGACAGGAGGATGGTAGGTGTGAAGTCAGTGAGGTAAGCTCAGAGGGAGAATGCCCCTGGATTCAATCCCCAGTAAGTATGACAAAAGGAAGAAGGAGGAAGAGAAGGAGGAGGAGGAGGAAGAGGAGGAGGAGGAAGAAGAAGAAAAGAAAAGAAATAGGGAAATACATTTCAGAACGAGCCACTGGCATTCGTTTTAAGTGGCTGCCTCTGGGGTGTGCTTCTGTGTGTGCTATTAAGAGAGTCAACAATCACAACCAGTTAGGAAGCTAAAATTAGAGATACGAGTGTCTGAACGCCGTAGGAGCGGAGCGTGTCTTTCACTGAGTGAGTTAGCAGATACTGAGGATGTGACTGACTCACGTTCTGTCAGTTCAGACATATAAAGCAGCGATGGGGTGACTACCAGGAGAACCATATCAGGAAACTGTTGGACCTGACGGCCCTGTGGAGTTTGGGGTGGCTCCCTGTTGGAGCCGGTGTGCAGCCCGCATGCAGAGGTTAAACATAAAGCACCCAGCCGGGATGCAGTGCCTCCCCGGGATGGAGGGCGGCGCTGGGGTGTGCTCCAGGGAAGAAGCGTACCACCTGTCATGGGCCCTGGACACCCGGCTGCCTCCTCCATTCTATGCCCTCCCTCATCCTGGGTTCCCCACGGCAGGGAAGAACCCAGAGAAACTGTCCTCCTGTTGGTCAGAAGTTTAGTTTGAGTCTGAGCATGGACATGGACTTTTGGGGCGAGCCCGCCCTCCTACTTTCACTTGGAGTCCTGGATAGCAGAGCTACCTGCCCTTTTCCTTTCAGTTGAATAAACAGTGGCAGAGGCAGGGCTGTGAGGCAGGTCATGTGCTTTCTGTGCTGCCCACAGGCCCTGGTGACCATGGGAACTGATTCTAGGGCTGCATCCAAGGCCAGTGAGGGTGGACCTGTTTTTTTTTTTTGTTTTTTTTTTGGTGTGTGTGGGGTGGGTACTGGGGGTTGAACCCAGGAGCATTCTACCTCCGAGCTATACTCCTAACCCTGTATTTTATTTTTATTTTTATTTTTTTTACTTTTTTGCGTGTTCTGAGGGTGAAACCCGGGAGCATTCGACCTCCGAGCTACACCCCCCGTGCCCTAGTTTTTATTCTTTAATTTGAAACAGGGTCTCACTAAGTTGTGGAGGACCTCACTAAGTAGCTGAGGATGTCCACCTGAACTGCGATCCTCCGGTCTCAGCCTCCCGAATGCTGGGATTACAAGCGCGCACCACCACGCCTGGCTTCTTTATTCTTTATTTTGAAACAGGGTTTCACTAAGTTGTTGAGGCCTCACTAAGTAGCTGAGGCTGGCTGGGAACCTGTGATCCTCTTGTCTCAGCCTAACAAGTACTGGGATTACAAGTGTGCACCATCACATCTGGCTTGAGGGTGGGCCTTACAATTCCCCACGGTGCCAGGAGCAGCGACACAGGCCTGAAATCTCAGTACAATTCATGGAAACGGCGACACTCAGCCGCTGGATTTGGTTCTTTCTTTTCCTCTCTCTTCCTTTCTTCTTCCTTCCTTCCTTTACTTATTAGTGATTGAACTCAGGGGTGTCCTGCCTTGGAGCTATACCCCAGCCCTTTTTATTTTTCATTTTCAAACAAGATCTTGCTAAGTCGTTGAGGCTGGCCTGGAACCTGTGATCCTCCTGTCTTGGGCTCCCAAACACTGGGATTACAGGTGTGCACCACCACACCTGGCTTTCATTTCATTGTCATTCAAAGGACCAGTTCTTAAGTAACTCACCTTCAGTCTGGACACTGGGGTTCCAGGAAGGCCGCCCCCACTCTCCTCTGCTAGGGTGACAGCCTTCACATCTTGGAGCGGGCACCCTGGGCAGAGTGGTCTGTGGGCTCATGGGTGAGGTCTCCCTCCATGCGGCGTCACGCGTTTCCCGAGCCTGGCTGGCAGGCTGTGGGGTGAGAGTTCTGAGCCCCCGTGTGTTTCTTTTCAGAACATGAATGGCCTCGAGGAAGGTGTGGAGTTCCTGCCGGTGAATAACGCCAAGAAGGTGGAGAAGCGGGGCCCCAGGCGCTGGGTGGTGCTGGTGGCAGTGCTGACTGGCTTCCTCTTGCTGTCGCTCCTGGCTGGCTTGCTGGTGTGGCACTTCCAGTGTGAGTAGGGCTGGGCTTGGCCTGGGGAGGGGGTAATGCGGAGGTGGCCGTCTCTCTCCCCTTTGCAGATAGACCCAGGAGGCAGGGAATGGGGGCGAGTGTGGAGGGTTGGATGGAAGGATCTCAGGCACCACCTCCCTGGGCTCTTTTGAGCCATGATGGGGAGTGACCCAGCCCCTGGTGGCACACACTCCCCTGGGAGCTGCTGGCGCGGTGACAGGTGCCGGCAGTGCCACTGTGCCTGACCGTTCTCCTGGCTCACGCAGACCGGAATGTGCGGGTGCAGAAAGTCTTCAATGGCTACCTGAGGATCAAAAACGAGAACTTCATGGATGCGTATGAGAACTCGAATTCCACTGAGTTTATAAACCTGGCCAGCAAGGTGAAGGAAGCGGTGAGTCCAGCCCCTGCCGCTGCCGGGCCTCCCAGCCCTGGGTAGAAAGGACACCTCTCATCTGGGTCTCTGGCCTGTGGGTGGCTCCGGGGGAGGCTCAGGGCCCAGGAGGGAGGGAGCAGCCTGGCTCTGGGAAGGGGACACCACTGCTCCTGGGCCTGTTGTGAGTCTTGTCCCCTCCCTTTAGCTGAAGCTCTTATACAGTGAAATCCCTTTCCTGGGCCCCTACCACAAGAAGTCGGCTGTGACTGCCTTCAGGTGGGTGCTGGGGCTGGGGCTGGTTGGGTAGTCCCTAGCCTGTCTGGGAGTGGGATAGGGGTGATGTAATGTGTGGGACAGAATGCCTCGCAGCCCAGGGAGAAGCAGCAGAAGGCGCTGGCTTGTAGGGCAGAGGGCCACTTCTCATTCTGTCTTTTGTGTAAGTGACTTAGCACTCCTGATTCTTCTGTCTCCAAAGCAGGGTGGCCATAGCCATGTTGGCAGGGCCAAGTGCATGGATACACATGGAATGCTTTGCATAATGGTGCCTGCCCCCTGAGCTGCTTGAGGGGAGGGAGTGGAGCTCAGGAAGGCTTCCATGCAAACATCCTTTTTCAGAAAGAGAATTTTATTCCCAAAGCTTTTTTTCTTTCTTTTCTTTTCAGTGTTGGGAATTGAACTTAGGGCCTTATACCTGTTAAACAAGTGCTTTAGCATTTGTCGATACCTCCAGCTTTTCAAAATTTTTTTTTGTATTTTAACTTTATTTGTTTATTTATTTAATTTATTTATTTATGGTGGTATGGGGTTCCTGGAAGCCCTTCTACCTCTGGGCTACACTCCCAGACCTATTTTATACTTTTTTATTTGGAAACAGGGTCTCTTAAGCCAGCGCGGCTGGCTTCGAACCTGCGCCATTCTCCTGTCTCTGCCTCCCAAGTGCGGCGATTACAAGCGTGGGCCACCACGCCCAGCTACTTATTTATTTTTGAGACAAGGCCTCACTATGTTGCCCAGGCTGGTCTTGAATTCCTGGGCTCCAAGGATCCTCCTGCCTTAGTCTCCCGAGCAGCTGGGACTGCAGGTGTGAGCCAGTGTATCCAGGCCTCAAAGTACTTTTACTTATTCAGGTGACAGCTCAGAAATGCTGGAGGTCAAGTGACATCTCATGCCCCTTCCCAGATCAGCAAGTAGACCTAAGAGGGTGGCCTGTGCGGCCAAGCTAGTGGCCAGACACCAATCCACATTCCCTCCTCCCCCACTCCTAAACTTGAGCTGGGCCCAGGATCTGACTGTCTGGGAGTGAGATGGACAGCCTAGGGGCAGGAGCAGCGTCCCTTGGTATGAGATCACAAGATGGGTGGGCACCCAGGAGAGTTGGAACCGGGACTCATCATGCACTGAGGTCTCCCAGAGGCCCTTTGGGTGCTCTCCTACCCTGGTGCTCTGGGAGAATGAGGGTCTCTAGGACCTCCCCCTCAACTCGCCTCATGCCTGACCCTCTCTGCACAGTGAGGGCAGCGTCATCGCCTACTACTGGTCGGAGTTCAGCATCCCGCAGTACCTGGTGGAGGATGCAGAGCGCGCCATGGCGGAGGAGCGGGTGGTCATGTTGCCTCCCCGGGCTCGGGCAATGAGCTCCTTCGTGGTGACCTCGGTGGTGGCCTTCCGTGAGTCCAGGCCGGACCAGGGGCGGGAGTGTGAAAGCCAGCCTAAAGGGGAGCGGGATGGGGAGAGCCAACACTCCCAGGCCCCAGGGCACTCTGCTTGCTGGGCACCTCCCCCCAGGATAATAAGGAAGCAGGAATAAGGAAATAGATGGTATCAGTAAATATTCTTTCTTGGTTTTCAGCCTCTGACCCCAGAATAATACAGAGGAAACAGGACAGTGAGTATTGTGTACCTATCCCCAAAGGGGAGAAAAGGAGGAATATGGCAGAGGCCCCTTGAACCATGGGGTCCCCAGAATTCAGACAGTACTGACAGCCAGCATATCCCTCCTTTTCTCCCAGCCTCCTCGGAGACGCCCCTGCCCTGTCTCTCCTGGAAGTCCAGGAGTCAGGCCCGGGGAGCACCTGCTGGGTGTCGGGGTGGGTCAGTGGCACAGCGTTGCCCTGGCCCCACCCGCACCCTGCTCTTGTCCCCTGCACAGACAGCTGCAGTTTTGCCCTGCATGCTCGCGGCTCGGAGCCAACACGCTTCACCACACCTGGCTTCCCTGACAGCCCCTACCCAGCCTATGCTCGCTGCCACTGGACCCTGAGGGGCGACGCTGACTCGGTGCTGAGCCTCACCTTCCGCAGCTTCGATGTCGCCGCCTGCGACGACCAGGGCAGTGACCTGGTCCTGGTGTATGACACCCTGACCCCCGTGGAGCCCCATGCCTTGGTGCGGTGCGTGTCCTGGGGAGCAGGTGGGGCTGCTGGGGTCGGCCACCTGAAACGGTTGTACAGTAGGTTTAGGATTCAGTTTATGACTTTGGGCTACAGGCCATTGTAAACCTCCCAGGCAACAGAGAATAGCCATGCTGTGAGCGTCAGCACCGTCTCGGAGCCATTCTTAGCTTCGGTAAAGACGAGGAAAGCTTGCTGGTTCCTGAATGCCAAATCCAGTGCCAGCAGATGTGCTTCCTGAAACTGCCAGAGTGAAGGCACAGCCTGCTGGTAAAAGTGTAGGTTGTCAGCCAGGTGTGGTGGAGCATGCCTGGAATCCTAGTATTTGGGAAATGAGACAGGAGAATCACATGTTCGAAGCCAGCCTCAGCAACTCAGTGAGACTGACAGCAACTTTGGAAGACCCTATTTCTAAATAAAAAATAAAATAGGGCTGGGGGTGTAGCTCAGAGGTAGAATGTTCCTGGCTTCAATCCCCAGCACACACCACACACACACACAAACACAAACACACATACACACACAGAAACCCACAACACAACAGCAGCAACAACAACAAAATGTGATGGCACACACTTGAAATCCCAGGACTTGGGGAGGCTGAGACAGGAGGATCAGTCAAAACTAGCCTCAGGGCCAGGCGTGGTGGATCACGCTTGTAATCTCAGCATTCTGGAGGCTGAGACAAGAGGATCACAGTTCTAGGCCAGCCTCAGCTACTTAGTGAGGCCCTTTGCAACTTAGTGAGACCCTATTTCAAAGTAAAGAATGAAAAATAGGGCAGGGGGTGTAGCTCGGAGGTTGAATGTCCCTGGGTTCCATCCCCAGACCCACAAAAAACAAAACAAAACAAAGAACCTAGCCTCGGTATGTAAGCAAGGTCCTCAGCAACTTAGTGAGACCCTGGTTCAAAATAAAAAATAAAATAGGACTGGGTGGGGGAAGTGGATTAGAGGGAGAATGCTCTGGGTTTGAGTCCCCGTACCACAAGAAAGAAAGAAAGAAGGAAAGAAAGAGAGAGAGAGAAAGAAAGAAAGAAAGAAAGAAAGAAAGAAAGAAAGAGAAAGAAAGAAAGAAAAGAAAGAAAGAAAATGTAATTTTTATTATTGATCAGGTATTGAGGAGCCTACAGGTCAGGTGGTCACTGCAAGGACAGCTTGTAGAGCTCACCTGGGTCCAATCTTCAGCACCACAGGGCCTTGCATGTGTGTACACACACACACACACACACACACACACACACACACACCTTGGGTTTATTACCTCCTGTAAGCCTTGTCTCTGATGGCTGCCCAGTGCTGCTTTGTGTAGAGGCTGGATGGCATGGTCCTGGCACTGTGGGCTCTGGAGCTGGCATGCCTGAGTGAATTCCAGCCCCGCCACTTCTAACAGTAAAGTCTTGGGCAGGTTACTGACCCCCTCTCTCTTGATTTCCTTACCTCTGCATGGGGATAGTAGTGTCTGCATTGTAAGGTTGTTGTGAAGACTGTGAATTAGCAAATACAGTAGCTCCAAGGGGCTGGAGTGGGGCTGGGGTGGTAGAGCACTGTTCCAGCCTGTGCAAGGCCCTGGGTTCCATCCCAGCATCACAGAAGAACAAAGTACTGAGAACTATGCCTGGCATGTTGTTAGCAAGTGTTGTTGTTACTACTAATGTGAATATTTAACCCTTGGTTTACTTAATGACTCCCGTTAGGCACTTCTTGTTTCTGAGGCTTTGCTGTTTTCAATGAAGAGGAGCAGGTTAACTCCAAGTCCTATTCCATTACTGGCTGATTATGTGTAAGGACTTGGCTGAGGGTCTTTGGGACTCCACTCTTGGTCTTTCATGCATAGGTTAGGAATGGGGTCCTCGAGTCTCCTCTGCTCGGGAGCTCAGTGGGATATGTGAGGAGTCTGAGCTCTCTTTCCTAACTCCTGTCCCTCTGCCCTGCAGGCTGTGTGGCACCTACCCTCCCTCCTACAACCTGACCTTCCTCTCCTCCCAGAACGTCTTGCTTGTCGTGCTGATAACCAACACGGAGCGGCGACACCCTGGCTTTGAAGCCACTTTCTTTCAGCTGCCGAAGATGAGCAGTAAGTTAGGGCGGGGGTGGAGCAGAAAACACTCACAGGTTGCAGAGAAGGGGACGGACCTCAGAGGATGGTGGGAGTCCAGGAGGCCGCAGGTGCAACCCTGAGGCTGGTGAGCTGGGCCTGGTCAGCAGCGATAGGGGTTTCGAACCTGACTCACCTGGGGCACATCTGGAAGTCCAGCAAGCAGCTGGACACCTCGGGCTGCTCTCCTCCGAGGCAGAGTCCTTCCGCCCGCCTGTCTCATACTTTCCTTTCAGGCTGCGGAGGCTCCTTACGTGACACCCAAGGGATATTTAGCAGCCCCTACTACCCCGGCCACTACCCGCCCAACATCGACTGCACATGGGACATTGAGGTAGGAGCCAGTGTGTGTGTGTGTGTGTGCGCGTGCATGTGTGTGTGTGTGTGTGTGTGTGTGTGTGTCTGAGAGAGAGATAGATATCAATCGGTTCCAGGAGGGGGAAGATGAGCTCCTTCAGCAACCTGAAGAGGCAGGTCATTGAGGCGGGGATAGGATCATCACCGCAGTGTCAGGCACGCCCAGACCCAGAGATCCTGGTTCCTCCAGCAGTGACTGGCTGAGGGTCCTGGGGCCAGTTACTTACCTCTCTATGGCTTAGCCTACTCCAGGGGAGAGTGAGGATAAGGAAGCCTGGGTCTTAGGGTGCTGTCAGGCAAATTCTGAGAATGTGGGAAACACAGCAAAAACACTTGCTCCCTGGCAGCAAGACAAGAGTGTCGTGCCCACAGGTGCCTCCCACCATCAGACATCTGTCTCTTCTTCTTTAAAAATGTCAGGAGAGCCAGGTGTGGTGGCCCACCCTTGTAATCCCAGTACTTGGGAGGCGGAGACAGGAGGATCACACGGGTTCGAAGCCAGCCTCAGCTACTTAGTGAGGCTCTCAGCAACTTAGTGAGACCCTGTTTCCAAATAAAGTATAAAATAGGCCTGGGAGTATAGCCTGGAGGTAGAAAGCCTCTGGGTTCCACCCCCAGTACCAACAACAAGAACAAAACATAATAATAATCCCTAATACCAAAAAAAAAAAAAAGTTGGTAGAACTTTCTAGATTTCTTTAGCAATAGAGTTCAATAGTCTTCTCCCTTGTGGTTCAGCTTTCCATGGTTTCAAATGCCTGTGGTCAACCACGGTCTGAAAATTTTACATAGAAAACTCCAGAAATGAATAGTTGACAGGTTTTAAATTGTCCACGGTCTGAAAATTTTACATAGAAAACTCTAGAAATGAATAGTTGACAAGTTTTATTTTATTTTGTTTATTTATTTATTTTTTTGGTGGTACTGGGGTTCCTGGAAGCCCTTCTACCTCCGGGCTACACTCCCAGACCTATTTTTACATTTTTATTTGGAAACAGGGTCTCCTAAGCCAGCGAGGCTGGCTTCGAACCTGCGAGATCCTCCTGTCTCCGCCTCCCAAGTGGGGGATTACAAGTGTGCGCCACCACGCCCAGTGTAGTTGACAAGTTTTAAATTGCCCATTGTTTTGAGTAGCACAACAAAGTCTCATGCCGGCCTGTCCCATACTCTCAGTCCGTGAATCTTGCCTGTGTCTGAGCCAGGCAGGACCATGGGTCTAGGAACTTGAGCCCCTGGATAAGGCCCCTGTAGCATCTGTGTCTGCTCCACGCTGTCCCACACTTCCTTCGCCCTGGCTATGCAACATCCTTGGGTTCAGGATGGCAGGCGAGAAGCCAGAATCGAAAGCTTCTCCTCTCCAGGTGCCCAACAACCAGTACGTGAAGGTGCGCTTCAAACTCTTCTACATGGTGGAGCCCGACGTGCCGCTGGGCAGCTGCACCAAGGACTATGTGGAGGTCAATGGCGAGAGGTGAGGCCATGGCACTGGAGGGGGGGACCAGCCCGAGCGCCCTCGGCCTCTCCCTCACCTTGCGCCTCTCCTCCAGGTTCTGCGGGGAGCGGTCTCAGTTTGTCGTTACCAGCAATAGCAGCAAGATGACGGTTCGCCTGCACTCCGATCAGTCCTACACCGACACGGGGTTTCTGGCTGAATATCTCTCCTACGACTCCAGGGACCGTGAGTCAACATTGTTAGAGGGGGGCCTGGCGAGAGGGACTTGCCCAGGATGTAGTCTCTCCTGTGTCTTATCAGTACTGGGCCTTTCTGATTCTGAGATACTGGAGGAATGCAAGATATCTGTCACTCCAGTAGTTTTCCAAGAAAAAAATGTTATCTTTTTTGTTGTTGTATTTTTGGTACTAGGGATTGAACCCAGAGACATTCTACCTCCAAGCTATACCCCCAGCCATTTTTTTTTTTTTTTTTTTTTTTTTTTTGCGGGTCTGGGGATGGAACCCAGGGGCATTTGACCTCCGAGCTACATCCCCTGCCCAATTTTTTATTCTTTATTTTGAAACAGGGTCTCACTGAGTTGCAGAGGACCTCACTAAGTAGCTGAGGCTGTCCGCGAACTGCGATCCTCAGGTCTCAGCCTCCCAAATGCTGGGATTACAAGTGTGCGCCACCACGCCTGGCTCCCCAGCCATTTTTAAATTTGAAACAGGGCCTTGCTAAGTTGCTGAGGCTGGTTCGAACCTGATATCCTCCTGTCTAAGCCTCCCAAGTACTGGGATTACTTGCCCACCTGAAAAAAAGTCATTATTTTAATTAATTAATCTTTTGTAGTTCTGGGATTGAACCAGGGAGCATGCTACATTTGAGCTCTACCCCTAGCTCTATTTTATTTTTTATTTTGAAACAGGGTCTCACTAGGTTGATGAGAGTTACAGTACTTGCTGAGGCTGTCCTTGAACTTGCGATCCTCCTGTCTTAGCCTCCCAAGTGCTGGGATTACAGGCATGCACCGCTACACCTGGTTAAGAATTGTTATTTTAGATGTATGTGTTACTCATGGTGTGGTACTGGGTATTAAGCCTAGAGACATTCTATCTCCAAGCTACACCCCCACCTTATTTTTTATTCTGCATTCTGAAATGCGGAATCTGAAATCTGGAACTTTCCGCATGCTGACATGATACCACAAGTGGAAAATTTCTGACCACATGTGACAGATTACAACCAAATGCAGCGGCACCCAAATAGTGCATAGGTGTACATGAAATAGATCAATTTTATTTTAGACTTGGGTCCCATCCCCAGGGTATCTCATAAATATGTGTGAATATTCCAAAATCAAAAAATCTGAAATCCAGATTTTTGTTACTTTAATTCATTTTCGTACTTATCAACAAAAAAGATAACTTCTGGCCCCAAGCATTTCAGAAAAGGGATACTCAGTCAGTATTGTATATATGTGTCAACCAGTTGCTGGTCATACGGCCAACAGTATTTTTTACATGTTTCAAAATGATGCCATTTATCCTAAAAGTGCTAAGCAATGACAACCATATTATCAAAGTCACAAGTAGCTGAACCAAAGGGACAGATGGCCCCAGGAATTCAGGGGAGGAGTCTCTGAACAGTAAGGTGTGTGCCGGCCCTGGCCGTCAGCCTTTTGAAATAAATGCATCTAAAGCCATGTGTCATGGTGCACACTTGTAATCCCAGTACTTGGGAGGCTGAAACAGGAGGATTGCAGGTTCACAGCCAGCCTCAGCTACTTAGCGAGACCGTCAGCAACTTAGACCGTGTTTCAAAATACAAAATAAAAAGGCTGAGCATGGTGGCTCATGATTGTAATCCTAGTACTTGGGAGGCTGAGACAGGAGGCTCACAGGTTCATGGCCATCCTCAGAAACTTAGTGAGGCCTTCAGCAACTTAGTGAGACCCTGTTTCAAAACAAAAAGATAAAATAGGGCTGGGGATGTAGCTCAGAGGTAGAATGTCTCTGGGTTCAATCCCCAGTACCAAAAAGAAAAGAAAAAAAGAAAAAGGAATCCACATTGAAGTTCAAATTCAACTGCTCGAATTATCAAAACTATAACTGGATGAGCAAATACCTTTGATCTGAAAACACACTTATGATCCAAGTGTTTGTTTGCAGGGACGGTGACAACAGCCTCTTGGTTACTTTGTCCTTGGTCTTATGACCCTGTTGTCAGACGCCTTCCAGTTTCAGAAACATTAAAATGTGGAAGGTTAGCTGGGTGTGGTGGCGCACGCTTGTAAGCCGAACATTTGGGAGGCTGAGACAGGAGGATCGTGGTTCGCGGACAGCCTCAGCTGCTTACTGCTTAGCTACTTAGGCCCTTTGCAACCTAGTGAGACCCTGTTTCAAAATAAAGAGTAAAAATAGGGCTGGGGGTGTAGCTCAGAGGTAAAATGCCCCTGGGGTTCCATCCCCAGTACTGAAAAAAAGAAAGAAAGAAAGAAAGAAAGAAAGAAAGAAAGAAAGAAAGAAAGAAAGAAAGGTGGAAGGTTTTCTAGCATAAAGGAAAGATGTGCTGTTGGTTTACAGTTGGCCAGGACGTGTGTGTCATGGAACTGCTGAGCTACCATGGCCTCCTGTCACAGGCAGGGAGCCTGGCTCTCAGAGGCATCGGACACAGGGCAGCAGAAGGACTGTATCAGCGGCCTGTTTCTCTGTACCTGGAGCTCCTGGGCTTTAGTCATCCGTGCTCAGGAGGCCCGGCCAGCCTCCCTTGCATGGGCTGCTATTGTAGGAATCCCCTTTGCTGCAGTTTGATGGCCTGGGCCACCCCTTCCCTGGGCCTCAGCATTCCTCCGTGTTTGTGGCTGGATCCCTGTGTGTCTGCCAGGGTGACTGGGAGGAAGGGAGGGAGGAACTACAGCCCTCAGCTCTGCCCTGCACCCTGCAGCATGTCCGGGGATGTTCACCTGCAATACGGGGCGATGCATCCAGAACAATTTGCGCTGTGATGGCTGGGCCGACTGCACCGACTACAGCGACGAAGTCCGTTGCCGTGAGTGGCGCAGAGAGATGCCCCCCTGCCTCCTCCCCATGCCCCACGCGCCCCCCAGCTGCCCCTCGTGGCAGGAAGGCTCAAGGTGGCCAGAGTTCATTCTCACCCTCGCCCCCTCCCCGCCCATGCAGAGACGGAGGGCCCCTTCCTCTCCTTCTGCCATTTGGAAACCTCTGCTTGTGTTGAGTGGGCAGCAGGGTGTTGAGGAGTGCTGAGGCAGCTCCAGGCCAGCTCTCCAGATGAGAGAGCGTCCCCTGGCTGCTCGCACTGCGCAGGCTTCCCCGGGGAATTCCTGAGTGAATTCGCTGGAAGCCGGGGGTCCCAGCTGAGCCGCCCCTCCTTTCTCCAGAATGCAACGCCACCCACCAATTTAAATGTGACAACAAGTTCTGCAAGCCCTTGTTCTGGGTCTGTGACAATGTCAACGACTGCGGGGACAACAGCGACGAGCGCGGGTGCAGTGAGTGCCGGGGTGGTGGCTGTCCGGCGTCCCTGCGGCTGCCCGGGCAGGGAGCGCGGGTCCTGAAGGCCTGTGCTCCCGCAGGTTGTCCAACTGGGAACTTCAAGTGTACCAATGGGAAGTGCCTCCCAGGAAGCCAGCAGTGCGACGGGAAGGACAACTGTGGGGACGGGTCCGATGAGGCCTCGTGTGACAGTGGTGAGCCCTGGCCCTGGGGGTGGGGGGTCCATGGGGATGGGTTTCTCTGAGAGGTGTTGCAGCCTCAGGAGGCACCGGGTGCACGCTCACATGCAGCGTACCCCGAGTTTAATGAACACAGACCTGCTGTGTGGGGAGTGTGACGAGAAGCGTGTCGGTCGGGGGGATCTTCCAGAGGGTGAGCTGAGAGGATGGTGGGCACACGCATGGCGGCTGGGCAGGTCTGTGGTGCGTGGATTGTGGCCTGCCACCCAGGGCTTTCTGTCCCTGGCTCTGGCTTCTGGCCATATACTACAGGGGAAGTGATGCCCATCTCTGTGTCCTCCTTGATCAGTGAGCGTCGTCACTTGCACTGAACACACCTATCGCTGTAAAAATGGGCTCTGCGTGAACAAGGGCAACCCCGAGTGTGACGGGACTAAGGACTGCAGCGACGGCTCCGACGAGAAGGACTGTGGTGAGCGGGCTGCTGTGTGCGGTCAGGCAGGGTGTGCATGTGGCGGGCGCACCCAGAGGGAGAGATCCCGCTGGCCCCTCACTCACCCAGGTCTGTGCCTGGGTAAGAGGGCACACCTCCCTGGAGGGAAGGATGACTTGGCCCGTTAGCACAAAGATGCTGCTCCCTGGTCTAGCTCTGGCGCTGGAGGACAGCCAGGCAGCCGGCACCTCTGCCTCTGCACGCAGCTGGGGAGCAGCCGAGGTGCTGGCTGGTCTGCTCTGTAGGCGCAGCCACTGGTGGGTGCCTGGACATCAGGCAGTTTTACCCTCGCCCACCCGCATTTTAACGTGCAGCCTGTGTGTCTCAGAAGGACGGGCAGTGGGTACCATGTGGGTACCTTCATGTTGCCCTTCCCTCTGAGAGCTGTGCCTTGCAGATGAACAAGGAAATCTAGGCTCAAATCAAATCTAAGCAAACCAGCGGGGTCCAGAGGGTCCTAGGGCATTTGTGCAGGATTGGGGGCAGGGAGGAACAGGTGGGAGTCAGAGGGTCTATGAAGCTTGAAGATACTTCTAGAGGGCCCCTTGCATCCCCGTTCCAGCACTGCTGTGCCTGTGCATGTCTCTGGAGTCTCCCTGTGCCCATTAATGCCCCTGGGGGGGGTCTCCCTGTACCCATGCATATCCCTGGGGACCTCCTTGTGCCTGTACATGCCCCAGGGGGTCTCCCTGTGCCCTCTAATGTCCCTGGGGGGTCTCTCTGTTCCCATTCATATTCCTGGAGAATTGCCTGTTCCCATTAATGCCCCTGGGGGCCTCCCTGTGCGCGTGTATGTCCCTGGATGTCTCCATGTGCCCATGCATGCCCCTGGGGGTCTCTCTGTGCCCGTTCATGCCCCTGGGGGTCTCCATGTGCCCGTGCATGCCCCTGGGGGTCTCCGTGTGCCCATGCATGCCCCTGAGGGTCTCCCTGTGCCCGTTCATGCCCCTGGGGGTCTCCATGTGCCCATGCATGCCCCTGAGGGTCTTCCTGTGCCCGTGAATGCCCCTGGGGGGGGTCTCCCCATGCCCCTGGGGGCCTCCCCATGCCCCTGGGGGCAGCACGGCTCCACTTGACTCACTGTTCTCTGTTTCTCTGCCCCTCTCCAGACTGTGGACTGCGGTCATTCAGCAAGCAGGCCCGGGTGGTTGGGGGCACAAACGCAGACACGGGCGAGTGGCCCTGGCAAGTGAGCCTCCACAGCCAGGGCCAGGGCCATGTGTGCGGGGCTTCACTCATCTCCTCCAGCTGGCTGGTCTCCGCGGCCCACTGCTTTATAGACGAAAAAGATTTCAAGTAGGTGTCTGGGGTGCCAGAGAGGGTGGCACCAGGGCAGGATGAGGGAGGGGTGGCAGGGCTTAATCCTGGGACAGGGCTTAATAGCAGTGCTAATGCAAACTCACTTTTGTCGGAGCTCACTCTCAGTCAGGCACTCTGTGTCCCGCCCTACCAAGCTAGGCAGGTCTGAGTGTATCCCCACTTTATAGACTCAGCGAGTGGAGGGCATTTCTCAGTTTATACAACTATGTGGCAGAGCCAGAGCCCAGCCCAGGTGTGTGCTTCCAAAGCCTGCTTGGTTAGTGTCTGCGCCGCCCGGTGCCCTGGGATTGGTGAAAGATGCGCCTTGGATTTGCGTTCCAGCTGGGCTTGCTGGTGACTGTGGGCGAGTTATGGGAACTTCCCGGGCCTGGGCTATTTTGTTGATGATGTGATGCCGGTAGTCCTCACCCTCAGAGGTGTGAGATCTAAATATGATATAGTACTTGGGACACTTAGTGCTCCTCTGGCACATAGTAGATGCAGGCCTGGAAGGAGGGGTCACAGTGGCATCCCAGGACTGGATAGACAGGCGCCAGGGTCCAGGAGGCCTGAGAATTAGCAGGTGTCTGGATGTGGGGATGGGGTTAGTTGTGTCTGAGCTTCTGGACTGTGCAGGCCATTGACCATAGGAAGGAGTCTAAGGGGACAGCTCGTCCTGAAGAAGCAGGCACTGGGAGTGGGTCTTCCAGGAGATCCCGACCGTGGAAGGAATGCACCTTCCAGCTGTCTGTTCTGTAGTAGGCCTCTCAGGGCAGCAACCCAGGCTGCCAGGAACACCCATTTGCAGAAAAGAAATGGGGCCCACACAGGAAGGAGGCCAAGGCACAAATGTTGGGCAGGCCAGACTGGTAACTCATGGCTAGACTCATAGAGGGAGTGGAGAGGATCCTTTGTCCCCAGGCCTCCCTGGGCTGTTGACCTGCAGCCTCGTCCAGCCCAAGCCTGTGTCCTCTTTCTCATTTTGTCTCTTAACTCCAACCTGGGCAGGAAGGATTCTACCTCCCTTTCTGAGGTTATATGATGTTACTTAAGATTTTTTTTTTATTTCAGTACTGGGGATGGAGCCAAGGGCCATTCTGCCTCCGAGCTATACCCCCAGCCTTATTTTTTTATTCTTTATTTTGAAACAGGTTCTCACTGAGTTGCAAAGGGCCTCACTAAGTAGCTGAGGCTGTCCACGAACTGCGATCCTCCTGTCTCAGCCTCCCAAATGCTGGGATTACAAGTGGGTGCCCTTTGCACTGACACCCTTTGCAACTCAGTGAGATCTTGTTTCAAAATAAAGAATAAAAAAAAAAAAAAAAAAAAAAAAAAACAGGACTGCAGGTATAGCTCAGAGGTAGAATGCCCCTGGGTTCCATCCCCAGTACCGAAAAAAAAAAAATTTTTGGTACTGGAGATTTAACCCGAGCTATGATTCCATCCTTATTTTATTTTTTATTTTAAAACAGGATCTCAAGATGGGTATGGTGACACGTTTGTAATCCCAGTATTTGGGAGGCTGAGACAGGAGGATCGCAATTCGTGGACAGCCTCAGCTACTTAGTGAGGCCCTCTGCAACTCAGTGAGACCCTATTTCAAAATAAAGAATATTAAAAAAAAAAACAGGGCTAGAGACTAGGGGTGTAGTTTAGAAGTAGAATGCCCCTGGATTCCATCCCCAGTACCACAAAAAAACAAAAAAATAGGATCTCACTAACTTGCAGAGAACTTTGCTAAGTTGCTGAGGCTGGCTTTGAACATGCAATTCTCCTGTCTCAGCCTCCCAAATACTGGAATTATAGGCATGTGCCACCGTGCTTGACTTATATAAACTTTTATTGGGGGGGCAGTACTGGGGATTGAACCCAGGGGCATTCTACCTTCGAGTTACACCCTCAGCCCTAATTTTTTTTATTCTTTATTTTGAAATAAGAGTCTCACTAAGTTGCAGATGGCTTCATTAAATAGCTGAGGCTGGCTACAAACCAGTGATCCTCCTGTCTCAGCATTCCCAAGTATTGGGATTAAAAGTATGTATCTTATATAACCTTTATATAAACTTTTAATTTCAAAACACAGACAAGAGCCAGGCATGGTGGCGCACGCTTATAATCCCTGCGCTTGGGAGGCTGAGACAGGAGGATCGTGCAGGTTCAAAGCCAGCCTCAGCTACTGAGTGAGGCTCTCAGCAACTTAGTGAGGCCCTGTTTCCAAAAAAAGTATAAATAGGTCTGGGAGTATAGCCCGGAGGTAGAAAAGCCCCTGGGTTCCACCCCCAATATCCCCCCTCCCACAAAAACCACAGACAAGCCAGGTATGATGGCACTTGCCTATAATCCCAGTACTTGGGAGGCTGAAATAGGAGGATCACAGGTTTAAGGTCAGCCTTGGTATGGTAGTGAGACCTTCAACAACTTAATGAGACCCTGTTTCAAAAACAAATAGCAAAAAGGGCTTTTTACACGATCCTTGCCCCAGATCTAAAATCAGCCATTTCACCCAGAGCTCTGGCTTCTCGTCAAGGGGAAGGGCATTTGGAACCCAAGTCCTGGGCACTGTTAGGGATGCCACTACTCTCGGGCCAGTTTTTTAAAATCACGAGGTTTTTACTGAAACTTAGGTTCACCTTCCATTTTTGGGTCTTCCCTTTCCTCCACGGGAAGCTGGCTCCTGCCACATCCACATCACCCGGTCTTTGCTGTCTTTGAGTATACAAACACGTCAGAAGGCCACACCTACTCCACTGCCAACAGCCAGCCTTGAAGATGAAACTCAAAATGTCTCAACTCATTTTAGTTTTAGAAGATAAACCAGTGTGTTAAAAAATGGTTTGGATGGATGTGTGTGTGTGTTCCTTCTGTGAAAGGTTAGATTTCTTTTTTTTCTTTTTTGCAGTACTGGGGATTGAACCAAGGGCCTCCCACATGCTAGGCAAGTTCTCTACCACTGAGCTACATCCCTAGCCCTTTCATTTCTTATTTTGAAGCAGGATATCACTAAGTTGCTTCGCTTGGTCTTGAACTTGCTGTACTCCATACACCTAGCGAAGATGTGTGTGTGTGTGTGTGTGTGTGTGTGTGTGTGTGTGTGTGTGTGTGTAACTAGGGATTGAACCCAAGGGGCATTCCACCTCTGAGTTATATCCCTAAATTTATTTTATTTTTTATTTTTTTATTTTTTATTTTTTTAATTTTTGGTGGTACTGGGGATGGAACTCAGGGGCCTTCTACCTCTGGGCTACACTCCCAGACCTATTTATATTTTATTTGGAAACAGATCTCTTAAACCAGCTGAAGCTGGCTTCGAACCTGCGTGATCCTCCTGTCTCAGCCTCCCAAGCGCCGGGATTACAGGCATGCGCCACCACGCCCGGCTCCTATTTTTTATTTTGAAACAGGGTCTCACAGGTTGTGGAGGGCCTAACTTGCTGAGGCTGGCCATGAATCTGTGATCCTCCTGTCCCAGCTTTCCAATTGCTGGGATTACAAACACCAAGCTCTAAGACTTTTTTTTTTTTTTTTTTTTTTTTTGCATGCACCACCACACCTGGCTTCTAAGATGTATTTTTTGATGATCACATATATTAGTCAGCATTTTCATAGATATAATCTAAAAGATCACACTATACAATGCAGAGGAAGATTTATTTGCTCATAGTTTTTTTTTTTTTTTTGGTGGTACTGGGGTTCTTGGAAACCCTTTTACCTCCGGACTACACTCCCAGACACCTATATTTTTATTTGGAAACAGGGTCTCTTAAGCCAGCGCTTCACCTGCGCAATCCTCCTGTCTCTGCCTCCCAAGCGCGAGGATTACAAACGTGCGCCACCACGCCTGGCTTGCTCATAGTTTTGAGGTTCAGTCCACATGAAGCCAGGGGCCTTGGGTCTCAGGGCATGGCAGCAGTGGGAGGCGGAGAGAAGGAGAGTGCAGGGGCTGTGAGTCATGGAGGCCAGAAGCAAGAGGGTGAGGAGGGGAGAAGGAATCACAATATAATCCCAAGGCTGCACCCCCAGGGACCCACCTTCTCCATCCACACCCTACAAGCAGAGTCCACCACCCAAATGAACCCATCCTGCTGCTGGGATTACAACCCTCATGACTCCAAACACCAACTTATGAGCTCTTCAAGGGGCCATTCTATGTCTAACTAAAACATCGGATTACAAATATATTAAAAGAGGGAATCAGCCGGGCATGGTGGTGCACACTTGTAATCCCAGCATTGGGGAGGCTGAGACCAGAGGATTGCGGTTCGCGGACAGCCTCTGCTACTACTTAATGAGGCCCTTTGCAACTCAGTGAGACCCTGTTTCAAAATAAAGACTAAAAAATAGGGCTGGGGCCGGGCGTGGTGGCGCAGGCTTGTAATCCCCACGCTTGGGAGGCGGAGACAGGAGGATCAAGCAGGTTCGAAGCCAGTCGCGCTGGCTTAAGAGACCCTGTTTCCAAATAAAATGTATAAAATAGGTCTGGTAGTGTAGCCCGGAGGTAGAAGGGCTTCCAGGAACCCCAGTACCACCACCAAAAAAAAAAAAAGGGCTAGGGGTGTAGCTCAGAGGTAGAATGCCCCTGGGCTTCATCCCCAGTAGCTCAATAAAGAAAGAAAGAAAGAAAAGAAAGAAAGAAAGAAAGAAAGAAAGAAAGAAAGAAAGGATGATCAGGCTTGGTGTGGTGCATGCCTGTCATCCCAGCAACTTGGAGGCTGATGTAGTTTAGTGGTTAGAGCGCTCCTGGGTCCAATCCCCAGGGGTTCAGTATTGTCTCAGGAGGTGCTTAGTAAAGTTTCAGTTTTAGGATCAAGCCCAAGTAAGGGCCGCTCTCCTGTCACCGGCTCCTCAGCAGCTGCTGATGGCTTTGTCTATGGACTCAGCCTTCTGGGGAGCTGTGTGGTACCTGTGTGCACACACCCACGCGTGTGCCTGCACAGCTTCATGCTGGCACAATCTCATGGCCACTCCCCCTCCTCTGGCCCCTCCCAGGTACTCAGACCCCAAGATGTGGACTGCCTACCTGGGCCTGCACGACCAGAGCAAGCGCACCGCCTCCGGGGTGCAGGAGCATGCGCTCAAGCGCGTCATCACCCACCCCTCCTTCAACGACTTCACCTTCGACTACGACATCGCGCTGCTGGAGCTGCAGGAGCCCGCCGAGTTCAGCACGGTGGTGCGGCCCATCTGCCTGCCCGACACCTCTCACGTCTTCCCTGCCGGGAAGGCCATCTGGGTCACAGGCTGGGGACACACCCAGGAGGGAGGTGAGCTGCAAGCTGGACAGGGGACCTGCTGGGAGCCTCCGGCCTTTCTCTAAGGCCCGTGTGCTTTCATTTGCATCTTTTGGGTATCTAGCCTTTCTCTGCTGGTTTCTGGGCTGCTGGATATCCAGGGTGGAATGGAGGTTTCTAGTGAAAAAAAAAAAAAAAAAAAAAGAGTATGGGATTTGTAGGCTGGGCTGGGATTGAAGGCCTGGCTTTGCCACTTCACTACCTGTGATCCTCCAATGATCCTGTCTTCTCAGCCTCCCCTGTGCCAGCAAGCCCAGCATCACCATGTCCTTTTGCAAATAAAGAGCCAGGTCAGAGTTTAAGCAACTTGTCCAAGGTCACTGAGGCCAGCCTCAGCAACTTAGTGAGACCCTGTTTTAAGATAAAAGATAAAATAGGGCTGGAGGTATAGCTCAGAGGTAGAATGACCCTGGGCTCAATCCTCAGTACCCAAAAAGAAAGAGAGAAAAGTGATGGTGCTTAATGGAGTGAGGAGATGGGTGCACTTCGTGATTTGGCCATGAGCACTGTCTGTGACTCGGTCCATCGTTGGAATGAGCTGCCTGACCCTTCTGTACCACTTGTGGGAGAAAGGCTGTTCACTGGCTAATGTTAGATTAAGAAATGCATTATAAATGGGGCATGTTGGTGCACGCTTAAAATCCCTGAACTTGGCCGGGCGTGGTGATGCACACTGTAATCCCAGCATTTGGGAGGCTGAGACAGGGGGATCACGGTTTGAGGACAGCCTCGGCTACTTAGTGAGGTCCTTTGCAACTCAGTGAGACCCTATTTCAAAATAAAGAATAAAAAAATAGGGCTGGCTCCCGGCGTGGTGGCACACGCTTGTAATCCCCACGCTTGGGAGGCGGAGACAGGAGGATCGCGCAGGTTCGAAGCCAGCCGCGCTGGCGTAAGAGACCCTGTTTCAAAAATATAAAATAGGTCTGGGAGTGTAGCCCGGAGGTAGAAGGGCTTCTAAGAAGCCCAGCACCACCAAAAAAAAAAAAAAAAAAAAAAAAGAAAGAAAAAAAAAGAAAATAGGGCTGGGGATGTAGCTTGGAGGTAGAATGCCCCTGGGTTCCATCCCTAGTACCTCAAAAAAAAAAAAAAAAAAAATCCCTGTACTTGGGAGGCTGAGACTGGAGGCCTATAGGTTCAGTGATTTAGCAAGACTCTTAGTAACCAAAGGGCTGGGGGCATAGCTTGGAGGCAGAATGCTCTTGTGCCCTTGAGTTCAATCCCCAGCACCACACACACACACACACACACACACACACACACACACACAACTATAATATTAGTATACCACATTACTAAAAAAATGTAACATGAGCCGGGCGTGGTGGCGCACGCTTGTAATCCCCGCACTTGGGAGGCTGAGATAGGAGGACCGCACAGGTTTAAAGCCAGCCTCAGCTACTTAGGCTTTCAGCAACTTAGTGAGACCCTGTTTCCAAATAAAAAATATATATAAAAAAAAGGGTCTGGGAGTATAGTCCGGAGGTAGAAAGCCTCTAGGTTCCACCCCCAGTACCACCCAAAATAAAAAAAAAGTAACATGTACTGAGTACAAAGTAAAATCCCAGTTTACAGCCACAATGCCCTGACAAAACCACGGTGGGTGTGGGGACACATCCGGTCTTCCTGCCTTCCTCACACCTATAGTTTGGTGATGATTCTGTCCGCATGTCATCTGACACATCTTCAACCTGACAGGTCTTGAGCGAGCTCAGTGAGCTGCTTAGTTTTTTTTTTTTCCAGTACTGGGGGTGGAACCCAGAGGCATTCTTACTCGGAGCTACATTCTCAGCCCTATTTTTTATTCTTTATTTTGAAACAGGGTCTCACTAAGTTGGGAGGGCCTCACTAAGTAGCTGAGGCTGGCCAGGAACCTGCGATCCTCCTGTCTCAGTTTCCCAAGTACTGGGATTACAAGCGTGCGCCACCACGCCCGCCCGAGCTCTCTGGCTCTTAATACCCCATGGGCACGGGCCACCGGCTACTTAGCCTTGCTGGGAGCAGTGAGCTTGTGCTCCCTCGCCCCCGAGCAGGGCTCCTCAGGAGCTGCCTGCCGCAGTCAGCCTGTCCTGCTTGCCCTCCAGGCTCCGGGTCGCTGATCCTGCAGAAGGGTGAGATTCGGATCATCAACCAGACGACCTGCGAGGAGCTGATGCCGCAGCAGATCACCCCGCGCATGATGTGCGTGGGCTTCCTCAGCGGGGGCGTGGACGCCTGCCAGGTGTGTAGCTGCCCGGGATGCGGAGGGCGGGGCCTGGGGGGGGCAAGGTCCTCACGCACCGGGCTTCTCTCTGCTCAGGGTGACTCCGGAGGCCCCTTGTCCAGTGTGGAGGACAACGGGCGAGTCTTCCAGGCAGGCGTGGTGAGCTGGGGTGAAGGCTGTGCTCAGAGGAACAAGCCAGGCGTGTACACCAGGCTCCCTGTATTTCGAGACTGGATCAAAGAACAGACTGGGGTGTAGAGCCCGGGACGCCCACCAGCCACCCCAACTGGAAGGCCCGCGAGCTGCGACGTTCGGGTTTTGCCTCCTCCCCCAGAACCCAGACTGTGAATGTGTCCTCAGGAATCTGCCGGGAGAATCTCTGGCCTCCCGCAGCCTCCAAAGTGGGGCTGAGGCGGGGAGGGGAGGCCTCTGCAGCGCCCCAGGCCGAGGCGGGCAAAGCCTGGAGACAGCTCCCTCGGCCAGGGGGCGGAGGCTTCTGCCTGCAGACCTGCTTCCTGGATCCCTAAGCAGCAGCTCTCCCGCAGCTTCTGGGACCTCAGTGGAGGTAGCCGGGACTGCAAACTCAGGACTGTGGGGTCCTAAGGTCACACTCTTCAGGAAGGACAAGCCCGAAGGACCCTGGAAAACTGATGAGTTTAAGATTGTTTTACCAGCTCCCAGGGTGGGCTTCAGTGTATGTATTTGTGTGTATGAGTAAAACATTTTATTTCTTTTTAGATAATTTCCCTCCTTACTGGAGAGTTGACAGGCTCTCCCTCCTAGCTTCATCTGCAAGAAACCAGTCTTAAATTCCCCTGAGAGCGGCCCTGGTGTCAGGTTGACTGGGAGTGGCACTGCCCTGGTGCCTGTTTCCTGCTTACCTTAAGCTCTTGAGAAGATGCTGGCCCGGGTCCAATCTAGGGGTAGGTGGTGAGTGGGGGAAGGAGCTTTTCCATAGGGGGTGGGGAGGAGGCGTGGCCCATACATTCAACAAGGACACGACCACAGGAACAGTGTGTTCACGCGCAAGTGTGTGTACACACACAAGGGTGTGCATGAGCTGCTGGCAGTCTGGCATGGGCCTTGGAGGAATGCCTTGCTTAAGGTTGCCCACATCCCCCTTTTTACCCAATATTTCTCCTTGCTTAGGGTGACCCAGAGGCTAAGGAGCTTTTTTTTTTTTTTTTTTTTTTTTTTTTTTTTTTTTTTTGGTTCTGGGGATTGAACCCAGGGATTCTACCTCTGAGCTACACCCTCAGCCCTTTTTTAAAAATTGAAACAGAGACTTGCTAGGTTGCTGAGGGACTCACTAAGTTGCTGAGGCTGGCCTCGAACCTGCGATCCTTCTGCCTCAGCATCCCATGCACTGAGATTGCATGCATGCACTACCCTGCCCAGCACTAGAGAGCTTTTGAAGGGACATCTGGGTCACTGCAGCTGGGGCCAGGGAAGGGGACCAGCCCTGGGCAGAGTTCATGGGGCGGTGTTGTGAGGGCAGGAAGGGTGTTGCTCACCACTTATCCCTGGCTGGGGCCTGGCTCCCAGGTGAGACTCTGATTCATTTGTTGAACAAATGGTTTCTGCTTCCAGTGAGTTGTGGGAATAGAAGGAAAGGCACAGTGTGATTGGAGGAATCCTGTAAGACTTCTTGGAGGAAGTGAGGTTTGCATTTTAGAGAGGAGGGAGAAGTCGTTTCTGCGTGAAGATGACACCGGGAGCATCAGAATCCCTGGGGAACTCTCCAGTCCAGCTTCCCACACATCACCCCAGCCTAGGCCAGGAGTTCTGGGGCCGGAGGGGCAACAATCTGCGGTCTGAGCAGCCCCCGGGGGTTGTAATGCAAGCTGGAGATGGAGAGGCACCGACTTAGCAGTGGTCTCGCCCCTCCAAGTGTGGCTGTGGACCCACAGCATCGCTGAATGGCCCGCTAGGCGCCCAGGCCAACGTTTGCAGAGATGCCCTGGATCTGTAGACATCTTTGTTCCCAGGGAAATCAATGAAGCGTCAATGCCTTCAAAACGAGCCAAAGCTCGTATTGGTGTTGGTGTTACTTCTGATCAAATGAGTTCAAACACACCGCTCATTGCTAATATTCCAATGACAACAGAGTCACCCGTGAGAGGTGGCCCGGGACGTGCCACCCAGCGGTGGAGAAGGCTGCCACAGTGGGATTGCCCCGCTTTCCTTCACTGGGAAGGCTGGAGGAGGGACTTGTGGCCAAACAGCAGTGCTACACACGTTTGCATTTTCAACTCAAGACTCCAAGTGTGTGGCACAAAATTCAATGTGTGTGTGTATGGGGGGGGGTGCTGGAGATTGAATCCAGGGGCATTTTACCTCCGAGCTACACACCCCCAGCCTGATTTTTTATTCTTTATTTTGAAACGCGGAGGGCCTCACTAAGTAGCCGAGGCTGGCCACGACCCTGGATCCTCCTGCCTCAGCCTCCCAAGTACCACCACCCGGTGTACAAAATTCAATTTCATTAGCTCAGGCTTCCGTGGTTGTAGCCAAGTCCACCGTGCAGGGCATGAGATGAATGATGCATTCTAGGCCCGCTGACTACAATTGCAGCCAGGAGTAAAGGTGTTGAGAGCAAGAGAGAGCCCCTCGCCCCAGCCCAAGCCTCCGGTGTGACTGCACGGCCGGGCCCACGCCCAGCAGGGCCTTGAGCTTGGCTTAATGCTCCTGTGTTGCCTTTGAAGGCTTCGTAATTGTTCAACAATGGGCTCTGCATTTTTGTTTTGCGCCGGTCTCATGGATGGGTCAATGGATCATGCAGCTGGCCTTTATGTACCCAGAGGCGGTAAGGTGTGCAGTGTGTGTAAGGGGAAATGGGCTCTTTCCAGCCTCCAGCTGTTGCATGGGTGAAGGAGACCGCAGGGTCCTCTGCTGCATAGCCCAGTCCGGGGTAGCTGGATCTGAGTGAGGAGGAAGAGGTTGGTGAGGCTGAGGGCCTCTCTGCCCAGATAACCCAGAGGGAGTGCAGTGCTGCGGCTGCTCACCCTCTCCAGCCCAGTGCTTCTTGCTGGAGTCTCCTCCCCACCTGCCAGCTACTTGGGAAGCTGAGGCTCAAACTTGCCATCCTCCTGTCTCGATCATTGTAGCCACTCATCCAAGCCATTTAGGGACCTAGGTTCCATAGGAATAATAGGGAAATTTGGGATCGCCGGGGGGCGGGGGGCTTATAGAAGAGGTAAGCTTTCAAAGCCTGGACCCACTTGGTGGTCTCCAGAGCCCCAGAGCCCTGACCCTGGAAGGGCTGGGAGAATGTCGTTCAGGCTCTGGCCACAAGGTGGCGATGTTGTGCTGTTGGAGAGAGCCGCTCAGCGGTGGGGAGAGGGCTTCTTAGTTTTTGAGACAGGGTCGAAGTTGCTGGGGCTGGCCTCCAACCTGCCATCCTCCTGCCTCAGCCTTTCAAGTAGCTGGGATTACAGGTGTGCGCCACCAAGGCTGGCTGAGAAGATACTATTCTGCTGAAGACACCCTGACTCTTAGGACTCCAAGGAGCCTGTCTGTCCTCCCCTCTGGCTTCTCTGATGCTGAGTTCCGTCCCCCACGCCCCCGCCGGCCTGCAGCTTGGGGCAGTGTGTTCATTTCTCCTTTCTGCTCGCCTCCTGTCGTTTCCTAAAAAGCCAGTTTCCAGGCGTAGGTGGAATCGGTCCCATTGTCTGCTTGTTCCGATGTCTCAGCATCTTCCAGCAGGAGCGATGTGTGTATTTTCCTGGGATGTGAACTCAACCTTTCTTTCCCCTTGGCTCGGTGCACTTTCCCTTCGTACACCCGCCTTCACCTGGAGGTTATCACAATTTCCCCTGCCCACACCCCTGTGAGCAAGAATAGCACATTCCCCGCGCCAGACCTTTCTGGAACTTCATCTGGTCTTGTTTAACTCAACAGGGAAATTCTCCATCCTGGGCCGAACTCTTTCCACATTGCTGCAAGAACAGGGTGTGCGGTGGGAGGAGGGGAGCAGGCCGCCAGGCAGGGTGGAGGTCTCTTTCCACACAAGTGCATTCAGAGGACAGATCCTGAAGCACACAGGCCATCTGACCCTTCTTCAGAGTTCATAGTCCAAGTACTGTCCAAATAGCTAAGAAAGACCAGCAGCATGGAAAAAAATATAGAAGTCTGTGGGCTATTTTTTTTTTTTCTGTGCAGCCCTTTTTATTTTGTATTTCACAACAGGGTCTTACTCAGTTCCTGGGAAGGTCTCTCTAAGTTTCTGAGGCTGTTCTTGAACTTGTGATCCTCCTGTCTCAGCCTCCCAAGTACTGGCATCACAGGCGTGTATCATGGCACCTAGCAGAAATCTCTGCTTGAAACGTGTGTCTCCATTACAAAAATGGGCGACAAGGTATTTATATAAACCAGGGGGAAAGAGGAAAGAAGCCATTCATTAACTTAACAACTTGGTGGCATGTGTGATGGGGACAAAAGATACAGCTCTGGACCCCAGATGGGCAGTCGACCAGGAGGCAGGGTCCGGGCAGAGCACCCCCTTCCTAGGGGCCTTTTCAGGGCTATGCAGGGACCTTTCCACTGCTCAGCGCAACTGTTTCCTGGGATAACATCTGCCTGAATGGCATGATGGGAGAATACCACCATCCTGCCTCATAGGGGAAAGCACCTTAAGTTCAAGGTGACCCAGTGAGAACTATCCATCCCCTCCTTAAGGCTGTGATACAGAGATGGGCTTCCAGCATCTAGGAACCTGGCACGTCTGTACTCTATCCTTGTACCTCCATCCTTGCCAAAAGGGAAGAAGCGCGCTCCCTCTCCTCTCCTCCCCTCCCCTCTCTTCATTCCTCTCGTCTCTTCTTCTTCTTCTTCTTCTTCTTCTTCTTCTTCTTCTTCTTCTTCTTCTTCTTCTTCTTCCTCCTCCTCCTCCTTCTTCTTCTTCCTCTCTCTCTCTCTCTCTCTCTCTCTCTCTCTCTCTCTCTCTCTCTGTCTCTCTCTCTCTCTCTCTGCTGGGTGTTGGATCTGGAGCTCATCCCCTTGACAGTATCGATAAATGGCAGATACCAGTGCCGTGTGCCCAGTTCATGGTGTCCATCGCCTGCTCCCTCTTCACCTGTCAGGAAGTGGATGGGTCACTTGCATTCACATGAGGAAACAGGTCCTGCAGGTACCCTGCTCAAGGTTCTGCGGGATGGAAGAGCAAAGGGTCCCCGGTCCCTGCCATGTCCTCCCTCCAGCCAGGGCCCTCTCCACCTGGAGCTCCGAGATGCTGGACCAGGGCTCTCTTGCCAGGTGATAAATCCACTGGCTGAGGCACCCGGGGAAAAGGCCAAAAGGCACTTGCTCTCACAAGCTGGGCTCTGCATTTCCAAATGTCTCCCATTCCCACTTCCTTGGCTGCCCCTAGGGCCCTGGGCATTTCCCTTTCTCAAGGGCCAAACCATCTGCTTTCTCTGACTCCTCCGCCCAGGGCAGTGTGGACAGGAGGGAGAAATGTTTCCTTGGGGTCTTGGCCAGGGTAGCAGAACACCAAGTTCTGTCCTCTGATCCAGAATGACCAGCCTCTGTCCCTCATCTTCCTCCCCTGAGCCTTTCATTTCTGTGGAATGGTGCTTGGCTTTGTGGGAAGCTCGAACAATGGGAACAGAGACCAGAAGTACTGAGGAGGCCATGGCCTGGAGCCCCGTGTGGGAAAGAAGATCCACGGAAATGCTGCCGGGGTGGTGTGTCTCGGCCCGGCCGAGCCCAGGGCCAGCCCTATGCTCAGATTTCCTCTGCCCACAGAAGACCCACATCTTGGCCTGGGGGAACGGAGAAACCAGCACCTGCAATCAGTGCTTAGAATACTGACACAGGAGGATCGCAGGTTCTAGACCAGGGCACTGTAAGTTAGAGAGACTCCGTCTCAAAATAAAATAGGGCTGTGGGGTATAGCTTAGAGGTAAGATTCTCCTGGGTTTATAAAAATAAACAAACAAACAAATAAATACTAAAAATAAAAAGAGCTGGGGGAACAAACAAACAAACAAATACCAAAAATAAAAAGAGCTGGAGGTGTAGCTCAGAGGTAAAATGTCCCTAGATTTACAAAAATAAGTAAAAAATAAAAAGGACTGGGGGTGTAGCAAACAACACACACACACACACACACACACACACACACACACACACACACTAAACTGAAAAGACAATTCCATTTTGTTCGAGTTTAAAGGCTTTTCAAAGCGGTTAAAAATTGGATTTCAGCCGGGCATGGTGGCGCACGTTTGCAATCCCTGAGCTTGGGAGGCGGAGACAGGAGGATCACGCAGGTTTGAAGCCAGCCTTGCTGGCTTAAAAGACCCTGTTTCCAATAAAAATACAAAAATAGGTCTGGGAGTGTAGCCCAGAGATGAAGGGTTCCCAGGAACCCCAATACCACCAAAAAATAAAATAAAATAAAATAGGGTTGGGGGTGTAACTCGGAGGTAGAATGCCCCTGGGCTCTATCCCCAGTACCGCGAGAAAAAAAATTGGAATTGGGCACTTATGTGAGTCAAAAAACCTTTTGACTTGACTTTATTTTGTTACGTTTGGTAGAGGAAGGTCTCTAGTCGGGGCCCTGTGGTCCGCTTCAGGTGTGAGCAGCAGGGGGCGCTCGCACACCGCATCTCGGCATGTCAGCGGCGAGCGCAGAGCCGCAGCCCACCTCTGCCCACGCTGCCCACACAATTGGTGGTGCATCCTGGCGAAACACAGAAGCGGATCCCCTGTGCGCCCCTGTGGACACATCGAGTTCACACTCCCCGCCAAGGCAGCTCTCGGGGCTGGCCTGTTTCACCAAAGACTCAGGCTGTTTCTGCCCACGGTGGGGGAGCTCGCCGGGCTGGGGGGGGGGGGGCGGCGGACAGGTTCTTTTGGAGTGCCCCAAGTGTGTCCTGAGGTCTTGAAGGAGACGGCCAACCTCGTTCGCGGAGCAGCCTCACTGGTGAGGCCCTGGAGACAGCTGAGGGCTGGAGGACGGACCCCTGGTCTGGCGTGGGTTTGTGGGAGGCCAGGGAACTGAGCCTTCTGTGTCCTCTCCCCCACCCCCAGGACGCTCCTCAGAGCCCCACTTGCCCAAGCTTGGAATGTATCCTACTTAACGTATTTGGAAATCTTCACATCCCTAAAGCTCTTTTACAAGGTTAATGTTAAGTGCAGCAGGCATGGTGGTACACGCCTGTATTCCCAGTACTTGGGAGGCTGAGACAGGAGGACTACAGGTTCTAGACCAGCCTCAGCAATTTAGTGAGACTCAGCTACCTAATGAGACCCTGTTTCCAAACGAAATATTTAAAGGCCTAGGGGTGTAGCTCGGAGGTGGAATTCCCCTAGGTTCAATCCCCAGTAACACACACACACACACACACACACACACACACACACACTCACACACACTAAATAAATAAAGGAAGAAAGAAAGAAAGAAAGAAAGAAAGAAAGAAAGAAAGAAAGAAAGAAAGAAGTAAGCCGGGCCTGGTGGTGCACGCTTGTCGTGGTTTGGAAACAGCCTCAGCTACTTAGGCCCTCTGCAACTCAGTGAGACCCGGTTTCAAAATAAAGAATAAAAAATAGGGCGGGGGTGTAGCTCGGAGGTCAAATGCCCCTGGGTTCCATCCCCAGACTCGCAACAAACAAATAAATAAATATAAATAAAAAAGTAAATAAATAAGAAAGGCTTGGGGGATGAAGCTTGGAGGCAGAAGGTTCCCGAGTTCAATCCCCAGTACAAAAAAAAAAAATTCTTTTTCTAGTTTTTGTCTCCCCTCCACACTTTTCTAGTAGGGATCAAACCCAGGACAAGCTACACCCCAGCCTTGTTTTTGCCTTTTAATCATGCTCACATTAGCTACCAGGGAAGCCAATGAAGCCTGGGGAGGGTTTGCTGCAGTCCTGCCAAGCATGCCAGAGGGACCTACGAGCTGAGAGGGGCTGGCTGCCCTGTGGTCAGCTTGTAAGGGGGGCCGCTTAATTACCAAGAGGGAAAATGACGGAGGGAGGGAGGGTACTAAGCTTCCTATTATATTTGGGCTTTGTTTGTTTTGAGACAGGGTCTCCCTGTGCTGTCCAGGCTGGTCTTGAACTCCTGGGCTCAAAGGAGTTGCCACCTCGGCATCCCGAGTAGCTGGGACTTCAGGTGTTTGCTGCTGTGCCCAGCTATACTTGGGTCTTTAAACAATTGACTGTAAGCTGGGCATGGTGGCACACTCTTGTAATCCCCGCGCTTGGGAGGCGGAGACAGGAGGATCAGCCAGCCGCGCTGGCTTAAGAGACCCTGTTTCCAAATTTAAAAATATACATATATAAAATAGGTCTGGGAGTGTAGCCCAGAGGTAAAAGGGCTTCCAGGAACCCCAGTACCACCAAAATCAAAACAAACAAACAAACAAAACAACTGACAGTAGCTTGGTTGACGGATTGTGTGAGTGTGGAGCCCTTTCTAGTAGGTCTACATCCTTTCCCCTCATGAGCTCATCTGAAGGGGACTTTCTTTCACTAGGTGCCTCTTGGTTCCAGGTGCAGGGGATCCTCAAGATAACTCCAGGAGGAGAGGCTCTCACACTGGACCCCTCGTGCTGCCCCCTCAGAGGGGCAGGCGCTCGGCTGGCACTTCAGAAACATTACTAGTGACCTGGGGGCAGCGGCACAGGCCTAGTCCCTGTGTACTTGGGAGGCCGAGACAGGAGGATTGCACATTGAAGCCAGCCTCAGCAACTTAAGGAAAACCCTGTTTCAAAGTTTAAAAAGGGGTGGGAGTGTGTAGCTCAAAGATAGAATGCCCCTGTGTTTAAGCCCCAGTACAGAAAAAAAAAAAAAAAAAAAAAAGCCGGGCGTGGTGGCAAACGTTTATAATCCCAGCTTTTGGGGAGGCTGGGATGGGAGGATCACGGTTCGCAGACAGCCTCAGCTACTTAGTGAGGCCCTTTGCAACTCAGTGAGACCCTGTTTCAAAATAAAGAATAAAAAATAGGGCTGGGGGTGTAGCTAGGAGGTAGAATGCCCCTGGGTTCCATCCCTGGTACCGTGAAAAAAAAAAAAAAAGAAAAAGAAAAAGGAAAACATAAAGGAAGGATGATGGGTGGCTACTCAGAAGCGTCTGGGCTTTGGAAAGGTGCAGTGAGCCTATTTGGAACCACATGTTCCTTCTCCCTGGATCCGCATGGCCATAGATGGAGTCTGAATTCTGTCCCTCCTTGATCTTCTCAGGTACTTTCCTTTCTCCTTGGGATTAGCAAACCACTTCTATATTCATGAGCCTGCCATGTAGGTGACTTCTGGGAATCGTGTGCCAAAGCCTGGTATCTGGACTGAATACAGGTTGGACAAGTTAGCGCGCTTAGAGGAGGCCTCTCGGGCCCAGGTGGAGGGCCACGCCCAGGGTCTCAGGCTCGGCATGTCTCCTAGGCCCCTGGCTCTGACCACCCTACCTGGCACTTGCCAGCAGGAGAGGAACTAAAGCCACGTGTGGCTCCAGTACTTGGGCGGCCAAGACAGGAGAATACCGGGTCAAGCTCAGCCTCAGCAATTTAGCGAGGCCTTATTTAAAAAAATAAAGCAGGGCTGAGGGGGGGGGGTGGAGGATACAGCTAAGAAGTAGAACACCCCTGGTATCCAAGCCTCACTCAGTAGCTGAGGCTGGCTTTGAACCTGTGTGACCCTCCTGTCTCAGCCTCCCAAGCATGCGCCACCATGCCCGGCTCGACCCCCAAACCAAGAAGAAAAAAAAAAAAAAAGAGGAATCGGAAAGCCATAGCACTAAGAGCTGGGCTAAACCAATGAACCAGTGAGGTGAGCAGGCCCTGGCTCTGGTGTACCCGTACACACGGGGCACTAGAGATTCCTTGCAAATGTACATGGTCTCCTGCTTAGATCACCACACCCAGAACAATTAAGCACATTTCCTCACCTGTCAAGCAGTTCTAGGGGAAAGGGCTTTACGAACCGCTCCTGTTTACTGGATGATTGGGAGGTGCAGCTACAAGTGTGTGTGTTTTGGGTGAGCAGACCTAAGGTCACCGTATAGGAGATGTTTGGGTATTTGACATGCAGGTGTGTGTGTGTGTGTGTGTGTGTGTGTGTGTGTGTGTGTGTTGCTGGGAATTGAATTCAGGAACATTCTACCTCTGAGCTACAACCCAAGCCATCCCAATTTTATTTGTAAACAGGGTCTTGCTAGGTTGATGCGTTCCACTACTTGAGGCTATCCTTGAAACTGCAATCCTCCTGTCTTAGACTCCCAAGTACTGGGATTATAAGCATGTGGCCACCACACCCAGCTGCTGAGGTCTTTTATTTTTTATTTGTGCATTATATTCATACATCATCTTGGGGTAAAAAACTTGTGTGTACATACATGTACACATCACTGATTTAACCCTTACCCAATTCCTACCCCATTTCCTCCCCGTCCCTCCCTCCCTTGCTCTGCTTACTGGTTGACTTCGATATGTTTAAGTACATTGTGTGTTTTAGAGATTTTCCTTCTTCCCCCCTCCTTTCTCCTCCTTTAGGTTGTCTTGTTTGCTCCTCTATAGGATTACCTTTTTCATCTAGAGTTCCTCCTATGACCCCTTTCTCCCTAACTCTCATATATTAGGGAAAGCATCTGATTTCTTTTTTGTGACTGACTAATCTCACTTAGCATAATGTCCTCCAGTTCCATCCATTTCCCTGAAAATGATGTAATTGAGTTTTTTTTAAATGGCTGAGTAAAATTCCATTGTGCACATATCCCACAGTTTTGTAATCCATTCATCTGTTGATGGACATCTTGGCTGGTTCCATAGTTTGGCTATGGTGAATTGTGCAGCTCTGAACATAGATACACATGCATTAGTTTGGTAGTTTGGTTTCCTTTCTTTTGGGTAGATACCCAGAAGTGGTATTGCTGGATCAAATGGTCGCTGAGGTCTTTTAAATTCCATTTTGTTGACTGATAGGCATTCTACCTCTGAAAGACACCCCCAGACCATTTATTTATTTAATTTTTGTGGTACTGGGGATTTAATCTAGAGGATTCTACCTCTGAGCTACACTCCCTGCACTATTTTTGCTTTTCTTATTTTGAAATAGGGTGTGGATAAGTTGATGAGTCTCACTATTTGCTGAGCCTTGAACCTACAATCTTCCTATCTCAGCCTCCCAAGTACTGCAATTACAGGTGTGCACCACCATGCCCGGCTCCTTTTTTTAAATTTGAGGCAGGGTCACACTAAGTTGCTGAGGCTGACCGTGAACTTGTGATCCTCCTATCTCAGCCTCCCAAGTACTGGGATTATGGGCATGTACCACCATAACAGGCCCTTTTCATTTAATGTATTTATTCTGTGGTACTGGGGATCGAATCCAAGGGGCATCTACTGAGCTACACTTGTAGCCCTATTTTTTTATACTTTATTTTGAAATAGGGTCTCACTAAGTTGTAGAGGACCCCACTATTAGTGTAGCAGAGGCTAGGAAAGGAAGGAAGTTCTGTCTACAACTGCTGCTAGAACCTGGCTCTAATTCAGAGAAACCTGCCCCTTGGCTGGTGTTGGGGAAACCAGCCCCGAGTTTGTGTAGGAAGTGACATGTCATATGTCTGGGAAGAAGGGCTCTGTGGTCATTTTGACCTCTTCCTGCTCCTCCTGGGCTGGGCAGGTGTGCTGGGCGGGGCTCGGCCTGAGACACTCCTGCCCTTGCAGCTCCTCTTCAGGTTTCTACTTTCGCTTCTTTCTCTCAGGCACCTGCCCCCAACGCGGCCTCCCCTGCTCCTTTATCTTCCCTTGCACTTACTTTACCATATTTACCTTGTCGGTTGCACACCCACCCCATCATCAGCTCCACAAGGGCAGGATGGTGACTCCAGTCACCTGCAGCCGCTCCGTGTTTACTGAGGAAAGGAAAAGGAATGACAGGCAGTGTGGAAAGTGAAGAAACCTCTTTGGAATTTCAAATTCCATCAGTTTGGTTAGTAGAAGCTGAATTCTGCTAGAAAGCTGAAAACTAAGTAACCAGTTGAATTATTCACCTGATCATTCCTACCCCCGCCCCAGCCTAATTTTGAAGCACAATGTATTTTTCTTTTTTTCTTCCCTCTTTCAGTGTTTGGGATGGAACCCAGCGCAGGCTCCCGGGTGCTAGGCATACTACCACCGTGCTACACCCCAGCCCTGGAGCTCCGCTCTTGACCTGGCTCAGAACTTCCCGACTCTTACCCTGTTGTTTCTTGAACAGAGTTCCACTTCAAAAACAAAGCACATCCCCGTGCATGGGAGGCTGAGACAGGAGGATCACACATGTTCAAAGCCAGCCTCAGCTTAGTGAGGCTCTCAGCAACTTAGTGAGACCCTGTTTCTAAATAAAAATATAAAGTAGGTCTTAGAGAGTAGCCTGGAGGTAGAAAGCCTCTGGGTTCTACTCTTAGTACCAAAAAAAAAAAAAAAAAAAAAAACCAACCAACCAAACAAACAAACAAACAAAAAAACAAAAACAAAAACAAAAAAAGCACCACAATTTGCAAAGCTGGGCCCCATGCCTGTAATCCAAGTACTTTGGAGGCTTGAGACAGGAGGATCACAGGTTTGAGGGTTGAAGCAATTTAGTGAGACACTGTTTCAAAATAATAGAGTAGATCCCCCTCCCCTGGTTCAATCCCCAGTACCAAAACCAAAGGGGCATTGCCTATACATTTGAAGAGGTTGCCTGTAGCATGAATACAGCTTAGCACACAGCAGGAATTCTCCACTGGACTGAGAGGTGGACTTGAGCCAACAGGCAGGGCACCTCCTTGATGTCCTGAACACACACACACACACTCTTCCCCAGCCCCAACCTTGCACCATCTTTTGGGCTTTTTTTTTTTTTTTCTTCTTTCAGTACTGAGGGTTGAACCCAAGGGCATTCTATCTCTGAGCTACACCCCCAGCCCTATTTTTTATTTTTATTTTTTATTTTGGTGGTACTGGGATTCCTGGAAGCCCTTCCACCTCTTGGCTACACTCCCAGACCTATTTTATATTTTTTATTTGGAAACAGGGTCTCTTATAAGCCAGTGCGGCTGGCTTCAAACCTGTGTGATCCTCCTGTCTCCGCCTCCCAAGCGCGGGGATTACAAGCGTGCGCCACCATGCCCGGCTTATTCTTTATTTTGAAACAGTCTCACTAAGTTGCAAAGGACCTTAATTAGCTGAGGCTGTTGGGGAACCACGATCCTGTCTCAGCCTCCCAAATGCTGGAATTACAAGTGTGTGCCACCATGCCCGGCTTGGACTCTTAATTGGTATTCTGATGTAATTACTAAGTAACTGAGGATTTTTATATATTCCTTTTCTTGTGGTCCTGGTGATCAAACCCAAGGGTGATCTATCTCTGAGCCACGCCCCAGCCCCATTTTATTTTGAAAAAGGGTCTAAGTTACCGCGTGCTGGCCTTAAACCTGCGATTCTCCTGTCTCAGTTTCCCATGTACTCGGACTACAGATTTGTGCCACTATTCCAGGCACTTTATAGTTGTTCTCAATCTTTCTAGAGAGCTCCATCACACTGTCCTCTGCCCAGAAATCGGATTTTTCTTTCTTTTTGGTGCTACTGGGGTTCCTGGAAACCCTTCTATCTCTGGGCTACACTCCTAGACCTATTTTATACTTATATGTGGAAACAGGGTCTCTTAAGCCAGCGAGGCTGGCTTCGAACCTGCGCGATCCTCCTGTCTCTGCCTCCCAAGTGTGGGGATTACAAGCGTGCGCCACCACGCCCGGCAATCTCTGATTTCTTAACAAACACAATCCCAAATCTTCAGTTTCTTGATCTGGTCCCAACTTATTTTATACCATTTTCTTCCATTCTTCCCCTTCAAGGATGCTGTCATGGTTGGCAAATTAAACTACTTTCTCTCCTTCACTACTCCCCTTAGGCTCAGTGCTGTTCCTGGAGCAGTCTCCTGCTCCCTCATTCCTGCCTACACGTCCTTTGTCCCTCTACAAGGAGGACCCAGCTCAGTGTCAGCTCTTCCCGTTGCCTCCTCTCGCCAGCCTCTGTGGTGTTCCTCTCGTGGCAACCAGTTGTTTTGCTTCTCTAGTTCTCCTTTACTTCAGAAACCATAAGCTCCTAGGTCAGAGACTCTGTTCATTCAGAGGATGAATGAGAAGTTCCTTTAAGCATCGTGGTGAATTGTACCTAGGCCTGGGTGCCCTTGGTACAAGAGAGAGGTAGGTAATGAAAATGTAATGAGTATGCAGGATGCTATGTGAGGGGAAGAGGCAGTCTTGAACTCGTGTAGGGTCCTAGAGAGGCATCCTGGAGAAGTAAGGCTTGGGTGGACTTTGGTGGGCTAGGAAACTGGGCGAAGAAGAGTGGGGTGGGGACCAGCAGATTGTTCAGAAGACAATTTGGGATAAGAGAGCAGTTGTTCTGAGAATTAAGGCTAGTATGCATTTACAATTCTTCATTAGCTGGATGTGGTGGTGCACATCTGTGATCCCAGTACTTGTGAGGCTGAGACAGTAGCAAACCCTTCAGCAAGCCAGTGAGACCCTGTTTCAAAACAAAAAACAAAACAAAACTGCCAGGTGTGAAGACCCATGCTTATAATTCAAGTACTTGGGAAGCTGACAGGAGGATCACAGGTTCAAGGATAGCCTCAATAAGTAGTGAGAATCTCATCAACCTAGCAAGACATGAGTTCAAGCCAGGCGTGGTGGCGCACGCTTGTAATCCCAGCATTTGGAAGGCTGAGACTGGAGGATCAGGGTTCACAGACAGCCTCAGCTACTTAGGCCCTCCACAACTCAATGAGACCCTGTTTCAAAATAAAGAATAAAAAATTGGGCAAGGGGTGTAGCTCGGAGGTCAGATGCCTCTAGGTTCCATCCCCAGACTTGGAAAAAAAAAAAAAAAAAGACATGAGTTCAACCTGAGTACCAAAATAAATAATAGGGCTAGGAGTCTAGTTCAGAGGTAGAATCCCCTGGGTTCAATCCCCAGTTAAAAAATAAATTAAAAATTCTTAGATCCCTGTATCTCAAACCCTCATTTAGAAACAAGCAATGCTGCGACATACTTGCTGTTAAGAGTTGAGGAAAATCATGGGGAACAGGATGAAAATAGCCTTAGGTATTCTGTCTTAAAGTTTCCTTACAAGTTCCTCTAAGCATTGTAGTGAATTGGTCTGAGACGGGGGGGGGGGGGATTTGCAGATTCCAGGGCAGCCTCAGCAACATAGTGAGATTCCTTGTTTCAAAACCAAAAATAAAAGTGGGCTGGGGGGGAAGGGGTGTGTAGCTAGAATGCCCAAGCTCAATCTGTAGCTCCACAAAACAAAACAAGGTCTCACTAAGTTGCTGAGACTGGCATCAAGCCTGTGATCCCTGTCTCAGCCGCCTACGTACTGAGATTACAGGTGTAGCCACCACCACCATGCCCAGCTCCCAATGTTGAATTCTACTCTGCCAGGCACTTGCAAGGTACAATCCATAAACACCAGACCTAGGCCCTGCTGTAAGGATTTAGGCAGGTAAGGGAGAACCACTAGTGTGAGCCATGCATCTGGCGGTTAACAGACAAAACTCAGAAAGTGCTTACTCTGTGCCAGGCTCTGTTGTAAGCACTTTATAATGATTCATTTAATTCTAACTATTCCTTGAGAGAGAACAGTAAGGATCTTAGCCCCAACTAGAGGGAGATGGAAATGAAGTCAGAGGGCCTGAGCTTCTCTCTAGAAGCTGGCTTGGAAGGGGCCTGGAGGGAGAGGGTGGTGGGAGACTGCAGAAATGGCCTAATGAGAAAGATTTTCCAGGGGTAGCAGGAGGACGAACAGGATTGGGCCAACTGGAGACAGGGACTTGCAGGCAGGTGCTGTTGCTGTTATTAGGCTGGAAACATGTGCTGCAATTAACCTCACAACCAGAAGGGATGAAGAAAATAAGGGGCCGGGCGGTGGTGTGGCCTATAATCCCAGTACTCGGGAGGCTGAGATAGGACTGCAGGCTTGTGGCAGGCTCAGTAACCTCAAGAGGCCTCCTGCAATTTGGGAGTGATGGGAAAGAAAACCCAGGAAGGTAAGAAAGAGCACACAGAGAAAAGTCAAATGGTTTGCATCTTTAGAAAAGCTCAAGAACAATAGTTTTGACACTATAAGAAAAAGTTAGAACGATGTTCCTTAAAGAGAACAAGATTCTGAGCTAGTCTTGGTGGCACAAGCCTGTCATCCCAGTATTTGCGAGGCTGAGACAAAAGGATCATAAGTTTGAGGCCAGCCTCAACTTAGTGAGACCCTGTTTCAAATAAAAAATAAAAAGGGCTGGGAGCGGGGGTGTTGTCTGGAGGTAGAATGATCCTTGGGTCCAATCTTCCATACCAAAAAACCCAGAGACTAGATCCTGATATAAAACACCCATCTGTGCAATTTAATTCAGATCTTCTTCCCTTACGGCTCTCACAGAATGCCGGTCTGAAAAAGAACCGCAATGTTAGATCTGGCAGGGAAAAATTGTTCCTAGTTTCACTTCTAGTCTGTGTTGACTCTACCTGGAGCTGCCAGCCCAAATGGGTATAATCAGCCCTAACGGGTAGGAAGGGCACTAATTCGATGTGGACCTTATTACTTTTCCTGCTTATCTCACTGGGTTTCTAAATGACCAAACTGCTAAAAGTGCTAGCATTTTATAAACTAACAATTAGGAGTTTTTACTAATTTTTTTTTTTTTTTTGGTGTGTGTGTGGTACTGGGGATGGAACCCAGAGGCATTCTACCTCCAAACTACATCCCCAGTCCTATTTTTTATTATTTCTTTTTTCTTTTTTTTGGTGGTACTGGAGGTGGAACCCAGAGGCTTTGTACCTCTGGGCTATACTCCCAGACCCATTTTATATTTTTAAATTTGGAGACAGGGTCTAAGTTGCTGAGGGCCTCACTAAGTAGCTGAGGCTGGCTTTGAACCTGTGCGATCCTCCTGTCTCAGTCTCTCAAGCGCAGGGATTACAAGGTGTGTGCCACCACGCCCGGCATTATTCTTTATTTCTTGAAACAGGATCTCACTGAGTTGCAAAGGGCCTAAGTAGGTGAGCTGGCTGTGAACCAAGATCTGTCTCAGCCACCCGGATGCTGGGATTACAAGTCGGCACCACCACACCGAGTGCTTCACTAATTTAAGTAGATTAATTTGAACAGCTAAAGAATATTTCTGCCTTAGATTACCTATCTTCCGTCTATTTATTTATATATTTTTTATTTTTTGGTGGTACTGGGGGTGGAACCTAGGGGCTTTTCTACCTTCGGGCTATACTCCCAGACCTATTTACTTTATTTGGAAACAGGGTCTAAGTTGCTGAAAGCCTAAGTAGCTGAGGCTGGCTCTGAACTTGTGCAACCCTCCTGTTTCAACCTCCCAAGCGCTGGGATTACAAGCGTACGCCACCATGCCCAGCTATCATCTATTTATTTTTTGTGGTACTGGGGATTGAATCTACGGGTGCTCTACCACTGAGCTATATCCCCATCCTTTTTTATCTTGAAACAAGGTCTTGCTAAGTTACTGCGCACTGGCACTGAACCTGCCATCTTGTCTTGGCCTCCCAAATACTGGGATTACAGCCACGCACCACAGTGCTCACCCTCAACCCCCAATTTGGAATCCAGAGATTATATCTGGTTGTGATCTTGTTCTATTCTAAAGCAAGTCTCCAATAGATAGTCTCTAGATGTCAAGAATCATCAGAGGCAATTCACTGAGGCCAGCTATGTTACACATTTGTGTGCTGGGATACGGGGCCTAATATCTCATGTTCTGTGGTAAATGAGAATGTGAAGTCATTCATTAAATGACTTCCAGCCAAAAGCAGCCAAAAAATGTTAGCTGTGGGAAAAACCAGGCAGGAACAGAAAGGTGGGGGGGGGGATTTTGTGAGGAAGGTCTGCGAAATGATTCCAATGCCAGTTCTGCTCACAGCCTCTGAAATGACTTGTTCCCCGTCTATAAAATGTGGGGATTACAAGCATGCACCGCCACCATGAATGACGAGGCGATTACTTTTAATATTCTCTAAAGAATCTTTCTGGTACATAGTCCATATGCAAAACAGCAAACCCTAGGATAAAATTATTTTAAATTCTACACTATCATCTGGGGTCAAGGCGACTGAGAAACTCTAGCTTGCTGACCTTAAATGGTTTGGTAAACTTGTTAAAAATGCTCAACACACTCACTGATTAAGAGAGTGCTTTTTAAAAATTTACTCTCCCTTGGGACTTCTAAAATGTTGCTTAAAGTCAATAAAAACAATTTTCTTTGCCTATTACCATCATTCCACAGATCAGTATTGTAAAAATCTACATGAAGATCACCCAGAGCTGGAAAGCCCCTCCTTCAGGCTCACTGCTTATGTACTGAACGGCTTCCCCTCACTACCTACCTATTCCTGACTTGCTAACCAGCAAGTAAGACAACTGTTAAGTCACCACTGAAATGGCAATAGTGAGTCATTAAGTATGAGGTGTTTTCAGAATAAATCAGAGCAACTTCTAAAGAGGCAATCCACAACTAAGTTAAGTAGTTTTACCCAAGAATTTAATTAAATAGCTCTAGACCCTAATATCGGTCCTTTTAGTCTCCTTTCTGTCCCCCTCCTGATACTAGGCATGGTGCCTGTGGAATCACTGTACTCCGAGGTCTTTTCTAACTAATATAATATCATCTCTCTGCACACAATGGATGTTTACTAAAGTATGAATTATTTGGGTAACTTCTTGAATCCACTTGACTTCAACCAAAACCACCAATTCTTCCTTCCAGTCAATAATAAATAACAACAGCAGGAAGTCTTATTCCATAAAGCATTAATAAGATATTTTAATGAGGAAAATAAAACAAAACAAAAACAAATCTTAGTTTCAATGTTTCTATCCAAAGACACTCAAAACTAGTTTTTCCCTGTCCATCCTTTCTAACTGCAAGTTTGTGTCCATGTAATAAAGGCCAGTTTAAAGATTTTTTTTTTTTAAGTTTAAACCTTCTTAAAAAAGATTTAACAATCAGGGCTAGCAAAAAGGTACTCAATACATACTTTCCTTATATCAAACAAGCTAATATTTCAATACAATGTAACTATACAGAATATATACAATACAATATGTTCACAAAGCAAACACTATAGGCTCAGAACAGATTTGAAAAACGATATTCACATTACAATAACTCTAAAAATGATTGTAACGTTGAAACGGCACTTAGTTTACAAAAAAGTCACAAAAATATATATATATATGTAGTCACCAAGAACTATGGTTCCTGTAAAATACTAATAGCCAGATACTAATATATAAAATGTGAAGTTCTGACACTGTATACATTTTTAGGAAATAAAACAAAATCCAAAACCATTTTTGTTATTGTCGAAAGTCAAACATGCCAAGTAAATTAGCTATGGCCACTGTCACCAAGTAAAGCCACTTGACTGAGATGATGACTGGATACAAAGCTGGTGAGCTGGGGACTGGCACAGGTGAGAGCTGCACTGGTCCTAGGAGAGGGGCAGAGGACATAGAGACACCCATCTATGTAATCAAATTCACATTTTCTCCCCAGTACTGCCCTCCCTCAAGATGCCAGTGCCCAAAAAGAACCACAATGTTATAGCCAGCAGGATAAAGTTTTCTCAAACTCTTTGCTGCCAGGCTATAGACAAGTATTAAAGCATGCATTGGCTACACGGAGCAATGAGTTCCCATCTGGAAGACCATGGTGCGCGGTCTCCTCGTAGGCCGCTTACACTAGAAAGGGCTCCAGCTGTCAAATGGAGTCAGGTACATGTTAGCCCTGTAAAATATCGAGCTACGATAGCAGCAAATACGAAATCACACAAACAGAAACACAATTTTATTTAAAAATTCATTTGTTACACTAAAACAATTCCTTCCCCTTCAAATTTGTCCCCTAAATCAGACATTAATTTCTTTTTATCACTAAATTCTGTTCTACTACCTCAATCTTTCTCACTATGCTGCTCTGGAAAGAGACACTTCCTAATCCAGGAAAAGGTTAAATTTACTCTTAAAAATGGGACTACAGGACTTTTAAAGTAAAAAACAAAAACCAAGGTCTGTTCTAAAAGTATCTTTCACAAATATATATATTTAAATATTAAAATAGGCTACCTAGGATTTTTATAAAATGGCTTTTGAAAAGATAGTAGAGGCACAAAGATGCCATATACTATCCTCCAAGTTGGACATAAGGTGCCACAAGGGTGCCCTACAAAGAGGCAGGCAATCTCTATCTGATGCAACAGGAGGCACCAGTGAAAACGAAAAATTAAATTGGAAACTTGGATCAAAACCAAATTTTACTCTATGAGGGATTGTTGTTTCTTAGAAAGTACCTTGTCATCATTTTGTACAAGGAAGATTATGAATAGAGTTTAAGATTTTACTCCTTCCAAATACCTGATGCCACTCATTCAGGTACCCGAAAGATGAAAAGCAGTGCAACTTTCAACGTTTTCATGGATTGCTCTCAGTATGAGATACTTTACTCAGCATCCATCAACCTAGAAATTAAACTGATACCTGAAACAAAAAGAAATCTCCTAGAGAAAAACACACTCATAACCTAATCACGGGGAAGGTTCTCTATAAAGAGGAGTTTTCTAAGAACTGCTCGAGAGGCAGAAGTGAGCACAGCCCCACTAACGCCAAGGAAACAACATGTGTTCAGACTACAGGCTTCTTTCTCTTGGAGCAGGAAAGACTTCCCTTGCTCAGCAGATGATATACTTTGGTTACTTGAACATTCATTTACAGGATGATTTTAACATCTTTAAGTGAATTAAACTCAGATATGGTCAGACTGGCATTTGGGAAAACAAGGACAGTTTAATAAAAGTCATGACACAAGCTCCTCGAAGGATTAAGCAGCAAACTTTATCAACAAATCACAACTAAGCCCAGGATGGGATGTGAAGCTTAATCAGCAAAATTAGTCAACTTAAAAGAGATAGGAAATAATTTGATTTTAAAAACTAGGCACTTCTAACTAAAATTTTAAATTTTTAAATAATTTTCTAAAAAATAAAAAATGCTTTTGTTTTCAACCTGTGGTTTGAATTCTTATTTTCCTTAAAACTATCATGTACACAGGACCCTGGGTATTAGGTGGAACTGATTTGGGCCCTATACAGAGGGGGCTTAACGAAAACAACAAAAACACTTCAAGGCAGCCTCATTTTTTTTCAGATACTGCCAAATGGAGATTCCAAAAACATTGCCTGAAATTTCTGCAGAGACTATTTTTAAAAACATGGAATTACTTTCTCTATAATAAAAATAAAATTATTACTCCTGATGATAACTGGTACTATGCGTTCATTCTCTAACTTACATAGAGTTTAAGTCCCATAAATACAATCACAAAAATCTCAATTTATCTGTAATATAAAGTGAAACATTCACAGAGCATTCCTCAGCTGAATCTGAGGACTGGTTCACTTCCTTAATTAATATGAACCATTATTGTTTTGGACTAACTTGCCTTGCTGAGGACTTTTCAAATATTAATATCCTATCGTCACCACATTCTGTCACACAAAAATGACACTTTAAGGTAAAAAATTTTATCTTTCAGATAAAAATGGGTAAGGACAAAATAAGAAACAAGCTAAATAACCTGTTATAATAGATGTTGGTGACCAAGTCAGGTGTGATGCAAGCTTATAATCCCAGTACTTGAGAGGCTGAAACAAGAGGATCGCAGGTTCAAAGCCAGCCTCGACAACTTAGCGAGGCCTTCTGCAACTTAGTGAGATCCTGTTCCCAAATAAGAAATAAAATTGGGCGGGGGTTTAGCTCAGAGGTAGAATGCCTCCTGGTTCATATGCCAATGCTACAAAAAAAGTAAAAAAAAAAGTTGGCGACCCTGTGATAGCATACTTATGTATAAATACTCATAGAAAAATTATCACCAGAGCTTCCCACTCCCAAGTTTGTTCACTGCTCCAGAAAAGGAAATCTAGTTTCTTTTAAGGTTGTATAGAGTGTGACCTTTTCAATAACTTTTAAACCTCAACATTATTATATTATAAATAAAGCTTCTTATGTCATTAATTTACAATGTAAACCACATTTATTTCCTTTTGCTAACTTTGGATTTCTTTACTTTGAGTTTCTTTTAAATGTGAACTTTGTTATTTCAAGTTTCTTTCATTTAAAATATTAACATTTTAGGATTGTTCAATCATCAAGAAATAATTTTCTCTGTGGCATACTAGTACAAATTTGTCATTACATTATATAATAATGCATTTTTTCAGAAACTATAAATCTGAAAGAGTTTAAAACATGACCAGAGAATCTTCTAAACAAAATCCACTAAATAACTGGTCTCTATTTAGACTAATAGAAACAAAAATTTAGATGACTGAAGTTTTAATACAGCTTCCAAAGGCGCCCAGGAAACCATTTATAGACTAGAAAAGTCTGGCTCAATAGTTAGAGGATAATGGGTTACCAATGATTAAGTAATACAATGTGTTGACTAACTCACTGGCGTGGGTGGGTAGCTTTGTTTTTAAAGATAGATTCATAAATGAAATATCTTTAAGCTATGAAGAAAAATGTAGAGCCTCATTGAAAAAAAGACCTTTTGTACCATTTTCTGTTGGTAAAAATATTTTAATGAAATGGAATTTTTTTTGTTCTTTTTTTTTAAGCCAAAGGGCATGTGTTATAACATGGGACATAATTACTCTAAGCCAGAGTAGTTGCTAAAATCTTAAAATAAAAGATTGAATGAAGCTACTTAAACATTTTAGTATATTTTATCTCACGGAAATTATAAACTTTAAGAAAATTAGCGATGTAACTAAATGTGTAATTACTTGAGATAAAGATCAGGATTACTCAAAATTCCAATTAGGAAAAAAAAATCTGTGAATACTCAAGGATGATGGTGCACACCTGTAATCCCAATACTTAGGAGGCTAAGATAGTAGGATCACAGGTTCTTGGACAGCCTCAGCTACTCAGGCCCTTCACAACTTAATGAGACCATGTTTCAAACTAAAAAATAAAAAGAGCTGTGAATGTAGCTTGGAGGTACAATGTCCCTGGGTTCAATCCTCAATACATCCCCCACCACACACCCCAAATCTGCAAATGATAGCCTCTGTTTGTATCCATCTGGAGAAAACTTACAATGAAAAAAAGGGAAAGAAAAAATAAAAGGCAGTATTAATTTTTCTTTCATTTCTGAATCACTGACATGTTAGATACTTCTACTGCTGTTAGAATATACCCTTAGAAACAAAAAGAGCAACTGCAGCTACTGCTGCAATATCCAGTACCAGGAGTGAACAAGTCTGCTTACTTCTAAAGTATGCATACCTATTTGGTAGTTAAAAACTTAAAAAGCTATTTTTTTGTGTGTACAAAATACTTGTTTTAAAAAGGCAACTTATCCTGCATTCTAAAATAATTTAAGCCCTTTAAATATCACAAAGTTACCCCTTTGGGCCTTAAGAAAGACAGCTATGTTTAAATATTCTAAACTGGAAAATTTTTATGTTTAGCTATATTGGTAACTTCTATGGATGGGACAATGTAACTGGCTTTCATCTCTGTGCAATGTTTTCCATATATTCTGGTAGAAATTACATATCCAAGCATCCCTTTCTTAAGCGAATTTTAAATAAATCAAAATACTACTATATACACAATTACCCTTTGTAGCTTTGTTTCCTAAGACAGATTCATAAATGAAACATCTTTAAACCATGAAAGAAAAATGTAGAGCCTCACTGAAAAAGAGTTTTTGTAGCATTTTCTGTTAAATACTTGTCATTATATACCTGTTTATTGATAAGATTTGGGCAGTAGATAACTAACCAGTTATGCGTTTTCACAGTATATTCAAATTTCAATAAAACTTGGAAATCTGTACAATTTGTAATTACGAATGAAATAGTTTCCATTTGGGAAAGAACACCCATTGACAAGCAATCTCTTCACTGTGAGAACACAGAACACGCCTCACTTTATAGAGAAGTCTAAGGGTGGGATGTGTTCAAACACTTGCAGTCAACAGTCTACACAATGATTATTCTTTTGCTCTTTTTCCTTGCTCTCTACTTTGAGTAACTCTTGGAACCAAGGGCATTGATGATTACTGACTATAATTTTACCTATTCTTTGTCTTGCTAGTATAGAATTTTAAGATAAATTTTAAGATTAGTAGGCATATAACAGCTTTCAAAGACTATATGGAATATTAAAAATAAAAATTGGTGACCTTTTCAGTTGAAACACAGTAGTAGTATCACATTCTGTTGCAGAAAATAATTCAACCCTATCAGTAAAGAGGCTGGTGGAAGCTCATCATAACCCATGTATGTTGGTTTTCCTGAAGGTAATGTACCTATATTTGGGAGCAAATGGGTAAAAACCAAGTTCGTATAGGGAAAATAAAGGAAATAAAGGATGGTGGTATAGCTCAGTGGCAGAGTAGGTGCTTGCATGTGCCAAGTCCTAGCTTTAATCTCCAGTAGCAAAAGGAAAGAAAAAAAAAAAAAAACAATAGAATGTGGGCAGTCAGATAAAATCTTAACCTAAAAATTTCTACTCAGTTTACTTTCCTTTTCTATTTGTGTGTGTGTGTCCATGGTGGAATAAATTATAGAATTAGCTAATTTAAAAAACTACATATATATATATTTAGTAAGGTCAGCACCTGAATAAAATTCAGATTTGTGTATATTTTCTAATCCAATCAGGTGCCCTCATAATTATTAAGCTTTGGGAATTTTATATATGGAAAAAGTTACTCAAAAGTTTATTACTCATGGACTCATAAATATTTCAGATCAAAGTTAAGAGATGCTTTAATGGCACCAGGTGAAAAATATATCCCAGTCTAGAGCATCATATAAATTTCATTTTTAGCAGCAAAAAAGTGATATTCAAAGTTTTTAGTTTTAGTTAGTCTTAACAATTTTCCTTCCCCACCCCACATTTCTGAATCATAGATGATCATTTTATAGCCTTTTCTTCTCTTACATTATTGCTTACATTATGTAAAAACTATAATAATTTCTCTTAATAAACTTGGCAATGTCTAAAAATATTTTGGAAAAAGGACAACATATCGCTGTCATATGGAACTTGGTAAACAATCTTAGTTGGGTTAAGAACATAGCCTCAACACAGAAGTCTTTATTTTGTCCAAAACTGCACAGTAAAAACATTTCCATCAATACATAAACCTATATATAAAATATAGAATATCTCCAATATTTTTCCTTTATATGGTAGCACATCAGTATATGCAAGAGAAAGTAATGTTGATGGGGCAAGGGGAAAACTTATGTGGGCAATGACCTAGTTAGCCAGGCATTAACAGTCAAGATCAGGAAGAAATCAGCATCAGCATCAATTCCTCTGCAGCTGAGATTTACATGCTTCACTCTGCATGCCTGGTCGTTTATCCACAGCCTGACTCTTCTCAATCATGGTTCTTTACCTTTGGAGCATGGTACTACAAGTGTTTAGGAAATGCTTACCCACTACCAAATTTTCACCATGAAAAATCCTAACAAAAATGACTAAGTTTAAAAAGAATGGTATGCTAGAAGTATTTACCTTAATTTTTCAGAAAGCTTACCAGGAATACTTCCAAAACAATAGGCTTTACAGTGTTCTATAGTTAGGAGTAACCTTCTACTCAAGCCATTTACTAAATTCTGTGTGGTAATTTGATTTTTATGAACCCTTTTATCTCAGGAAGGTCAATAATTATTTGATTTCTCCTTTACAGTTGTTAGCCTACGTTTAACAGCAAAAGGAAAAACCGGTAATATTTTAAGCCAACTGATTTTCCTTAAGTCTCATAATTTCTATTTGTTTCAACATGTTAGAGTATACTGACAACAGAAGCAACTCTCAAGAAAGATGGAAACATCAGCTGCAGGGACAAAGTGAAAAGGGAAGTCCCAAACCCTTACTTGTTTAAAAACTTAATTTTAAATGTACAAGACCAAGCACAGGCACTTTCCAAAAACCAAAAATAAAGCCAAACCACAGAATCACTCGATTGTTATAGAAGACAGGTCTGATTTTGGGGGGTCGTCTCTAGTAGCCTCAGCACAAGCACTGGTCTTTGGCTGTTCTGGCACCTCTTCTTCCTTCTCTGCCAGCCCACCAAGAGACCCCAAGGGGAAAGTGCTTTCACAATTCTGGGTCGAGGAGACCTGTGAAATTACAGGCATTTGAACAGAGGAGTTGCTTTCAAAACCGTGCTCTCCCAGATCGTACTGAACAAGGGTTTCCTCTTGCTCCTGGTTTAAGTAGTCCGGTACTAGGAAATCACTAGTAAAAGGCAAAGGATGAAATACAAAGTTAATTTTCAAACCAGTAATAGCTAAGCTACAACAAAAGGACGTAATCTGTAAAACAAAATTGGGACTTTTCATTTCATGAATTCTTCAGTGGAGGTTAAAACTCAGGAATTTTCAACTTAAAAATTTGCCTGAATATGAACCAAAGCCACTATTAGGATCAAAGCACATCAACGCTATCAATAATATATAAGATTAATGGTCACTTTCAGGGACCCTTTGGACATAATAGACTTTTTTGTTTTATGTAGAGTAGTTTCTGTATACAGAACAAATGGAAGAAGCATGCTTACTTAAGATTATATGAATGAATTAAATGCTTAAATTTTCATGGGTATATAAATCCATTTTTGTATTACTAACTGGATACAAGTTAGTTAAGAAGATAAGTTCTTAAGCATAAATGATTTTACCATATAATCTACTATTTATTATTATTATTATTATTGTTGTTGTTATTGTTGTTGTTGTGTGTAATACTGGAGACTTAACCCAGAGTCATTCTACCTTCAAGCTATATCCCCAGCCTGATTTTATTTTTTATTTAGAAACAGGGTCTCGCTAGGTTGAGAGTCTCACTACTTGCTAAGGCTGTCCTTCAATCCTGTCTCAGCCTCCAAAATTCTGGGATTATAGGCATGTGCCAGTACCTGGCCTTATAATCTACTATTCAAAGTTGAGAAACAAAATAATTTATGTGTATCTTGGTATTAGATTTGAAAATGCTAATAAGTTGCCTTTGAATCAGAACTGGAAATAGATATTTTGAGGTTGGTTACATGTTAGTTCCCAAAAAACATTTAATAAGATTATCAAAGAAAACATGAACAGTAAAATATACTAATACTTTAACAATGGATGTTTGTCCTGAGTGAAGAGATCAGAAAATATTTTAAATGTCAGGCTGGGTGTGGTGGCACATGCTTGTAATCCCAGCACTTGGGAGCCTGAGACAGGAGAATTGCATAGGTTCAAAGCCAGCCTCAGGTACTGAGTGAGGCTCTCAGCAACTTAGTGAGACTGTTTCCAAATAAAGTATAAAATAAGTCTGGGAGTACAGCCCAGAGGTAGAAAAGCCCCTGGGTTCCACCCCCAGTACCACACACACACACACACACACACACACACACACACACACACACACATTTTAAATGTCTTTATAACTTTTCTATATTTTCTATTATAATCATTTAATCATTTTTGGTAGTTAAAACAATAAAATAAGCCGGGCGTGGTGGCGCACACTTGTAATCCCAGCATTCAGGAGGCTGTGAGACCGGAGGATCGTGGTTTGTGGACAGCCTCAACTACTTAGTGAGGCCCTCCGTAACTTAGACCCTATTTCAAAATAAAGAATAAAAAACAGGGCAGGGGGTGTAGCTCAGAGGTCAAATGCCCCTGGGTTTCATCCCCAGATCTGCAAAAAAAAAAAAAGAAAAAAAAAAACTTTAGATTTTTTTTGTGGGTACTCGGGTACACACCTGGCCTTAGGCTTGGGGTGTAGCTCAGAGGTAGAATGCCCCTGGGTTTCATCCTCAGTACCGTAAAAGAAAAAAAGAAAAATCATTTTTGATAGTTAAAAATAAGTCTTATTTTATATGCTTTTTTTAGTACTAGGGTATGTGCATGACCTTAGATGTTCTTTAAAAATCTCCATTACTGAGCTGGACATCTCAGTACATGGGATGTTGAGACAGGAGGATAGGTTCAAAGCAAGCCTCAGCAGCAAAGCAATGCCCTTTTGAAAATAAAAAATAAAATAGGGCTGGGGTGTAGGTCACAGGTAGAATACCCCTGGGTTTGATCCCCAGTATATATATAAACAAAACCCCTACATTACTGAAGTTTATTGTACTAGGACTATTAATAACTAATACATTTGGTATGGCCACTTTATATTTTGATTATTCAGTATCAATAGGAAAACTATAATCTACTCATCTGCAAAGCAATTTTAAAAATCCTGTTATATTTTCTTTTCTGTATATGTGTGGTACCAGGGATTGAACCCAGGGCATTCTACCTCCGAGCTACAGCCCCAGCCCTATTTTTTTTTTTTTTAATTCTTTATTTTGAAACAGGGTCTCACTAAGTTACAGAGGGCCTCACTAAGTTGATGAGGCTAGCTGCAAACCTGCAATCCTCCTGTCTTGGCCTCCCAATTACTGGGATTACAAGTGTGCACAACCATGCCTCGCTCCTATGTTGTATTTTCAAAAAAGTCTTTAGGGTTTAAATAGGAGAGGAGGACAAAGGGCACTGCATAGGAAAGACAGACACAGAAGTGGTTGGTTAACTTGCACACTATTTTAGTCCAGGACAACTATGTTTAATATAAAATGTATAATCTAGGTTTAGTTATAACACATTTGGAACTAGAAATGATTAAACAAAATGAATGTCTAGTTTGAAGGGAAAAAACCAAATCTACTGAAAAATAAGGTTGTTCGTGTGTGTGTGTGTGTGTGTGTGTGTGTGTGTGTGTGTGTGCGTGCGCGCGCGTGTGTGTGGTACTGGGGTTCCTGGAAGCCCTTCTACCTCCGGGCTATACTCCCAGACCATTTTATATTTTTTTTTAATTTGGAAACAGGGTCTCTTAAGCCAGTGCGGCTGGCTTCGAACCTGCGCGATCTTTCTGTCTCTACCTCCCAAGCGCGGGGATTACAAGCGTGCGCCACCACGCCTGGCTGAAAAATAAGGTTTTAAAAAACAGTTTGTTTTTTGTTTTTTTTTTGGTGGTACTGGGGAATGGAACCCTTCTACCTCTGGGTTACACTCCCAGACCTATTTTATATTTTTATTTGGAAACAGGGTCTCTTAAGCCAGCAAGGCTGGCTTCAAACCTGCACAATTCTCCTGTCTCCACCTCCCAAGCACGGGGATTACAAGCGTGTGATACCACGCCCAGCTAAAAACAGGTAATTTAAATGTAAGAATTTAAAATGTAGCCGGGCGTGGTGGCGCATGCTTGTAATCCCCGTGCTTGGGAGGCTGAGACAGGAGGATCGCACAGGTTCGAAGCCAGCCTCAGCTACTTAGTGAGGCTCTCAGGAACTTAGTGAGACCCTGTTTCCAAATAAAAAAATATAAAATGGGTCTGGGAATATAGCCCGGAGGTAGAAAGCCTCTGGATTCCACACCCAGTACCACAAAAAAAAAAAAAAAAAAATTAAAATGTAAGGATTTAGTCTGTTTCCGCTTGGGAGGAGGAGACAGGAGGATCGCGCAGGTTCGAAGCCAGCTGCATTGGCTTAAGAGACCCTGTTTCCAAAAATAAAAGGTCTGAGAGTGTAGCCCAGAGGTAGAAGGGCTTCCAGGAATCCCAGTACCACCACCAAAAAAAAAAAAAAAAAAAAAAAAAAGGTAAGGATTTAGAAAAATTTCATTTTATAAGAAACTAAGGATTCCTATAGAGGTACAATTCAAAAAAGTATTTAAAAAATACAATAGAACTTTTTATTTAGCTGAGGCCTTAGAAACCATCTGTTTAAAGCTTACATTTTATCTTTTGCTAAGTTGCAAGCTTCTTCATCTGTGAAGTGACATGCTCTATCAACAACAGTTAGTGGAAGAACTAGGCCAAGAACCTTATTTCCTTGGATACCCTATAGATAAGAAAGGTCAAGATTTTTACTAACATCCAGAGTTTGAAATAACTTGATGATATTAAGTTATCACTGGACATGGTATATTTTCCAGTAAGATCTATTCAAGATCCACTACAGATTTACTTTAGCCTCATATTGCTTAAAAAAAAAATCAAGAGGATAGTCTACCTCTGTAGGAATATATATATTCAAAACTTTTTATTTTGTAGGAAAATAATTTTAATACCAATTATAACTATTTATAATTTTATATATATAGATCAAGCAAAATTTTATCAGAGTATGGATACTGGGAATTTTAAATGAATGTGACTTATTAGCTGGCAACCTGATCTAAAAAATATAAATAAAAAACCACAGCAGGCTGCCCTATAAGCAGGAAAAGAGAGTTCAGAAAGCAGTTTTCCTGGTTGGGTTCTCGTTGTGCACCTCACCTGCTCTGGAAGTAGTTTGCTAGCTCTGATGCTTCATGGTTCAGACTCCTCAGGTGCACGATTAAATTTCCAGAGTTGGTGAACATGGCGCCACATGTTTTGCACTCGTAAATCCGAGGCTTGCGGATAATGTGCCGGGAAACCCTCATATGGTGTTTATATTCCCCGAAGGAAGTGAAAGTGGCACTACATATCTGGCACCGGAAACAGCGTTTACCTTCATGCTTTAGGCGATGCATCTTTAGCGAGTAAGCCCTGGTGAACTTTTTCCCACAGCGGTCACACTGAAATGGTTTAATTCCTACAAAACAAAACACAACAAAACAACATCTGAAAACAAAATAACTTGAAAAGTCATAAACCTCACAAATTTCTAAACTATAGTTTTGTAGCAATTTAAAAAGACAAAAACTGCCAGGGGTGGTGGTGCACGCTTGTAATCCCCGCGCTTGGGAGGCAGAGACAGGAGGATCGCGCTGTTTCGGAGCCAGCCTCGCTGAGTTAAGAGACCCTGTTTCCACATAAAAAGGTAAAAAAAAAAAAGGTCTGGGAGTGCAGCCCATGGGAGTGTATCCTGGAGGTAGAAGGGCTTCCAGGAACCCCAGTACCACCAAAAAAATAAATAAAATAAAAATAAAAATAAAAAATAAAAGATAAAAACTACCAAAAATTCCCTGTTTCAAAAAAAGGTAGAGAATATCTGAGTAGTTGCTAGTGCTTAATAACAACAAAAGTAAGCTGGGGAAGAGAAGTAAACTAGGGAATGTACACTGAGGTTGATTTCTAACAGTTTTCTATACCATCTATTTCAAAGACAATAATAAACACATTTTATTTTTAAATTTTAACTTAGTTCTTAATTTTTTTTTTGTACCAGGGACTAAACCCACAGGTTCTGCCTCTGAGATCCCTATGTCTTTATTTTGAGACAGGGTCTCACTCAATTGCTGAGGCTGGCCTCAAACCTGCAATCCTTCTGTCTTAGACTCCCAAGTATGGGGACTATAGGAGTGTGTGACCACTCCTGGCTCAAAACACATGTTAACTATAATATTTAGACAGAACCAAAAATCCACGTAATAGCATTTATAACTTCATTTACTAGAGAAGTTTACACTGAAAATGTTCTCTATATCAGACAGAATTAAGAAAGAAGGAAAATGTTAATATCTCTATGTATTGATCATGAAAGAACCATCATTTGATGAACTGGCTTTTGGGGTATTTAATACAAAATTGATAAAAATTACTAAGTGAATTATAAATTATATTAAGTTTCTTTAAATTCATCATTAGAGGTGGGCGTGGTTGTACATACTTGAAAACCCAGTACTTGGGAGGTTGAGACAGGAGGATCGCAAAGGTTCGAAGCCAGCTTCAGCTATTTAGTGAGGCTCTCAGCAATCTAGTGCGAACCCTATTTCCAAATAAAACATAAAACTAGGTCTGGGAGTGTAGCTTGGAGGTAGTATGCCCCTGGGTTCCATTCCCAGTACCACACACACAAAAATATAATAATCATCATTCGTTTTGGGGAAAAATGTAAAATCCTAAAAAACACGATCTGTTGGTTAAACAAAGTCACAGGGAATTGGTGGTAGGACAAAGACTATCATGACCTATCTAGATCCAGGTGGCACATGCCTGTAACCCCAGTATTAGGGAAGCCAAGACAGGAAGATTGCAGGTTCAAGGCCAGTCTCAGCAACTTACCAAGACCCTGTTTCAAAGTTAAAAAATAAGAAGGGCTGGGGGTGTAGTTTGGAGATAGAATACTCCTGGTTTCAATCCTCAGTGCAACCCCGCCCCCCACTCCCCCCAAAACCTACATAGAAAAGGAAAAGTGAGATAATAGAATTCTGTTACCTTTATGTAATCACTGAACTTAATCTGACCTAGGCATTTACCCAAAATTTCTTATGCTATTAAAAATAAAAAAAATAGCCAGGCGTGGTGGCGCAAGCTTGTAATCCCAGTATTCGGGAGGCTGAGACTGGAGGATTGCAGTTTGGAGACAGCCTCAGCTACTTAGTGAGGCCCTCTAAAACTCAGTGAGACCCAGTTTCAAAATAAAGAATAAAAAATAGGGCAGGAGGTGTAACCTGGATGTTAAATGCCCCTGGGTTCCAGACCCACAAACAAACAAACAAACAAACAACAAAGTTGACTAACAGAACACAAAAAGATTTAGCATTAAAGGAATAAATTAATAATTAAATATTTAAATTTAGAAATAATTTCAAACTTACAGACAGAGGACACAAACAACATACAAGCATGCTCATCTAAACCCATTTGCTTTACCATATATCCAATATCTTTTTTTCTTTTTTGGGGGGCGGGGGTGTACCTGGGATTGAACTCAGTGGCATTCTACTTCTAAATCCCCAGCCCTATTTTATTATTATTTTGAAAGGGTCTTGCTAGGTTCTGAGGTTATCCTCAAACCTGTGATCCTCCTGTGTCAGCCTCCCAAATACTGTGATTATAGATGTGCCTCCAGGCCGAGTCTACCCAGTGTCTTTTAATCTGCATACTATATATTGCATCCTGACTTTAAATTTTAATTAGAATACTTAATACCTGTTGGTAAATGCATTAAGTAAATAGTTTTCTGACACTGCAAACATTTCAACCATAGACCTAATCTGTTCGTATTTAATTTCTTGGGTTCCCCCTTTTTCTTTTCTCAAAAGCACTTATTTCCTATTTTAATTGGGATTCCAAAATAAAATGTTTTAGAGTGCTCATTTATCCAACAATAGGGAAGACAGCATTACCTGAGTGGATGAGCATGTGCTGTTTCAGGTTCTGAATACGGGTGAATCGCACCCCACAGGTTGGACACTGAAAAGGTCTGTCTGGACCATTTGGACTTGGTCGTTCTGTACTGCTGGTAGAAGGAGCAATGTAGAGTTGGTAGGGATACTGAACATTTTCCAATCTAAAAAAGTAAACCAAAGAAGGCAACCAGGCTCTGATTTTTAAATTGAAAAAGTTATTTCTGGGGGTCAACTTTAAATGAATAAAAGAAAACACACTTAAAGACTTTTAAAATCAGTTTAACTGTTAGACTAAGAGTTTCACCTAGAACAGTATGAAAAAGTATTACTGATCATGATTTGCAGCATTTAAATTAAGCATGGACATATTAAAAAAACACGTACACAAAATGGACATACAGCCACAGAACACATCATAAACTATTTTACCTTAGATATTATCTAATCCTTTCCTTCCTGCTAGTGCTTTAATTTAGGTTCTCGTGAATACAAACCTGAATTAATAACTCTCTCTTTAGCTCCACAGCCCTCTAATCCTCTTCTCATCACTGAATCACAATCTTCTTTCTGATTAAATCAGTCCCTCTTGAGTATCGTGCAACAATTACTCTGAGAATAATTCAAGTCTCAGCTTCTTAGTTGCAAGGCATACAAGATTCCTCATAACTCATTTCTACCTCTTCAGCCTCATTTTTTATCATACTCCCCAAACATACCCCATAGCAAGCGATTCATCCAATGTGCCATCTCTCTCAATGCTCTGCTTTTTGCACATTAACTTTCCAGACTAACCTACTTCTTTACTTAGATAATGCCTATGAATTTTCAGAGACAAAGCTGAGATGTCACATCCTCTTCCTGGAAGCCTTCTTTGATCTATCAGTAGTGTGGTTAGGTATCCTCCTATGCACAGCAACCCAATCCCTGCAGATTGCTTATGATTTGTCTATCTTGAGGGAAAAGGCTATGTATTTTTATCTCTATATCTGGACCAATTAATCACAGTATTTAATAAAAAAATGTTTACCTGAGTAATATTTGATAATATGTAATCTAGACACATTTCTGCTTGTTTATGCTTTAATTCATTTAAATGATTCTGCTTCATATTCTTCAACTAGTTTTAGGTATTCAACAACAATACTAAAGCTGGGCATGGTAGTGCAACCCTGTAATCTCATTACTTGGGAAGCTGAGGCAGGAGGATCACAGTTTTGAGGACATCCTTAGTGAGACTCTCAAGCTACTCAGTAAGGCCTTGCTTCAAGTAAATAATGAGGTAGAGCATAGAGGTACAATGACCCTGGGCTTAATCTCTAGTGCCACAAAAACAAAAGCTTGTTGAGTCTCTTAAATTTTGCAAGTAAAGCCAGGCATGGTGGTGCACGCTTGTAATCCCAGCACTTGGGAGGCTGTCAGGAGGATCACACAGGTTCGAAGCCAGCCTCAGGTACTTAGTAAGGCTCTCAGCAACTTAGTGAGACCCTGTTTCCAAATAAAGTATAAAATAGGCCTGGGAGTATAGCCTGGAGGTAGAAAAGCCCCTGGGTTCCACCCCCAGTAACACACACACACACACACACACACACACACACACACACACACACACACACCTGCAAGTATTCATCAAATAGAGTTTTTAAGATTGTCCTGCACTCTTTCTAAAGAGGAATTCAATAATTCAGTGGAGTATACATTCATTGGTGAGAGTTAAACAATAGTCAAGAAAATGATTAGAGCAGAGCAAGCAGAAAGATAAGAGTGATGGGGTACTGAGTTAGCCTGGTGGTCAGGAAAGGCCTACTTGATAGTTGGTACCAAGACAGTGATGGGAATGGAAAGGGGAGAAAGCATTTCAGGTAAAGGCCAGAAGAGGCAGAACAGCCCAAAGGCAGTAACAAATCACACTATTCCAGGAATTAAGAGATCATGTGGCTAGAATGTAGTACCCAAGAGGAATGATCTGATGGGAGTTAGGCAAAAGTCTTATCATGAAGGTAGCTTATTTTATTTTTTTGGTGTGTATGTGGTACTAGGGATGAAATCCAGGGGTAGTCTACCTCTAAGCCTTACTCCCAGCCCCATTTTATTCTTTTATTCTGAAATAAAGTCTCACTAGGTTGTGTAGGAACTCACTAAGTTGTTGAGACTGGCTATGAACCTGTGATCCTCCTGTCTCACCCTCCTAACTACTGGAATTACAAGCATGCACCACCACACCTGGCTTGTTTTTAGGGTTTTAAAACGCATAGTGGAGCCAGTGTGGTGGTGGATACCTGTAATCCTAGTTACTTGGGTAACACAGGAGGATCACTGGTTTGAGGATAGCTTCAGCAAAGAGATGCTCATCAAACTAGCAAGACCCTGTTACAAAATAAATATTAAAAAAAAAGGGGGGGGGCTGGTGTGTAGCTAGAAGGTAAAATGCCCCTGGGTTCAATCCCTAGTAACACACACACACACACACACACACACACACACACACACCCATAGTGGAGCAAGGTCTAGTGGCACATGCCTGTAATCTCAGTACTTGAGAGACTGACACAGGAGGATTGCAGGTTTGAGACTAGCCTCAGCAAATTAGAAAGACCTTGTTTCAAAACCAAAAAAAAAATTTTTTTTGCGGGTCTAGGGATGAAACCCAGGGGTATTCAACCTCCGAGCTACACCTCCTGCCCTATTTTTTATTCTTTACTTTGAAACAGGGTCTCACTAAGTTGTGAAGGGCCTCACTGAGTAGCTGAGGCTGTCCATGAACCACGATCCTCCAGTATCAGCCTCCTGAATACTGAGATTATAAGTGTGCGCCATCACACCCGACTTCAAAAAACATTTTAAAAATAAGAACTAGGAGGAGACAGAATGCCTCCAGCAATACACATACACATACACATACACACACACACACACACACACACACACACACACACACTCTCTCTCTCTCTCTCTCTCTCTCTCTCTCTCTCTCTCTCTCTCTCTCTCTCTCTTTCCAGCTCAGTCGTGGAATGTGTGCATAACATGTGCAAGGCCCTGGGCTCCATTCCTAGCACTGTAAAACAATAACAACAACAACTAAAATAAAACACAAAAAATAAGCAACAATGCCAAGGTTCAATACATAATACCATTAAAAAAAAAAGACAGTTGTGATCTACACAAGTGTGGCTGTAGTACAGAGAGAAAAAGCAGTCAGACTAGGGGTTGAGGATATATTCTGGAGGTACAGCTAACGGGACTGAAAGATTAAATACAAGGAGAAAAGCTGGGCATGGCAGTGCATGCCTATAATCCCAGTACTCAGGAGGCTGAGACAAAAGAATTGCAGGTTCAGGGATAGCCTAAGCAACCTATCAAGATCCTCATTCATTCATTCATTTTGGCAGTACTGGGGATGGAACTCAGGGGCATTCTACCTCCAAGCTACACCCCCAGCCCTATTTCTTATTCTTTATTTTGAAACAGGGTCTCACTAAGTAGCTGAGGCTGTCCTCGAACTGTGATCCTCCTATCTCAGCTTCCCAAATGCTGGTATTACAGGCATGTGCTACCTCACCTGGCAACAAGATCCTGTTTTAAAACTAAAAGGACTAGGAATGTAGCTTGGAGGCAAAAAATCCTGAGCACAAGCGTACCCACTTGCGCATTCTCATTCTCTTGTGCTCACTCGCTCACACTCTCTCTCTCTCTCGTAGCAGAAAAGGAGGGATCACAATTATTTCTTAGAGACTATACTTGAGAAACTGGGGGTGAAATGAGACAAAGACTGGAGGAATAGGATTTAGATGGGGAATTAGAAATTGAAATTCTGTCTTGGCATAAAGTTTGAAAAACAAAACAAAAAATACAAAGAAGGGGGGGTGTGTTAACAGTGTAATCTGGATGTAGTATACCTCTGGGGTCAATCCCCAGTACAGGGTGCACGAACACATACCCATACACATAAACATGCATGCGCACATAGACAAGGCACAGTGAAGACCAATGTGATGGCACACACTTATTATCGCAGTACTTGGGAGGCTGAGACAGGAGAAGCACAGGTTCAAGAATATCTTCTCCAACTTAGAGAGACCCTGTTTCAAATTTTAAAAATCAGAATAGAGCTAGGGGTATAGCTCAGAGGTATAATGCTCCTGGGTTCAACCCCAGTACTACCAGAAAAAAGAAAAGAAAAGAAAAGAGGCAATAAGATGTGGAATATATCTCATTGATGTGCGACACTTGCCTAGCATGTACACGGCATTGGGTTCCATCCCCAGTATTGCCAAACGTTGACAAAGACAAAAATAAATGAACAACAGGCATGACACAGCCAGGAGGGCTTTGAAAGGTCAAGTGAGGATAATGTCTTGGGAATTACAGGTATATTGATCAGGACTTGTCAAACAGTTTTGGTAGCAGGCTAGATAGTATTTTGGTTTTGTACAACATATGGTCTGTTTCAACCACTCAACTCTGCCACTCAAACAATAGGCAAACAAATATGCATGGTTTTATTTCAGTAATAGTGGATTTATAAGTAAATGTGACAGACTGGAACTGGCCTGTGGCCCACTGTTTGCAATCCTCGGATATATATACTATTTAAAGCAACTGAACTAGGTAGTTTCAAATTCTAAAACCAAACCCCCCCCCAAAAAAAAAAATCCAAACTTTTATAGATGGTCTAATGTGATGGATTTACTTCATTTCTCTGAAAAGTTTACCAAAGTTAGGTCCTAGTAAATTCTTCCCTCCCCTCCCTCCTTTCTTCTGTAGTACTATGGGAGGTATCTAGGGCAAACACTCTATGACTGAGCTACATTCCCAGCTCCCAATAAATTTTTAATATAATTCTAAGATAAAATGCCTGAATTTAGACTTACAAGCACAACATTTCAAAAGACTACATACTATGTTAGTACTAACCGATCATCATCATCCGCATGAGTATTCGTGCTAGAAGTACTCTGAAGTGTAGGCAACCCCTCGGTAACGCCTTCATCTACTGAGCCTGTGAATAAATGAAAGGAAAATAGATGTAAGTATGCTGGTGCATAAAAGCCAGAATACTACCCGCAACCCATAGATCCAAGCTTCTAACTTGAATTATCTAATGTTCATATCCTAAGTTATAATTCTAAAGCAGTAGTGTTTCACTACTTTTAACTGTTTATGTAATTTATAAAGAAATCATATGTAAGACAAGCTGTATACTACTAAATTCTTCTAGGATTATTTGATACAAATTTCAGAAACAAGCAGAGCAATTCAAATGCTAACTGAAATTCATAAAAAATAATTTACCACCACATAAGGAAGCACTATTTTTATTTTTAACACTTATTGTGATGTACAAATGACTTACTATACAACTTTTACATACAATTTAAAAGACAAAAGCAAACATCGGAGGCAATCTTCTTCATTCATCTTCAAGGAAGCACTGCCTGAATTCTAGGAGTCTTCATTCATCTTACTCTGACCATAAACCCTTCCTCCTTTAAGGCTTATTTTGTGGTACACATTTCCTCACCTACCCTTTCTTTAAAAATACAAAAAAAATGTTTATCTCAAAGACATGTACTAATAAGCTACAGATTAGTTTTTTGCTGGAACACAGCCAGGACAGTCTAGGGCTGCTTTCACATTATATACAATTGGCAGGGTTGAGTATAGAGACTACAGAACAGTTAATTATGACCTTTAAAGTTTGCTAATCCTTACCATGACCAATATAGTTCAGTTACAATATTGTTTGGTTATCTGTTTTTTGAGGGATGGGGAGAATACAGGGGATTGAACCCAAGGACTTTCTACCTCGAGATATACCCCCGACCTTTTTTGTTTGGAAACAGGGTCTCACTAGATTGCTTAGTTTGTTGCTGAAGCTGTTCTCTAATCTACAATTTTCCTGTTTTAGCTTCCCAAGTACTAGTTATACAATCTTTATATAAATTGAATCACACTGTATAATCTTGTGGCTTAATTCTTCAACACTAGGCTCATTCATGTTGATATATATAATTTCTTTTGGTGGTGGTGGTACTGGGGATCGAACCCAGAGGCATTCTACCTTTGAGTTATACCTCCAGTCATATTTTATTTTTTATTAAGTTGTGATGGTCCTCACAAGTTGCCAAGGTTGGCAGTTAACTTGTGATCCTCCTATCTCAGCCTCCCAAGTTGTGGGACTACAAGGGTGCATCACTATGCCCAGTTTCTAAAGTTTATTTTCATGGTTGTAGAATATTATTTATCCATTTCATACTTGACAAACCGTTTCTGGTTATTAACAATGCAGTTGTATTTTTGCACGTTTAACTTAATACATGTCTGCTTTTCTCTAGAGTATGTACTTAGAATCGCTCAGTCATAAAGTATATATATTCACCTATTTTAGAAAACATTACCATTTTCCAGAGATTGTACTGAATTTACATTACTACCAGCGGTGTATTAAGAGTTGTTGCTCCACATCCACATTTGGTATTACTGTTGATTTTTAAATTTTTGTCAACTTGGTGGATATAAATCGAATACTTGTGTTTTGGGTTTCATTTTCCATTACTAATAAGGCTAGAACTGTATCATATATTTATTGAACTACTTTTTTTTGCAGTACTGGAGAAAGAACCCAGGGGCAGTCTACCTTCAAGCTACACCCTCAGCCCTGTTTTTTCTTTATTTTGAATCAGGGTCTCACTACGTTACAAAGGACCTTATATAGCTGAGGCTGTCCATGAACCACAATCCTCCTGTCTCAGCCTCCCAAATGCTAGGATTACAAGTGTACCCATCACATCTGGCTTGAACTACTTCTTTTATGATATACCTGTCCAAGTCTTGTTGTTGAATAAGAGTTTTCAGCCGGGTATGGTGGCGCACGCTTGTAATCCCTATGCTTGGGAGGCGGAGACAGGAGGATCGCGCAGGTTTTAAGCCAGCCTTGCTGACTTAAGAGACCCTGTTTCCAAATAAAAAAGTATAAAAATAGGACTGGGAGTGTAAACCGGAGGTAGAAGGGTTCCATCCCCCAGTACCACCAAAAAAAAAAAAAAGTTTTCATATTTTGGATATAAGCCCTTTGTCAGTGGTATGTTACACATGTATTTCCCTTTCCTTAGTTTGCTCTTTAACTTTCTTTATGATTTCTTTTGATGGCCAAAGGTTTTAAATCTTAATCTTTTCTTTTATGGCTACAGCTTTTAGATTTTTGTGTTTTTAAATTTTTCTCTACCTCAAATTCTCATGGAAGATTTAAATGCCTTTGAAATTTAGGTTTTTTCTTCAGTCGTCTAGAGTTGATTCTATGACTGAACACGTTTATTGAAATGGTCCCTTTTCTTCTTTTTTGCAATGCCATCTTTGTCATATATCAAGTAGACATAAGTGCACAGGTCTGTTTCCAGGTTCCTTTAGTCCCATTCGCTGTTTTGTCCTTGTGTTAAAGCCAATCTTTTGTTAGTGTGGCTTTATAATAAACCTTGATTTCAAGTAGAGTCAAGTCCTTGTACCTTGTCCATTTGCTATCTTACCATTCTGGCTATTCTTGGCCCTTTGCATTCTAGAATCAGTTTGTTGAAGTGTTAATAACCATTCAGTGTCCTCTTTTGTACTGGTTTGGAAATTATATAATATTTCCCTCTTATTTACTGGTTACCTTAGAAATGAGACACATACTGGAATAGGCCTTGGGTTCCATCCCCAGCCTAGTTTAAAAAAAAAAAAAAATCAGAAGTTAATGAAAATCTTTACTTCCTCCCTGACAAGGATCTTGATATCCATTTTCTACCTGCTTTCAACCTATGATTTAGAAATTATTATTTGCTATTTTATTTCTTTGTTTCAATTAGGCTAGAAAGGTTCATTTACATTTGTTCAAGTATTTACCTGTTTCTTTTGCTCTTAATCTGTTATTGTATATGAAAACCTATTTGTGCTTTTACTTTTGCCTGAAATCTGTTAAGAATTTAGAGATAATATGCTGGTTAATTGTTTTGTCTTAACACTAATCTTTTCTTTGTGTGTGTTTGTGGGGAGGGGGCTGTCCTCGGAACTGAACCGAGAGGGGAATTCCACCTCAGAGCTACACCACCAGCCCTACTTTTATTTTGAAACAGTGTCTTGCTAGGTTGACGAATTTCACTATTTGCTGAGGTTGTCCTTGAACCTGCAATCCTCTTGTCTCAGCCTCCCAGGTACTGGGATTATAGGCATGTGCCATTATGCCCATATTTTAAAAACATCTTTATTTCACTTTCACTCTTGAAAGATTTTCATTGTATAGAGAAATCTATATTGGCAGTTATTTTCTTTCAGAACACTTAAGGATGTCATCTCACTGGTTTTTAATACTGAAATGTTCAATGTTCTTTTGAAGGTAATCTGTCATTTTTTCTCTTCTGAATTCCTTCTATTATATATCTAGGATTGTATTTATTATTCCTGTTTGAGATTTGATAGCCTCTAAGGGACTGGTATCTCTTTTTTTGCGGTACTGGGGATGGAACCCAGGGGCATTCTACCTCCAAGGTACACCCCCAGCCCTATTTTTTACTCTTTTGAAACAGGGTCTCACTGAGTTGCAAAGGTATCTCACTCAGTAGCCGAGACTGGCCACGAACCACAATCCTCCTGTTGTAGCCTCCCAAATGCTGGGATTACAAGGTGTGCCATCATACCCGGCTGGTATCTTTAATTCTTAAAAATTTCTTACCATCCTCTTTTCTTCTTTTAGGATTCCCATCAAGTCTACTTTTGTATCTTCCATACTTTTCTTCTCCAGTATAGTTTCCTCTATTGCCTCTATGCATCAAATTCATTCTAACTTATCTTCTGATCCCCAATTTTCTCTTTTGCTAAATTTGTTGCCAAAATGTATACTGAGATTTTTATTTTGCTTAGGTTTTCCTTTTCTAAAATTATTTTCCCTCAAATTTGGTGTTATTTTTTAGTTCATGGTTCTTTGCAATTATTGTTAAAGCTTGTTTATTTTGTTAAACATATTTGTTTTATATCCATGTCAGCAAGCTATGCCAAATGGTTTTGCCAATTTATATCTGCTGCTTGTTTTCTTTTCCTCCTGTTAGTGGCTCTGTCTTGCCTTGTTTCCTTGTGTGCCCTGGTTCTTTTTGACAGTGGTTTCTGTCCTTTAAAATTATTTGTAGGGATTGATTTGCTGAGGTTAAGATGAATATGCTCTTTTCCAGAGAAGCTTTAATGTTAGTTTCTGCTGGGTTCCTGGGAGATGATCTAAAACAAGTCACTGAGATTCTTTGGCCATAACATACAAGGTATAACCAGGATACAAATGTGCAAGTGGGTTACCTTCTCAGGGGTGAATTTTCCTTCCTTTTTCAAGTATGCTAACGATGGAGACAGCTTTTTCTACAGTTCCCTGGAGTTTCAAGGATGGAGAGCAGGCTTAATTCTGGTGATACAGTTCTTCAAAGTCTCTACTTATTGTGTAAAACAACTCTTCTAAGACTTCATAACCCTCACATGCTCTGTCTCAATGTTGCTTCCATTCCCCTTGTTCTTCATTTTGATGGATCAGTGCCTGTGTTTGGCAAATGTCTTAAAGGCAAAACTGGTTTTAGTGTTCTGAAAATCTATTTATCTTTCAGAGTCAGGGTCTTCCTTACCCACTTCCCGCCACTGCCCACTTTAACCTGGCAGTTCTTTGATAATCTTTCCAGGTAATGAAATACATTTTAAGATGACTTTTTAAATCTAGAATTTGTTGTTTATAGTGAGATAGTGGATCCAAAAAATCTACACACATTAGGTAATGAACTTTGCCAACTGCTTTAGTATCTGCAAATATAGTTGTTGCACCAAAGAAAAATCTGAGGCTCTGAAATGGTCTACTATCTTTGCAGTAAACAAGCTTTTGTTTACATTTTCTTTTCTTTCCTTTTTTTTTTTTTTAAACGAGTCTGGGGATGGAGCCCAGGGACGTTCGCCATCCAAGCTACACCCCCTGCCCTATTTTTTTATTTTGAAACAGGGTCTCACAGAGTTGCAGAGGGCCTCACTAAGTAGCTGAGGCTGTCTTCAAACTGTGATCCTCCTGTCTCAGCCTCCCAAATGCTGGGATTACAAGCGTGCCACCACACCCAGCTTTAGTTATATTTTCAGGAAAGTCAAAATGCGCAACAGTTGTACAATCCTATATACATATGAACATCTAACAAATTTTTTGTTTTGCGGTATTGGGGCTTGAACTCAGGAAAATTTTACCTTCAAGATACACCCCCAGCTCTATTTTTTTACTCTTTATTTTTGAAACAGGGTCTCACTAAATTACAGATAGCTTCACTAAGTAGCTGAGGCTGGCTGGGAACCTGCAATCCTACTGTCTTAGCCTTCTAAGTACTGGGATTACAAGCACCACACCTGCCTAACAAATATTATCTCTTAAAATATAAAGGATGAAATTTCCTGATGAATATTTAGAAAACAAAACTTCAGTTTTCCCTTTTGGAACACATGAATTATCTGACATTATTAGGAAACAGGTACATTTCCTACTTAACTAAGTCTTTCAAAAATTAACCCAATCTCTTAAGGCATCCAAAATTAATCATCTGTGCTGGAAATTTTGTGAAAGGTTATGCTTTAATAAATAATATAAAATATAACCTATATTTTGCCTCTTAATGACTTGTGGCAACCATCAAAGACATATTCTACGATGTTTTAATATGCTGAAACCTAACCCAGAGGTTTTTTAAAGTAGACAGGACTAAGTGCGTTTACACTCATCCTCAACTGCATCCCCGCCACACCGTTTTGTTATGTGCTAAGCATTTCTGGTCACCGCCTACTAAGCATTTAGCATGTGCCAGTTTTTGTTCTACATGTTTTCAATATATTCATCACTAGATACTTAAAAAGAGAAAAGAGCAGCCCCTGACATTCAGGACCTGTTTAGACACTCATTCAGGAGGGGGCCTTGTACTCACAGCTAGGTCATGGTGTTCTCTTGTTGGACATAAACTTTCATGGAATACCAGCATCAGAACAGTTCACTTTGTGACCCTTATCAAGTGAAAGGGAAAGGAAAAAAAATACTACTTTGTTCAAAGATAGAATACAAGGTCACTATGCAACCTAAGAATACTACTGTCCCTCCACATCCCAGCTAATGAGTCACCGTCACAGTCAGTTCCCTTTAGCCTGCATTCCCAAATTATTATTTGATACACGCTCATAGGATTATCCCTACTTTCTGACATCATCAGTACTGAGAACACTCTACTTCCTGGATCCTCCCTAAAATCACCTAACACAAGTTCAAATCCTTTGCTAAGTCCTTTCTAACACCCATTGATGTGCCATAAAGCCCTAAAAGCTCTATGGTATGTGATCTCCAGTGCTGCAAATGAGCAATAAAGTAAACTCATTCAATTATAGGTAGTATTTGCCTGGCTACAGGGTACTGACAGATCTCAAATTCCTTTTTAGGTGCAACCTGCCCTTGGCTGGAGGATAAGTTCCTGCTGAACTGAACTCAAGTATTTCAATGAAGCCCTTCATTGTTGAGTTTGTTTCCACAGAATAAGGTCTCTGGGGAATAATTTGGTTATTCACATTGTGTTGTTCCTTGGTAAACCTATTTTCAAGCCTTTTATGCCTGTTCCTATGATATGTAGGCCTCATGTGCTGTTATCTTTAAGTAGAATATATTAAAATGAGAGCATGAGCATGGGACTGTCAGGCCATCTGAGCTTACCCTGGAGGCTGAGTTATATCTGTGACACACAAAAAAGGACACAATTTAAGAAAGAACTGAACATGGTTGAACTCAGAAAACATTATGTAAGAACAGAAGCCAGCACGAAACGTCCACCTATTGCCTAATACCACTTACATTAAATTTCCCAAATAGGCAAATCTATATATAGAGGTAGTGTATTAATGGTTGCCCAGAAGAGAGTGGGGCTAAGGGAAGAGAGAGTAGTTCCTATTGGGTACAGTTGTTTGGGGGTTAGTAGATTGTGGGTCAATTGTACGACTCTGAATATGCCAAATCCACTAAATAACTATTTATAGTATATGAGTTCTATTTGAGTTTTTTGGTCTTGCCCCTGATCCACAACAACTGGACTTTATCCAAGCTCTGAAAATGACACACACAGCACTATTCTTTTAGACTGCTACAGCTCTCATGGGTTGTTTCAATCCAAAACCATACCTCTTTCAGGCCAAATATCAGCTCCCTTCATATTTTTTTCTCATTGTAACAACACTCATCTGTATACTCACCTCTCAAGTGATGCAATTTCACTAAGGAACAACACAAATCATCCATGACATTTGTTTTCTACCAAAAGCCAAAGGATCATTTTGGGGAGCTTTTCTTTCTTGTGGTATTGGGGATTGAACCTGGGGTGGTCTATGCTCTGAGCTATAACCACAGCCCTATTTTATTCTTTATTTGGAAACAGGGTCTCACTAGGTTACTGAGAGTTTGCTAGGTTGCCAAGGCTGGCTTTCAATCTGCAATCCTCCTGTGTTAGCCTCTCAAGTATTGGGACTGTACAAGTATACCACCATCACACCAGGCTTAGGAGAACCTTTTTTGTTGGGGCAGGGAGGGAAGTATGTTACTGGGGATTGAACACAGGGGCATTCTACCTCTATATATCTAACCCTAGTTTATCTTTATTTTGACCTTATTTTATTTTTATGTTGAAAAAGGGTTTTGCTCAGTTGCTTAGAGACTCACTACTTATTGAGGCTATCCTCGAACACGCAATCTTCCTGTCTCAGTCTTCCAAGTACCAGGATTACAAGTGTGTGCCACCACACCCAGCCCTGGCTTAAACTTTTAATCATGACGTTATACTGCTTTATACAGTCAATGTTGTAATGTCACCATTATTCTAACTGCCCACCTCAACTAGTTGATGTAATCACTTATTGCTACTGAGATAATACCAAATTATTATTATTATTATTATTTTTGGTGGTATTGGGGGTGGAACCCAGAGGCTTTCTATCTCCGGGCTATGCTCCCAGACCTATTTTATATTTTATTTGGAAACAGGGTCTCACTAAGTTGATTGAGAGCCTCACTCAGTAGCTGAGGCTGGCTTCGAACCTGTGTGATCCTCCTGTCTCAGCCTCCCAAGCGCAGGGATTACAAGTGTGCACCACCACACCTGGCCCAAATAACTGACTACCCTAAAATGGCTTTTCTTTTTGTGGTCCTGACTGAGCCCAAGGCCTCATGCATTGTGGGCAAGTGCTCTACCATTGAGCTACATCCCTAATCCTAATCACTTCAGAGTGTAGAATTCCTTTGTTAACACTCAACTGTGGCCTATCTAGAATTATTTATATTTATACCTGGCATGTATAGCTACTTGAATACTTCAAGATACACAATGAAGTTATTAAATGAAGCGCTCTTACCTATGAAACTCTGTAAAAAATTGCCAAAAGATGATAGCCATATCTTGAGTAACAAGACCTAACCTATGTTCAGTAGCCCTTCCCCCACCTTAAATTGGCTGTATTTACTGCTTCTCTTTACCCTAAGTTGAGGGTTTTAGATTTTGCAACCTTTTGCTAAGCAACCGATTAAAAAGGGAACTTAAAGTAACAGGTAAAATTCCACTTGTCATGGATAGTCATTATTATTAAAGAATTTCAGAATGATAAATATATATTAAGCATATTGTTAGTCCCTAGCATGACAAGCTATCTCTGATATTTTAATGAATTAGTATATGAAATTAACTACTTATAGAAACAAATGGTCTTGTAAAATATAGGAAAAAAAAGTTTCTACCTCTGTCTTCACAAGACCTTCCTTGTGTGTCTGTTTCTGCCTTTCTCTCTAAATCTTTCTAATAAAAACATCAGTCATTAAGTGTACGGCCCACCCTAATCTTGTATGACCCCATCTTAAACTTAACTGCAAAGACTCCACTTACAAATAAGGTCTTATTTGCTGGTTGTGGTGGTGCACTCTTGTAATCCCAGCGCTTGAGAGGCGGACAGGAGGATCACACAGGTTTGAAGCCAGCCTCAGCAACTTAGTGAGGCCCTGTTTCCAAATATAGTATAAAAGAGGTCTGGCAGTATATCCCAGAGGTAGGGAAGCCTCTGGGTTCCAACCCCAGTACCAAAAAAAAAAAAGTCTTATTTATTGGTAGTGGGGATAAGATTTCAGTATATACTTTTGGGAAGACACAGTTTTATCCATAGTACCCACTAATGTTCATATTCCTGAACTTGGGTCTACAATCTAAGGATTATTGGCAATTCCCATTTGTGGTAAGGGCAAGGAAGGATTCTTCTCCACAAACCTTCAAAGCGAACCAGGCCATGCTGTCGCTTTATTTTTGACTTCTAGCCTTCTGAACTATAAGGAAATGAGTATTTTTGCTGTAGTGAGAATTGAATCCAGGGGCATTCTACCACTGAGCCACATACTCAGTCTTATTTTTTTATTCTTCATTTTGAAACAGGGTCTCACTAAGTTGTGGAGGGCCTAAGCAGCTGAGGCTGGCCAAAAACCTCCGACCCTCCTATCTTGGCCTCCCAACTACTGGGATTATAAGCGTGCACCACCATGCTTCCCTGCCTGCCTGCCTGCCTGCCTGCTTGCTTTTTTTGGTATTGGGGGTGGAACCCAGGGGCATTCTACCTCCAAGCTACACCCCTAGCCCTATTTTTTTTAATTCCTTATTTTGAAACAAGGTCTCACTAAGTTGCAGAGGGCCTAAGTAGCTGAGGCTGTCCTGTACTGGGATTACAAGTATGCACCATGCCTGGCTCCCAGCTATTCTTATTGTTTTAAACCACACAGTTTGTTGTACTTTGTTGCAGCAGCCCTAAAAACTCAGATAGAGAGGGTTAAAATGAGAAATTAACATATTAAATATATGTCTTTTTTATTCATTGTTGGTTTTTCTTTTCTCCCTTTCCAACCCTAAAAATAGTTATTTCCAAGGACCAGTCATTTGATTTGAACTCTTCCACATCTTCCTATCGAGACTGATTTGCCACTACTAAAAAATGTTAAATCCCAAATTGGTAATCTCACTAATCCTACCCTTTCATTTGCTTTGTGGCATGATATTGCATGGTCATCATCTAGGCACAAGTCATACAAAATTGAGATTATTGTTAAAACTGGGTTCCCACTTCTTTCCACTGATTTTCATATTGCAGTTATTACATTTAGTATATGCTAACATGGTACTCGCTACATGATTACCACTATCATGCATACTACTAAAAAAGGAAAGAGTAACTGTGAAAGATTATCAAGTGTAACACATCAAGATTCAGAGACACACAAAAACTTATAACTGAAAAATCAATGAATAGAATATCATCACTGTTTCATCCTGAGTTCTCTAAGCCTTCCTGTACATATTCAATACTATCGAGTAATACGGATGCTTCCTTTAAAAAGTCTAGTAGTATCCATTTTCTTTATGGTTTTACGCTTCATTCACACCAGCTGGTAAAATTGGTTTCTAAGCTGGTCTTTGCATAGCCAAACATTCTATATATCAACAATGAACAAAATTTTCCTAAAAATATCAGTATCTTTTTATTCCTTTTAAGGTAGATTATTTACTACCACTAGGATGCACTGCTTGCTATATACCCAATATCCATTCTGTTTTAGGCAGTTGTATAACCAACTAATTATCATTTACTCAGATTCCCTTGCAGCTAAGAAATATGATATAAGAGTGACACTGTTGTTGTTGTTTTCCCTTATGGTTATTCTGTGATGTTAGGGATCAAACCCATAGCCTCATGTACCCTAGGCAAGTGCTCTACCAATATTACATCTTCAATTCTGGTGTTTTTAGGGGATTCTGGGAACAACTGTGCTTTCCTGATACAGCACTGTCCTTTTCTAGAATGCAGAGCTAAAGTGAATTTCTTATAACAAAAACTGACAATCATACCAGATGAAACTGACTACCTAGTAAAGATGAAAGAATATAAATATATAGGGGCCTAGGTAACTGATTACATTGTAGATTCACTGTACCAGTCCTGCACTTCCCACATTTGGACATATTATAAAAATAAAATTCCACTTGATAAAGCCACTGCCTGAGGAATTCTGCTGTATGCAGTTGGATACATTCAAGTGGAACTAGCATTGGAGGTCTTCTCACCTGCTCTCACCAGCTCTTCTTCCAGCCATTCATTGCTTCCCACACTTCCAGCCACTGGTGCTTTAACACCACTATGCACAGAATCCACAGCTTACCAGACACACAATGCTCTTCTACATCTGTGCTTCCTTACAGGTTCTCTGCTTTTTATACATCTTCACCAAAATACCATTCCCTCATTTGGACCATCCCTATTGGTTGCTCAAGATCTAGCTCAAACATAGTATTAACTTGTCCTTTCCACTGTTGTACCCATTAACACTTTGCTCCTATTTCTAGTAGTTTATTATAATAATTTATTTACATAACTGTTCCCCCAATTAATTCTTATTGTAGTAACTGTCTTTATGTATCATCATGTTTGATAAATGGTAAGTTCTCAATAAACATTTTAATAAAGAATAAAGTGCTAACTGGATTTTTGTGGGGGAGGGTATTGGTGATTGAACCCATAGGGCAGTTCTACCTCTCAGCTATGTCCCCAGACCTTTTTATTTTTTATTTTGAAATAGGGTCTAAGTTACTGAATGCTGGTTTTGAACCTACATTCTTGTTTTAAACTCCAAAGAACTAGAATTATAGAAGTGTACCAGTAGGCCTGACACTAACTGGATTTTTAAAAGCTGTTCTTTTACACTAAAAGTAATTCACAATTCTTATCCCTGGCTTTGTCTCACCATATATGGTTCTGCTAATAGCATCTCTTAAAAATCCAGTTGGGTGTGATGGTGCATAACTATAATCCACATATAGAAGGCTGAGACAGAAGGACTGTAGGTTCATGGCAGCCTTTGCAAATTCAGCAAGGCACTCTGCAACTTAGTAAGACTCTGTTTCAAAATAAAAAATAGAACTGGGGTTATAGCTCAGGCAGAAAGCCCCTGGGGTCAATTCCCAATACCACACACACACACACACATCCAGTTATCATGGTTTATTTTCTGTTTATTTCCTGAGCACAAAGATTTTTTTATCTAATAATAACTTAAAAATGTTTGAATTGACTATAGCATCATGAAAAACATGGAAGGCATTATACCTATAGAGGAAGACTGTGGACTAATCAGAAGGTCCTCTTGGACTTGTTCACTTCCTGGCACTGTCTGCTGATCACTCAGCGAACTCTGAGATGCACTGACAGGCTGGGATACTTCCTCATGGACCTCCTCATCACTTAACCTTTCTACTTTGACCCGGACATCTTCTTCCGTTCCGAGAGGCAAGGCAGTTTTTGTGTTCTCACAAGTCACATAATCAGCCATTCTTCTACCTGCCTCCGATGGGCCAGGTAATTCTACACTCCGGGTATTTTCTGCCTGCTTAGCTTTCTCAGGCTGAATCCTTCTATCAATTCCAAAAGGAAAAGTCCAGGGAAAAGCTAAAGAAGAGTCAACAGGTTGATTTCTGTTTTCTGTGTAGGAAGTGGAAGAGTTCAATACCTGGGGTGAGCTTGTTTGTGTGCTACATTTTACAGGACTCTCCGGAGACATAACAATGTAGCTTTTGCGCTTTCTCCGGGATTCTCTGCAGACAGGAATGGTTCTTTCCACCACACTGCATTCTGAAGACACTGGGGAAATGCTTCCATCTCGAGAAGTAAAATTGCAGTTAGAATTATTTTCTTGTCCAGCATCTAGACCCTTTTCTGGTTGGTTATTGGGTGTATTCCATAAAATACTGGATTTCATGAACTCTGAACAGGTGCTAGCAACACTAAACATCTGCATATAGCTGGCTGCAGCTAGAACATCAATAATATTTTCTGTGTTAATTGAAAGAGTAGCTGTGTAAGCATATTCTAACAGGGGTATAAAGCCAGTCACTGTAACATGATGCAGATCCAACACATTCTTGTTCTCATCCTCTGCTTGGCCTACCAGTTTGGTGCGAAAGAAATCACTGCAAGCTGCTAGTACCACCTTGTGTGCCCGGAAGATTTTGTCCTGGACACGAATAGTGATATCACAAAAATGTCCATCATTTCGCAGCATATTTAGTTTTCCAAGCATTTCCTGGCTGTGGGAAGAGGAGCTATGAGTAAATGTTTTCACGCCCATCTTTTCCTTCCTCTTCTACAGATGGTCGTCAATGAAGCAAATGAATCACAAATGTCCTAAAAAATACATAAAAGAAAGCATTAAATGATGGTTTAGTAGGTGAAGTAGGTGATATTTAAGTGTGACGAGTGTGCCAAATAAAAAAGGCTAAGGAAAGGTCATCAACTTTAGGTAAGGGATGTTCAAACTGTTCAACCAGTGGCCTCTGTAAAGTACTGCTAATGAGCTACAGACTTTAAAACCATAGTTTGTAAAAAAATGACAATGATAAGAGTTTCTATGTGCCTGGCACTATTCTAAGTATTTGCTATTTGGTAATTTATTGTTCATTAAAGAGCTATGTCTCTTAATAAAAAGGTATATTAATATCCCTATTTCTAAATGTGAAATGTGAGTATGCAGTAGATAATGCCAATTCAAACTTTAAACAATCATAATCATTGTCATTATTTACAAAGTATGGTTAAATAGTCTACAGCGCATTAACAGTAGTTCACAGAGGCCATTGGTTGAAGAGTATGGACATTTATTCTATTTTATGGACTGAAGTACTGCCTGATTCTAGAATAGAAAATAGACTGTTAAAGTAAAAGCAACAACAAAACCTTGGTTTATATGTTCTTTCTAAAGACAATCAAGAGACACCATGCAGCTAGGACTGATTTAAGCAGACCACCAATTAACATATTTACTAATTTTTCTCTCATAGGAATGAGAGAAAGAGGAAGAAAATAAGGAGGCTACCATAGAAAGTGCTTCATATACATGCTGTACCAGAGGAAACTAGCTTCTGCTTCTAAAGCTGGGCCATCAAGAGTGCTTATTTTGATTGGGATGCTTCAGAGCAAGTGACAGTCATAATCCAGGCATCATCAAATGAACAAAGGTAGCCGGGTGTGGTGGTGCACGCTTGTAATCCCTGGGCTTGGGAGGCAGAGACAGGAGGATTGCGCAGGTTCGAAGCCAGCCATGTTGGCTTAAGAGACCCTGTTTCCAAAGGGGAAAAAAAAAGTATAAAATAGGTCTGGGAGTGTAGTCCATAGGTGGAAGGGCTTCCAGGAACCCCAATACCACCCCCAAAAAACATAACAAAAACAAAGGTATAAAGGCAAAAAATTAAAGAGCATGTGTGAAAAATGTGCAATAGGCTCTTAAAATAAAACTACTTTAATCTTAGTTTGGGTGGAGGGAATAGGGTACCCAAAGAGACACCATACTACTTTTTATTTATTTTTTTGTGGTACTTGGGTCAGAACCCAGGAGCTTTTCTACCTTCGGGCTACACTCCCAGAACTATATTATACTTTATTTGGAAACAGGGTCTCACTAAGTTGCTGAGAACCTCACTCAGTAGCTGAGACTGGCTTTGAACCTGTGTGATCCTCCTGTCTTAGCCTCCCAAGCAATCCATCATCAATGATTAAAGAGTTAAAAGATCAGAAAAGGAGTCCTGCTTAGAGTAATCGGTATTCTACCTCAATCCCTCCTACTCTCCTGCAAGGAAAAGGTATACAGGCACAATTGCCCTCTCCCATCTATGTAAAACATGTCATACTTAAAAAATCTCTGAAGGGCAAGGGTTTGATTTAAACACTGGCTACTAGGGAGTATGCTTACTATCTTCTAACAGTATATAAAAGCAGTAAAGTGGTTGACACCTTAGACTCTGGGGACAGAATGCTGGATTTGCATCTTGGTTCTATCATTTATAGCTGGTGAACCTGAGTAGTTGCAAAACTCTGTTCCTAACTTTCTTCTGCTGAAAGAACGAAATGCACAATCCATGAGTTCTGAATGTCCTGAATAGTAACTAAGGAACATAAGCAATGCTACAGAAACAGTAACTGCAAGGCTGGGCCTGGTGGAGCAATCCCAGCATTTGGGAGGCTGAGATGGGAGGAGTGCGGTTTGTGGACAGCCTCAGTTACTTAGGTCCTTCACAACTCAGTGATACCCTATTTCAAAAATTAAAAAAATAAAAAAAAATAAAAAGGTAGGGCTGGGGGTATAGTAGCTTGGAGGTGCAATGCTCTTGGGTTCCATCCCCAGTACCTCAAAAAAAAAAATTTTTTTTTTTACTGCGATTGTGGTTGTTCTACTATTACAAATCTTTCCTTCATCGATTTCTATTTTTCCTAATCCTAGAAGGACAAGAAATCAAAGTGAGCAAATGCAGAGGAAGAGGAAAAGCACCACATGTGAGATGACAGGAAAAGGAAGCAAACTATATCCTACACTTACATTTAGATTAATAGTAGAAATGGGTAAGATTTTTGCCACCTACTCCTCTGATAGAGGATCAATATCTAGAATATACAGAGAACTCAAGAAACTCAGCATTAAGAAAACAAATATCCCCCCCCCAAAGAAAACAACCCAATAAAAAAATGGGCACGTGAGCCGGGCATGGTGGCACACCCTTGTAATCCCCGCACTTGGGAGGCTGAGACAGGATGATCTCATAGGTTCAAAGCCAGCCCCAGCTACTTGGTAAAGCTCTCAGCAACTTAGTGAGACCCTGTTTCCAAATAAAATATAAAATAGGTCTGGGAGTATAGCCCGGAGGTAAAGACCCTGGGTTCCACCCCCAGTACCAGCACCAAAAAAAAAAAAAAAAAAAAAAAAAAGGCAAATGAACTAAATAGACACTTCACAAAAGAAATTCAGATAGCCAATAAATGCCTGAAAAAATACTCAACATCATTAGCAACAGAGATGCAAATCAAAACTACCCTGAGATTTCACCTAACTCCAACTAGAATGGCAATCATTCAAAACATAAACAAACCCAGCGTAGTGGCTCACACTTGTAATCCCAGTGCTTGGGAGGCTGAGACAGGAGGATTGCACAGATTCGAAGCCAAGCCTCAGCTACTGAGTGAGGCTCTCAGCAACTTAGTGAGACCCTGTTTCCAAATAAAGCATAAAAAGGGTCTGGGAGTATAACCTGGAGTTAACAACTTGTGGAGAAGTTGGATCTCTAATACAATGTCCGTGGAATTGCAAATTAGTGCAACCACTTTGGAAAACTGTATGGAGGATCCTCAGAAGAGTGAAAATTTACCATATGATCCAGCAATACCACTTCTGAATATATACCCCAAAGAATAAAAACCAAACTACCAAACTAATGCATGTGTATCTATGTTCACAGATGTACAATTCACAATTGCCAAACCATGGAACCAGCCAAGATATCCATCAATAGATGAATGGATTACAAAACTGTGATATGCACACAATGGAATTTTATTCAGCTAGAAAGAAAACATAATTATGTCATTTAAAGGGAAATGGATGAAACTGGAGAACATTATGCTAAGTGAGATTAGTCAGTCACAAAAAGAAATTGGATGCTTTCCCTAGTATACGAAAGCCAGGGAGCAAATGGGTAATAGGAGGAACTCTAGATGAAGGAGATACTATAGATGAGCAAGTAAGGCGACCTGAGGGGATGGGAGGGGAAAAGAGGTAAATTCTCTAATGTTCATAATGTACATTAACAAACATATCAAAGTCAATCATTAAGCCAAACATGAGGAGGAGGGAGGGGGAAAGGAATGGGGCTGGAATTGGGTAAGGGCTAACTGGGTAATGTACCAGTATCGGGAAGAGGCTTCAAAATGTATTAATGTACCAGTATTGGGAAATATTTTCAATTTTTCAAATATATCTTTGGCAGTAAAGAAGCCAGGAGCTTCAGAGAAAGGGGTTACAGGACTCCAGGCACCAAGGGAGAGTAGCAAGACAACAGAGATAGTTTCAGGGCTTTTTTCAGTGTAAAGATTTCCCAAGGAAGTGAAAGGATGCCATAAACCTTCAGGAGATCCCAGACTTCGATAATCATGGGAGGATGTCCTAAGCCTTCAAGAGATACCAGAATCTAATGATCAAATAACACATTTGGGGTGTAACAAAAGGCTTGGGGGTCGGTACTAAAAACAGGACAAACTGGAAGGAAGGAACCCCCCCATATCAAAAGGGCGGGCCCTAGAGGGGGCAGATCTGGTTGGGTTAGGAGACTGGCTATAATAATATCTGTGTCCAGAAATCTTCGGTCAATTCATTTGAACCCCCCCCCCATGCCACTCCTGAATGGCACGGGGCTGTAACTGTCTTCAGTATTTCTATCTTTTTAATAAACTCCTTTAAATCTTCAGCAAGAGTCTGGGCTATTGCATATCTATCCTTAGCTCAGGACAAGAACCCGCAGTTTCTCTTTGGGAATTGTTCCCAGGAGCCTAACAAAGGTCCCCGGGGACAGTTTCCCAAACCATAACAGTTCAACCCGTAACAGGTAATGTGTGCATGTATGCCTCCACCATCTTGTACTCCATTAAGATGGAGTCATACATTGTATGACTATAATGCACCAATAAAAAATTTTAAAAAAGCCGGGCATGGTGGTGCACGCTTATAATCCCAGCATTCAGGAGGTTTAGACAGGAGGATCACAGTTCGTGGACAGCCTTGGGTACTTAGTGAGGCCCTTTGCAACTCAGTGAGACCACATTTTAAAATAAATAATAATAGGCTGGGCATGGTGGTGCACGCTTGTAATCCCCGTGCTTGGGAGGCAGAGACAGGAGGATCGCGCAGGTTCAAAGCCAGCTGCGCGCACTGGCTTAGGAGACCCTGTTTCCAAATAAAAATGTAAAAATAGGTCTGGGAGTGTAGCCCGGAGGTAGAAGGGCTTCCAGGAACACCAGTACCACTACCCAAAACACACACACACACACGCGCGCGCACACACACACACACACACACACACACACACACCAAATTGTTACACATATGGTACAGGGTCTAACATAGCTGAAAATTCAAGATGACACTAACATGAAGATTAGACTGAAATAAGCCGTTTACACCGTGGATTTTCCAACATAAGCTTATGGAAACTATTACATGGACAAATAGATTTTGGACATACTGCAATAGCATACAGTGAGGCAAAACTTGGAAAAAAAAGTAAAAATAACATAGAAAGTTCTGAAGCTAGAAAGCATAACCTGAAATTTCTATGAATTAGATAATAGTTTAAAAAACAAAAAGCAAAATTACCCAATTTCTTTCCATATTGTGTACAGATGAATATGTATGTATGGCAACATATTTCATTTGGAGCATGTTCAAGTCTCAATTATTAACTATAATTATTAGTGTAAAATGTAATTCAGAAATAACTTCCTTCCCATCCTTTTATCTATTTTTGTGGTAATGGGGACTGAACTCAGGGGCATTCTACCTCTGAGCTACATTCCTAGCCCTTTTATTATTTGTAAATAGGGTCTAAGTTGCTGAAAATCTCACTAATTGCTGAGGCTAGCTTCAAATCTGCTATCCTCCTATCTTAAGAATCTCAAGTACTGAGATTACAAGTGTGGGCCATCATGTCTGGCCCACCCTTTTGTTTGTTTGTTTATTTAGCGGGTCTGGGGATAGAACCTAGGGGCATTCGACCCCTGAGCTACACCCCCTGCCCTATTTTTTATTCTTTATTTTGAAACCAGGTCTAAGTTGCAGAGGGTCTCACTAAGTAGCTGAGGCTGTTTGCGATCCTCTGGTCTCAGCCTCCCAAATGCTGGGATTACAAGTGTGCGCCACCACACACGGCCCATTCTTTTGTTTTAAACAACTGACAAAATATTATATATACATGCTTATGAAACTGGTGGTTGCTAAACTTAGACTTTAAGGGGGGGAAATCCTAAGATTTTGTTTAATAGTTATATTTTTGCAAAATAAAGACTGTAACCTACTTGATAAAACAGAATAACTTAATTAGACAAGTCTTAGATGATTTTTTTCTCTTGTGGCAATGCTGGCAACTGAACCCAGAAGCATTCTACCACTCAGCTACATCCCTAGACCTGTTTTTGTTTGTTTTGTTTTCAAACAGGGTCTCACTAAATTGCTGAGGCTGGTCTCAAACCTGCAATTCTGTCTCAGTCTCCCAAGTACCGAGATTACAGGTATGTGTCACTATACCTGTCTAAATTTTGGGTTTTTAGATTTGTATTCCTCCATGTACCTGCCAGGCATTAAATTTTGTTCAAGTTATTTCACCTCTTTAATGCTTCAGTTTTCTCATCTGAAAATCAGTAACCATGGAAATTACACTAATAAAAAAATCAGGAGGATTAAATTAGCACAATTCCTGGCATAAAGTAGCATTCAATCTATGTTGGCTGTTTATTCACACCAGAAAGAGTGTGAATAAAAATTAAGTGTAGGGGCTGGGCATGTAGCTCTGTGGTAGAATGACTGCTTATTAGCAAGCCAAGGAACTGGATTTGATCCCCAGCACTGCAAAAACAATAAAACAAAAATCAAATGCTCAGTTTTAGAACATCCTTTCTCTCTCCCTTCCCCCACCCCTTTCTATATATTTTTGGTACTGGGAATTGAACCAGAGGCATTCTACCTCCAAGTTATACCCCCAACCTGATTTTATTTCTTATTTGGAAATAGAGTCTCACTAAGTTTTGGAGGGCCTCACAAAGTTGCCAAGGCTGGCTTCAAACCTGCGATCCTCCTGTCTCAGCCTCCCAACTACGAGGATTACAAGCATGCGCCACCTCCTGGCTCACTATATTTCTTGTATAATACAGAACACATTTTGAATATGTGTATTTTGTCATAAAGGTTAACTGATAAAAATTATCATAACATTTAAGATTAAAATAAGCCCAGTACTTGAGAGGAAGAAACAGGAAGATTACAGATTCAAGGCCAGCCTCAGCAACTTAGTGAGACCCTGTTTCAAAATTAAAACTATAAAAGGGCTGGAAGTGTAGCTTAGAGGTAGAATGCCCCTGGGTTCAATCCCTTATACAAAAAAAAGAGGATGCTCTTAGCATATGAAATGAGGTGGCTGCCTAAACTTAACATGATTAAAGAGAAAGTAATGAGACACAGCTAATACTAAAAAAAAAAAAAAAAAAAAAAAAAAAAAAAAAAAATCTAAGGACAAAAAAGCTAATTTTTAATCAGAATGTACCAATTTTAAACATCCAGTGAGCTGGGTGTGGTGGTGCTTTTAATCCCAGTATTTGGAAGGCTGAGACAGGAGGGTTGCAGTTCGTTGACAGCCTTAGCTAGTTAGTGAGGCCAGGTTTCAAAATAAAGGGGGTGTAGCTTGGAGATAGAACGCCCCTGGGTTCTATCCCCAGTATGCAGAAAAAGAAAAAAGAAATAGTAAGCCATCTGTGGTGGCACATGCCTGTAATTCCAATACTTGGAAAGCTGAGACCTGAGGATTATAGGTTCAAGGATAGCCTCTCCAAATAATGAGATGCTCATCAAGACTCTGTTTTAAAATAAAAATAAAATTAGGCTGGGGTGTAGCTTGGAGGTAGAATGCTCCTAGGTTCCAGCCCCAGTAAAAGAAAGTAAGAAACTAAGAAAGTAAGAATATAAAGAAAGAAAGGGAGGGAGGGAGGGGAGGAGCAAAGGGAGGGAGGGAGAAAAAGGGTAAGAGAATAACATCCAATTAGAGGCCAAATGACAGGGCTGGGACTAATTAGTTCTATGCTTGCCAAGTTATGATGCGGTACATCTGACTAACTGTTGGTATACATCAGAGAAGGCCCAAGCGGGAGCTGGGGCTTTTATCCCTGGCCCAGTGACAAAGAGGACTTGTGGAAAACACGTGGGGAGAGGTAAAATAAGGTATTCCTCCCTTTATAGGCCAGGATGGTTCACCTGGGCAGCATAATCTAACCAGCAGTACCCCCCACCACCACCACCAGTGTGTCAACAAAAGATATGTAAGGAACCTATCATTTCTACCTGGCAAGTAATGAGGCAATGCACAGACTCCCACCCCCCTGGGAGGCTAAGATGGGAGGATCACAGGTTTGAGGCCAATCTCAGCAAATTGGAGAGACGCTGTTTCAAAATTAAAATGGCTGAGAAGCTGAGCATAGTGGCACTCTCCTGTAGTCTCAGTACTTGGGAGGCTGAGACAGGAAGATTGCAGGTTGGAAGCCAGCCTCAGCAACTTAGTGAAACCCCGTTTCTAAATAAAAAAACAAAACTGGAGCCGGGTGTGGTGGCGCACACTTGTAATCCCAGCATTCAGGAGGTTGAGACCTGAGGATCGTAGTTCGTGGACAGCCTCAGCTACTTAGTGAGACCCTCTGCAACTCAATGGGAACCGGTTTCAAAATAAAGAATAAAAAAATAGGGCAGGGGGTGTAGTTCGGAGGTCGAATGCCCCTGGGTTCCACCCCCAGACCCACAAAAATAAATAAATAAATAAATAAATAAGTAAATAAAAAAAACTGGGTTGGGGATGTAGCCCAGAGGTAGAAGGCTCCTAGGTTCTAGTCCCAGTACCAAAACCAACCAACAAACAAAAAACAGAAAAACTGAGCTGGGGATGTAGCTGAGGGGTAAAATGTCCCTGGGTTCAATCCCCAGTATAAAAAGAAAAAATGGTTATTGCCAGTTTGGAAAATAATCTTGGAAATTCCTCAAAAGCTTAAACATATTTAAGCAACTAGGTACATAAGGTCCAGGAGGATTAAAACATTTTTTTTTTCCACAGAAATATGCACAGAGGTGTTCATAGCAGCACTGAGGATCAGACAAATAAAAAGAGGAACATCCATTCAAATCAAGTATGATAAATGCTACAACATGGATGAACCTTAAGAACGTTATGCTAAGTGAAAAAGCCAGTCACAAAGGCTACATATCCTACAATACAGACAAAAAAATATTGTGTTCTGTTAGAGTTGGTGAATAGAAAGTGTGATACCTAAGAGGTCCAGAAATTACTTTGGGGTTAATAAAATGTTTGAAAATTGACCATGGTAAAGGATATTCAACCCAACCAATATACCAAAAACCATTCAACTTTAAATGGGTGAACAGTTACATATGATACTTTTCTTTTTAGTTCTAGGGATTGAACCCAGGGCATTTCACCTACAAGCTATACCACAAGCCTTTTTTTTTTCTTCCCAGTTTTCATTTTGAAACAGGGTCTCACTATGTTGCTGAAGTCTTACTACATTGCTGATGCTGTCCTCGAACCTGTGATTCTCCTAAGACTAGAGGCCTGTGCAACCACATCTGGCTCTGATATATTAATTTTAAAATTAAAAAATACAGCTGGGCATGGTGACGTACACTTGTAATCTCAGCATTTTGGAGGCTGAGGCAGGAGGATCACAGTTCATGGACAGCCTGAGGTACATAGTGAAGCCCAAGCCCATTGCAACTCAGTGAGACCCTGTTTCAAAATAAAAAATAGGGCTGGGGGTATAGCTCGGAGATAGAATGCCCCTGGGTTCCAACCTCAGTATGGCAAAATAAATAAAATAAAATAAAATAAACTCAATAATGAACAAGAAATGGAGAGGACAGGAAAAAGGATGGAGACGTAAGTTGGAAGGAAAAAAAAGGCAATACTTTTCCCCCTTTAATGGGGGGAGAGAGACATTCAAACAGAATGAAGAAACATTCAAACAGAATGAAGAAATCTAAATTTTAGAGGTGAAAGGGACATTAGGAAAATATTTTACAGTTTGGGAAAAGAAAAGAAGTTTAGTTAACAATCAAGAGACAGATACTTGTACTAATGCCCTAAAAGTTTAACCAAGTCAGTAAATTAGCAGAGCTGGGAGTAGAGCTCAGATTACTTGCTTCTTGAAGTCCACTGTTTTATACTAAAATCCCAGTTAAAAACAGGACCCTAAGCCAGTCTCTCTAAATTACAAATACTATTTCCACTGATTTGGTAATAGTGTAAAAATAATTGTTTCCATAAAGGAACCATTTTTCTTAGTAGAACAAAAATCTTACTACTTTTAGAACTCATAGTCAATGAGTCTAATCTACTAAATCAACTATCCTAAAAGTGACAAACTGCTTTCATACAACTAAAGAAAAGTTTGGAAAAACTTACAACTTGTTATAGTAAGTATCTTTCTACATTACCAAACTGGTAGAAAGGCAAATTCTACTACAAAATAATGTTTAAAGTAAATGAGCCAGGTGTGGTGACACGCACTTGTAATCCCAGCGTTTGGGAGGCTAAAACAGGAGGATTGCACAGGTTCAAAGCCAGCCTCAGGTACTTAGTGAGGCTCTCAGCAACTTAGTGAGACCCTGTTTCCAAATTAAGTATAAAATAGGTCTGGGAGTATAACCTGAAGGTAGAAAAGCCCCTGGGTTCCACCTTCAGTACCATTAAAAAAAAAATTACTTTTCGGATTAATTTTTTTGTTGTTGTTCTTTTGTGGTGCTGGAGATTAACGCGGGATCTTATGCTGGGGAAGGGACAGAACTTGAGCATATTCTTTTTTTCTTTCTTTTTTCTTTTTGGTACCAAGGGAACTCTATCATTGAGTTACATCCCAGGCCTTTTTATTTTGAAACAAAGTGATTGTGGTGGCACATGCCTATAATTCTAGTATGAGGGAAGCTAAAACAGAGATAAACCTGTGGTTTCACAGGTTTGAAGCCACATTCAGCAACTTAGGCCCTGTTTCAATATAAAAAATAAAAAGGGGTAGGCTTATTGTTCAGAGGGAGAATGTCCCTGTGTTCAATCCTAGTAACAGGAGATCACAGGAGTATACCATCACAATCTAAATAAACATTCTGATTATCTGAGTGTCCTAGAAAAACACATCCTCTTCAGTTGGTAAATACATATTTTTTTAAAAAATTATGTTAAGCCAGGTGTGGTGGCGCATGCTTGTAATCCCCGCCCTTGGGAGGCAGAGACAGGAGGATCACGCAGGTTCGAAGCCAGCCGCGTGCACTGGCTTAGGAGACCCTGTTTCCAAATAAAAATGTAAAACTAGGTCTGGTAGTGTAGCCCGGAGGTAGAAGGGCTTCCAGGAACCCCAGTACCACAAAAAACAAAAAACAAACAAACAAAAATTATGTTAAGGTCTTCAAAACATATGTGTGATTTTTTTTTTTTTTTTTTTTTTTTTCCTGTTTGAGCCAGTCTCCAGTATTTACCCAGACTGGATATGAAATCCTGGGCTCAAGCAATCCTTTGGCCTCAGCATCCAGAGTAGCTGGTACTACAGGTGCATGCCACTGCTCCTGGCTTAATTTGAATTTTCTAAGAAACTTGCTACTTCAAATCTCCCCACCCAATAAACCATATATACCATGTAACTATTCAATTTCCATTACAGTTTGTAATCACAGATACTTTTTATTTTTTCTCTGTAGTACTAAAGATTGAACCCAGGAACATTCTACCTCTGAGCTACACCCTCAGCTCTTTTTTTTTGGGGGGGGGGTGGTACTTGGGGGTGAAACCCAGGGATACCTGCCTCCAAGTTACATCCCTAGCCCTATTTTTGTATTTTTTATTTTGAAACAGGGTCTAAGTAGCTGAGGTTGTCTTTGAACCTGCAATCCTCCTGTCTCAGCCTCCCAGGTACTGGAATTATAAACATGTGCCACCACAACAAGCTCTTATCTTTTATTTTGAAACAGGGTCTCACTAAGCTGTTGAGGTTGGCCTCCAAGCTTAGATCTTTCTCAGCCTCACAAACATTTAGATTACAGGTATGGGCCAACACGCCAGGTCATTGACACTCTTAGTATCTCTGCCCTTTTTGAGCTACAGAAGGTTGCTTCCAGGATAAACACACTGAGTTTATTGATATACTACACATTAATTAAAAGAATTATAGTCTTTTCATATTATCCAAAATGTAATAAAAGATTTCTTCACCTCATGTGTAGTCTTCCCCCCCCCCTTTTTTTTTGGTAGCACTAGGGATTGAATCCAGGGGCATTTGACCTCTGAACTACACTCTCACACCTGTTTTATTTTTTATTTGGAAACAGTCTCACTAAATTGTTGAGGCTGGCTTTGAACTTTCAATCCTCCTGCCTCAGCCTCTCAAGTTTTAGGATTAAAGGCATGTGTCACCACACCCAGCTCATGTAAGATCTTTAAGTACCAATATATTAATGGTACCGAGAACTGTATACTAGGAAGAGTAACAGCTCTGTAGTTCAAATAGACCTGCTCTTTACAATAGCTGTATAAATGAAGTGGCTGGATGACCCAGAAATTCAGTGAGGTTTCGGAGGATTATTGTAAAAATTAAATGAGATGAAAGCCAAGAATGGTGCCACATGCTTGTAGTCCCAGTATTTGGGATGCTAAAAGAGGAGGATTGAAGGTTCTATAAACAGCTGGGTGTGGTGACGTAAGCTTGCAATCCCAGCATTTGGGAGGCTGAAACAGGAGGATTGTGGTTCAAGGGCAGCCTCAGCTACTTAGTGAGGCCCTCTGCAATTCAGTGAGACCCTGTTTCAAGATAAAAAATAAAAAATACGGCTAGGGGTGTAGCTTGGATGTAGAATGTCCCTGGGTTCCATCCCAGCACCACACACACAAAAAAAAGTTCACATCCAAATTCAGAAATTTAGACCGTTAAAAAAAAAAAAAAAAAAAAAAAAAAAAAAAAAAAAAAAAAAGCAAGCCAGGGCGTGGTGGCACACGCTTGTAATCCCAGCGCTTGGGAGGCTGAGACAGGAGGACTGCATAGGTTCAAAGCCAGCCTCAGCTACTGAGTGAGGCTCTCAGCAACTTAGTGAAACCCTGTTTCCAAATATAAAATAGGTCTGGGAGTATAGCCCGGGGATAGAAAGCCCCTGGGTTCCACCCCCAGTACAAAAAAAAAAAAAAAAAATTCCAGTACTTGGGAGGCTAAGACAGGAGGATAGCAGGTTTGAAACCAGCCTCAGCAACTCAGTGAGGCTTGTATTAACTTAGGGAGAACCTGTCTCCAATAAAAAAATAAAATAGGGTTGGGGTATGTCTCAGAGGTAGAATGCCCCTAGTAGCTCCCCCACACACATAAAGAATTAAATGATTATATGTAATAAGTACTCACTGAGTAGGACATAGTATATATATAAGGATATGGTATAGGACAGAGTACAGATGTGATACCCTTATGGTTAGATCTCTTGATTATCACCTCTGGCTGAATTAGTCCTCAATCTCTAATATCCTCCCCAAATTTCAATTCTGGGCTTCTAATGACTGGCTAGAACACTAGCCAATTTCATCTAAATGTGTTTACCAGAGTTGGGCATGGTGGTACATGCCTGTAATCCCAATGAGACCCTGTTTCAAAATAAAGAAAAAAAATAGGGCTCTGAGGTAGAATGTCAGTACCAAATAAATTAAGAAAATAAATGGTCTAGTCATTATGAAATTAGAAAAAGTAAAATAAACTTAAATATAAGGGAAAAAACTAGGCTAAATGAAAGAAAACAGACCACAGGAAATATTAAAGCCCAAACTTGTTACTCTGAAAAAAAATAAGCAAAATTGATAAATCTTTAGCTAAATAAATCAAGGGGAGAGGGATGAGGGTAGGAGAGAGGAAAGAAAACCTGAGAAAGAGATCTACCAAATAACCAGAGTGTAGGGCATTTCAGAAACCAAGAATGTAGGGTATTTCAAGGATGACTGACAGGGTCAAATGCTGATAGGTCAAAGATCTAAACCAGTCTATTTGATATAGCTAAAAAGGGAGATGTAGTAGAGTTAGAATCAAGAATGCAATAAATAGCTGGGCATGGTGGCGCACACTTGTAATCCCAGCATTTGGGAGGCTGAGACAGGAGGATCACGGCTCGAGGATAGCCTCAGCTACTTAGTGAGGCCCTTTGAAACTTAGTGAGACCGTTTCAAAATAAAGAATAAAATAGGGCCGAGGGTGCAGCTTAGAGGTAGTATGCCTCTGAGTTCCATCCCCAGCACTACAAAAAACAAAACAAAACAAGTAATAAACAAAGATAAAGTACACAGAAATAAGGAAGTAAAAATTGTGGGCACAGAAAATTCAATATGTAGTTTGGTTCTAAAGATAGAGCAAGCGTGCTAGCTGGAGGGAAGAGTTCAAAAGAAGCTGGGCATGGTGTTGCCTTCATGTAATTTCAATACTTGGGAAGCTGAGACAGGAGGATTGCAGATTTGAGGCCAGCACACCATAACTTAGCAAGACCTTGTTTCAAAACAAAAAATTTTAGCTGGCATTGTGGTGCACACTTGTAATCCCAGTACGTGGGAAGCTGAGACAGGAGGATTCAGGTTCACAGACAGCCTCATCTACTTAGCAAAGGCTTTCAAAATAAAGAATGAAAAATAGGGCTGCATGCGTAGCTCAGAGGTAGAATGCCCCTGGGTTCAACCCTCAGTTCTGAAAAAAAAAGAAAGAAAAACTGAGTTGACAGAATGCCTCTAGGTTCAATCCCCAGTACCAATAAAAAGGAAAAAGAAGAAAAAAACCCTAAAGATGGGTTTTCATCCCTCCGAATATATAATATATAATATATAATATATATATATATATATATATATATATATATATATAACTAAGAGGTGTAAAAAGAATGTCTTGATTGTTGTTGAAAATGATTCAAAGAGGGAAAAGTTGGAAATACAGGAAGTAGATAATAGTATAAGGTTGCTGGATAGGCAGAAGGAAAATGGATTCAGAGAATGAGTGAAAGGATTAACCTTACATAGGAAATCCAATGATAAAAAAAAAAAAAGGATTAACCTTACATAGGACATCCAATGATAAAAAAAAAATAAGAAGGGAAGGGTATAGCTGTAATTAAGTTTATATGCAAGAGCGGTGAGAAGTGGCTGGAGTATGCCTGGTAGCTTTGCCTTTATTTCTCTTTGAAGTTCCAGGTAAAAGTAGATTGCTGAAAAGGGAGGTGATAAAGTAGAATTTTAAGGAAAATAAAATATGAGAAATAATATGCAGAGAAACATAAAACAAAACAGGATGGCTAGGAGATACAATTTCTCAACTGAAATTGAAGATCTAAAATATGTTGCGGCATAACCTATGACTTTTGAATTACATTTCAATAAACTGCTGAAAACCAATGCTTTTGAATCATTTATTAAAAGCAATTAAACACTGCTTTAATAATGCTTGTCTATATTACCAGTACTTGGGAGGTTGACAAAAGAAGATCACAGGGTTAAGGCCAGCCTCAGCAACTTATTGAGACCTTGTTTCAAAGTAAGAAATAAAATAGAAAATAGGGGTGTACCTCAGAGGTAGAATGCCCCTGGGTTCAATCCCTAGCACCAAAAAATAAAATAAAATAAAATCATGAAAAACAAATGGGACTTTCAGTTTAAAAGAAGATAAATTTCAAACCACCATTTTGAGATATGAGAACTTTATTTCACAGTAAATGTGATGGCATTTAAAGCAATACCCCATAAAGCTTATACACAGAGTACACTCAGAGCAGTTTACAAAATGTCAGAAAACCACTGAGGAAAATAATTTGGGTACACATAATATTCATAGGGGTAGTAAAGACGATGGTTTGAAGGAATCTAATTAATTTGAAGTCTCCTAAGTAAAAAGGAAACCCCTTTTACAACAATAATCTTTGATGCCTACCATTTTCAGTGACAAAAGTGTTTCATTCTTTACAAGGGTAGGAAAACTTGATGTTTCAGAGAATCATCTTTAACAGGGAAATATATTACTGCATGTTTCTTGGTTTTATACAGCTACGAGTACTATTTTATAATAAGGGCATTCTTTTTGTGTGTGTGTGTGTGTGGTACTGGGGGTAGAATCCAGGGGCTTTTCTACCTCCAGGCTATACTCCCAGACCTATTTTTATACTTTATTTGGAAACAGGGTCTCACTAAGTTGCTGAGAGCCTCACTAAGTAGCTGAGGCTGGCTTCAAACCTGTGTGATCCTCCTGTCTCAGCCTCCCAAGCACTGGGATTACATGTGTACACCACCACACCCAGCTCAAATTCTCTATTAAAGCCCTATCTAAATGCAGTTCCCAGCAAAGAGGGTCAAGACCGGCTATATTTCTTTGTAGGGGAAATCTAAGAATGTATGAACAGACATGACTCTTGGTATGCAATCTCAGTGTTACTATAGGACAAACATCATATAGTTCCTTAATCATGGTGACAGAAAATATATTCAATTTTATGACTTGTTTGCATTTAGTTGTGAGGTGTGGCAATCAGCTAAGTGCCAACTCTAAAGATGGACCCGAGTTTGAACCATGGGTCAGCCACTTACTAGCTGTGATACCCAAAGCAAATGATTTAAGTCCTTCTTCATATCAGTTTCCTTACTTGCAAAAGAAGATACCAGTAGCAATATCAAAGAGCTAATGTGAGATTTAACTGTGATGATGTATAATGTATACCATATATGTAGAAAGGATATAATGAATGTCAGGTAACTATCACTATCACCATATTAGGCTATACAGTCTTACCACAATAGCTAGCTGCTACATGGCTATACATACTCTTACAACTGTTTGGAGCATTTTTTTTCCATTAGTTTATCTATTCCTTTTTTTTTTTTTTGGTGGTACTGGGGTTCCTGGAAGCCCTTCTACCTCCGGGCTACACTCCCAGACCCATTTTTACATTTTTATTTGGAAACAGGGTCTCCTAAGCCAGCGCACGCGGCTGGCTTCGAACCTGCGCATTCCTCCTGTCTCTGCCTCCCAAGCGTGGGGATTACAAGCGTGCGCCACCACGCCCGGCTCTATTCTTTTTTTTTTTATGTGTGTGGTACTGGAGGTGAAACCCAGGGGCTTTTCTACCTCCGGGATATACTCCCAGACCTATTTTATACTTTATTTGGAAACAGGGTCTTACTAAGTTGCTGAGAGCCTCATTCAGTGGCTGAGGTTAGCTTCGAACCTGTGCAATCCTCCTGTCTCAGCCTCCCAAGTGCTGAGATTACAAGCGTGTGCCACCATGCCCAGCTATTTTATCTATTCTAATAATCTTGGGCAGTCTGTTACTAAAATTAACATTCTTTTACATTCATTTACAGAATGAAGGTTCTAAAGCACAAGCATTCTCAATCATCCCATACCATTCTCTGAAATAAATGTTTGTATTACTACCAAAAGCAGTGATGGAGGGTAAGAAGACACACTGTGGGCACAGCTCTTCCTTTCTAACACCTGGTTGACAGTAGGCCAATAAACTGCCTAACTACGCTCTACCTACTTCAGACAACCATTGCTCCCTCTTAGTAACATCTGAACATAGTATTCAAGACCACATAATTATGACTTTCTATCAAAATTTCAAATTCTATCAATTTCAAACAAAAAATGAGCTATCTTTACTTGAAGATCACATGTCCAAATGTCTTTCTACAGACCGCATATGTGTGCCAGTTTTGTTGTGTGGCATAAAAGATGGATTCATGAAACCTCTACCAATTATATGCCTCTTTAAAGATGACTGTCAAGTAAGAGCTGCAGTTCTATTTTTATGGAATTTTTATTTAAAAATATGACATCTGCAAAAGCAAGTTTGAAATCTACTTCTCTGCTAACTTCTAAAGATTAGTCCTAGTGCTTTCTCATAGTTTGTTAGAATTGTAAAATTTAGAACTACTTATATGTGGCTTCAAGTGAATAACACACTGTCTATTGTTAATCCTTCTGTGCTTAAGATATTAGTAGATATTGAAAGGAGTATGACAAAGGAAAACAATACTTCATTTTAAGCTATTTTGAGTGGAGTTATTTGCGTACCTGCGTGCGTGTGTGTGTGCGTGCGTGCGTGCGTGTGTGTGTGTGTACAGTACTGGAGAATGAATACAGAGATGGCATCCTACCTTTGGTTTATACTTCCAGGCCCCTTTTAAGTTTTTGTTTTCAAACAGTGTCTCACAAGGTTGCTGAGGCCGGTCTTGAACCAGTGATCTTCCTATTTCAGCCTCCCAAAGTACTGTGATTACAGGCAGGTGCCACACAGCCAGCTTGGATGTTTTTTTAAAGTTTAGTTTTGAGACAGGCGTGATGGCACACGCTCGTAATCCCCGCGCTTGGGAGGCTGAAACAGGAGGACCACACGGGTTCGAAGCCAGCCTCAGCTACCCTAAGGCTTTCAGCAACTTAGTGAGACCCTTTTTCCAAATAAAATATAAAAAAGTTCTGGGAGTATAGCCCAGAGGTAGAAAGCCTCTGGGTTCCACCCCCAGTACCACCAAAAAAAAAAAAAAAAGTTTAGTTTTGAAACATCACCATTATTATAATTATAATTATTATTAACCATGTGTGGTGCTAGGAATTGAATCCTGGGGTATTCTACCTCTGAGCTATACCTCCAGCCCTATTTATTTTATTTATTTTGAAACAGGGTTTTGCTAAGTTGCTGACAGCCTAAGTTGCTGAGGCTGGTTTCAAACCTGTGATACTCCTATTTCAGCCTGCCATGTACTGGGATTACGGGCATGTGCCACCACATCCAGCCTGAAACATTATTTGGCTCTTGAATTGTGTGCCTTTCACATATTCAAAAATAAAGTCCTAAAATAAAAAATAAAACTAATGAACCACACCAAATTGGTAGCACAAAAACATAAAAGTATTTTAAGTGACATTTAGACACGATATGATAATATATCTTTTCTCTAAACTATTCTAAGGATGAAAATGCAAAATTTTTTTTTACTTTATTCAGAAGCAATATTGATATTGCAGCTTCAAAATGAGTGTGTGTGTGTGTGTGTGTGTGTGTGTGTGTGTGTGTTAGAAAGCAAATTAGCATGTTAATTTTATTTGGTAGCAAGATTTCCATTTGAGACAAAAGAAATACAACAAAGAAATAGACATAGAGTCAAAAAAGAAAAACCTTGCCATGCTAAATTTAAATTGAATATCACTATGAACTCAGAATTACCAGAGACAAAACAACCCACTCTTTTATTTCTCCCTATCAAAGGGCCAAGAAGCAGATACCCTAATAGCAATAAATATGCCAAACAACCAGATCTCTATTTCTATATACCATTTATCACTAAAAAGAACCAAGATTCATTGGATAAACAGCTCTTTCCAGATATAAAACCAAAAGGAAAAAAAGAAGCCCATGTTATCTTACGCCAGAAAGCATCCTCAAATTAATGGCATATGGGTGTCAAAGGACACAACAAGCAGCAAGTTTGAAAGGGTTTCTACGTCATCAAAAAGAAAAAGGACCATGAAAAGCTGGATACAGTGGCACATGTCTATCATCTCAGTACTTGGGAGGCAGGAAGATCACAGGTTTTGGGCAAGCCTGGGCAACTTGTGAGACCCTTGTTCAGTTCTAACTCTTTCTCTTCCTTCCTTTGGTCCATCTTGTACTGGAGATTGAACCCACTGCCTTATGCATGCTAGACAAGTGTTTTGCGACTCAGCTACATCCCCAACCCATGAGACCTTCTTTCTGGAGAGAGGGGAAAAAATAAAGGGCCAGGGTACTGTTCGAAGTAGAGCGTCCCTAGGTTCAATTCCCAGTGCTGAAAAAAACCGCAACTGGTTATAAAACAATTAATAAATAAATTAAACCTATAGTGGTGTATCATCCCTAATTAAAAAAAATCAATTTTCTACACTGAAGGGTAACTACTTCCCCAGTTCTTTACTCTGAATATTGAAATGATGAAAGTAAATATTTAATCTACATTTTTTTTTTCTTTTTTTGCCAGTATGGGGATGGAATCCAGGGGCATTTGACCTCCAAGCTACACCTCCTGCCCTAATTTTTAAAAATTCTTTATTTTGAAACAGGGTCTCATTAAGTTGCAGGAGGCCTCACTAAGTAGCTGAGGCTATCCACCGTGATCCTCCTATCCTCTGGTCATAGCCTCCCAAATGCTGAGTTTACAAGCATGCGCCACCACGCCCGGTTTATTTAATTTACATTTTAAGGTGGAATTTGTTTGATGTTAAAGTACTGTCCTAAGTTTACATACTAATCACAAACTAGCAAACCTTATTTTTACAATAGGTTTGGCAGTCACCACTTTAATCAAGTGGTCACATTTGGCATCATTAACAATGACTGCTGGGCACGGTGAAACATGCTTGTAATCCCAACAGTAGAGGCTGAGAAAGGAGGATCAAGGTTCGCAGACAGCCTCAGCTACTACTTAGTGAGACCCTTTGCAACTCAGTGAGACACTGTTTCAGAATAAAAAATTAAAAAACAGGGCTGGGGGTGTAGCTCTGAGGTAGAATGCTTCTAGGTTCCATCCCCAGTACTGTCCCCAACAATGTGGTAATCAGACGTTACTACTATAGGATGCAATAGAGGTACAAGCACTACCTATTAAGTACTGCCAAAGAAAGGTAGTCAAGTCTTTCTACAGACCAAATGTCCAGTTAAGATATTCCAAAGAGTAATAAATTAAATGACACTGTGAGGACAAGGACAGTCTGGAATGTGGATGTATTCTAGAAGATAACTGGTTTGGTCAATGAGGTGTCAGAAAAATGTGGAGTAGAATGGCACAATCATTTTTTACAAAATGGATTAGACAATCCCCAAAGGCAATGAATCAACCTTGACAGAATACAGCCAGGGGACCCCCAAAAACACTTTTGAACTTCTAAGGAGTCTTGAATACATTAACTTTTATAAGTACTGTTACTGATACTGGGGTTAGAAGAACTTTTTTTGTGTGTGTGGTACTGGGGATGGAACCCAGGGGCATTCTACCTCTGAGGTAAACCTCCAGCCCTATTTTTTCTTTATTTTGAAACAGGGTCTCACCGGGTTGCAGAGGGCCTGAGTAGCTGAGGCTGTCCGTGAACCAAGATCCTCCTGTCTCAGCCTCCCATATGCACTACACCAGGCAGAAGAATGTATTTTTAGAAAATGTATGCTGAAATGTTTAAGGCTCAAGGTGTTTACAACATACTTTCAAATGGTTACACATCGGCACACAACACAGAAGGAAGAGCAAAGAACAAGGGACAAAAATATTAATCTCTGAATCTAAGTAATGGAGTATTCACTGTACTTTTACCCCCCAACTTCTGTAAGATTGAAAATTATAATGGAAACGTTAAAAAGAAATTGTTGTCAGGTGTGGTGGCACTCACTTGTAATCCCAATACTTAGGAGGCTGAAAAAGTAGGATCCATAGTTTGAGGACAGCCTCAGCAATTTAGTGAGGCGGTTAGCAACTGAGAGATACAGCAGAAAGTACACCTACACTGGAAATATATCTGGATTCAAATCTCTACTACTTGTGTGGCCTTAAGGCAAGTTACTTAACATTAATAAGTTTCTGTCTATAAAATTCAAGTAATACTATTGCTGTCATTAAGTTGTTATGAGAATTAAATGAGTGCCTATGTAAAATGCCTAGCAATGTTGCACAAAAGTAAATCTGGTTTTAATTGAAAATAATTCTAAAATGTAACACTACAGGAAAACATTTTCACATTCCACGATAAGAGAAAACCATATAAAATTAAGTGTTGTTAATGCACTGGAAAAGTAAAAAAAAAAAATAATGGAAGAAAATAAAGATTCATATAGTAAATTCTAATTATAATAAATCTAAGCGTTCCAACTGAAATCCTAGGCAAAAGGAAATCATCAAACTTTAACTATGTGAACTCTTTGGTACCTATTACATTGTATAGTTTGCTTCTGGTATTATCATATCTTCAAATAAAACACTAAAAAAAAAAAAGGTCGATTTTTTTCCCCCCTAACCTCAAAAGATTTACAGGTTGGAAAAGAAATTAAGTGTTTTCATTTCTGTAAGTTCCAGTAAAGTACACAATCACTGAGCTTTATACTAAATTCTGCTTCAGGTTAACAGAACTCACAGAGATACAATTTCATCAGTTTCTAACGTCTAACGTACTTGTTTCACTTGTAGGTAATCTCATTTTTCTGGTTACCTAACAGTAAAATGTCTAGACATAACGATCCTCAGGTAGGAAGAAAGAAAAAATGTCAGCATTAAAATGATAATAGTAATAACGATAACGATAATAACAATAATATGCCACCTTTTTCTTTCCAGTACCAGGGGGGAAAACAGCAGGGGAGAGGAGGGCGTAAACAGGTCCGCGGCTCGCCGGCCGCCCAGGTGAGGGGGTAACACCCTCGGCGCAGGGCTCGGTGGCGGGCAGGGTGTGCAAACCGGCCCGCGGGCAGACCCGGGAAACTGCTCCGGGCTGCGGGCCCGAGGCCGGTCTTCCCCCCGAAGGACCCCACGCCGCGGAGGGAGCCCGAGGGGCGTCTCCGCGCGGAGGGGGGCAGACCCGGCTCCCGCTCCCCGGCGCCCAGGTGGCAGCGCCCCCGCCCCCGTTACCTGCGGCGGCGCGGCCCGAGGCCTGCGGCGGCTCCTCCCCGCCAGGCTGCGGGCGGCGGCGGCCCGGGGGGAGGGCGCGGGCGGCGGCCGGCTCGCTCTCCTCCCCCGGGAGGCTCCGGGGACCCTATCTCGGGCCGGCGCGCCGAGGCCCGCGCGCGGCCTGCGGCTGGGGCATGGCGGCGCGGCCCGGGGGCCTGCGAGGCGGCGGCGCGGGAGGCGAGGCGAGCGCCCGGGCTCGCCGGGGCCGAGGGAGGAGCGAGGGGCCGGACGGCGCGGCCGCCGAGCGCTGACTGCGCGGGGGAGCGCGGCGACGGCCCGCGGTCCCGCGGGGCGGGGTGGGGAAGGGGAAGGGGAGTGAGGGGAGGGGAGGGGTCGGGAGGGAGCCGCGCCGCGCGCGTGCGGGCCGGCGCCACCGCCGTCGCCGCTCGGCTCACTCCAGCCTGTTTGGGGGCACTTTGTTTGTGTCCCACAATGCTCCGCGCGGCCGGCCGGCTGGGGAAGGGGGCGGGGCGGAGGGAGCGCGGCGGCCGCGCAGGCGCAGAGAGGCCGGCGGTGGCGGGGCCGGCAGCGGCGGGCCTCCGGGGTTGCTGGATCCCGCGCCCGCCGAGCCGCCGCTCGCCACGCTGCCTGCGGGTTTCGCCCGAGCGCACTCGTGCAGACTCACATGCATATGCGCCACAGGCCCTGTCCGGATCGTCCTTCCCCTAGCCGTCCTTTCAGCCTGCCCTCCGCATTTTTCCCCCTTTTAATGAAAAACGAAACTCCGATTTTCTCGGGTGGTTTCTCTTAGCGGGGCCGAAACCGAAATACTTCGGTCCCTCTCTCTGGGCGAGGGAGGCGAGTCGGTAATGTGGAGGTTTTTCACACATGTAGCCGAGGCCTGCCGAAAGGCGGTCGGCGACCTCCGCTTAGGCATCTCGATTCACTACCTCTTGGGCTCCTGCACCTCACAGTGCTGTGAGGTTTTTAGCATTTTCCTGATCGAACTAGCACGAAGTGTAGTCCTGAGATGACTAGAAAAATTGTCTCCCCAGTCCCCTTCGTCCCCCCAGAACAGGGGCACCTAGAGCGGCTGCAAAAATATATACCTATTCTTTCCACAACCGTGAATCTGTTTTATTGTATCACTTACTTCTCTGGCCTTCCGGGAAGGGAGTGTGCAGGTCACCCCAAACTGACGTGTACCGCCTAGGAGGGGTTGGAGTTCTCGATCACCTGCGAAATCAATCTTGAAAAGTTAAGTCCTGGCTTCTCCAGCCCTAGCGGGCGCGCGCCAGCAACACGAACCCGGCGCCCAGGGTGCTTGGAGGCGGGGCAGGGTGCGGCCCGGTGGTGCGCCCTGGGCGCTCAGCATTTACATACTTTGTTTTCCCACACCTCCAGCTTTTAAACCGAAAGACTTCTTTCCAAAGCCTCTGTGTAGAGTGGGTTGACGTCCTGCTGAAATAAAGTGGAGTTTTCTTCTGAAAGAGTTGGCAAAGTTTCACGCTAATCCTGAGATACGAGCCCCCAAACACCCAAGCACCCCAATTCTTTTTTTTTTTTCCCGTGCTGGTGACATTCTACATCCGAGCTACACCCCCAGCTCTTTATTCTGAAATTATATCTCACTAAGTTGTGGAGGCTGCGAACCTGGGATCTCCCAAGTTGCTGAGGCTGGCTACGAACCCTGCGATCCTCCTGTCTCAGCCTCCCAAGTACTGGGACTAAGAGCGTGCACCACCACTTCCGTCTTCAAGTACCCCAATTCCAACCAAAGAAATATGCTTTAGAAACCAAGGAAGTGAGACAAATTCTGTTTGTATAGGCCTTTGCAGTTTTCAGGTATGCGTATTATTAATCCTTGCATCCATAGATTTTAGATTTTTAGTATTACTGAAGTCGGATCCAAGAAATAAAAGGTGGGAAGGGGCGGGGCATGGTCGCAGGCTTGTAATCCCCGCACTTGGGAGGCTGAGACAGGAGGATTGATTGCACAGGTTCGAAGCCAGCCTCAGCTACATAGTGAGGCTCTCAGTAACTTAGTGAGATCCTGTTTCCAAATAAAATATAAAATAGGTCTGGGAGTATAGCCCGGAGGTAGAAAGCCCCTTGGTTCCACCCCCAGTACCACCAAAAAAAAAAAAAAAAAAAGGTGGGAAACAGACATGAAGGATGAGGAAAAGATAACTTTAATATGGAAGCTTGTGTGCAAATTCCCCAACCCAGGCCAGTCACCCCACTACCCAAATGAGGCCAGTTAGTTGGAGTTTCCTGGGGCATTTGCAAATCTGCATCCTATTATGCTAATTATTCTGATTGTTGTGTGATCTATTCTCAAAGGAATATCTATTGGTCAAGCCACATAGAAGATCTGGAAAGGTGGCAGCACCCTACTGGAAATTCACTCGTAAAATACCTTGAAAACTGTTAATTATCTCACCTGGGAATAAACTGCAGATATATCTGCTGACCAGCAATAGAGCCTACACAAAAGATCCAGAAAGTTGACCAGACCACCAAAACAGAAAACCCATTCACTTAATGATAATTTCCTTGGGCACTGTTAGGCATCCCACCTGTGAATAGTTGATGCAAATGGAATACCTATTGGTTAGAAGGTGAAGACTGCATAAGGACCCTAACACCCAAAACCATCTTGTAATAACTAGTTGGATTGATCCTCACATACCTCCTCCTACCCACCCCTCACAAAAGTCTATTATAGAAGAGCCAAAGACAGCTGGGTGTAGTGGCGCACGCTTGTAATCCCAGCACTTGGGAGGCTGAGACAGGAGGATCCCGCAGGTTCTAAGCCAGCCTCAGCTACTGAGTGAGGCTCTCAGCAATTTAGTTAGATCATGTTTCCAAATAAAGTATAAAAAACGGTCTGGGAGTATACCCCGGAGGTAGAAAAGCCCCTGAGCTCCATCTCCAGTACCACAAAAAAAAAAAAAAAAAAAAAAAAAGAAGAGCCAAAGACACCTAAATGTCTCTCTCAGTTTTGAGATGATCCGCATTCTCCTTTGAATGTGTATTTCCTGCTTACCTTATACAAAATTCCTGTCTATATCTCTGACTGGCACAAAATGAATTTTTTTTCTGTCACGTAAACCAAGGACCCTGTCATTTCTGAGTCCAGTTTCCCTCTTACCTAGTTCCACTAGGAACTAGGAACTCTGGACCCTTCATGGAATTATCTCCTTTCCAATGCCATTATCCCCACCATCGTTTTTATTATTCCCATTTTAGTGATGAGCAAAATCAGAAAGATGAAAAACAGGCCCAGTTTTGCAATGAGGTTGTGTGTGGGAATGGAACCCAGGGGCATTCTACCTCTGCGCTACATACCCACCTGATTTTATCTTTAATTTGAAACAGGGTCTCCATAAATTGATGAGAATCGCAGTACTTGCTGAGGCTGTCCTTGAACCTGTGATCCTTCTGTCTCAGCCTCCCAAGTACTGGGATTACAGGCGTGCGTCATCATGCCAGAGTTTGCACTGAGATTTGAAGGTGAAGAGAAGGAATGCAGAATGCTTACTTACCTAGCTCTAGGCCCCCGTAAGGCGCGCGCGCGCGCGCGCGCGCGCGCGTGTGTGTGTGTGTGTGTGTGTGTGAAAATGCATGTACAAGGTAAACAACTGGAGAAGAATCTAGTGGGAATGAAGCAGTCAAATAAATCCAGACTACTTCTCCTAGGATATTTAATAGGATAGTCAATAAAAGACCATTAGGCAAGTCTTTACTAACTGTATCTCAAGGGACCCAGGAGGCAATGCCTTTCACTGCAAGACTTGAAGTAGCACTAATACATACATACAAAAAAAAAAATTGCTTTCCTTATTCTCTTGTCTCCTCTGCCTTTCCTTCGTTCTCCTGCTTTTTCTATTTCTCATTTTACATCTAAAAATTGTATCATCTTCCCATCCCACCCCCACTACAGGTCTGAAGAATCTATTAACCAACAAATGGCTGTTGGGTGCTTAAGGGCAAAGTGCTAGATGCCTGGAGAGGGTGTGAGAAAAACAAAGAAGATTAAGTATTGCAGGAGCCCTCCTCTCTGTTTTGGCTTTGGGCAGGGTCAGTTTCTGTGGCTCCTGCAGCCTCCCACCTTTTTTTCTTCCGAGCTAGCAGAGGCTTGTCTTTGGGTTGTTGGGATACATATGCTTTTCTTTGACACTAGGTTAAATAACACCGCTGGGGGGATTTTGTGAAATAAGAATCCTGTACACAGGTGAAACAAACAAACTAGACAGTATGAGGAATCTTTAAATATTAACCCAGTGTGGATTATTCTGAGGAATTCAAATTCCAGCCAAATTCCATGGGTTCGATTGCAGCCACTAGCGGTTTTGAGGACAAAATTTTGACGTTAGGTGGCCCTTTCTTGTGGTAGACTATTATAGCTGAATGGGGATTTATTATTAGTTCAAAACATATTTCCAGAGTAAGAATACTTTCTACCTAACAGACGAATTTCTAGTCTAACTTGAGTTCTTCCAATGAGGAGAGCTCATTATTATACAAGTTGACCTTGCTTCCTTTTAGATCGGCCCAACCTTATAAACAAAAACTAATCACACTCCCCTGCTCTGAAACATGCACCTCTTGTAGTATTCCTGCGTCATCATTCACCCCGTTGAGTAAGTCTCATTGCTGTGTTAACTACTCTGTTGCCTCTCAATTCCAATCCGCCAACAAGTCCTGTTGAAAATTAGCCCATTTTCATTGTTGCTGTACTAAATTAACATGATAATAGTTTGTGCATAGAAAATTATAATACCACTGATCTGGTATCCCAAAAAGATCCTCTCCCTTTTCCTCACTGTCTATATGGCAGCCAAAGCTGTAATACCTGGCAAGCCTTTCACCTAACAATGCTTTCCTATAGTTCATCAACCGGGCGTGGTGGTACACGCTTATAATCCTAATACTTGAGAGGCTGAGACAGGGAGATATTGGTTCTGTAGACAGCCTCAGCTACTTAGTGAAGCCTTATGCAACTTAGTAAGACCCTGTTTCAAAATAAAGAATATATAATAGGGCTGGGGGTGTGGCTCAGAGGTAGAATACCCAGGGATCCATTCCCAGTACTGAGGAGGTAGAAAGGAAATAGGCAGATAGGGAAAAGGCCTAGGTAGAAAAAGTTAATTTCCTGAGTTTCCTGAGGGGCGACAAGTACCTGAAATTCCAAAGGCTCAGAGATAAGAAGGCCATCTTATCTCTGATTCACAAGGCCATCCTGAATTTCCTAATCAACAAACCCACCTAGCAAGTCTGGCATTCCTGAAAGGAGACCCTTCAAAAGACTTGCAAATGCCCTATGCAAATTCTCCTTGGAATCCCAAAGTCACCACAACCAAGAGAGGATTCCCAGGAATTGACAAAGCCTTAGTCCCCCCCCTAGGAGACCGGTTACCCACTCTGGGACCCCCTCCCCTTTTGGGGAGCCTTTCTCTCTCTCGCTGGTCGTGTTGGCCTTGAGAGAAGGCAGAGTGCATCTGAGGGCACGTGGCTCGGGCAACTCTCGAGTAGTGACTTGAAGGCCTCTGCTGGACATCATGGCTGGCCAGGCCCCTAGGGGTGACCTGTACCTCTCTTCTGGCAGATCGCGTGGACTCTGGGAGAAAGTAGTTTGCAACTGATGGGCACTTGGCTTGGGCGACACTTGGGGTGTTCGGCCACTTTTCTCTATTCCCTTCTGGCAGATCACGTGGACTCTGGAAGAAAGCAGCCTGCACCTGAAGGCAATTCGGTTTGGGCTACTCTCAAGTATTGTCCTGAAGCAGCTGCTGGACCCAGAGTTCCAGCTCCTTTGGGGTGTTCAGCCACCCTTGCCCCATTCCCTGCTGCTTCCAATAAACCTTTTACTCCCCTTCCTGAGGTCTGCGGGTGTCATTCTTCGCTCACCGTAGACAAGAACTCTACAGGTTTTCTCTCAAGAAACCCCCGTTTCAGTACTGCAAAAAAAAAAAAAAAAAAAAAAAAAATTTTCCCATGGCATTGTAAAAAAAAGACCCATATTTGAAAAATGTGGTGGGAAACTGCTGAGTATTTTATTTCATCATGGGGCTTCTGTGCTGTGTTCCTATTGGTGGGAGTTTGGCCTCACAATCTTTATGCCATTGGCTGAAGGGGGTGCTGGGGGAGGGATTGGCACTCCCAATTTCTGGGAAATGCTAGCTTTACAAAAAATACATGCACACACAAGGTTATACAATGACAGTTCTAGAAAATGAAGCCTAAGTCAAACTACTCCTTTGAGATAAAAAAAAAAAAGGATCTAATTATATTCTCACATTTTCAGGATGAAGTCCCAAACTCTTAGTGTGGCTTTCACAACACCCCACAGTCTGGGTCCTTCCCATGTCTTCAACTTCAGCTCTCTCAAAGGAACAAGACAGTCACAGAGTATCGTTTTTATATCTGATTTTTGTTTTGTTTTGTTTTTATGGTACTGGGGGTTGAACCCTTGGGCATGCTAGATGAAGCACTCAACCACTGAGCTGCATGCATCTCCAGCCCTATTTTGTTTTGTAGTACTAGGGATGAAACCCAGGGGTGTTCTACCTCCAAGCCACACCCCAGCCCTATTTATTTATTTATTTATTTATTTATTTATTTATTTATTATTTATTTATTTATTTTTGCAGTACTGGGATTGAACCCAGGGACATTCTACCTCTGAGCTATACCCCAGCTAATTATTTATTTATTTATTTATTTATTTATTTATTTATTTATTGCGGTACTGAGGATGGAACCCAGGGGCATTCTACATCTGAGCTACATCCCCAGCCCTCTTTTTTTATTCTCCTTTATTTTTGAAACAGGGGTCTCACTGAGTTGCAAGGGGCCTCGCTAAGTAGCTGAGGCCGCCAGTGAACCGTGATCCTCCTGTCTCTGCTGCCTGGCTCCACTGCCTGTCTCCGCCAAATGCTGGGATTACAAGCATGCGCCACCATGCCAGGTTCCTACAATCCTCTTGTCTCAGCCTCCCAAGAATAGGGATCACAGGTGTGTACCACCATGCCCTGCCCCAGCCCTATTTTTTATATCTGAAATGCCATGTTTTTTCTTGTATTATACACTTTGTTTTCTATGTAGATGTACTCCATTCTTTGACTAATTTCCTCTCTACCTTCAGATATCTTTCTTTACATATATAATTATACTATATCATATACATAATATGTATGTATATATAATATACACATAGCTGTAGATGTAATATGCCAGTTTTATTGAGATATAATTTACATACCAAACAATTCCCCCACTTAATGCTTTTTTTTCTTTTCTTTTCTTTCTTTTTTTTTTTTTTAATGGTACTGAAGATAGAACCCAGGGGCATTCTACCTCCAAGCTACACCCTGACCCCTATTTTACTTCTATTTTGAAACAGGATCTTACTGAGGTGTGGAGGGCCTCATTAAGTATGTGAAGCTAGCCATGAATCTGAGATTCTCCTACCTTAGCCTTCCAAACACTGAGATTACAAGTGTGAGTCACCAGTCTTGGCTGGCTTTCTTTCTTTCTTTCTTTCTTTCTTTCTTTCTTTCTTTCTTTCTTTCTTTTTCTCTTTCTTTCTTTCTTTCTTTCTGGTGGTACTGGGAATGGAACCCAGGGGCTTTCTATCTCTAGGCTATACCCCCAAACCTATTTTATTTTTTATTTAGAAACAGTATCTCACTAAGCCAGGCATGGTGGTGCACACTTGTAATCCCAGTACTTGGGAGGCTGAGACAGGAGGATCACAGGTTCAAAGCCAGCCTCAGCAGCTTAGTGAGGCTCTCAGCAACTTAGTGAGACCCTGTTTCTAAATAAAATATAAAAATATTCTGGGGGTATAGCCTGGAGGTAGAAGCCCCCTGGGTTCCACTCCAGTACAAAAAAAAAAAAAAAAAAAAAAAAAAAAAAAAAAAAAAAAACCAGGAAAGAAAAGAAAAGAAACACTATCTCGCTAAGTTCCTGAGAACCTCACTAATATGTTGAGGGTAGCTTCAAACCTGTGATCCTCCTGTCTCAGTCTCCCAAGTACTGGGATTATAAACATGTACCACCATGCCTGGCTTAGCCAGTACAACTTTTTAAGGGACCAGGGCATTTGTCCAATAGTGTTTGACACACTCTAGACTTTGTCAGTTGTATCCCTACGGTGTTTTAAGATGTTCCTTTGTCCTTTGTATTTTCTGTACATTGGTAGTAGGATCTCGATGTTTTATCAGATTCAATTTTTTTTGTTTGTTTTTGGTGGTACTGGGGCTCCTGGAAGTCCTTCTACCTCCGGGCTACACTCCCAGACCTATTTTAACATTTTTATTTGGAAACAGGGTCTCCTAAGCCAGCGCGCGCGGCTGGCTTCGAACCTGCGCGATCCTCCTGTCTCTGACTCCCAAGCGCGGGGATTACAAGCGTGCACCACCACGCCCGGCCTCAGATTCAGTTTTAATTTTTGGCCAGACTACTTCATAGGTGGCACTGTACTTTTCTATTAGGAGACAGACAATGTATATCTATTTCTGATGTTAGCAGTCACTGATGAGTAATGCCGGGATCAATTCGTTCATCAGGAGTTTTTAAATGATGATATAATTCTATCACCCTCCATTTATTAGCTACAATGATTCCACAAACGGAAACTGACGTCTTCAGTTATTTGATTCCCTAGCGGTATAATGTGTATAGGAAAGCAGGATAGATGCTTGATTATTTCCCCATCACGGAATCTCTCTTAACTCTGGACTCTTTTCTCATTTCTAATCACTACTACCCCAATCTGAAGTCCTTAGCCTGACCTCCAAGCCTTGGTTCTTCAGAATCCTACCCATCTTGCAAGGTCCTGCATGGTCCAGTCCCTGCCTAGCTGTCCAGCCCCACTTCAGGCCACTGTAATTCTTCTCTCACTGTCTCCTAGTCGTGAGCCCCAGTTTCATGCCCTAAGTCACCAAGGTCTCTCCTGTTTCAGAGTCTGTGCTTGAGCCCTTTGCCCAGAAATCTTTCTCCAACTTCCCCTTCATCCCTCTACCTTATCTTTATCTTTCAATCACTGCTTGGTTGCTTACTTGCTTTCTTTTTCTTTTTTTTTTTTTTTTCCACTCGGGATTGAACTCAAGGGCATCCTACCTCTGAGCTACACCCCCAGTCCTACATTTTTTTTTTTTTTTGGAAAGAAGGTCTTCCTAGATTGAGGAGGCTCTCACTACTTGCTGAGACTGTCTTTGAACCTGTGAGCCTTCTGTCTCAGCCTCCCAAGTACTGGGATTACAAGTGTGGGCCACCATGCATGGCTATATATTAAGGAGGACTAAATTGGTATTCTAATTATATCTTCAGGTGCTAACCTTTCCTTGTAATTCATAGCACTTTTTATAGTTTATTTTTATACTTATTTGTGTCATTATAGAGTATCTTGAAATTTATAAAAAGGGAGAAGAAGAAGGGAGGGGTTTGCTGGGGACATAGCTAAATGCTAGAGCTTTAGCACAAGGCCATGGGTTCAGTCTCTAGTACCAAAACAAACAAACAAACAAACAAACAAAAATGATGATATTTGTCTACTTCTATGTTGGGTGGTGGGGTGTGAGAAAATACAAAAAGATTTTACTTCCCAAATGGATTAGGTGTGGATCTTTTCTAGTGACTTCTGTAATTAGTGTGGAAATCAAGCTACAGTTGTTTTGTTTTTGTTTTTGCGTTACTGGGGATGGAACCCAGGGGCATTGTATCTCTAAGCAATACTCCCAGCCTCATTTTTTATTTTTTATTTTGAAACAGGGTCTCACTGAGTTGCAAAGGGCCTCACTAAGTAGCTGAGGCTGTTTGAGAACTGTGATCCTCCTGTGTCAGCCTCCCAAATGCTGAGATTACAAGCATGTGCCACCACGTCCCACTACAAAATCAGAATTTATTTATTTATTTATTTATTTATTTATTTATTTATTTATTTATTTGTGGTACTGGGGGTGGAACCCAGAGGCTTTCTACCTCCGGGCTACACTCCCAGACTTCTTTTATATTTTATTTGGAAACAGGGTCTCACTAAGTTGCTGAGAGCCTCACTAAGTAGCTGAGGCTGGCTTCGAACCTGTGCGATCCTCCTGTCTCAGCCTCCCAAACGCGGGAATTACAAGCCTGAGCCACCATGTCCAGTCATGCTGCTTCTTTTATGAGTGTATGTGATACTGGGGTTTGAACCTAGGGACATTCTTTTTCTTAAGCCTTAAAAAAAAATATTGGTGCCTTGTAGTCATACATCTTAATGGAGTACAAGAGAATAGACACACATGCACACGTCATTCGTTTAACCCTTCCCCAAGTCCCACCCTTTTCCCTCCGTCCTCACTCCTCATGTTTGTTTTACTGATTGACTTTGACATGGTGGTGAATGTACATCATGTGCATTAGGGAATTTCCCTCTTCCCCATCCCATCACCCCCAGTTAGGCCTCCTTATTTGCTCATCTGTGGTTTCTCTTACTTCGTCAGAGTTCTTCCTATAACCCTTTCCCCCCTGAACCTAGGGACATTTTACCTCCAAGATACACTCCTAGCCCTTTTCACTTTTTGCTTTAAACAGTGTCTCTTGCTAGATGGCTGAGGATGGTCTGGAATCTGCAATCCTCCTGTCTGAGCCTCCCAAGTACTGGGATTACAGGCCTCCTGTTCCGACATGCCTGGCTTGCTTTCTGCTTCTATACTCTGTTTCATCTAGTCTCCTTATTTATTTATCTGGTATTGAGAATTGAACTCAAAGCTACCTCCGAGCTACAACTCCAGCCTTTTTAATGTTTTAATTTATTTTGAAGCAATCTTTCTACATTGCTGAGGCTGGCCTCCAACTGCAGTCCTCCTATCTCAGCCTCCCAAATGCTGTATGACACACATGCACTACTATACCTGGCAAGCCTCCTTATTTTTATCTAATTTTCTATTAGTAAAATTGAACATTCTTACATGATACAAAAAATGCACGTTGCAAATAATCGTATGTAGTTAAAATTACCTTTAATGATCCCCCCCTCTCTCTTTAATGTGAGCTACGCTCCTAGTCCTATTTTTTATTCTTTATCTTGAAAACAGGGTCTCACTGAGTTGCAAAGGCCCTCACTAAGTAGCTGAGGCTGTCCGCAAACTGCGATGCTCCTGTCTCAGCCTCCCAAATGCTGGAATTACAAGCATGCACCACCATGCCTAGGTGTTAAAGACCGATCTCTCTCTCTCTCTCTCTCTCTCTCTCTCTCTCTCTCTCTCTCTCTCTCTCTCTCTTCTCTCTTCTCTCTTCTCTCTCTCTTATGAGGGATTGAACCCAAGGATATTCTACTTCTAAGCTACCCCCCATCTTTTTATTTTTTGCTTTTGAAACAGGATCTCACTAAATTGCTGATGCTGTCCTCAAATCTGTAATCCTCCAGTATCAGCCTCCCAAGTACTGGGATTACAGGTGTACACTACCACACCTGGCTTAAAGCTCTCTTATATTATTCACAAGCAAAAATCGATTGCATTTATGAGCATAATAGAGACTAGCAGGGTCTCACTAAGTTGCTGAGGGGCTTGCTAAGGTGCTGAGACTTGCCTTGAACCTGTAATATTCCTGTCTCAGCCTCCCAAGAACTGAGATTACAGGCCTGCACCACCATGCCCAGTACATTTAGGAACTCGACTCTTGAATTCTCATTCACACTGGTAGAAGCCTATGAGAAGAACTTAGAAACTGAGGACAATGGAAGCAACATAGGTTCATGCCTTTCATTGTCTACTTGGTTTGGGCATCCACTCAACTGAATAAAAGGATCTTATACTTTCCTCTCTCAAGTCTACCTGAGTTTGTTTATTATTTATTTATTTTATTATTATTATTATTATTATTTTTTGGTGGTACTAGGGGCAGAATCCAGGGGCTTTCTACCTCCAGGCTATACTCCCAGACCTATTTTATACTTTATTTGGAAACAGGGTCTCACTAAGTTGCTGAGAGCCTCACTAAGTAGCTGAGGCTGGCTTCGAACCTGCGCGATTCTCCTGTCTCAGCCTCCCAAGCGCGGGGATTACAAGCGTGCGCCACCACGCCCGGCCTACCTGAGTATATATGAGTAAAATGTGTATGTGTGTGTGTTGCACTACATCTAAGGGTACGACAAATATAGAATAATGAAAGACAAATAGAATAGCTACAATTTTAGTTTTATTTCATCTTATTTTATTTTTGCACTGCTGGGATGGAACCCAGGTTCTTGTGCATATTAGGCCAGCACTCTACTCCTGAACTATACTACAGGCCCCATAGCCACAGATATTAAAAAAAAAAAAAAAAAAAAAAAACTTTAGAAAAGAGGAAAAGAGAAAGCAATATATAGAAGTCACTGGTCTAGATTTCACCATCTCTTGCCAGAGAAGAACAATAAAGTAGACAGGTAAGACCAGCAAATCTTATAGGCATCTGTTAACTCAATTTTTTAAGAGTGGAATAAGTTCCATATGGCAGTTCCAAGATTCCACAGGAGAATCATCTTTAGCGCCTGCTACTCCCAATGTTTGCATTGAAATAGGGAGCAAAGCTGCTTGCTGAGCGCAGGATCAGAGCTGTGGCACTGGCCTGATGAGACTATTGCTTATTTGGGCCGGGCATGGTGGCACACGCTTGTAATCCCAGTACTTGGGAGGCTGAGACAGGGGGATCCCAGTTTGAGGCCAGCCTCAGCTACTTAGGCCCTTCACAACTTAGTGAGCTCCTGTTTCAAAATGAAGAATAAAAAAATCAGGCTGGGGGTGTAGCTCAGAGGTCGAATGCCCCTGGGTTCAGTCCCCAGTACCACACACACACACACACACACACACACACACACACACACACACACACTGCTCATTTGCAAGAACAGTTGTGGGGAACTGGGAAGGCCCAAGCCTCGCAGAACCTCTTGAGGTTGAAAAAAAAAATCTACTTGTGGAATATCGATCTGAAGATTTTCTGCAGAATCGAATCCCAGCCACCATTTATTGAATGTGTCGGGAGCTGGGCTAAGTGCTTTCCCTTCGCCTTTTCATTTCATCCTCATGAGAACTCTCAGATATATATCATTTAAACTTTCCTTAGAGGGAGAATGGAGGATTAAATAAGTTATGTAGCCTGCCTATCGTCCCCTAGTTAGTGAATGGCAGAGCTGAGACACAGCGCTAGCTGTGTTTACTCCACTGGCTAGGTACGGTAGACTATGCCATACGTATGGTATAAGAGAGACAGTGCTTGTTTAAGCCGAATCTTGAATGTTTGCGAGGTGGGTAATGCAGAAAAAAGGGAATAACAGGGCCAGCCATGGTGGTGCATGCTTGTAATCTAGGATTTGGGATGCTGAGACAGGAGGATTACAGGTTCAAAGTCATTCTCTGCAATTTAGGGAGGCTTTCAGCAACCTCCTAAAGCTGTTTCCAAATAAGAAATTAAATTGGGCTGGGGGTGTAGCTTGGAGGTAGAATGCCTCTGGGTTCAGTTCCCAGTAATGCACGCACGTATACACGCACGCACACACACACCGACTAGGAGCTCCTGGAACCAAACTGCTTAATTTATGCCTCTTTGAGTTTTTCCTAGGAGTGCCCTCTCTGTTTCCCACGTCCCTGGAGCCTTTAATCTCCTGTACTTCTTTTGACTCGGCAAATACATTTTTCTCCTTCAAGGCTCAGAACACAGTTCTGCTAAAATCAGAGATAGGTGCACTTTTCTCCTAACACCTCCTCTTCCTCCTCCTCCTCCTCCTCCTCCTCCTCCTCCTCCTCCTCTTCCTCTTCTTCTTCTTCTTCTCCTTCCTTTCTTCTTTCTTCTTTTTTTGGGGGGTAATGGATTGAACCCAGGGACATTCTACCACTGAGCTATACCCCCCAGCCCTATTTTTTATTCCTTTTTGAAACAGGATCTCATTAAGTTGCAAAGGGCCTAAGTAGCTGAGGCTGGCTGCGAACCTGCGATTCTCCGGTCTCAGCCTCTCGAGCACAGGAATTACAAGCATGCACCACCACACCCGGCTCTCCTCCTGACTCTTCTAACACTTTCGTTACTCTCTAATAATTGGTGTTTGTAAGCCTGCCTTCTCAACAGCTCTGTGAACAAGAGCTATGTGCTTTTTTTTTATACCACGGGTTGAACCCAGGGGCATTCTATCTCCAAACTACACCCTCAGTCCTATTTTTAAAATTTTTATCTTGAAGCAGGGTCTCACTAGGCTGATGAGATCATGTCTCATTCTTCCTTGTACTGAAACTATAGGCGTATAGGCATGTGCCACCATGCCCAGCAGTTTTTTGTTTTTGTTTTTGTTTTTTTTTTTTGCGGGTCTGAGGATGGAACCCAGGGGCATTGTACCTTCAAGCTACACCCCCTGTCCTATTTTTTATTCTTTATTTTGAAACAGGGTCTCACTAAGTTGCGGAGGGCCTCACTAAGTAGCTGAGGCTGTCCGCGAACCATGATCCTCCGGTCTCAGCCTCCCGAATGCTGGGATTACAAGCGTGTGCCACCACGCCCGGCTTTTTTTTTTTTTTTTAAACTGGGGATGGAACAACTACTCAGGGGCATTCTGCTTCTGAGCTACACCTCCAGCCCTATTTTTTTTTTTTTTTTATTCTTTATTTTGAAACAGGGTCTCAGTGAGTTGCAAAGGGCCTCACTAAATAGCTGAGGCTGTCTGCAAACCATGATCCTCCTGTCTCAGCCTCTCAAATGCTAGGATTACAAGCATGCACTTATGCTCGTAAGACGGGACTCATTTTACGGAATGTGCTCTGTATGCATCTGTTGCATGAGTGAATGAATGAATGAATGAATGAATGAATTTCTCAGTGACCATACACATGATAGAAGAGAATTTAAACTTAGGATTTTCTTACTCTGAAGTCCAATATTTTTTTCACATATATTGTGATTTGATTCCTTTGAAATTCTGCACATAAAAATTCATTGACTAGGAAGAAGTATTTCTATTAGCAGTAGAAAAAAAGGACAAGGGAAATAGATGATGAACAGCCATTATATAGAAAAATATAATACACAAGCACTTTCTACCTCCGAGCTATTTTTCATTCTTTATTTTGAAACAGGGTCTCACTGAGTTGCAGAGGGCCTCACCAAGTAGTAGCTGAGGCTGTCCTCGAACTGTGATCCCCCTGTCTCAGCCTCCCAAATGCTGGGATTACAAGGATGCGCCACCACGCCTAGCTTCAAGTACTTTTTTTTTTTAAATTATTTTATTTTGTGGTATTGGGGGTGGAACCCAGAGGCTTTCTACCTCCGGGCTATACTCCCAGACCTATTTTATATTTTATTTGGAAACAGGTTCTCACTAAGTTGCTGAGAGCCTCACTAAGTTGCTGAGGCTGGCTTCGAACCTGTGCAATCCTCCTGTCTCAGCCTCCCAAGCGTGGGGATTACAAGGGTGTGCCACCACGCCTGGCTTCAAGTATTTGTTTTGATACACACACACACACACACACACACACACACACACACACGGTACTAGGGATTAAACCCAGAGGCATTATACCTCTGAGCTACACGTCCAGACTTATTTATTTTTTATTGTAATTTTGAAACGGGATCTCTCTAGGTTGATGAGAATCTTATTGCTTGCTAAGGCTGTCCTCAAACCTGTGACTTTCCTATCTCAACCTCCCAAGTATTAGGATTACAGGTATGTGCCCAGCTGTTTTTATTTTATTTTGTTTTTGTTTGTTAGCTACTCTTTTCTGGTGGTTGACAAGATTCCCAAAAGATTGATCTCAAATATAAAAATAAATTTTAGGATTTTGATTTGCCACAGGCAAGAATGAATATATGCATACATACATACATATATATGTATATAAAATCTCTCTTTGCTTCAAAACGAAAATGAGTTTGGAGAGCATCCAGCTTTATCTTTAGTTGATTTAGTCTCATAAGCTTTATTGCTTGTAACGTTGAGTGGGCAGCTGCCCGTATGGTTTAATTTTGATGTCATGTAGAGGCGCTGTTCCACTTCTTAAGTTACACTGTGGTACAAGGAGTATATTTACTTCTAATTTGGGGATTCTACATTTAGACATCCATTCCTTTAACTTAGGGCGAATCCTTCTTTCTGTGCAGTCGAGTCTTTGATCTATATATGCACTTCCAGCCTCCCCCGAGCTCCACACCTAAGTAGCCATCTGTTCCTACCTCAGCATCACTTCCAGTACAGCATTTCTGAACAACTCCTCTCTCCTGCTCTAGACCAACTTCTTAGGATTACAGGTGTGTGCCGCACCTGCCCACCTGCCCACCTGCCGGTCTCGCAGTCTCTATCATTGACATTTCTTGAGTCTGTTAGTTTCTGGGCCCATAGCCTCTTTCTTAATTCTTGCCTTTCATCAGTTCTCACTTGTGTGGCTGGGAGTTGAGCGCTCTTCAGTACTTTCTCACTACAGATTCAGGCTGGCCTGTGTGAAAGATATGGCTACCAGGCCCTAGTGGTGGCACACATCAGTAGTCCCAGTATTTAGGAGGCTGAGAAAAGAGAATCATAGATTTGAGGACAGGCTCAGAAACTTAGCAAGATCCTGTTTCAAAAAAAAAAAAAAAAAAAAAAAGGCAGAGTGTAGTTCAGAGGTAGAATGACCCTGATGCAACTCCCCTTTCCCTCTCGACCCACCCAAAAATCAGGGCTGACTCCTCTTTCTAAACTTTTTTTTTTATTACTGGGGATGAAACCCAGGGGCATTCTAATTCTGAGATACACCCCCAGCTATATATATATACACACACATACATATACATATATATTATATATTATACATATTATGTATATTATATAATATATAATATATAATATATTTTTATATAGATATATAATATATTATATATGTTATATAATACAATATATTATATATTGTATATTATGTATGTTATATAATATATAATATATGTTATATAATATAATATAATATAATATATATTATTCTTTATTTTGATGCAGGGTCTCACTGAGTTGCAGAGGGCCTCACTAAGTAGCTGAGGCTGTCGGTGAACCGTAATCCTGCTGTCTGAGCCTCCCGAATGCTGAGATTACAAGCGTGTGCCACCACACTTGGCTTCTAAACTCCTATGCAGTGGGCACTTACCACGCTTGGAATGAAGTACAAGATCCCATATATAAGGTATTAATTTTCTGAATCTTGTCTACCTCTCAGTGCTCATCATCCTCTCCTGACCCCATTCCCACCAATTTTGTATACCATATGGTCATATTTCGTCCAGTCTCCTCACATTTTTTTTTGCTATGCCTTTTTATACGTCACTTCTTATTTTATTTTTATTTTTTGCGGTACTGGGGATGGAACCCAGGGGCATTCTACCTCCGAGCTACACCCCCTGCCCAATTTTTTATTCTTTATTTTGAAACAGGGTCTCACTGAGTTCCAAAGGTCCTCACTAAGTAGTAGCTGAGGCTGTCCTTGAACTGCAGTCCTCCTGTCTCAGCCTCTCAAATGCTGGGATTACAAGTGTGCGTCACCACGCCTGCCCATACCTCACTCCTTTTATCTGAGATTTTTCATCAGACTACCTCTACATGTTCTTAAAGACTCAGCCCAGACAACAACATTCTCACCAAAAGTATTGCCTAACCTAAATGCTTTCCCACCTCCGTGCTTGTGTGTGTGTGTGTGTGTGTGTGTGTGTGTGTGTGTGTGTTACTGGTGATTGAACCCAGGGTCATTCTACCCCTGAGCTACACAACCAGCCCTATTTTATTTTTATACTTTAAACAGGGTCTCACTAGGTTGCTGAGAGTTTACTATTTGCCGAGGTTGTCCTTGAACCTGAAATCCTCCTGTCTCGGCCTCACGAGTACTGAGATTACAGGGTGCACCACCACACCCAGCTCCTGATCTTTCCTTCTATTGATGATAGAAATCCTTCTTCCCGGGTAGGGTGGTTTTCTATCTGCAGAATTCTTAAGGAATTGGATCACATCATATATAAAAGAAGACTGGGCTATGAAAAATAATTTAACTTCAAAATAGTTAAAATGTTTTATTGTAAATCAGTGATGTGTACATGTATGTCTACACAAGTCTTTTTTACCCCAATATGATGTATGAATATAATGCACCAATAAAAAATTTAAAAAAATAGATGGGGGGGTGTAGCTCGGAGGTAGAATGCCCCTGGGTTCCATCCCCAGTGCCACAAAAAATAAAAATAAATAAATAAAAATAAAAACTAAAAAAAAATTTTATTGTGGTAAAATATAACATAAAATTTACAATTTTAACCAATTTTTAGTGTGCAATGACACTAAATATATTTAAATTATTGTCCAACCATTACCGCTAATTTTTCTAAAACTTTTTCATCACCCCAAAAAGATATTGTATATCCATTAAATAATAATTCCTCATTTTCTCTTCCCGAAAGTCCCTGCTAATCCATATTTTTTTTTTCTATGAGTTTGGCTATTTTAAGTAACTCATCTAAATGAAAACATAAAACATTAGTACTTTTTTTGTGTGTGTGGTATTGGGGATGGAACCCAGGGACATTCCACCTCCAAGCTACACCCCCAGTCCTATTTTTTATTCTTTATTTTGAGACAGGGTCTCACTGAGTTGCAAAGGGCTTCACTAAATAGCTGAGGCTGGCCGTGAACCGTGATCCTCCTGTCTCAGCCTCCCGAATGCTGGGATTACAAGAATGCACCACCACACCTGGCGTATTTTTGTTTTTGATTCATTTCACTTAGCATAATATTTTCATGAATGATCCAGGTTATATCATGTGCCAGGATTTCATTCCTTTTTCAATTTGAATAATATTCCATTATATAATATTTGAATGATATTTTAAAATTGAATAACATTTCATTGTAGTACATTTTGTTTATTCATTCATTTGTTGATGGACACTTGGGTGTTCCTACTGTGGCTAGTTCAAATAAAATGCTGATATGAAGATTGATACATAAGTATCTGTTTAAGTCCTTGCTCTCTCTTTTTAAAAAATTATAATTATTGCCGGGCATGGTGGCACACACTTTTTTAATCCCAGTACTTGGGAGGCTAAAACAGGAGGATCACAGGTTCAAAGCCAGCCTCAGCAATTCAGCAACTGATCAAGACCCTGTTTCCAAATAAAAAATAAAATAGGGCCAGGCATGGTGGTACACACTTGTAATCCCAGCATTTGGGAGTCTGAGACTTGGAGGATAGCTGTTTGTGGACAGCCTCAGCTATTTAGTGAGGCCTTCCACAATTTAGTGAGACCCTGTTTCAAAATAAAGAATGAAAAATAGGGCAGGGGGTATAGCTTGGAGGTTGAATGCCCCTGGGTTCCATCCCTAGACCTGCAAAACAAACAAACAAACAAACAAACAAATAAATAAACAAAATAGATCTAAGGATGTAGCCTGGAAGTAGAAGTCCCCTGAATTCCATTCCCAGTACCACAAAAATTATAATTATTAATACATATTAATTGGGACTAATTAATCGGATTCACTGTGATATTTCCAAATGACTATATTGTTCATTGATCACGCCCACTTACCCTTCTTCGACCCTTTCCCCACCTCTCCTCTCTTCCTTCTCCTGGCCCCCTTTCTTTCTCTAACAGTCTCTTTCACAGGCCTCCTTTTTTTCCCCGTTTCCACATATGAGAGAAAACATATATGATGTCCTCCAATTCCATCCATTTTCCTGCAAATGAAAGAATTCCATTCTTCTTTATGGCTAAATAAGACTTTATTATGTATATACATGATATTTTCTTTATCTATTCATCAGTTGAAGGACACCTGGGCTGATTCCATAACTTAGCTATTGTGAATAGTATCTCTTTTGTATTGCTTTTAAGTATTTTTTGTATATACTTAGAAGTAGAATTACTGGATCATATAGTAACTCTGGTTACCTTTTTTTTTTTTTTTTAATCCTTGTGGCATTGGAGATTGAACTCAGGGGGCATTCTACCTCTGAACTAAACCCTAGCTCTATTTTATTTTTTATTTTGAAACAGGGTCTCACTAATTTGCAGAGGGCCTCACAAAGTTGCTGAGGCTGACAGTGAACCTGCAATCTTCCTGTCTCAGCCTCTCTAGTACTGGGGATTACCAGTGTGCACCACCACTCCCACTTTCTGGTTCCTTTCTTTCCCTCCCTCCCTCTTTTTGATAGTGATGTTCTTTTGGGCATGAAGTGGTATCTCCTTGTGATTTCAGTTTGCATTTCCCTAATAGCTAGTAATGTTGAGCATGTTTTCATATCTTGTGTGTGTGTGTGTGTGTGTGTGTGTGTGTGTGTGTGTGTGTTACTGGGGGTAGAACCAAGGGGCTTTTCTACCTCCGGGCTATACTCCCAGACCTATTAAATATTTTATTTGGAAACAGGGTCTCATTAAGTTGCCAAGAGCCTCACTAAGTAGATAAGGCTGGCTTTGAATCTGTGCAACTCTCCTGTCTCAGCCTCCCAAGCGCAGGGATTACAAGCGTGCACCACCACGCCCAGCTCTGTATATCTTTTGAAATAATATCAAGTATTTTTTGTTCTAGAGATTAATCTCTTTTCAGTATATTATTTGAAATATTTTCTACCTTTCTGTGGGTTGCATTCTTATTCTCTTGATAGTTTCCTTTGACGCACCAAATTAAAAAAAATTTTTTTTGTGGTACTGGGGATGGAACCCAGAGGCATTCTAATTCTGAGCTACACCCCCAGCCCTATATTTTATTCTTTATTTTGAAACAGAGTCTCACTGAATTACAAAGAACCTCACTAAGTAGCTGAGAATGGCTGCGAACCCTGATCCTCCTGTCTCAGGCTCCCAAATGCTGAGATTATAAATGTGCTCCACCACTCCTGGCTTCAAATTTTTAAATTTTGATAAAGTCTAGCAGCCCTCTTAGTGCAGTAGGCAGCACGTCAGTCTTATAATTTTTTTTTTTTTTTTTTTGGTGGCACTGGGGTTCCTGGAAGCCCTTCTATTTCCGGGATACACTCCTGCGGGCTACACTCCCAGACCTATTTTTTAACTGTTTTATGTGGAAACAGGGTCTCTTAAGCCTGTGAGGCTGGCTCAGAACCAGCGCGGTCCTCCTGTCTCCGCCTCCCAAGCGCGGGGATTACAAGCGTGCGCCACCACGCCCCGGCTTAGTCTTATAAATTTTTATAAAGTCTAACATCTACTTTTTTCAGCCTGTGCTTTTGGTGTCATAACCAGGAAATCACTGCCAGATCCAATGTCATGAAGCTTTTCCCTATTTTATTCTAAAGATTTTATAGTTTTATCTCTCATGCTTAGGCCTTGATCCATTTTGAGCTAATTTTTGCATATAGAGTAATATAAGGATAGAACTTTATTCTTTTCCATCTGGATAGCCAGTTCTCACAACATTCACGCTTTCTTTCTTCCTTTTTTCCTTCTTCTTTCCTTCTTTCTCTTTCCTTCTTTTTCTTTCTTTCTCTTTCTCTTTCTCTCTTTCTTTCTTTCTTTCTTTCTTTCCTCCTTCCTTCCTTCCTTCCTTCCTTCCTTCCTTCCTTCCTTCCTTCCTTCCTTCCTTCCTTCCTTCTTTTTTGTGGTACTGGGGATTGAAGCCAGGGGAATTCTACTCAGTTCTATTTTTTAAAATTTTTATTTTGAAATGGGATCTTACCAGATTGATGAGAGTCTCAGACTTGCTAAGGCTTTCCTTGAAATTGCAATCCTCCTGTCTCAGCCTTCCAATGACTGAGATTACAAACATGCACCACCATGCCCAACTGTCCCAATACCATTTCTTGAAAAGACTATTCCTTCTTCATTGAATGTTCTTGGCACTGTTGTTGAAAATGATCTGTGTATACAAGGGCTTATTCTGTGCTCTCTATCATATTCCACTACTCTATGTTTCTATCTTTATGCCAGTACCACTGTTTTTTTTTTTTTTTGTGGTACTGGGGATGGAACCCAGGGACATTCTACCTCTGAGCTACACCCCTAGCCCTATTTTTTATTCTTTATTTTGAAACAGGGTCTCACTGAGTTGCAAGGGGCCTCACTAAGTAGCCAAGGCTGTACAAGAACCGTGATTCTCCTGTCTCAGCCTCCTGAATGCTGGGATTACACTGTTTTGATTATTGTGCTTGTAGTAAATTTTGCAATTGGAAAGTATGAATCCTAGCCAGGTATGATGATGCACGTTTATAATCCCAGTACTTGGGAGGCTGAGATAGAAGGGTCACAGGTTTGAAGCCAGCCTCAACAATTTAGACACTGTTTCCAAATAAGAAATAAAATTGGGCTGGGGGTATAGCTCAGAGGTACAATGCCTCTGAATCCCTATTACCGCCCCCCCCCCACACGTATGAATCATTTTTGGACATAGTGGCACATGCCTGTAAGTAATCCCAGTATTTGGGAGGCTGAGACAGGAAGATCATGGGTTCTAGTCCAGCCTGGACAATTTAGCAAGATTCTCAGCAACTTAGTGACACCTTGTTTCAAAATAAAAAATAAAAAGGGCTAGGGGTCAGATATGGTGTCACATACCTGTAATCCCAGTCCTTGGGAGACTGATAAGGGAGGATCCCAGGTTCATAGCCAGCCTCAGCAATTTAGTGAAACTTTCTGCAACTTAGTGAGAGCCTGCTTCAAAATAAAGAATAAAATAGGGCTGGGGTAGCTCAGAGGAAGAACTACCCAGGTTATCTCTCTCTCTCTCTCTCTCTCTCTCTCTCTCTCTCTCTCATGCATGCGCGCGCACACACACACATACACACACACACACATACACACACGGTGCACACACACTATGTGTCCTTCACCTTTATTCCTATTTTGGATTGTGTGGGCTGTCTAGGGTACCTTGAGATTCCATTTGAATTTTAGTATGGATTTTTTTTATTTCTGCAAAGAAATAAACCGGTGGAATTGTGGTAGGAATAGCATTGAATCTGTAGATTTCTTTGTGTAGTATTGCATCTTGACAATATTATGTCTTCTAGTCCATAAACATAGGTGAATTTTCCCATTTTTCTCTGTTTTTAATTTCTTTCAGCAACTTTTATAGGTGTGTGTGTGTGTGTGTGTGTGTGTGTGTGTGTGTGTGTGTGTTACTGGGGATTGAACCCAGGGGTATTCTACCTCTGAGCTATATCCCTAGCCCTATTTAAAAATTTTAAACAGGGTCTTGCTAGGTTGATGAGAGTCTCACTATTTACTGAAGCTGTCTTCAAACCTGTGATCCTCCTGTTTCAGCTTCCCAAATACTGGGATTACAGGCATGTGCTACCACACCTAGCTTATATATTACTTCTAACTTCTTTTTCAGGTGGAATCCTTATGATTTTCTACATATAAGAACATGTCATCTGCAAATACAGATAATGATAATATTATTTCTACCTTTTTGTCTACTGTTTATTTGTTTTTCTTGACTAGTTGTTTTGACTAGAACTTCTAATACTATGTTGAATATAAATGGCAAAAGCAAGCCAGTTGTGGTGGCACACACTTGCAATCCCAGTACTTGGGAGGCTCTGACTCTAGGTTAGCGGCCAGCCTCAGCTACTTAGTGAGTCCTTCCACAATTTAGCAAGACCCTGTTTGAAATAAAGAGTAAAGATTAGGGATGATGGGTTCAGTACCGAGTACCACAAAAGAAGAAAAACTTTGTCTTTATAATGTTGATGATGGGTTAACATTATTGAGTATAATGTTAATTATGGGCTTTTTTCTTTTTTTGCGGTACTGAGGATGGAACCCAGGGTCATTCTACCTCTGAGCTATACTACCATCCCTATTTTTTCTATTTTTTTTTTTTTTTTTTTTTTTTTTGTGTGTGTGTGGCACTGGGGTTCCTGGAAGCCTTTCTACCTCGGGGCTACACTCCCAGACCTATTTTGTATTTTTTTTATTTGGAAACAGGGTCTCTTAAACCAGCGAGGCTGGCTTTGAACCAGCGCAATCCTCCTGTCTCTGCCTCCCAAGCACGGGGATTACAAGCGTGCGCCACCACGCCCAGCCTTTTCTACTTTATTTTGAAACAGGGTCTCACTGAGTTGCAAAAGGCCTCACTAAGTAGCTGAGGCTGTGGGCGAACTGCAACCCTCCTGTCTCAGCCTCCCACATGCTGGGATTACAAGCATGTGCCACCATGCTTGGCTTAACTATGGGCTTTTCATCTCCAGTCTTTATGTTGGAGGAAGCTTCTATCTATTCCTAATTTACTGGATGTTTTTATTTTATTATGAATAAGTGTCGACGTGTGCGCGTGTGTGTGTGTGTGTGTGTGTGTGTGTGTATGTTACTAGGAAAACCAGGAGCATTCTACCTCTGAGCTGCACTTCCAGCCCTATTTTTTATTTTGAAGCAGTCTGTTCTAAGTTGCAGAGGGCCACACTACATTATTGAGGCTGGTCTTAAACCTGTGATTCTACTGTTCCTACCTCCCAAGTACTAGGATTATAGCCATGTGTCACCACACCAGACTGAGGTGTTAAATTTTGCCAAATGCTTTTTCTGTATTGAGGTGACCATGTGTGTTTCTCTCCTTGTCCAATAACATGGTGTATTATCTTCTTTGATTTTTGTGTGTTGAACTCTCCTGGCATCTTGGCATAAAACCTATTTGGTTCTACTATATAACCATTTTATTTTTATTTATTTATTTATTTTTTATTTATTTATTTTTTTATTTTTTTTTTGGTGGTGGTACTGGGGTTCCTGGAAGCCCTTCTACCTCCGGGATACACTCCCACGGGCTACACTCCCAGACCTATTTTTTAACATTTTTATGTGGAAACAGAGTCTCTTAAGCCAGCGAGGCTGGCTTCGAACCAGCGCGATCCTCCTGTCTCCGCCTCCCAAGCGCGGGGATTACAAGCGTGCGCCACCACGCCCGGCTATATAACCATTTTAATATGCTGCTAAATTTGGTTTGCTTGTAGTTTGTTGAGAAAGTTTTCATAAATATTCATAAGGAACCATGTGTGGTGGCGTACTCTTGTAATCCCTGCTCTTGGGAGGCTGAGACAGGAGGATCGCATAGGTTTGAAGCCAGCTTCAGCTACTTAATAAGGCTCTCAGCAACTTAGTGAGACCTTGTTTTCAAATGAAATATAGGATAGTCTGGGAGTATAGCCCAGAGGAAAGCTCCTTGGTTCCATCCCCAGTATATATGTATATATATATATATATATATATATATATATATATATATATATATGTATATGTATATGTATATGTATATATATGTATATATATATATATATATATATATATATATATATATATAAAATAAGGGATGTTGATTTATAGTTTTCTTGTAGTGTCTGTCTAGCTTTGATATAAGGGTAATGGTGGCCTCATAGAATAAGTTAGGAAGTAGTTTCACCTCTTTAATTCTCTGGAAAAGTTTGAGAACAATTGTTGATTCTTAAATATATGGTAGAATTTATCAGTGAAGTCTTCTGATCCTGACTTTTCCTTGTTGAGATATTCTGATGCTAAGTCTATCTTTTTACTAGTTATAGGGGTGTGTGGTGTGTGTGTGTGTGTGTGTGTGTGTGTGTGTGTGTTACTGAGGGTGGAACCCTGGGGCTTTTCTACCTCTGGGCTATACTCCCAGACCTATTTTATACTTTATTTGGAAACAGGGTCTCACTAAGTTACTGAGAATCTCACTCAGTAGCTGAGGCTGGCTTGGAAGCTTTGCGATTCTCCTGTCTCAGCCTCCCAAGCACTGGGATTACAAGCGTGCGCCACCACGTCCAGCATTATAGGTCTATTTAGATTCTCTGTCTCTTCATGAGACAGTTTTGGTAGAGTGTGTATTTCCAGGAATTTGTTACTTCATTTAGGTTGTTCATTGTGTGTCAGCATATAATTGTAGTATTTTCCTCCACCTCTTCCTCCTCCTCCCCTTCTTCTTCCTTCCTTTTTTTTTTTTTTTTTTTTGTGGTACTGGGGATAAATCCCAGGGACATTCAACCTTCATGCTACACTTCCAGCCCTATTTTTTATTCTTTATTTTGAAACAAGATCTCACTGAGTTGCAAAGGGCCTCACTAAGTAGTAGCTGAGGCTGTCTGGGAATCATGATCCTCCTGTCTCAGCATCCCAAATGTTGAAATTATAAGCATGTGCCACCATGCCTGGCCATAGTTTTTTTTTTTTTTTTTTTTTTTTCAGTACTGGGGATGGAACCCGGGGGCATGCTACCTCCGAGCTACACCCCAATCCCCAGACCTATTTTTTATTCTTTATTTTGAAACAGGGTCTCACTGAGTTGCAAAGGGCCTCACTAGGTAGTAGCTGACACTGTCTGCGAACCACGATCCTCCTGTCTCAGCTTCCCAAATGCTGGGATTACAAGCATGAGCCACTATGCCCAGCTCATAGTATTCTCTTCTAATCCTTTCTATTTCTGTAAAATTGATAGTAGCATCCTTATTTTTCCTCCCTGCCACTTTGGCACTTTGTGTAGAACCCAGGATCCTTCTATCTCCAGGCTACCCCTCCAGTCCTATTTTATTTTATGTTTGGAAACAGAGTCTCACTATATTGATGACAGTCTCACTAAGTTGTTGAGGCTGGCCTTGAACCTGTGATCCTGCTGTCTCAGCCTCCCAAGTACATCTTTACAAGCGTGTGCCACCATGCCTGGCAGCATCCTCACTTTCACTTCCAGTTTGAGGAACATGAATCTTTTTAATTGTTTTATAGTCAATTTAGTTAAAAGGAATGCTGATTTCACTGACTTATTTTGTGTGTGTGTGGTACTGGGGATGGAACCCAGGGGCATTCTACCTCTGACTGATACGCCCAGCTCTATTTTTTATTCTTCATTTTGAAACAGGGTCCCACTGAGTTGCAAAGGGCCTCACTCAGTAGCTGAGGCTATCCACAAACTACCATCCTCCTGTCTCAGCCTCCCAAATGCTGATATTTCAAGTGTGCGCCACCATGCCTGGCTCTGATATTTTTAAAGAACAAACTTTTTGTTTGTTCTGTTGTTTTTCTAATATCTATTTTATTTATCTCTTCTCTGATCTCTAAAGATAGTGTGTGTGTGTGTGTGTGTGTGTGTGTGTGTGTATGTGTGTGTGTGTGTGTGTGTGTGTTGCTGATGGAACCCAGGGGTATTCTACCTTTGAATTATAACCCAGCCTTATTTTATTCTTTTATTTTGGAAAAGTCTCACTAGGTCGTGGAGGACATCACTAAATTGTTGTGGCTGCCCACACACTTGTGATCCTCCTGTCTCAGCCTCCCAAATACTGGGATTATGGGCATGCAGCTTCATACCTGGCTTGATTTTTTTTCTTATTTTCTTTCTGATTATTATGTATATTATTTAAAGGGGGTATTGTAATCTGACTGTCTACTTCTGTCTTCATTTCTATTACTTTGCTTCATATATTTGTAGCTCTGTTTTGTGATATGTTCACAATTATATATGTTCTTGATAAATTGAATCTTTTATGATGAATATCAAAGCACCCAGGACCATGCCTACATATAGTAAGCATCCAATGAATCCTTTTTTTTTTTTTTTTCATGGTATTGGGAATTCAACCCAGGGTCATTCTATCTCTGAAATATACCCCCAGGCTTTTTATTTTTTGTTTATGAAATAGGGTTTCAATAGGCTGCTGAGAGTAGTTGGGTATGGTGACACATGTTTGTAATGCCAGTACTTGGGAGGCTGAGACAGGAGGATCGTGCAGGTTCGAAGCCAGCTTCCAGCTACTTAGTGAGGCTCTCAGCAACAACTTAGTGAGAACCTATTTCCAAATAAAATAAAAAATAGGTCTGGGAGTGTATCTCGGAGGTAGAAAACCCCTGGGTTCTATCCCTAGTAACACACACACACACACACACACACACACACACACACACACACATACCTGCTAAAAGTCTCACCTTGTTGCTGAGGCTGTCCTCAAACCTGCAATTCTCCTGTCTCAGGAATAATGAATGAATATGCAAAATGCCATGCTACTTTTTTTTTTTTTTTTTTGTAATGAGGATGGAACCCAGGAGCATTCTACCCCCAGGTGATACCCCCAGCCCTATTTTTTATTCTTTATTTTGAAATAGGGTCTCACTGAGTTGCAAAAGGCGTCACTAAATTGCTGAGGATGTCTGTAAACCACGATCCTCCTGTCTCAGCCTCCCAAATGCTGGGATTACAAGTGTGTGCCACGATGCTCGGCTCCCAGCTCTACTTTCTATTTTTTTTTTTTTAAACAGGGTCACGGAGTTGAAAGGACCTCACTTAAGTATCTGAGCCTGTCCTTGAACCACAATCCTCCTGTCTCAGTCTCCCGAATGCTGGGATTACAAGCATGCGCCACCACGCCTGGCACTTTATGTTATTGATGTTGTACATTACACACACACACACACACACACACACACACACACACACATATTTTGGTGGTACTGAGGGTGGAACCCAGGGGCTTTTCTACCTCCGGGCTATACTCCCAGACCTATTTTATATTTTATTTGGAAACAGGGTCTCACTAAGTTGCTGAGAGCCTCACTAAGTAGCTGAGGCTGGCTTTGAACCTGTGAGAGCCTCCTGTCTCAGCCTCTCAAGCGCGAGGATTACAAACGTGTGCCACCACGCCCGGCTACACTCATATTTATTATGTGCCTAGGACTGCCAAACAAGATAACACAAACCGGATGGCTTAAATAAGAGCAGTGTATTGTTTCACAGTTTGGAGGCTAGAAGTCCAAGAACCTTACATCAGTAGGGGTGCCTCCTTCTGAGCTGTGAGAGAATCTGTTCCATGCTCTCCAGGAAACCTTGCTGTCTGCCTTCACCCCTGACCCCTGTTATTTATGTGACATTCTCCCTGACAATATGTCTCCAAACTTTCCCTTTTAACTATATTGGATAGATGCCACCATACTCCATTATGGCTTGATCTTAACTAATTGTATCTGTAATGACTTTATGTCCAAACAAGGCAACATTTGGACTTTACATTTAAAAGAGGTACCAAGATATGAATTTGGGAGAATACAGTTCAGCCCAAAATAGTTCCAAATAACCACACTAACTTCTTTCCTTCCATCTGTCCCCTTCCCTCCCTTTCTCTCTTTCCCTTTCTTTTCAATGTATGAGTTTGGAGTAGACACAACCACTCAAACCACTGTGTTGCCAGGCATGGTGGTGCCTTCCTGTAATTGCAGTACTTGTGAGGCTGAGACAGAAGGATCACAGGTTCCAGACCAGCCTCCGCAATTTAGCAAGGCCCTCAGCAACTGAGTGAGACCATTTCAAATTTAAAAATAAGATCAGGCTACGGGTGTAGCTCAGAGGTAGAATGCCCCTGGGTTCAATCCTCAGCAACACACACACACACACACACACACACACACACACAAAACAAAAACAAAAACAAAACATCACACTACATTATGATGATGATTGGTACTGGGGATTGAACCCAGGGGCATTCTACCTCCAAGACACACCCCCAGCTCCATTTTATTTTAATTTTGAAACAGAGTCTTACTAAGTTGCTGAGGGTGTCATTGAACCTCTTTTCTCCTGTCTCAGTCTTCCCATTACTGAGATTACAGGTGTGCTCTACAATGCCAGGCATCATTGCATTATTTTCTTGGTTTCCTTTAGTTCTTGGTTATGTTTTATTGTAGTTCTTTGATCATATTTAAAATTTGTCCAGTAAGTTTGATGTCTGGACTTCTTGGAGATGGCTTCTGTCAATGCACTTTCTTCCTTTGAATGAGCCATGTTTTCCTGTTTCTTTGTACATCTTGTGATTTTTGTTGTTCTTGTCATCATTGAAGTTTGGGCATTTGACTATTATAATATGGTAACTCTGAAAAGTCTATTCTTTCCCATTCCCAGGGTGAAGTGCACACTTGTAATCTTGGGAGGCTGAGACAGGAGGATTGCAGGCTTGTAGCCAGCCTCAGCAACTTAGTGAGACCCTCTGTGCTATAGTGAAACACTGTTTCAAAATAAAACCTAAAATAGGGCTGGGGATGTAGCTTGGAGATATGATGCCCTGGGTTCCATCCCCAGTACAGAGAGAGAGAGAGAGAGAGAGAGAGAAGAAGAAGAAGAAGAAGAAGAAGAAGAAGAAGAAGAAGAAGGAGGAGGAGGAGGAGGAGGAGGAGGAGGAGGAGAGAAAGAAGAAGAAAGAAGGAAATAAGTAACTTTAATACAAAAGCCTTGTGCGCTAAAGTTTCTCAAACCTCCACTCCTCAAGCCAAACCCAGTAGTTTCAAGTTACTGGGAAATTTGTAAATCTTCCCTCATTCACTTATAATAATTACCGTATGCATTATTTATTATCCCACCAATGAGTAGTTGAAGCAAGAGAGATAGCTTTGATCAGACAATGGAGACCACATCAAGGATCCAGAAGATGACCAAATCATAATAAACCGTCTTGTGATTCCTGGACTGATGTACGCACATCTCTCCCCATTCCCCCTTACCAAGCTTCCTTTAAGGAAGAGTTGTAAACCCCAAAGCACCTCTCACTCTGGAAAACAGCCACATTCAACCTTAAATGTGTACTTATTGCTTTCCTAAACAAATCTCTGCGTCTCTGACTGATGTATTCTGAAATTCTGTTCTGTCCACATAAGCCAAGGACCTGCTGGCCCTAAGTTGAGTTCCTCTCTTTCTCTGGAAACTCCTTAGACCCTTCTTAAAATTGTCTCTTCTCCCTTGACAGTATGTCTCCACTTGTAATCTTTTGTTCCAGGAATCTTTAGGTCTGTAATCACCTTTCGGGTTTTATGAATAGTGCCTGCTACATTTCCTGGGTGAATTTTGAGTTAGGCAGAACAGAGACATGCACCTTGTGTCAGTCCTTCAGGTATCCACGAGACAGTGTAGAGTAGTCATCTGTGATAATTTGTAAACAAGGCCTGCTATGTTCCTCTGGTTTAAGGCAGAGTACCTGGAATCAGGCTGCTACCACTTCCAGACTAAAACCACTCTCATGCTGGGGGTGGGTGGGGAAAGGTGAATAATAATGCTACCAAACCTTCCTACTATTTTGAAGATTTTTTTTTTTTGCGGTACTGGAGATTGAACCCAGTGGCATTGTACCTCCAAGCTACACCCCCAGCCCAATATTTTTATTCTTTATTTTGAAACAGGGTCTAAGCTGCATAGGGCCTCTCAAAGTAGCTGAGGCTGGTTGTGAACCTGTGATCCTCCTTTCTCAGCCTCCCAAGTCCTGGGATTACAAGTGTGTGCAACCATGCCCATCTTATTTTGAAGAAAACATTTTTTTTTTTGGGCATATTCTATGTAACTATAGACTGTTTTCCAGAGCTGTGATAAGGTTGACTAGGTAGGTTTCTGCTTTTTCACTTTTCTTTTCCTATGTTTCTGTAGAGGATTGAGAGCTTGAGGCTTTCTGGTGTGCTTTCACTGATGTCTTCCTTTTCAACATGATTTTGGCTTCACTTGAACCTCATCAAAGGGCACCCAAGCATGCAGCATGTAACATAAATGAGGGAAGGTGTAATCACAAAATAACAGTGAGAACAAAGGCGGTTTTAGCCATTGTAAAAAAAAAACTTGGAATAGAAACTTGTTTAGGGAAATAAAATTTTATAGATGAAGTGTCTACAAGGACATTGATCACAGCTGAGAACAGATAAGCTTATGGAATGAAGTTCTGTCCAGGTAGGAAATTGTTCAGGGAGCCATTGCTTGCTGACAGTGTAGGACAGCTGCAACTACATGCTGTGAATGGTTGGGTCTGATTTCTGGATGCGAATTTAATTCCATCTCATGAATGGTCTTGAGCAATGCCAAAAGTGACCAAGTAGAAGAATATGTGAAAAGAATGAGAAGACTGGTTCTGGCACTGAGTCCCCTCAGGGTTCCGAGAATCTGCCTAATCCACTTCATTCCTAATGGTAATTTTTATATCAGCCTGTCCCAGCCATGCCTGTAGTTTACAGCTGTATCTCAGAAGTGACTTGGGGAGTTAAGCCTTTGAATTGTTACCATCTTTCCATTTCTGTGGTGTTTTCTCCATCAAATTCTCCCCTCAAATGAAATGTCTTCTAATTGTGTGTGTGTGTGTGTGTGTGTGTGTGTGTGTGTGTGTGTGAAAAAGAGAGAGAGAGCATGGCGTGGTGGCGCATGCTTGTAATCCCCGTGCTTGGGAGGGGGAGACAGGAGGATCACGCAGGTTCCAAGCCAGCTGCGCTGGCTTAAGAGATCTTGTTTCCAAAAAAAAAAAAAAAAGTATAAAATAGGTCTGGGAGTGTAGCCCAGAGGTAGAAGGGCTTCCAGGAACCCCTTTACCACCAGAGAGAGAGAGAGAGAGAGGCAGACAGACAGACAGACAGGAATTTCCCAAGTACTAGAATTACAGGTGTGCTCTACCATGCCCCGCTGAAGCATCATTTTTGGATTCCTACTCCCTCAGTGAAAACATGTGCCAAGAAAACCATCCATCCGCTCAGTGAACTCACACTAAGGTGGACATGGCCAATAAAACGTGAGTGTAAACCTTTCCAAGGGCTATATGCATTTTAACTGGAGTTTATGTTTCAAATCAAAAGAGATTAATCATAAAACTAATCATAAAAATCCTAAGTGTTAACCAATCCATAAGAAAGAGAATTTCTAGAGGGCCTGGTCTCAATTCAGAATATTTGTTTTTCAGGTATAATCTAACCCAGATGGTAATTATGAGGAACTTCTTTTTTCTTTTCTTCTTTTTGTGGTACTGGAGATGGAACCCAGGAGCATTCTACCACTGAGCTGTGTCCCAGCCCTATTTTTTATTCTTTTATTTTTGAAACAGAATCTCACTGAATTGCAAAGGGTCTCATTAAGTAGCTAAAGCTGTTCCCCATGCATCAACCACGATCCTCCTGTCTCAGCCTCCTGAATGTTGGGATTACAAGCCTGTGCCACCACTCCCAGCTTATACGGAACTTCTAAATTTAAAAAAGAAGCTTTAAAAAACCCAATATTTGCTACCCAGGCATGGTGGTACATGCTTGTAATCCCAGTAATTGAGAGGCTGAGACAGGAAGATCACAGGTTTGTAGCCAGCCTCAGCAATTTAATGAGGCTCTGTTTCTAAGTAAAAGAATAAATTAAGGCTAGAAGTGTAGCTCAGAGGCAGAATGCTCCTGGGTTTAATCTCCAGAAACACACACACATACACACTCACATGAAAAACGAAAAAGAAAACCAAATTTTTTCCTTTCAGTATGAAAAGAAGCTTGGGGAGGAGGGGTGATTTGAGTTGTGATATCATACCTTCTCAGCCAAAGACACTGCCTTGGCCATATTGAGTACTCAGATCAGGGGTTGTCACACTGCTGCAAAAAAAAAAAAAAAAAAAAAAAAAAAAATGGCCAAGTGGGACTATTTCAGGTTTGAGGCCAGCCTCAGCAACTTAGAGGGATCCTACTTTGAAATAAAAAAATAGGCTGGGCGTGGTGGCTCACGTTGGTAATTCCGGCCCTTGAGAGACTAAGACATGACATGAGGATTGTGTAGGTTTGAAGCCAGCCTCAGCTACTTAGAGAGGCTCTCAGCAACTTAGTGAGACCCTATTTCCAAATAAAGTATAAAATAGGTCTGGGAATGTAGTCCGGAGGTAGAAAAGCCCCTTGTTTTTATCCCCAGTACCACACAATAAATAAAAAAATAAATTAATAAATAAATCAATTAAAAAAATAAAAAAGAGGTTGTGAGTGTAGCTTAGTGGTAGAACACCTCCTGGGTTCAATTCCCATCGCGCGCGCGCGCGCACACACACACACACACACACACACACACACACACAGAACAGATCTAATTCGGGATCTTGGTTACATTAGAAGATAGTAAGCGTCTCCATAGCTTCATATGGCCTTTCTTCCTACGCATCATCAAGGGAGGGATCTTTTGGAGGATGCAGTCAACAGAGTGGGAAGCTGCTAGTGCTAAGAGGTTGGGTACCAGAAAATAAGAGCTAAGAGTGGTGAGTAGCTCATCACTGAGATTGCACTGAACCTTTCCTAGCTTCTGTTTCTTTATTGGTAACGTGGGAACAATTATACCTATTAAAAAAGAGAATTAGAGCTGGGCGTGGTGGTGCATGCTTGTAATCCCAGCATTTCGGAGGCTGAGAACGGAGGATTGGGTTCTCAGACAGCCTCAGGGGCTTAGTGAGGCCCTCTGCAACTTAGTGGGACACTGTTTCAAAATAAAGAATAATAATAATAAAAAAATAGGGCAGGAGGTGTAGCTCACAGTTGAATGCCTCTGGGCTCTGGGTTCCATCCCCAGACCTGAAAAAAAAAAAAAAAAGAATTAGAACTTTTGATTGCAAATTACAAAGGAGCCATACTAAATTAGGTTAAGTAAAAACAAAAACAAAAACTGGGTGTGGTGGCTCATGCTTGTAATTCCAGTATTTGGGAGGCTGAGACGGGAGGATTGTAGGTTGAAAACTAGGCTCAGCAATTTAGCAAGATTCTCAACAATTTAGTGAGACTTTGTTACAAAAAAAATTATTAAGGGCCTGGGGGTATTGCTTGGAGACAGAATGCCCCTGGGGTCCATCCCCAGTACGGCAAAATAAAATAAAATAAAATAAATTCTACCTCCGAGCTACACCCACAGCCTTAGCCCTATTTTTTATTCTTTATTTGGAAACAGGGTCTCACTGACTTGCCTCATTAAGTAGCTGAGGTTGTCTGTGAACCACCATCCTCCTGTCTCAGCCTCCCAAATGCTGGCATTACAAGTGTGCATCACCATGCCTGGCCTATTTCTCTTTCTTTCTTTCTTTCTTTCTTTCTTTCTTTCTTTCTTTCTTTCTTTCTTTCTTTCTTTCTTTCTTTCTTGTACCAAGGGTGGAACTCAGGGGCTTTTCTACCTCTGGGCTATACTCCCAGACCTATTTTTCTTTGAGGTACTGGGGGTAAAACCCAGGGGCTTTACTACCTCCAAGCTATACTATCTAAGTGCCTAAGTGCTGTGCAGGCACTCAGGCAGGGAGGGGGCTGCAGCTATTACAATGCAGAGTTCCTCTCTGTCTTTGCCTTTCATTCTAATCATTCACCTATAGTACACACCTTAGAGTCAACTGAAGCTTTTAGCCCTAAAACTACAATAGAGGCAACAGGTGCCTCCGTTTACCTCCTCTCCTCTGGGATCCGGCCTGGGCATAGGGAAGGTAAACTTTGTGTGCGGCTTCAAAGCATCCTAGTTGATGAGCAACTAATACTGCCCAATACAATAGACAAGGGCCAGGTAGATTTTTGACCCTTGCACTTAGTAAGTGCACTGTCCGGAGACAAAGAGGCACCACCTGGCTAAGGAATAAGTAATAGCCCATTGCCTTGGTAACGCTGATGAGAAAGATACCAATACAAAAATCGATTTAAAGGTTGGGGTCCCCAAACCTTTAAATCCAAAAGGGGACAGAGTTCCATTTTCGGACTCTCCAGCATGCAGGTCAGCATGTTGCTTTTTCCTTCTCTATTTCCTACTGCTCTATTTCCTACTGGTTTTGTAATAAAGATTTGTTAAAGCTGCACTGAGCTGCCGGTTAGTTTTTTCTATTCAACAAACCTCAGTTGAATAAGAAAAAGAACCCCCACCATTAAAACCGTAATACAAAGTAGCTGAGGCTGGCAGCGAATCTGTCTTCCTCTCTCAGCCTACCAAGTACTGGGATTACAAGTGTGCTCCACCATACCTGGCTTCAAATATCGTTTCAATGGAAGGTTACCTAGCCTTGTTCAGGTCAGATGTTCAACCCCTATCTAATCACTGAGTGCTGGGATTTTTCCATTGGTCAGCCTAAGTCATATGTCCAGCTCTGTGATTAAGCCAAAATACCATACTTAACTTCCTTTCTAGGATCACATTGCAGGGAAGAAGTACCTAAAGCAGAGGAAGGGAATATATGCTGTGTACAAAAATATTATTGTTACTTCAGCCTACCAAACTTACCATTATAAACTAAACAATTTTTATGTTTTATGTCTCAATTAAAAAAAAAAATCTGGGCCTAGTAGTGTATGTCTATGATCCCAGTACTTAGGAGGCTGAGACAGGAGGATTGCAGGCTTGAGACCAGCCTCAGCAATTTAGTAAGTGAGATCCTGTTTTAAAATAAAGAATACAGAGCTGGGCATGGTGGTACACACTTATATCCCCAGCATTTGGGAGGCTGAAACAGGAGGATTGTGGTTCGAAGACAGCATCAGCTACCACTTAATGAGGCCCTTTGCAGCTCAGTGAGACCCTGTTTCCAAATAAAAAAAAAATTTAAAAAATCGGGCTGGGAGTATAGCTCAGAGGTAGAATACCCCTGGGTTCCATCACAAGTACTGCAAATAAATAAATAAATGAATGAATGAACAATCAAACAAACAAATAAATAAAACAAAGGGCTAGGGATGTAGTTCAGAGGTAGAATACACCTGAGTTTAATCCCCAGTACCAAACCAAACCTAACAGAACCAAAACAAACAACAAAAACCAACAATAATAAAAATAAAAGACACTACCCTAAAAGAATGAAATGAACAGGCAGAGGAAAATTTTATAAATTACAAGTATAATTCAGACTTATCCTTCAAATAATGACAAATACCACAGCCTTAAAAAAGATCTGTATCATATAAAGATGGTTTTATAAATTTGTGGGGAAAAAATGGACTTTTCAGCAACTGAGGTTGGATAGCTGGTCAGACTTCTGGTTTAAAGTGAAGTAGGAATGCCGGGCGTGGTGGCACATGCTTGTAATCTGCGCGCTTGGGAGGCGGAGACAGGAGGATTGCGCAGGTTCAAAGTCAGCCATGCTGGCTTAAGAGACCCTGTTTCCAAATAATAAAAGCATAAAAATAGGTCTGGGAGTGTAACCCGGAGATAGAAGGGTTTACAGGAACCCCAGTGCCAACAACAACAACAACAACAACAACAACAACAACAACTAAAATACAAAAATAAAGTGAAGTAGGAGCCCCCGTCTCAGCACACATCAGTTGGATTAAAATTTAGATAAAATCATAAAAATATTAGAAGAAAACATGGGAGAACTCTTCTTTAATCTTTGACTGGGGAAAGTCTTTCTAATTAGAATTCAAGACTAAGCCATAGGAATATGACTGAGGGAGGTTTGGGGAAGGAAACAGATCAAATAGTGTGTGCACACGTGGAAGTATCACAGTGAATCTCAGTATGATGTACAACTACAATGTACCAATAAAAGATTGATAAAAATGTGATTGATAAATACAACTACATCAATATTGAAACTTTTTATGGTGAAAAATGTCAGATGAAAGAAAATCAAAAGGAAAACAATAAACTGAGGATAAAAACAGGGGAGCGTTGGAACTGGCTCAAGTGAATGAACTTCTACATCTTTAGGAATGTGGAAATTAACCAGGTGTGGTGGCACACATCTGTAATCCCAGAACTTGAGAGGCTGAGACAGAAGGATCACAGATTTGAGGCCAGCCTCAAGCAATTTATTGAGGCTTTTAGCAACTTAGTGAGATCCTGTTTCCAAATAAAAAATGAAATAGGTGTGGGGGTAGAATGCTCCTGGGTTCAATCCCCAGTGCCGAAAAGAAAGAAAGAAAAGAAAGAAAGAAAGAAAGAGAAAAAAAAGAGGGTTTATGTCTTTAATCATATCAACCATTCTTTTTTTTTTGGTACTGTAGATGGAATCCAGGGTCATTCTACCTCTGAGCGACACCCCCCCCCATCCCTACGTTTTATTCTTTATTTTGAAACGGTCTCACTGAGTTGCAAAGGGCCTCACTGAGTAGCTAAGGCTGGCTGTGAACTGTGATCCTCCCATCTCAGTCTCTCAATGCTGGGATTATTAGACGTGTGTCACCACGCCTGGTTCAACCACTCTTCAGTTAAGCCCTCCCAGTAATTTTCTCACATGTCATTCAGTCACCTGTCCATGACCTTGACCTGGTAACACTATCTTCCAAGGCCATGTAGGTCTTGTAATAACTTAATGTGAACTGGGCATGGTGAGGCACGCTTTTAATCCCAGTACTTGGATTGAAACAGGCTGAAACAGGAGGACTGGGGTTCGTGGCCAGCCTCAGCAACTTAGTGAGGCTCTGAGCAGCTTAGTGAGACCCTGTTTCCAAATAAAATATAAAATAGGTCTGGGAGTGTAGCCCAGAGGTAGAAAGCCCCTGGGTTCCATCCTCAGTAACACACACACACACACACACACACACACACACACACAAAGAGGGCAGAGGGTGTAGCTTGGAGGTAGAATACTACTGGGTTCTATCCCAGAATGCCGTAGAATAAATAAATAAGTAAATAAATAACCTAATGTTTATCTTCTCCATATATATATACATATATATGTATATATATTCTGTGTATCCACAAAGTTTTCACACTTTGTCTTTTTTTTTTTTTTTTTTTTGCCGTACTAGAGATGGAACCCAGGGGCATTCTACCTCCAACCTATACCCCCAGTCTATTTTTTATTTTTTAATTTCGAAACAGGGTCTCACTGAGTTGCAAAGGCCCTTATTCAGTAGCTGATGCTGTCCTCGAACTGTAATCCTCCTGTCTCAGCCTCCCAAATGCTGGGATTACAAGTGTGCGCCACCACGCCTGGTTTTTGTCTTTCTTTTTGAGTGAGTTGTTTAATCTGGTTGGTAGAAGATGATATTAAAAGGTCAGGACTTTAATGTTACAAACTGTTTAGCTTCATATGGAATGAGAAGAAAGCTTCTGTGACTAGAGGTTTAGCCACCAATCTGAGCCAGAGGCTGAGCACATGTCTGCTGCATCCTCGGTCGCTAGATGCCAAAGGAAGAGACCACAGGTGCTTGGCTCCATTCAAACCTGTTATCATTACCAGGAATTCCATCAGGGCATACACGTTATGTGGTTTCGTAGCAGTGTTCTGTTGAGGAAGAAGGGTGAGTATGGGTTGGTGTGTATGCAGGTGTAATGTTTCGCAGTCTTCTTGAAGGCAGCAGCAACGCTTACTATAGACCATAAGCATAATTCAAGATATGGACAAGGCTAAATCCCTCCACGGGATCTTGCTAAATTGAGGAGGCTGGCCTTGAACCTGTGCTCCTCCTGTTTTAGTTTTCCAAGGACTGAGATCACAGGCATTCACCACCAAACCCAACCCCTTATTTTTCATGGCTGTGCTCAAATAGCTTTCCAGAAAGCTTCTCATTGCCTAACACTAGAATGTACATTCATTGGATTTTTTTTTTTTTTTTGGTCTATCTTGTCCTCTCTTGTGCTCTCTTTGAACCCAGATTCTACTGCATTTTTTCCTCTTTTGTACCTGTTTAGATGGAAAGTTCCTTAGAAGGAAATACTGTACATATTTCCTCCATAACCTCCCTACCCACTACAGTGTCTGACATTTAGAAAGATCTTTTTTTTTTTTTTTTTGGTGGTACTGGGGATGGAACCCAGGGGCCTTCTACTTCCAGGCTACACTCCCAGACCTATTTTATATTTTATTTGGAAACAGGGTCTCTTAAGCTAGCTGAGGCTGGCTTCGAACTTGTGCGATCCTCCTGTCTCAGCCTCCCAAGCGCGGGGATTACAAGCGTGAGCCACCATGCCTGGCAGAAGGCTCTTAATAAGTATTTGTGGAGCTACTGGTAGAGACAGGCCCTATAAATCAGGTGTGATAGCACATGCCTGTAATCCCAGTACTTGAGAGTCTGAGATAGGAGAATCGCAGGTTCACCGCCAGCCTCAGCAAATCAGTGAGGCTCATACCAACTTAGTGAGACCTTATTTCCACATAAAAAATAAAATAGGGCTTGGAGTATAGCATGGAGGTAGAATGCCCCTGGGTTCAATCCCCAGCACCCCTCCTGCACGCACAGAAAGACATGCTCTATAAAACAACAAAGAGGCTAACATTGGGGATATCTCTTTGGTTTGCAGGAATCAAATGCAAAAGGCATGCTTTGTTTTCCGCTTGGGGGGCTGATGTACTGCTGGGTGTTCTGAGTACATATTATGGTTTCCTCCTGGCCAGTTAATTTGTATCTGCATACATACCCACACAAGGCAGCTGGCTTCCCACGAGGACTGTGACAGATCTTAGCTCCCGGCCAGCCAGATAGACTGCTCCATCAATCGGATCCAGAATCTCTCACACTCCCTGATCTGACAGTAATGTAATCCCCTTTCTTAGATTCCTCCGGTCACCCGCCTGTGTTCTCCTCTGTCCCTTGCTGTCTAAGCTGCTCAGACTTCTGCAGCTATGTGGGACTAAAGCAAAAGTGAGTTCATCCACAGAGCATGTACTCGGGCAGCCAAGTTCTCCAGGTTTGAATAAAATGACCCAATCCATTTGGTATTCACTGGGCAGTCACACAGGGACATGTCCATTCTGGGATGTCCCTCGTTAAGGCCAGATGCTGCCTCAGCCAGATTCGCCCAAAAATCTTGACTGGGACTCTTAGTGGGAGGTATGGGAGGTCAAGCCACCGTCCAAACCCCACCAAAGCCCCTATTCTGCTAACCGCTGAGTTTGCCTCAATAATGAATTCCAGTAGAAATTCCCATTACCAGTTCTATTTGGATTCTTCTCAAACTGGGATTCTCACCTGGTCTATAGTTGCAGATGTGTGTGTGTGTGTGTGTGTGTGTGTGTGTGTGTGTGTGTGTGTGATATTAGATTGAACCCAGGGGAAGTCTACCTCTGAGCTGTGCTCCCTGCCACTGAAACGGGGGTTTCTTGAGAGAAAACCCGGCAGTGTGCGAAGAATGACACCCGCAGACCTCAGGAAAGGGAGTAAAAGGTTTATTGGAAGCAGCAGGGAATGGGGCAAGGGTGGCTGAACACCCCCAAAGGGGCTGGAACTCTGGGTCCAGCAGCTGCCTTCAGGACAATACTTGAGAGTAGCCCAAGCCGAATTGCCTTCAGGTACAGGCTGCTTTCTTCCGGAGCCCACGCGATCTGCCAGAAGGGAATAGAGAAAAGTGGCCAAACACCCCATAGGGGCGGTCGGAACTCCGGGGTCCAGTAGCTGCCTTCAGGGTCACTACCCGAGTGTCGCCCGAGCCAAGTGCCCATCAGTTGCAAACTACTTTCTCCCAGAGTCCACGCGATCTGCCAGAAAAGAGGTACAGGTCACCCCTAGGGGCCTGGTCAGCCATGATGCCCAGCAGAGGGCTTCAGGTCACTACTCAAGAGTCGCCCGAGCCACGTGCCCTCAGATGCACTCTGCTTTCTCTCAGGGCCAACACGACCTGTGAGAGAGAGAACAGCTCCCCAGAAGGGGAGGGGGTCCCGAGCGGGAAAGTCCCCACTTTTGCCATCTGACTGGCCGAAGCCTGACCACTTGCAAGTCCCTTTGTGGTTAGGGTGACTTTGAGATTCCAAGGAGAATTTGCATAGGACATTTGCAAGTTCTTTGAAGGGTCTCCTTTCAGGAATGCCAGACTTGCTCGGTGGGTTTGTTGATTAGGAAACTCAGGATGGCTTTGTGGAGCTCTGGCCTTCTTATATCCTGAGCCTTTGGAATTTCAGGCATTTGTCGCCCCTCAGGAAACTCAGGAAATTAGCTTTTTTCTACCAAGGCCTTTTCCCTATCTGCCTATTTCCTTTCTACCACCTCACCACCATCCTATTTTATTTTGAAAGAGTCTCACTAAGTTGTGAGGGTACCACTAAATCACTGAGGCTGGCCTCGAACCTGTGATCCTCTTGTCTCCGCCTCCCAAGTACTGAGATTTACAGGCACGAGCCACCATGCCCGGCTATAGCTGCAAATTTAAGGGAATCCAAATATAGCTTTCACAGGCAATGGGCTTTTTTATTCTTAAGAAGTAAAGAATTGACACTGGCTAATGAGTTATATTCCAATGTACAATGCCCCCTGATTGTGTCTTATATATTAGCACTCTGAACTTGAAAGAGATGATTGTGTTATGCTTGCCCATTAGTTGAGGATAATCGTCTCAGCTGCGCAGTATGGCATACCAGTCACGTTTGTTATTCATTCTCCTAGCCAACAGCTTTCAATTGTTGTGTTGCCTTTTCAAGGTAACCTTTCTCAGAGTCTGGAGAACAAAGGCAGAGGCCTACCTAAATATCAGCTCCTTCCCACTCTGGGAGAAAAGGATTCGTTTAGATGGAAAGGATTTGAGTTTCTTATCCCCAGAGAGTGATAATGGCCCCAGCAATTTCCATTATTCATCAACTGAATGGCCGGCCATGGGACTGCTGCTTCTTAATAAATTGAGGAAATGCACCAGACAAGGAAAGGGCTCGCATGACTCCACAGTAAGCTGGAGATGAAAATAGAAGAAATGCCATAAAAATTATTGTCAGGACTCGTTTGAGTGTGTGTAAGACAAAATCTAACTCAAATTGTCTTCGTCAAAAATGTTTATTGGCTCGTATAACTGAAAAAATCCCGGGATAGAATTGCTTCAGTATGTCTGGATTCCAGGGCTCGAAGTATTTTCAACAGTTGGTTCTCTGCTCTCCCTGTCTCTGCTTTGCTTTCTTCTGTGGCAGCACAGGCCTCTAACTGTGGGAGCGATCTTGTCCTTTTTCCCCTTTGGGTGGAAGGCAGGAGCTCAGCTCCAAAGGCTATACACTTAATGACAATCTCAAGGTTGAAGCTCATTGGAGCCACCTGGGTCATGGTCCTCAGCCTGAACCAATCATGGTGGCCGGGGGAACGGATTGGCCAAACCTGGGCAAATCTCATCCCTGGACTTGGAAGACAGGGTTATAATGAGGCGAACTAGGAATGAAAGGTGGTAGTAATTCTCCAAAACGATCCAAGTGCTGGGACTAAAAGAAATGGGGAACAGACGCTGAATGAACAAGGACAGTGTAGGTACTGTGCCTTCCTCTGAACTTCAGGAGTGAATTCTGTCTTGATGGGTCAGAAATTTAAGTTTATTTCTTTTCCTGGAAACCTGCCCATAATAAAGTGTTCATTTACTGAGTGCCAGCCTTGTGCCAAGCATTTTACATACAACCCTCTCATTCCATCCTTTTCGTTGCTGTTCTTGTTGTACTAGGGATTGAAACCAGGGGTGTTCTATCTCTGAGCCACACCCCCAGCCTTATTTCTTTTTAACTAATTAATATACTTATTTCCGGGCGTGGTGGCGCATGCTTGTAATCCCTGCGCTTGGGAGGCGGAGACAGGAGGATCGCGCAGGTTCAAAGCCAGCTGCGCTGGCTTAAGAGACCCTGTTTCCAAAAATAAAAATAGGTCTGGGAGTGTAGCCTGGAGGTAGAAGGGCATCCAGGAACCCCAGTACCAATAAATAAACAAACAAACAAACAAACAAAACAAACTTATTTATTTTGTGGTATCAGGGATGGAACCCAGGAGCATTCTACCTTTGAACTACATCCCCAGTCCTATATTTTATTCTTTATTTTGAAACAGGGTCTCACTAGCCGGGCGTGGTGGCGCACGCTTGTAATCCCAGCATTTGGGAGACTAAGACCAGAGGATTGCGGTTCGCGGACAGCCTCAGTTACTTAGTGAGGCCCTCTGCAAATCAGTGAGACCCGGTTTCAAAATAAAGAATAAAAAATAGGGCAGGAGGTGTAGCTCGGAGGTTGAATTCCATTGTGTTCCACCCCTAGACCCGCAAAAAAAACCCCACAAAAAAACAGGGTTTCACTGAATTGCAAATGGCCTCACTAAATAGCTGAGGCTGTTCACTTACTGTGATCTTCTGTCTCAGCCTCCTTAATTTTTACTTTGAAACAGGGTTTCACTAAGTTGCAGAAGGTCTCACTAAATTGGGGAGGCTGGCTGTGAACCTGAAATCCTCCTGTCTCTGCCTTCTAAGAACTGGGATTACAGGTATGTGCTACCATGCCTGGCTCTCTTATTCAGTCTTTATGTTTACCCTTCCAGGGAGGAATGACTCCTCCCTGACAACCTAAAATAGTAAGGTTTCTAAATAAAAGGGAAGAAGAAGCCGGGTATGGTGGTTCATGCTTGTAATTCCAGTGCTTGTAAGGCTGAGACAGGAGAATCCTGGGTTCGTGGCCAGCCTCAGCTACTTAGTGAGGCCCTCTGCAATTTAGTGAGAACTTGTTTCAAAATAAAGAATAAAAATTAGGGCGAGGGGTTAGCTCAGAGGTAGAATGCCCCTAGTTTTCATCCCTAGTTCTGCTAAATAAATAAATAAATAAATAATAAAATAAAAGGGAAGAAGGCACAGTGAGGTTAAGTAATTTGCTCAAAGCTACAGAAGTACTAAGCATGAGTCATTGTATAACCCCAGCCTAACTCCAAATCCTGTGTTTATTCCTCTTTTGTGAATTTCCAGAACTTGCCCATTTACAAGACTCTGGGAGTTTTTATTAAAAATAAAAGTTCTTTAGCTAGGCGTGGTGGCGCATGCTTATAATCCCAGCACTTGGGAGGCTGAGACAGGAGGACTGCACAGGTTCGAAGCCAGCTTCAGCTAATTAGTGAGGCTCTCAGCAACTTAGTGAGACCCTGTTTCCAAATAAAGTATATAAAATAGGTCTGGGAGTATAGCCTGGAGGTAGAAAAGCCCCTGGGTACCACACACACACACACACACACACACACACACACACACACATACACACATACATATATATATATGAGAATATATATATGAGAATATATACGAGATATTATATATATGAGATATATATGAGAATATATATGAGAATATATATCTCATATATATAATATATATATGAGATATATATGAGAATATATATATGAGAATATATATATATTCTCATGCAATTCTCCTGGGAGATTTTGATTCAATAAATGTGGGTGAAAATTTGGGAATCTCTTTTGTTAACAAGCATGTTTAGTGATTCTTATGATCAGATAAAGTGATGATGCAGAAAGCCATGCTGCCTCCTACAGGTTAAAAAATCCCAGAAACAAACAGCGCAGTAGTACATGCCTGAATCCCAGTCCTTGGGAGGTTGAGACAGGAGGATCAAAGGTTCGAGTTTAGCCTCCGCAATTTAGTGAGGCCCTCAGCAAGTTAACTGAGACCTTGTTTCAAAAATAAAAATAGTAGCTGGGCATGGTGGCACACGCTTGTAATCCCAGCATTTGGGAGGCTGAGACAGGAGGATTGCAACTCAGTGAGACTCTGTTAAAAAAATATATCTATATAAAATGAAAAGACTAAAAAACAGGACTGGGGGTGTAGCTCAGAGGTAGAATTCCCCTGGGTTCCACCCCCAGTACTGCAAAAATAAATAAATAAATAAATAAATAAATAAATAAATAAATATAAAAATAAAAAATAAAAAAATATCAGGTGTGCACCAGGCATTGGTGGTGCACACCTGACAGCAGGATCACAGGTTCAAAGCTAACCCCAACAACTTAGTGAGAACCTGTTTCCAAATAAAAAAATAAAATAGGGCTGGGAGTATAGAGAAGACATGTGACCCTTGACTTCCAGAGTCTGGCTTATTTTGTTTAACATAATGCTCTCCAGTTACACCTACTTTCCTATAGATGACATAATTTTGTTCTTTATGACCGAATAAAACTCCACTGTGTATATATACTACCTCATTTCCCTATTTCCTTTTCCTCTTCTTCTTCTTCTTCTTCTTCTTCTTCTTCTTCTTCTTCTTCTTCTTCTTCTTCTTCTCCTCCTCCTCCTCCTCCTCCTCCTTCTCCCTCTCCTCCTTCTCCTCCTCCTCCTCCTCTTCCTCCTCCTCCTCCTCCTCTTCCTCCTCCTCCTCCTTCTCCTTCTTCTTCTTTTCTTCTTCTTTTTTTGGTACTGAGGATTAGACCCAGGGACATTCTGTCTCTGAGTTACACCCCCAGCCCTTTTGATTTTTTCTTTTGAAACAGGGTCTTGCTAAGTTGCTGAGGCTGTCCTCCAACCTGTGCTGTGATCTTCCTATCTCAGCCTCCCAAGTACTGGGATTGCTGCCATTACGGGGCATAACAGTGTCTGTGGGGGAGGTCCTGGAGCCAATCCTCCATGGATACCAAGTGTTGACTGTGCACATGGGGAGGAGAGGGCTGGAGCAGAGCACTAGAGCCCCACACCAGTGTCTGTGGGCGGGTGCAGTGGGGAGAAGAGCAGTGTCCTGGAGCACAGCATTTAGAATGAGCAGTGAATGTGGGAGGGGTGTGAGGAAGGCTCCTACTGGGGCGGGCTGAGCCACGTGACCTCGATCAGGGGTGAGGTGGCGTGGGGACTTTTGCCTTACACTCATACTGTAGATTTGGAATTTTACAGACAAGAACGACAGTCATAACCCTGGACCATTCCCCTCTGCCAGGAGAAAGAAGCTCAAAACCATTTAGCTTGTTGCCTCTTCAGAAGTCATGGGAGAATACCTCCAGGTCTGGGCTGCCCTCTCACCACCTCCAGCCCTCAGCTTTCTTTGTGTAACATGTAGAAGGACTGTCAAAAGCAGAGCAGGATTCAGCCCAGGGGGTGTTAATAGCTGCTATCTTCTTCCTGAGTTTTATCAGGAACTGCTGTCCTCACAGAGCCAACTGTGTGAACATTTGCCAGAGACTTCCTAGGAGCCGGCTCAGCTCTCCAGGCCATATCAGAATGAACATGTTTAGCAGGTGGTGTTGCACTTCTAGGGCCTGGGGCCACTCTCAGCACGCTCTTTTCTGTCTCTAGAAGCGGGTCCTCTTGTCTTTTGGTTTGGTGTTTGCTTTAATAGTGGATCCTGGGCCAGTGAGAGGTGGGTAGGGGAGAAAAGGGCTTTGCAATGTTTCTGTGGCTGTTTGCCAGTGGTAAGAAGATGAAGCCGGCTCTGGGAATTTCCATTTGTAGGCTCTGAACCAAATCCAGGAAGCCATCTATCAAAGAGATCCTGGCATGGAGGCTAGAAGGGAGGATACTGATAGGTAGCCATTTCCTGGCCCTGCTTCTGTGTGTGAGTGTGTGTGTGTGTGTGTGTGTGTGTGTATACAGTACCAGAGAATGAACCCAGGGGCCTTCCACTTTTGAATTACACTACCAGCCCTATTTTATTTTGCAGCAGGGTCTTTCTCAAAGGTTGCTGAGTGCCTTGAGCCTGTGATCCCCTTGCCTCAGCCTCCCAAGTCCTGGGATTTCTAGTGTACATCCCCATGCCCAGCTTCTTGACAGAGGCACCTGTGACAGATTAGTGTTTTTTATTCCCCGTAATGTGGCTGCTTCTTTTGATAAAGGTTCCCTTTATGCTATGTCCATAATCTAATCTGGGAATGTGTGTGTGTGTGTGTGTGTGTGTGTGTGTGTGTGTGTGTGTGTATGTGTGTGTACTGGGGATTGAACCTAGGGGTGTTCTACTCTTTTTTTTTTTGTGGTACTGGGGTTCTTTGAAGCCCTTCTACCTCCAGGCTACACTCCCAGACCTATTTTTTTTGGTGGTACTAGGGGTGGAACCCAGAGGCTTTCTACCTCCGGGCTATAATCCCAGACCTATTTTATATTTTATTTGGAAACAGGGTCTCACTAAGTTGCTGAGAGCCTCACTAAGTAGCTGAGGCTTGAAAGGTTAGAGCTGCCCCAGCCCCACAAAGGAGCAGGGCGGGAAGCTAGGAGGTGGAGCCCGGTGATTCTGAGGGGACCACGCCTCCTGGTTAGGAAGAAGCAAGTTCAGAGTTCGGAGAAGAGCCCTGAGAGACGGACAGAGACGGGCTTTCCCCCACCAGTCCCCGCGGCCACGCGGGGGCTGGCGGCCACTTTCCCACGAATAAAGGCATCCATAATATCTACTATGGATCTCCGCATGTCTCTATGCGACTGGGGGACACGCCATCTATCTTTCAAGGCTGGCTTCAAACTTGTGCAATCCTCCTGTCTCAGCCTCCCAAGTGCAGGGATTACCAGCGTGCGCCACCACGCCCATCTAGGTGTGTTCTACTCTTGAGCTATAGCTCCAGACCTATTTCTATTTTATTTTGAAACAGGGTCTCACTAAGTACCTTGTGCTGGCCTTGAACCTGCGATCAAATACTGGATCAGCCTCCGAAGTACTGGAATTATAGTTGCATGCTGTCGTGCCCGGCTTGGGAATTACTTTTGATTTGGGGAGACTTGCTTTTAAGGCTAATTTAGACCATGTCTGCCTTGTTCATAATGGATAGACATCTTCCTATTATAAGTAAATGTTCATTTGTGACCTCCCTGAAGTTATGGAACCAAGAAGAGTTTCAAAAAAGATGAAAAAAGTGGAGTGGTTTTTCTGGTTTTCTTGAAGGCAGTCCTATGATATGTGTACCAAATACTGAAGAAAACAGAGACCAAGACTGAGCAGGATGGTCTAAAATGAAGAGCTCTAAACTGGGAGATTAAGCCGGGCATGGTGGCGCAGGTTTGTAATCCCAGCATGCGGAAAGCTGAGATCGGAAGATCACGGTTCGTGGACAGCCTCAGCTACTTAGTGAGGCCCTCTGCAACTCAGTGAGACCCTGTTTCAAACTAAAGAATAAAAAAATAGGTCAGGGGTGTAGCTCGGAGGTTGAATGCCTCTGGGTTCCTTCCCCAGACCCGCAAAACAAACAAACAAACAAACAAAAACAAACAAACAATGAGATTAGCAGCATGACTCTTAGAAGAAATTTAGTCTACCTCAGACTCATCTGTAAAAGGAACAGGGCCTCACTAAGTTGCAGACAGCATAAACTGCTGAGGCTGGGCTTGAGCCTGTGACCCTCCTGTGTCAGCCTCCCAAGTACTGGGATTATAAGCGTGCAACACACACCTGGTGGGACCACTGTATTTATATCCTGATCTTCACCGTGGGTGATATTTGCATTTTGTTGAGATGTACCACCTTGCTCTAAAAGTCAGCAACATTTATTAAAAACTCACTGGGTTTTTATATTTTTATATATTTTCAAAAAGCTTATATCTCTGATGTTTAAGGTGATGTGGGGAGAAGTGATTATAACTAGTTGGAGGGCAGGCTGTGTATGTGAATAATTAGACAAAATGTGATCTGGAAAAAGTGCCATGATATCAGAAAAATTCTCAATTTCTCCTTAGCTTTCGTATATTAGGGAAAGCATCTGATTTCTTATTTTTTGTGACTGACTAATCTCACTTAGCATAATGTCCTCCAGTTCCATCCATTTCCCTGAAAATGATGTAATTGAGGCTTTTTTTAATGGCTGAGTAAAATTCCATTGTGCACATATCCCACAGTTTTATAATCCATTCATCTGTGGATGGACATCTTGGCTGGTTCTATAGTTTGGCTATGGTGAATTGTGCAGCTATGAACATAGATACACACGCATTAGTTTGGTAGTTTGTTTTCCTTTCTTTTGGGTAGATACCCAGAAGTGGTATTGCTGGATATCGAAGTCAACCACTAAGCCAAGCAAGGGAGGGAGGGATGGGGAGGGAATGGGGTGGGAATTGGGTAGTGGTTAAATCAGTGATGTGTACATGTATGTCCACACAAGTTTTTTTACCCCAATATGATATATGAATATAATGCACCAATAAAAATTAAAATAAATAAAATAAAAAAATACTGAATTCTAGTAATGTAGGAAAACATTAGGAAGGAGGTGGCTGAGAATAATAAGTGCTTTAGCATGGGGAATAGGAGCCATGGAAGCTGGTGGTATGGAATGAAAGGCCTGGGTAGAGGAGAATTTCATCAGTATAAGCCGCCTACAGTGGTCTCTGTACAAACGTCCAAACTCAGCTTAGTGAATTCCCATACAACGCACTGCATTGGCTTCTTCAGTCTGCTTTCCTTTGGGTTGAAACTGCCTGAGTCTCCAGGGGAGGACTGCGGGAGGGTGGGCCTGATGAGTTGGGGAGTAAGGTATAAGACTGTATAAGACTGGGTGTCTCCCAGGGTGGGATCTGACGTGTTTGACATCGAAGTCGACGCGAAGGCAGGCAGGTGTTCCCAGGGCCCTCGTGGTACCTTCCCATCCCTTGAAACCTGCATGGCTTATTCAAAATCCACCAACTATTTCACCAAGGCCAGGTCTCCACACTCTGGAGATGGATTTCTTTTGTGGTCTGTTAGGCCGTGGTGTGGTTTCCCCTACTGGATTTCTTTCTGTGGTTGGAGGTCAAGGCCTCCAGGAATGTGCGGCGTGTGTCTCAGTGTTCTACACAGGAGAGTTTTATTTTACCTCCCTTGAATGGAATGGCAGTCATCCAGCAGGCCCGGGTGCATGTATAAATAGAGGGACGCGTAAGCCTGCATTTAATATCCTGAACACAAACCAGCCACCACTGCGACACTACACCGCCAGGCTTTGATTAAAGGCTGCTGACAGCCCTTCAGACCAGGCCGTGGGGCCCAGCAAGCCACCTAATCCCACTGCGTTACCCCAGGCGCGGAGGAGCAGCTTTCGCTGCCAGGAACAACTTCTTTCCAGCCACAGCACCTTTGAGTTTCTCTTGCCTTTCTTGCTTCAGCTGCTCATTACTGATGACCTATGGTCAAGGAGGCAGCACGAGCATGGAAGACTGAAATGTACAGCTAATCCCCAGGTCGTGTCATGGCCTTGTCTCTCCTCCTTTTCCTCCTCCCCTCCCCTCCCCTCCCCTCCCCTCCCCTCCCCTCCCCCTTCCCCTCCCCACTCTTTCTCTTCTCTTCTCCCTCCCCTTCTTCTTCTCTTCCTTTGTTTTCTTGGCAGACTTTTTAGATTCTCTCCCCTATGATCCTATTGCCTACAGAGCTGATGTCAAAAAGGTCCCACTGAAAATTCCCCATTTCGGCATCTCTTGGCCAACGTCCTATGACGTGTCACATGAAAACATCACTTTCTGGTCTATATAGGGTAAAGTATGAATGCTTCTTTCTGTCACTCACATTCTTTTTCCTCTGCCTTTTGGATTTTATGACTCTGTACCCCTATTTCAGCTTCTCTGTAAGTAGATTGTTCTATGTCTGTTTTCCAAGGCCGCAGACCGTATGTCATTATCACAGTGGGCTCTTCTAGGCTAGTTCATCTTCTCTCTGCCTAGTGGCCTTTCTGTTTGTTAAGGCTGAGTTTAACTGTGGGCCTCCATGATCACTCCCACCCACAGGTATCTTTTTCCCATAGCATGAGCCATTTTCTACTATTTGCTCAATGAATAATCCTATTATTTATCACACATACATATTTTTTCTGAGTATTGAATCTAGAGTACTAGCATTCTACCTCCAAGCTATGCTCTCAGCTCTTTTCTTTTCCTTTTTGCATTGAGGGTCGAACCCAGGGGTGTTCTACCTCCAGGCTATACTCCCAACTCTTTTTTATTTTTTATTTTGAAGAAGGTTCTCACTCAGTTGCTGAGGTTGGCTTTGAACCTGCAGTCCTCCTGTCTCATCTTCCAAAGTATTGGGATTACAGGTGTGTGCCACCACACCTGTAATTAATTAATTAACTAATTAATAATTTATTTATTTAGTGTGGGTACTGGGGATTGAACCTCTACCTCTGAGCCACACCCCCAACCCTATTTAAGTTTTTATTTGGAAACAGGATGTTGCTAAGTTGATGTGAGCCTCACTGAATTGCTGAGGCTGATTTTGAACCTGTGGTCCTCTTGTCTCAGCCTCCCAAGTACTGAGATTACAGGTGTGTGCCACCATACTGAGCTATAGTTGATTAATTTTGGGGTTTTTTTTTTTGCACTACTGGGGATGGAACCCAGGGCATTCTACCTCTGAGCTACACCCCCAGCCCTATTTTTTTCATTCTTTATTTTGAAACAGGGTCTCACTGAGTTTCAAAGGGCCTCGCTAAGTAGCTGAGGCTGTCTGCAAACCCAGATCCTCCTGTTTCAGCCTCCCAAATGCTGATTACAAATGTGTGCCACCACACCCGGCTATACTTGATGATTTTAAATAAAGAAATAATGATCTTCATTTCTGTTGGATATTTGTAGAGAATGTTTGGGATATTTGCATAGGATTTAGATCCTTTTCTAAAAATTTAGTTTTTATTTGTTTTGTGGTGCTGGAGATCAAACCCAGTGCCTCATGCATGGTAGGCAAGTATACCCTAGTCCCACAAATTTAGTTTTTGAACAATGTCTTTGGAATTTCTTGAGTACTTGGAATATATACTTGGTGGTTGGTTTTAGGACATTTTAAGTAATTAATTTGACTCTTGTAAACATCTTTTGTTTGTTTGTTGGTACTGGGGAATTAAACTCAGAGGCTTTCTATCTCTGAGCTGTATCTCCGGACCTTTTAATTTAATTTAATTTAATTTATTTATTTATTTTTTTTGCGGGTCTGAGGATGGAACCCAGGGGCATTCAACCTCTGAGCTACACCCCTGCCATATTTTTTTATTTTTAAATTTGATACAGGGTCTCACTAAGTTGCAGAGGGCCTTACTAAGTAGCTGAGGCTCTCTGCGAACCGTGATCCTCAGGTCTCAGCCTCTCGAATGCTGGGATTACAAGCGTGTGCCACCACACCCGGCTCGGACCTTTTTACTTTCAAGCAGGGTCTTGCCAAATTGCTGAGGATGTCCTCAAACCTTCGATCCTCCTGTCTCAGCTTCCCAAGTAGTGGGATTACACCACTATGCCCGTTTCAGTACTGATATTTAAAAGCTCACTTAATCCTAAAAGAAACTCTGTGAAGAGGCATTTTTATGAGCTTCATTTTGTAGACATGAAAGCTAAAGGTTATAATGGTTAACCACAATTTGAACTCAGATTTCTCAGACTACAAAGTCCATGCACCTTGGAAGGCCCACCTTGCAGGATCAGTACTGATGGGATGTATCCAGCTTAATGTTTCAGGCTGCTCTCTGCATAACCCTGGGGATGTCACTCACCTGTGCTTGTCACATATTTGGGCAGTTTTTATGACATCTTTTTAGCAAATGGCAGTAAGGTGTCTTGAGGGAAGGGAGGGTCTTTTTGCAATTTATAATTCTTCAACAATTGGTTTCAGGACCAATTGATACATGGTCCCAAGGTCACATGTATTAGGTAGGGCCGCTGAACTGGGGGAATTCAAACTCTTGAGAAGTTTCTAGATGAGTCATGTCAGAACTGACAAGTGAGTATCGGTGTTAAGATTGGATGTGTTGTCTCATTTGCCAATTTTCTTGGTACTGATATCTTTCTCTCTCTTTGGAGTTATCTGTCTTCTCTCCTAATCTTAGGCATTAATTTAATTAAGTGGAACAAATGATAAATCAGGTATATGGGAGGTGTTATGATGGATCCCTGGTAGGAAGCGTGATTAAGGGGCGGGGGGTGAAGGATGGAGGGATATGATGGAGATGGGAATTCAGGAGCAGACGCAAGAATGAGAGATGTGACCTTGGTCTCAATTTACCAAATGGAGGAGACTGAATTACAGAGACTATTGGTGTTGTAATGGGGAGGGGAGAGCAAAATCTTCTGGGTGCCTAGGGGAGAGAAGCCTTAATTCTGCCTCAGAGAGCCAGAGAAGCCTTCGCAGAGGACCTGGCATTTGAGCAATTGCTTGAAGGATGGGCAGACTCCTGACAAATAGAAAGAAGGAATAGTAGTGGGAAAAATGCAAGGTGAGAGTGGGCTGTGCATACATGCATTGGGACAGGTGGAAACTGAGGCAGGAGTTGGGGCAGGAGAGGTGAAGAACCTTGACTGGACTCATTCTTTCAGTTTCATATGGGCAATGGTGAAGATTTTTGAGCAGAAGAATAACATCTTTTGATCTTTTGCTTTTCTAGTCATGGCTCTGTTTGCATTTGCAGCGATCGAGCAGTGTTGACTGTATTACCTGAAGTGAGATTACGTGTGTGTGTGTGTGTGTGTGTGTGTGTGTGTGTATGTAGTACTGAGGATTGAACCCAGAGGTGGTCTATCTTTGAGCTGCACCCCCAGTTCCTTTTATTTTTCTGGATTTATTTATTTATTTGGTGGTACTGGGGTTCCTGGAAACCCTTTTACCTCCGGGCTACACTTCCAGACCTATTTTTTATATTTTTATTTGGAAACAGGGTCTCTTAAGCCAGCGCGTCTGGCTTCGAACCTGCGCGATCTTCCAGTCTCCGCCTCCCAAGTGCAGGGATTACAAGCGTGCGCCACCACGCCCGGCTATTTTTCCGGTTTTAAAACACATGTGCATATGTGTGTGCATATGGAAACAGAGTCTCGCTAGGTTGCTGTGAGTCTCACTACTTGCTAAAGCTGTCCTCACACCTGTGATTCTCTCGTCTCAGTCTCCCCTTCCAAGTGTGAGATTATATTTTTAAATACTTTTATTAGTGTATCGCAATTATGCATCACAGTAAGTTTCAGTGTGATACAAACATTCATTCACAGAGCTCTTGATGTCACTCCTTCCCCATCTCACCTGCTCACCCCGTCACCCCCCATACATGTTAGTAAAATTAAGAATAATACCTTCATATAGTGCCATAGCAGTGTTTCAACTGTTCCCTTTCTCAATCCTCCAAGAGGTGAAAAGCCAAAGAAGTCTAGGAATTACAGAGTTAGAAGAAGAGGCCCATAGAGAGGTGGACCATATGTCAACGCACAGACCACATGCCGTGGATGAAGAGAGGGCTCATGATAGAAGGCGCTCCTCCTGGGAGCCACACCATTGGCCCGGCAGGCAGCTCACTCTTACCACCTTCAATTTCCCGAGTTCAGAATCAGGCCCCACACCCTGGTGATAAGCTGTTAACCTCCAGCATCAGGGCCAAGCTACTGTGGAGACTTTCTCTTTCTCCAGCTTGGCCTCATCAAAGTCCTTCATCTGGACATGCCACAAAGGTCAAATGTTCCACCTGGTCTCATGATTTTGGCTTCTATAGATACCTCTGTGCCGCCGAAATCGTTATTCCAGGACATGTACATACATACATACATACATACATACATACATACATACTCTATAGTGAGCCAGCAAGCTTCAATTAAGGTGGTGTGTGTGTGTGCGCATTTGTAAAAGTGATTACAAATGAAACTGCCTTCTTAATTTTTTTTCAGATGGTTTGCTATTGGCCTATAGAAATGCTATTGATTTTGTATGATTTTGTTTACTGAATTTATTAATTCTAACAGCATTTTCAGTGGAGTCTTCCGGATTTTCTTTAGATATGATTGTGTCACTTGCAAATGCATGCATGTGTGTACATACAGGAACATGCCTATGCATATGCATACAAAAATGTGTAACTTTGGCTACACACCTTTATTCCTGGTACTTGGAAGGCTGGGACAGAGGATTGCAAGTTTGAGGCCAGCCACAGCAATTTAATAAGACCCTATTACAAAATAAAAGATAAAATAGGGTTTGGGGTGTAGCTCAGAGGTAGAATGCCTCTGGGTTCAGCCTTTAGTACTTTCCCCCCAAAACGTGTAACCTCTCAGTGAATGGGACATGAACCTCTTTGTAGACCTTTTTTCTTCTGCTATCTGATAGAATAAAATCTGAAATAACATACATAGTTTGAGGAAATCAAGAACATTTCTAGCACCTAACTCTTCACAGAAAAAGTATACCCTAGATTTAGAGACAGATTAGAGTTCTCAGATTCAGGAATTCTTTAGAGTTCATCCAGTTTTTCTTGCTTTGTCCTACCAAGTTACAGTCAAGCCATCAGCAGAGGGCTCCCTCAACCTTAGAAGCTGGTAGAAATGCTTGGAAGATGAGTCAATATAAATGGAAGAATTGCAGATCTTACTGTGAATTTAAAATCCAGTGCCCCATACCAACCTGGGGATTTTTTTTTCTACTTTCGTAAAGTATAAAATTGGTAGGGATTACATTAAGTGTGTCACTCACTTTGGGTAATATGGACATTTAAACAATATTAATTCTTATAATCCATGAACACAGAATGCCTTTCCACTTATTTGTAGACCCTTCAATTTATTTCATCAGTGTGTGTGTGTGTGTGTGTGTATGTGTTGTTGGGGATTGAACCTAGGGATATTCTACCTCTGATATATACCCCAAACCTATTTTATTTTTATTTGAAAATAGGGTCTCTCTAAGTTGCTGAGAGCCTTGCTAAGTTGCTGAGGCTGTCTTCAAACCTGTGTTCCTCTTGTCTAAGCCTCCCAAGTACTGGGATTACAAGCATGCACTACCATGCCCGGTTATCAAGTTTTATAGTTTTATTGTAGAGACCTTTTGCCTCTTTGACTAAATTTATTACTGAGTATTTTATTCCTTGTAGCTATTGGAAATGGTATGGCTTTCTTAATTTCTTTTTCAGGTAGCTTGATATTGGTCTACAGAAATGCTATTAATTTTTGTATGTTGATTGTGTATCCTGTAACTTTACTGAATTTATTAATTATAACGGAATTTTTTTGTGGTACTGGGGAAAGAACCCAGGGCATTCTACCTCCGAGCTACACCCCCAGCCCTATTTTTTACTCTTTATTTTGAAACAGGGTCTCACTGAGTTGCAAAGGACCTCACTAAGTAGCTGAGGCTGACCACAAACCACAATCTTCCTGTCTCAGCCTACCAAATGCTGGGATTACAAGTGTGTGCCACTATGCCCAGCTTCTAACAGTATTTTTTTAGTAGAGTCTTTAGTATTTTCTTTATATGTGGTCATGTCACCTGCAAATAAGGTGACTTCTTCTTTTTCAATTTGGATGCTGCTTGTTTCTTTCTCTAGTCTAATTATTCTGGTTGGCACTTCCAGTGCTATGTTGAATAGAAGTGGTGAAAATGGGCATCTTTGTCTTATTCCAAATCATGGCCATGGGAATGTTAAGTGAAATAAGCCAGGCACAGAATGACACATGCCATATGATTTCACTTATATGCAAAATCTAAAATAGTTGAGCTTATATAAGTATAGAACAGAGTAGTGGTTACCAGAGGCAGAGGAGGGTGGGTGGGGAAATGGGGGGCTATTGGGTAGTGGTACAAGTCATAGCCAGATAGAAGGAATAAGTTCTGGTGTTCCAGTATAGCCAACAAGATTGTATCATATAATTCAAAATAACTAGAAGGGAGAATCTTAAATGTTCTCATTATGAAGAAATGACAAACGTTTGAGATGATGGATAACCTAAATACCCTAAGTTGTTCATTACACAAATGCATAAATGTTCTGAAACATCATACTGTATCTCATAAAGATGTAGTTATTATCTGTCAATTAAAAATATCTAGTGCCTCAAAGTATTCTGAAGAGAAGAAACCCTAACCAGTCTTGAAAACAGGCCACTTCAGCATGAAGGTATTTGCTAGCGTTTACATTAAATGGCACTGTTTAAATTCTTGAATCAAGGTCAGCCTAATGTTTATGTTCAGAGTAACACATAGCTAAGTTATCCTTTAAAGAAACTAAGAAGTAGGTCAACTCCCTGACCAATGGTTTAATTGTTTCTGGGAGGGTGGCTTGGCAATTCCTATCAAATCACAGAACTATCACTCAACATTGGACCTGTAATTCTAGCACTTGGGAGCTGAGATAGGAGATCATAGGTTTAAGGACAACCTCAGCAACTTAGTAAGGCCTTTTTTTTTTTTTTTTGTACTTGAGATTGGACCCAGAGGCATTCTACCTTTGAGCTACACCCCATCCCTATTTTATTTTTATTCTGAAACAGGATCTTACTAGGTTGTTTCAGTACTTGCTGAAGCTATCTTTGAACCTACAGTCCTCCTGTCTCAGCCTCCCAAGTACTGGAATTACAAGGCATGCACCACTATACCCAGCCTTTCTTTCTTTCTTTCTTTCTTTCTTTCTTTCTTTCTTTCTTTCTTTCTTTCTTTCTTTCTCTTTTTCCATCCTCCTCCTCCTCCTCCTCCTCCTCCTCCTCCTCCTCCTCCTCCTCCTCCTCCTCCTCCTCGCCTTCCCCTTCTCTGGATATTAAACCCAGAGGCATTCTGCCTCTGAGCTATATACCCTCAGTCCTATTTTTATTTTCATTTTTGTGTTTTGAAACTGGGTCTGCGCTTCTTCTTTCAGCCTCCCAAGTACTAGGATTACAGGCATGCACCACCAAATCCAGCTGAGACTCTTGTTTCAAAATTAAAAATAAGTTGGGTGTGGTGGTGCACACTGTAATCCCAGTACTTGAGAGGCTGAAACTGGAGGATCACAGGTTCAAGGATAGCCTCAGCAAGTACTGAGACTTTCAGTAACTAACCTGGTGAAACCTGGTTATAAAAATGGGGGGGAGGGCTTGGGATTTAGTTAATTAATTTGTTAATACAGTTTAATAATTAATTAATATAGTTTAATTAATTAATTAAAAGGAATTGGGGATATAGCTTGGGGATGACTACCCTTGAGTTCAATCCTCAGTACCCTCCCCACCCCAAGTAACCATTGGTCCCAGGTGTGCACCAAAGCTTTTCAGATGCCACTTAGGTAGGACACCTAACTGACAAAGTGCCATTTTGGTGTATTAGGTGCCCACTGTCAGCTGTCTAAGTGCTCTGAATTACAGCTGAGGATCTGTGGGGTAAAAGCACTGCTAAAATACCATTGACCTAGCGTTACACCTCTTGGGGTACTCTCATTTCCCACTCTACAGGTACGGTGGCCGACGATCCAATTCCAGGTATTTTTAAGAATTAGTGTGAGTCGGGCATGGTGGCATCTGTCATCCCCATGTGCGAGAGGAGAATCACACATTTGAAGCCAGCCTCAGCAACTTAGCAAGTCCCTCAGCAACTTTTCTAGACCCTGCTTCAAAATAAAAAATAAAATAGGGTGGGGAGTCTAGCTTAGACATAGGATGCCTCTGGGTTCAATCCCCAGTACCTCCCCCCCCAAAAAAAATAAAGCAGCCGGCACATCCGAGTAGAAATTTAGGGGAAGCCACTCCAGCCTACTGCAGCGAGGAACTGGACAATTTCTGTTTGTCCTGGCTTCTTTCATTCAGATGTTTCTCATCAGCCACATTCAGATTGATTCCATTTGCAAAGCTCTCCTGGCAGTGTTGGTGGATGAGGCTTGGTGGCAAAATCTCTGGCATTTTCTGATCCTGTCCAGGCCCTGTCTACTTGTGTAGCTTCTTGGAGCTTTGGCTCCTCCGCAGAAACTGGCTAAGTGGAGGTTGCTGCTGAACACAGCCAAACGTAAAACAGAACACTGAAAAGCCGAAACCGAGTGGATTTTCTAAATGCGTGGGGGAGGGACTGCAGCAGAGGAAAGGCAGGAAAGAGCCAGACCAATCCACGTTCCAGTGAAGGCTTGTCATTGCCCCTCCTTGACAACATCTTCGCTGGTTGTGCAAAGACCCAAGGTCACATCCCCTTTTAGGCTCCAGTCTCTCTAGTGGATGTCATTTAAATACGTGGGTCCTACCCCGTGCCTCCTCTTATTTTCTGGTCCTTAGGAAAGCAGGTGATCTAGGAGACCCTGACTTTACTTATTTGGGCCCTGCCTTGCAGTTTCTCTGGGCTGCTTCTTGGTGCCCACCTCCTGAGCCCTTGGTTCCACACAGGTGCGCAGCTTTTGCTTCTGTATTGGATGCTAAGTTGGCTTGGATTGGTAGGGAGAATGCTCACTGTCCCACTCTTCATGTTGCGGTGGCAGGAGAAGGTGTCTGGTTGGAGAAACTGCCATTCCCCCTCTTCCCGCCTCCAGGAGTGGGAAAGGGACACTGCTGCCCACGGCCCTTGGCTCTCTTTCTCCTGGGCTGCCGCATGTGTTCTGTTGCATGGATTCCTCATCCTGCTGTCTGGGTTTTATTGCCCCACAGCAGGCAAACTAAACTGGGGAGGCAATTGATTCTCAGCAAAGAGGAAGCATTGTTTTCCGGTCTAAGATGTTATCTAGTCCAATAAAGGGTGTGCTCTCTCTCTTTCTACACACACACACACACACACACACACACACACACACACACAGTCTTATACTCACAAAGTTCACAATCCAAAAAAGTAAAAAGGGCATATAGGAATTGATTGTGGTGACACATACCTGTAATCCCAGTACCTGGGGCGCTGAGATAGGAGGACCACAGTTTCAAGGCCAGCCTCAGCAACTTAGAGATCCTCTTTCAAAATAAAAAATACAAAGGGCTGGGGGTGCAACTTGGAGGTAGGATATTCCTGAGTCCAATTTCTTATAACAACAACAACATATAGGGAAAGTTACCCCAATTCTTGTCTCCCACTCTCTTACTGCCTCTCTACAGAGGTAACCAATGTTTATATCTCTAGTGTCCTTCCAGGCATGTTGTATACATACACAAAGAAATACATGCTTACATATGCTCACATATTTTTTTCTACCATCAGTAGCAGGTGATATTATACATATGTTGCTATAAAATGTAAAAATATTAAAAAATATTTTTTGTGGTACTGGGGATTGAACTCAGGGGCATTCTACCTCTGAGCTACAGCCCTAGCCCTATTTTATTATTTTTATTTTGAAACAGGGTCTTGCTAGGTTTATGAGAGTCTCACTACTTGCTATGAGGTTGTCCTTGAATCTGCAATCCTCCTGTCTCAGCCTCCCAAGTACTGGAATTATAGGTGTGTGCCACCATGCCCAGCTTTATTTTATTTTGAAACAGGCTCTAAGTTGTTGAGGGTCTTGCTAAGTTACTGAGGCTGGCCTTGAACTTGTGATCCTCCCGTCTCAGCTTCCGAAGTACTGGGTTGTAGGTGTGCATCACTATGCCCAGCTTGTCCTTCATCTTTATAAATAACTAAATAGCATTTCATTGGATGAATTTCCTAATCTTGGACAAATGAGCATCACGTTATTTCATTATTTCTGATATTTTGACTTTCAGATCTTGCATTTATTTTTCAAGATCTCGTTACCCCCAGGAGATAGGAGTGGGATACGTACTCTATGTTTCTACCAAGCCTCACACTGGATTCAAAACTACATGCCCGGACTTCCGGGAAGATGGCGACCGAGAAAAGCGGGGCTTAAGAGTCCCGCTAACAACCAATCTCCATTACCACAAAAAGAGCGCCTTTCATAGCCAGAAAACACCATCACCAGAAAAACAAAAAAAACCACCAGGCTCCAGAGAGAAAGCGGACTGAGAACAGAGCTCAGGGCCACAGAGGAGACACACGTGCCCGAGGACGCGGCAGCAGCGCCATACTGCCGGCGGCAGCGGCGAACTTAACGGACGGCTACAGCAAGCCAGGTGAGCCGCTGCGGAACAGCCAGGCGGGATCTTTCGGCTCAGACAGCATTTAAAGCTCCCAGTGGCTGAGCTCAGCACACGCTGCAGGGATTCAGAGTGGAAATCAAAACCAGAGAAGAAAAAATACGCCAGCCTCATGGCCGAGGGCGTGGCAGAGGCGCCATATTGCCACCGGCGGCGGCAGCAGCAGTGAATTCACCGAGTCCAGTACAGCTACATCTGCGTACTCAAGAACAGTGAGTCAAATTGCGGGCCACAGAGGAGAAATCGCAGTATTGGGCCTCCTGGGACTTGACCCAGTGAGGGAGTGTTGGTGGCAGAGATATCAAACCATAGGAGAACGTGCAACCTGGCACCCCCCATAGTTTAAAGCAGCCTCTATCGACTCCCTGGGTCGGAGACTCTGTGATACAACCCAGTAAAGGAGTAGTGGGGTCTGAGATAATACAGACTCGAGATCCAGAGCACCTTAAGTGAAGCCATAGTGACCCAAGGGAAGAACCCAGAGAAGGCACAAACCTCCAAAATCATGGGAAAGAGGAATAACACTGGAGTAATGAATGTGCACAACCCCACAACATCAGAACCTGATAAAACAGAAAATCAGAGATTTCTAGAAGATCAAATCAGGAAAATAACTGTAGAAATAATAGAGGTGCTTCGAAAAGAACTCAGAGAGAGCCAAAAAGAGATAAAGGATGCAATTAATGAAGTAAAGGCCTCAATTCAAAGCACAAACAACCGATTAGACCACATGGAGAACAGAATCTCGCTCTTAGAAGATGAGCAATCCAAAAATGAATGCATAGTTTCTAATCTAGAAAAAAATATCCAACAGCAGGAATCTGACATTGAAGAAATATGGGCCCATTTTAAGAGAGCTAACCTAAGAATAATTGGAATAGAGGAGGGAAAAGAAAGTGATACCAAAGGGATCAACAATCTCTTCAAGGAAGTAATAGCAGAAAATTTTCCAAATATAGAGCAAGAGGTTGATACACAGATCCAGGAAACTTATAGAACTCCCTTTAGACAGGATCGGAGAAGAGGATCCCCACGCCATATAATTGTCAAAATGACCAATGTGGAAGCCAAGCAGAGAATCTTAAAGGCAACAAAAACAAAGGGCCAACTGACATTCAGAGGCAAACCAATTAGAATCACTCCAGACTTCCCAAACCAAGTCATGAGAGCCAGAAGGGCTTGGAGTAACATATTCCAAACTCTGAAAGAAAACAACTTCCAGCCAAAAATTTCCTATCCAGCAAAACTTTCTATCAAATTAGATGGAGAAATAAGAAGCTTCCATGACAAACAGAAACTGAAGGAATTTATGTCTTCAAAACCAGCGCTAGAGAAAATACTCAAAGAGATTAACTACAAAGAAGAAATAGGTAACACTCACCAGAACCAGAGAAACAAGAGTTTCCATCCAACAGACAACTAAGATTGGTTATCTGTGGAGATTCATTATTTATGTTAGTCTTTTACCTATCTCTAAGTTGTATTGTTTGCCTTTATTGTTGTTAATTTTTAGGATTTCTAGTTGGAATATTAATATACCTTCAGATATAGCATTTGGAAATATTTTATCCAATTCTATTAGTAACTTTTAACTCTGTTTACATTGTCTTTGGATATACAATATTTTCTTTTATTTTTTAGGGAGTTTGTATATTCTTCTGTTGCCTGTGCCATTGAAATCATATCCAAGAAATCACTACCAATTTCAGTGTTGTGAGGTTTTATGACCCAGATTTTCTCCTAAAAGTTTATAGTCTTAAGATTTATATTTAGGTCTTTTATCTATTTTGAGTTAATACTTGTATATGGGATTAGGTAAAGGTCCAATTTTATTCTTTTCCATGTAATTATTATTTTTCAACAATATTTAGTTAAAAGATTATTATTTCCACCACCAAATGTTCGTGGAAACCTTGTCAAAAATAACTTGACAATATAGGGAAGAATTTAGCTCTAGGCTTGTATTTAACTCCAATGGTCTATATATCTGCCTTTAGAACAGTACTACACTGTTTCAATTATTGTAGCTTTATATGGTTTGAAATCAGAAAATATATATCTGCTAGCTTTGTTCTTTTTCAAGATCGTTTTGGGTATCTAGAATTCATATTCCATATTAGGATAGATTTTTTTCTGAAAAATAAATATATAAATATATGATAGTTTCACCTAAAAAACAGAAAAAAATATGCTCTAGTTAGAAAGAAAGCAAAAAGAAATATTGAAATGCTATCTTTAAATCATCAAACGCTTGGTATCATACAAATGAAACTGTTATGTGAGATTATCATTTTTAATTTTGGATAAATTGCTATAATACTAGATGTCAACCACTAAGCCAAGCATGGGAAAGAGGGATGGGGAGAGAATGGGGTGGGGATCGGGTGGGGGCTGACTGGGCGATGTGTGCATGTATGTCTACAAAAGTTTGTATCCCACTATGATGTATGAATACAGTGCACCAATAAAATAAAATAAAAAAAAAACAAACTACATGCCCAAAATCATTCATACAGTTTTTTTTTTTGTCTCCCTTAATTTTCTCCAATTTGACCCCATGCACAGAATTTATGCCCCAGTTTGGGTGTTCACTAAATAAGGTAATTTTATGCTTATCTTTCTCCTCCTTTACCTATACTCTCCTTCAACCCAGGGATTTGGTTGTAAACAAAATACTGTTCCAGTGAGTGTGTTTTATTTTCTAAGGACCTGAGGTATTGAATTCCCTATATTCATGTTGTAATTTGCAAAGCACCTCAAAGCTGGGCGTGGTGCTTTACACTTGTAATCCCAGTACTTGGGAGGTTGAGACAGGAGGATTACAGATTCATGACCAGCCTCAGCTACTTAGTGAAGCCCTCTGCAACTTAGTTAAATACTGTTTCAAAATAAAGAATAACAAATAGGGCTGGGGATGTAGCTCGGAGATAGAATGCTCCTGGGTTTAAATCCTCAATACCATATAAAAAAATGAATAAATAAGCCAGGCATGGTGGCCCACTCTCGTCATCCCAGCATTTGGGAGGCTGAGACAGGAGGATCACAGTTCGTGGACAGCTTCAGCTACTTAGTGAGACCCTCTACAACTTAGTGAGACCCTGTTTCAAAATAGAGAATAAAACATAGGGCTGAGAGTGTAGCTCGGAAGTAGAATGTCCCTGGGTTCTATCTCTAGTACTACAAAATAAATAAATAAATAAAATAAAAATTAAAAAAGCGCCTCACATACATTCTTTCATTTAATGCTTATGTAGTTTTTTTTTTGTTATTGTTTTGTTTTTTTAGTTCGGTGGGATATTTTCTAGATGAAAAACTGAGGCTTGGAGGAACTGAGTCCATGGCTTATCCAAGGTTAATAAATGGCAAGAGCTGGGCGTGGTGGCGCATGTTTGTTATCTCAGCATTTGGGTGAGACAGGAGGATCACCATTCGAGGACAGCCTCAGTTACTACTTAGTGAAGCTCTTTGCAACTCGGTGAGACCCTGTTTTATTTTATTTTATTTTTTGGTGGTACTGGGGGTGGAACCCAGAGGCTTTCTACCTCTGGGCTATTCTCCCAGACCTTTTTTATATTTTATTTGGAAACAGGGTCTCACTATGTTGCTGAGAGCCTCACTAAGTAGCTGAGGCTGGCTTTGAACCCGTGCGATCCTCCTGTCTCAGCCTCCCAAGTGCAGGGATTACAATCGTGCGCCACCATGCCCAGCTGAGACCCTGTTTTAAAATGAAGAATAAAAAATAGGTCTGGGGCATAGCTAGAGGTAGAATGCCCCGGGGTTTCATTCCAAGTATCTCAAAAAAAAAAAAAAAAAAAAAAAAGGCAAGAAAACTTGAAACCAGACTATCTAACTTTCCCTCTGCTGCTTTTCTTTTTTCTTTTTTCTTTTTTGATTATGTTGGGTGGCTCAAGTTCTATCAAATTTCCCCCTCAGTTTTGCTTCCATCACCAGACAGAGTGAGGCTATTCAGACAAGAGGAATGATGGACCAGTTTATTCACACTGATCCACTGGGACAGTACACAATATAATTAGTGAGATGCAAATTGTCAAAAGAGCAGGAGAAAGATCCTTGTGCCGGGCATGGTGGTACATGGCTGTAAATCCCAGCACTTGGGAGGCTGAGACAGGAGGATTGGCTGTTTGTGGCCAGTCTCAGTTACTTAGTGAGGCCCTCCACAACTTAATGAGATCTTGTTTCAAAATAAAGAAGAAAATAGGGCTGACGGCATAGCTTGGAGATAGAATGCCTCTGGGTTCTATCTCTGATACTGCAAAAATAAATAAAATAAAATAAAAATAAAAAGGGCTGGGGGTGTAGCTTGGAGGCAGAATGCCCCTGGGTTGGGTGCCCAGTACCAGAGAGGAAGAGAGTTGTGCAGAAGGGCCAGGTTGGAAGCCTCTAGCCTGGAAGCTCCTGTCCAATGTGGAGATCAGGGCATGCGGTTGGGGAACTGGAAAAGAAGAAAAGAATGTCCACCATTTGAAGTTTGCTACACACCACACGTGTCCATTAATCACTGGTAGAACTTGGGAAGGGCACTCACGGAGCTATGACAAGACTGTGAAAGTTCACACGAGGTCTCCCTGATGCTCTGCCCAGCAGATAAGGAGCGGTTTCCAAGGGCAGTCGAGAGGTCTGGGAAGTGGCGATGCCCAGTGCTGAGTGATAGATTCTGTGCTCGACTCAGAATGTTCTTTTCCCTCCAGGGTCAAGTTCTCTCTATGTGTGTGTCTCTTTCCTGTCCTAGGATGGGGTTTCTCTCCAGCAGCTTCTTAGCTACTGTAGCACAAACTTCTGGCAGTTTTGCCACATCTGTTTACTGCATGTTCTCAGATATACTCCTTCCCCCCAGCCATCCAGACTTCCAAGGAGCTACTAATGGGGCTTGGCTGGATGCTGCTGCAGAGAGCCAGCAACCCTACAGGATGCTGGCGCTGTTGAAGAAGTCGGAACACCAAGTGCTCCCGAAGGAGGAAGCCCTGCCTTATCAGGGGGCGCTGCTGAGAGGCCCCGGAGAGAGGCGGGGCTGGGTTATCCTAGGCTCAGTTGCTGAGCCCGGGAGTTTAGGACTTATTCTATAGGAAGTAGGGATGAATGAGGAACTTTGAGGAAAGAAGTGACAGGATTAGACATGATCTAGATCCCTAGCACAGCAAAAGAAAAAAAAGAAAAATAAAAAGGCGCCGGGTGTGGCGGCGCACACTTGTAATCCCTGCGCTTGGGAGGTGGAGACAGGAGGATCGCGCAGGTTCAGAGTCAGCCTCGCTGGCTTAAGAGACCCTGTTTCCAAATAAAAAATATAAAATAGGTCTGGGAGTGTAGCCCGGAGATAGAGGCCTTCCAGGAACCCCAGTACCAACAAAAAAAAAAAAAAAAAAAAAAAAAAAAGAAAGGAAAGAAAGCGAATGCCCTTATTCATTTGTTCTCTGAACACTGAAAGTATATGCTATGGACTGAACTGTCTGCCTCTCCCAACTTTATCTGGCGGAACCCTAACTCCCACTTTAATTGTATGGTTGTCCCTTGGTATCTATGTTGGATTGGATCTAGGACCTCCTCTTCCCTCGTGGATATCCAAATCCCCAAATGCTTAACTCCTTTATATAAAACAGCAAAGTATTTGCATATACATCCTCCTATATACTTTAAACCATCCCTGGATGACTTCTAGTACCTAATAAAATGCCTACACATCACTCCATCACATTGAGTCCATGTTGTAACCAGCACCATAGCAAATTCAAGTTTTGCTGTTTGGGAATTTTTAGATTTTTTTTCCCCCCAAGTATTTTGTATCTATGCTTGGTTGGATCTGAGGATGTGGAGTTCATGAAATGGAGGGCTGGCTGTATTTGGAGCTGGGCCTTTGGAAGATAATTAAAGTTAGATGGTTAGAGGTCGTGAGGCCAGGGCCCACATGATGGGATTTGTGCCCTTACAGGAAGAGCCGGTAGAGGTCTCTCTTTTTTGCCACAATCATGCATGGAGGAAAGGCCTTCTGAGCCCCATAAAGCAGTGACCATCTGCAGACCAGGAAGCGAGCCCCAGCAGAACTCAGGCATGCTGCTGGCATTCTGATCTCGGACTTCCAGCCTTCAGAATGTGAGAAGTAAATTTCTGTTGTTTGGGCCACTCCTTGAGTGGCATTTTATTATAGCAGCCCAAGCTGACCCAGACAGTGTGTGATCACATGGTCAGCACTAGGTTTGCTCCACGTATCAGGCAGTGAACAGAGTTTTTGCCTGCATAGGGCTTGTAGTCTAGACAGGGAGGGGAGGCCTTAAGCATACCTGGAAGTAGAGGTACAGGGTGATTAGTTATGAAGGAGAGTAACTGGGACTCATTTGGACTGGCGAAAATGAAGAGGACTTCCTGAGGTTGGAACTATCTACCTGAGACCAAAAGATGACTTGGGGGAAGACAGGCAGAGAGCCGGGGAGAGGGGATTCCAGGTTGGGACAACAGATATGAAGGTCTCAGGTAGGCGCTCAGGTTTGGCAAGAAGCTGACAAGAGAAGATGTCCCCAAGAGGGAGAGAGAAATGACTGGAAGCTGACAGGCAGCAGTTCACATAGGAACAACATCGCCTTTTTTTTCCTTCTTCATAATACTGGGGATGGAACCCAGGGGTATTCTACCTCGGAGCTACACCCCCAGCCCATTTTATTCTTTTTATTTGAAACAGGGTCTCACTAAGTTGCTGAGGGCCTTACTAAGTTGAGACTGGTCGCAAACCTGTGCTCCTCCTGTCTCAGCCTCCCAAGTACTGGCATTACAAACATACATCACCATTTGCAGCAGGAACGTATTCTTAAGAGGTTGGCTTTTTATGCTTAGTGCATTAGGAAGCCATTGAAGGCTTTAAGTGGAGACGTGACTTGGTCCAATTTTCATGTTTAAAAGCGCACTCTGAGTAATGTGAGGATGAGATTAGAGCAATGTCAAATGAAACCTGAGCTGGAGTGAGGGGACTGAGCGTCCATGAAGGCAACAGTGGAGGGAATGGAGAGAAGCATTGGCATTATAGGGCCAGTGGATAGGATGGAGGGGGATGGAGGGGGAAAGAAGGTAAGCCAGTTGGGAACCTGAGACAGGAAGATTGCAAGTCTGAGGCCAGCCTTGCCAACTTAGTGAGACCCTTAGCAACTTAGTGAGAGCCTGCTTTTATTTTTTTAAATGGTACTGGGAATTGAACCCAGGGGCACTATAACTCTGAGCTATAACCCTAATTGTTTTTATTTTTTGTTTTGAAACAGAGTCTCCCTAGCTTGCTGAGAATCTTGCTAAGTTGCTGAGGTTGGTTGGTCTTGAACCTGCAATCCTCCTGTCTCAGTCTTTCAAGTTCTAGGATTACAGGTATGCACCACCATACCTGGCTGAAATCCTGCTTTAAAATAAAAATAAAAAGAGGTGGGGGTATAGCTTGAAGGCAGACTGGTCCTGGGTTAAATCCACAATTCTCCCCTCCCCACCCTGACAAAAATAAAAGAAGGCAGGATACAGGTGCAGCAGCTGGGAAGAAGGGTGAGTTTGACCAGGTGCATCTGGTCTGGTGGGGAGGGGGTTGGAAACATACTCAGTCTGTGTAGAAAGAGGTTAACACAGCAGGCCTGTTTCTGCTGTTCTTGGATTCGCCTGCTTGCAAGGGAGGTCCTTGCTGGTATCTGAGAACTTGGCTTTCAGTGCCCCCCAGTCATTATTAGTTAACTGATAAGATGGGGCTTCCCATGGCTAGACTGTGTGCCAACAATATGACTTAAACTGAATGCCAGTTCTCCTTCTGGGAGTCTGGAATTCTGGTAGCAGTAAGCATAAGGGGCCAGAATGGACAGCCCCTGGACAAACTTCGGGTACCGAGTCTCTGTTGGGCTTCCTTTATCGGAAACATCTCACACATGTTGTTGTATTTTTGTGGTAGGGGAAGAGTGAGCCTGTGTGGCCCTACATGGGAGGGAGATGGCATAAGGAAGGCTCATGAACTCCTGTAGACTCTGTTTGCGCCCTCGCCCCTCATGGTCCAGCTGTATATATGATCATACCATTACAGCAGGTCTCTCCAGAGTACAGCTACAGGCAAGTCCTGTGAGTCCTTCTAGAGAATTTTCAAGTAATAGGGTGTTCTTGGGGGCCTCATACCGCAGCTTTGGTATTTCGGTTTGGGAGTGATCAGCATGTAGATAAACACAGGACCCATGGGAAGAGATAAGATCTGCCAGAAAGGGCACGTAGAACTTCGAGGATTGCCACAGTCAAGGGACAAAGGGAGGGAGGCAGGCAACACAGAAGAGGACCAGGACCCAAACCAGAGGACTGGAGAATGTCTGCTAAGTTTAGCACAAGGTTGTCGATGACTGGCAAGATAGTCCTTCAAGCAGTTGTGTCATTCGGGGTCATGAGGAGAGGAGTGGGTCTTTCAAGTGTGACTGCAGAGGGAGCAGAGAGGTAACACGGGATGTGGGGGGAAAGCGGACATGTCTTTTTTTTTTTTTTTTTTTAAGATGGAAGAAAATGTGATCATTTGTTTTCTCTGTCTGCTGAATAACAGGCTTTAGGCTAGTCTCAGTATTGCAACTCCTGTAATCCCAGTACTTGGGAGGCTGAGAGAGGAGGTTCTCAGGTTCAAGGCTAGTCCTCAGCAACTTAGTGAGACTTTCTTTTAGATAAAAAATAAAAAAGGAGCTGGGCGTGGTGGTGCACGCTTGTAATCCCAGCATTTGGGAGGCAGAGACCAGAGGATTGAGGTTTGAGGACAGCCTCAGCTACTTAGCGAGGCCCTATGCAACTCAGTGAGACCCTGTTTCAAATATAAAAAGACTAGCTGGGCGTGGTGGCGCACGCTTGTAATCCCTGCGCTTGGGAGGCAGAGACAGGAGGATCGCGCAGGTTCGAAGCCAGCTGCGCGCACTGGCTTAAGAGACCCTGTTTCCAAATAAAAATGTAAAAATAGGTCTGGGAGTGTAGCCCAGAGGTAGCAGGGCTTCCAGGAACCCCAGTACCACACACACAAAAAAAAAAACCCAAATATAAAAAGACTAAAAACTAGGGCTGGGGGTGTAGTTCAGAGATAGAATGCCTCTGGGTTCCACCCCTAGTACCACACACACACACACACACACACACACACACACACACACACCATATATATATCCACACACAATAAAAAAAGGGCTGGGGGTATAGTTCAGAGGTAGAATGCCTCTGGGTTCCATTCCCAATACCAAAAAGTGCAGGGGCTGGGGATTGGAGCTTGGAGTTGGAATGCCCCTGAATTTAATACTCAGTACCAATTAAAAATGCAAATGACACACAGTAGGTTACAGGGTTTGACTCACAAGGTGTATGGTCCAACAGCAAAGACAAGAAGGAATCCAATGTGCTGGATGTTTGGAAGGTGAAGTGCATAGCACCTTGGAGGCCTTTAAACTACCCTGAGCATTTATTTGAGGATGACAGTGAAGTTTAATCTGGGGCTCGAAGAATAAGCAGGAATGTGTTGAAGTGGGGAGAGGAGATAGAGAAAAAGGAACATTTTAGGAAGAGGGAAGAATATATGTGAATATCTGGAGGGACAGAAGAGTGAGTACTTTGGAGTAACACGAGGGAGAGTAGAGGTGGCTGCAGAATGGCAGGAGGGAGAGGAGAGGGCACCTTCAATGCTGGTAGGAGGAGCCAGTGATGGGGGGAAGGCTCATCGCTGGGATGAGGTCTTTGATAAGGGTGGAGGGCTGTGGTATCTAGAGGGCCATAGTTTCAACAATAGGAAAATATCCCACCATGTATCAAAAACAGAGGGGGGAAATAACTGATTTTAAAAGGGAGGAATATAGTGAAGCCCTGTTTCAAAATAAAGAATAAACTATAGGGCTGGGGGTATAGTTCAGAGGTAGAATGCTTCTGGGTTCATTCCCCAGTATACACACACACACACAAAGGATGAATCAGGCAAGACCTTGGTACTGGTGATAAAAGATCAATAAAATTCTTGTATAATGGCTTTCACATTCTTGTAGGGCAGTTGCTTTTCTTTTTCCACCCTACCCTATTCCTGTGATCTGGCACATTTGTAGGCTAGGGAATCAGAAGGGTGTCTTTGAAAATTCAACTCAAGATGGAGGATAGCAAGACATCCTTTCGGAAAGCCAGAGATGAGCTTGCTGGAGGCCAAGGTGGACACTGTGGAAAGTCTTTTGCTTCAAACTTTATTTTCTTTGGTCCTGTCCCCTTGAGGGCTTGCCCTCTTCCCTTCTTCAGCCCTGGAGTCTGAAGAGCCAGCTCCATAGAGTAGTGAAACTAGACAGAACTGAATGTCTGGTAAATCATGCCAGAGGCCAAGGTTAGAGTCTGAGCAAGTGGTGGAGACCAGAGCAGTCAACGAGGATGATGGGGTGGAGGAGCTGCACCAGTGGGAGGCTTCATGTTAAGACCCAATGTGCTGTGCCCTTCAGAGGAGCTGAGGAATTACTTTAATAGGTAGAGGAATGTTCTTGTGAAACTTCACCCTTTTATGGACTTGACAGAGATCTGAATATGCTTCTTGAATCCAAAATAAGGTAGAATTGTAATGTTCCATTAGTGAGACTGTGTCTCCTCTTTCTCTGCTATGATAAGGGGTATACTGTGGATTCCACAGAGTAGTATGGGTGAAGTTACCTACTCACAATGAGATGTGGCAGCATCATAAACTTGAGGGAGTGAAGAAAGCAGAAAACCATTCCTGTGTGGACCCAGAGAGAGAGAGAGAGAGAGAGAGAGAGAGAGAGAGAGAGAGAGAGAGAGAGCTGCCCACTTGGGTTGCTGGACAGTTTTCATTGGACGTCGTGACTTTGTAGTGGCATGTCTGTGCTCCATGGAGTGATTCCCCAGTGGTGTGGATTCTGCTCATTAGCATAATGCTAATGAGTATGAGGAGAGAGTTGATGGATCCAGAGAAAGCCAATGGGGCTGGCACCAAAGAATGAGTATATCTCAAAAGAAGGGCCTGTGCTTTGCAAAACATCAGGGTTTCAGTGACATTTGGTGAGCTCTCGCTAACCCTTGAAAATTCGAGAGAGAAGGTATAAATCTCGTGGTGAGTTGTATCCAGGTCTGCAGTGCTGGTCCTCAAGGCCTCACCACCTTAAGGCCCACTCTGGACTTGCCCAACTGAAGAGAATTAAAGGCTTGGGAGGCTGAGACAGGAGTACTGTAGGATCAAGGCCAACCTCAGCAACTTAGTAAGACCCTTAGCAATGCAGTGAAACCCTATTTAAAAAAAAGGAAAAGAAAAAAAAAAGAGAAAAAACAGCTGGGAATGTAGCTTAGAGGTAGAATGCCTCTGAGTTAAATCCCCAGTCTCCTTTCCACCCCCCCCCCCACCAAAAGAAGAGAAGTAAGGTTAGATGGGGAAAGTACGTTTATGGGGGTGTTTAAGGACCTGGGTACCCTGTTGATGAAGAAAGACGTTTAGTGGGAGCTAGTGAAAGATCTGGAAGGATGGGAAGTTGTGGTTGGGGAGTAGGACATTTGAATTTATGACTTCAGAGGTAGAGAAGGTCTGAGTAATCAGCAAGCCAGGAAGTGGTCTTGGGAGGAGCATGGTTGACCTTTGTCATCACTGCGACCCCCTCTTTGATCCAACATGCAGATGGCTTTACTCTCTCCTTTTGGCATCTGATGTATCTCCCTTCCCAACTTCCCTCTCCCCACTTTCTGGTCCAGCAAGAGGAACTCACAGCATCTTTTCTTACTTCCGGAGAAATTTATTCCACATGTGTCTGATTCATTCGCATTTACAGAAACTCAAAATCTCCAGCGTCCAAAAATCCTTTCAACGATTTTTTTCCTTCCCTTTCTTAGAAGCAGGAAGTTGTGTTTGGCTGAGGACAAGCTTTCAGTGCCCCTGGGATGTACAAGATGTTTGGAATGAAGAACGGTGAGACCTGGGGAAGGCTTCTTTGCTTTCTCCTCTCCTGGGGTAAGCGCTTATCTACCAGGGGTAGGCTGGGCAGCTCCTGGGGACGGAAGACTAGCCAGAACTTTGCTGCTTTCCTAGCTGAGCCCAAGGCCTGAGGGAAAGTATGTTCTAAGACAGACAGGTGGCTTTCTCTTTACTTTAGTGTTGCAGTTCAGAATGTACTTGTATATTGGGTGTCATCTCTCTTTTCCCAAACGTTGAGCAGTGGCTAGCAGGAGTCCCTTTATCTGTGTTTGTCCTCTCTCCCAGGGAGTCATGGGTTGGCTAGCACTCAATTTTAAGCAAAACTGACTACTTCCCAGGTGAAGCATTAGAGAAGAAGGAACCAGGAAAACATAGTACAGGTTATAAAGGGACATGCCTATTTTGATAAGGCTGGCCTGGCCATTCCAAAGTATTGACCTACAGAGTAGACAGGTGCTGGTCAAGGGCCACCATGGTATAGACTAGGCATGGGCGTTCCAGTTAAATCACTTTGCTTAGCTAGCACTCCAGTTGCTAGCTCCTCTTGTCATAACCTTGATTGTTTAGAAGCTCCCTCCCTCCCTCCCTCCCTCCCTCCCTCCCTCCCTCCCTTCCTTCCCTCCCTCTCCTCCTTCCTTGCCTCCTCTTCTTCCGTTTCCACTTCATGGTGTAGGCACTCATGCTAGGCACCTGCTCCACCCCTGAGATACACTCTCAGTTGCCTAAAGTTGTTCCCTATGCAAGGTAAATGACCAGAGTATTTGCTCTTTTAATGATCACCCACATTGAGCCAGCAAAAATGTCAGCTTAAATGGGTGCCTTCTCTCTCTTTCATGTCCCATACGCAGCTTTCCCACAGCTGCAAGCTCAGCCAGGGGACCACCAATGGGGAGATGTGCTGTGCTGGAGGAGAGCTTCCTCATAAGGACGTACTGTCCTTTAGCCACGGCCACCAAAGGAGAGCAAATCCTGCTTATATTTCTCAAGGATAGAAGTTTCGTCCCTCATTTCTTCTGCTTTCTGTCCTAGCACACTGGATGATGTATTTCTCAGGACCTTGTAGTAGTAGTGAGTTTGACAAATGGCAGAGTTACTGGTGGGGACTGCTGGGCAGGGATATGTATCTCTTCACTTGCAGAATTCTCTCCCTAAACTTGTAAAATCCTCTGGTCAACTACAGGGGAATAAAAGGCAGAGAACAAACCCCAGACAAGAATTTACTTAGTGTGTGTGTGTGTGTGTGTGTGTGTGTGTGTGTGTGTGTGTGTTACTAGCGATTGAATCCTGGGGCATTCAGCTTTTGAGCTATACACTTGACTCTTTTAAGAAATTTTTGTTTTGAAACAAGGTCTCATTGAGAGTCTTGCTATGCTGCTGAGGCTGGTTTTGAATTTGGAATTCTGTTGTTTCAGTCTCTACAAGTACTGGGATTATAGCCATGGCTCACCACACCCATGGATTCACCTATTTTAAGGATGAAAAGTTAGAAATGGCCAGGTGTTGCCGGGCGTGGTGGCGCACGCTTGTAATCCCCGAGCTTGGGAGGCAGAGACAGGAGGATTGCTCAGGTTCGAAGCCAGCCATGCTGGCTTAAGAGACCCTGTTTCCAAATTTAAAAAAATATAAAAAAATAGGTCTGAGCCGGGTGTGGTGGTGCACGCTTGTAATCCCTGCACTTGGGAGGCAGAGACAGGAGGATTGTGCAGGTTCGAAGCCAGCCGCGCGTGCTGGCTTAGGAGACCGTTTCCAAATAAAAATGTAAAAATAGGTCTGGGAGTGTAGCCCAGAGGTAGAAGGGCTTCCAGGAACCCCAGTACCACCAAAAAATAAAAAATAAAAAAATAGGTCTGGGAGTGTAACCCGGGTAGAAGGGTTTCCAGGAACCCCAGTACCACCAAAAAGAAAAGAAAAGAAAAGAAATGGCCAGGTGTGGTGGCTCATGCTTGTAATCTCAGTATTTGGGAGGCTGAGAGGAGGATCATAAGTTCAAGATCAGCTTTGCCAACTTAGTGAGATCCTGTTTCAAAATAAAATGGTCTGGGGGTAGCTGGGCATGATGGCACATGCCTATGATCCTAGTACTTGGGAGACTGAAACAGGAGGATTGCCGGTTTGAGGACATCCTCAGCAAGTAGGGAGACTCTCATCAACCTCACAAAACCCTGTTTCAAAAAAGGGGGAGGGGCTTAGAGGTGAAGCTCAGTGGTAGAGTGCCCCTGTATTCAATTCCCAATACCACCACCACACACAGGAAAGAAAGCAAGAAAGAAAGAAAGAAAGCAAGAAAGAAAGAAAGAAAGAAAGAAAGAAAGAAAGAAAGAAAGAAAGAAAGAAAGGAAGAAAGGAAGAAAGAAAGGAAGAAAGGAAGAAAGAAAGAAAGAAAGGAAGAAAGAAAGAAGAGTTGGAGCCCAGGGTGGTAGCATACACTGTAATCTGGACTTGGGAGGCTGAGACAGGAAGATCGCAGGTTCACAGCCAGCCTCAGCTACTTAGTGAGATCCTGTTGCAAAATAAAGAATAATAAATAGGGCTGAGGAAGTAACTCAGAGATAGAATGTCCCCCCGGTTCAATTCCCATTACCTGAAAAAAAAAAAAGTTAGAAATGAACCTTGATGCTACTGTAGCACTTTTGAAATATTTCTGGCAGCTGCTTGGAGGATCTGGACATGGATCCAGATCAATGTCCAATGTAGATCAATGTGAGTCAGGGCCTAAGAGACCTCCATTAGAAGGTACCAGCACAAGTTTCCATCAGGAGCCTTAACTGGAAAATGCAAACTCTTAGCAGAGGAAATATAGTCTTTCCTTCTGTGGGTTAAGGGGGTGGTTGTGGTTGGCCAGGGCAAACAATGGTGTGGTCTCCCTCGGCAGCTCTGTTCTGAGTCCCTGAGCTGCAGCTGTTGAATTTCCAGACACAAACAAGTATGCGTTCTGTGAGCCTTGCCGAGCCCACACAGCAAGGGAGAGCCAAGCTGGATTCCATTCTGCTATGCACATCGGCAGCTTCGTTGCCAGCTGAACTCCAGGGCAAAAGCTGTGTCTGGTCATGATGCAGGCAGTGGGGATGGCACAGCTGGCTTCACATGGCGGACACACTTGCCCTTGCTTATTTGGGGGGAGAATGAGAAATGGAAGGAGATGAAGACTCGCAGAGACATTCGTTGGCCTCAACAAAACTGGGGCACAACAAGGAAAAATTTGCTTTTACTAGTGGTCAACAATATGCCTGTGTGTGTGTGTGTGTGTGTGTGTGTGTGTGTGTGTGTGTGTGTATGTTTAGGTAAGCCTGGCCTGCCACTCACTAAACAGATGAAGGAGACAGGGAAAAGCAGCCGACTTGGTGTCAGCTGCCACCATGTAGAGACTAGCTAAGGGACAACAGGGGCTGAAATCCCATTGGCCACCTTTGTCCCCTGAGGATTGAGTCCTCATCTATACCAGGGCTCCATCTAGCAACTTCTCTGCCCCTGTCTCCATGTCTTCAGAGAAAATTGAAGGGAAGGTCAAAGGGGTCAGAGGAAGATGCAAATTTAGGCATTTTTTCTGCTTTTGCTAGAATGCCATTTCTTGTTGTATATTTCTTTACACCCATTCAAAACCAAGGACTAAGTTTCCTATATAGAGGACAAGAACCAGGTCGTTCTTCTGAGCCATAAGACAGAAGAGGAGATATGGGCAGGAGAGGGGATTTTGGAAGCTCTCAGGTAGACTTTGTGTACCTTGAGGAGAATGCCATTCTGGGTACAGGGCTCACTGGGACAGTTCCAAGTTGCTTAGACCAAATGAGTTGTGAGATGTGGGTGAAATTTGGTACAGGTCAGGTAGACAGCAGGCGCTGAAGCCATTGAGATGATGTTACCTAGACATATTAGGATTCCTGAGATACTAAGAGGATCTTGTGCTCTTGGTGTACATAAAATGAGGCAGAATAGCTTGTAAAAGTGATGATGGGGCAGCTCATGAGTTGAATAGGATTTTTTTTTTTTTGTAAGAATAATGAGCACAGCCAGGCGAGGTGACACATGCCTGTAATCACACTGAGAGGATGAGATTGGAGGATTCCAGGTTTGAGGATAGCCTCCACAACTTAGTGAGCCCCTCAGAAAGTTATCGAGACTGTTTCAAAATAAAAAGTAAAAATTATAGCTTGGAGGTAGACTGCCTTGGGATTCTATCCCCAGTACTGCAAAATAAATAAAAAAAGGATGGAGGTGTGGCTCAATGGTAGAATGCCCCTGGGACCCGTCTCCAGTACAAGTCCAGAGGCACTGTATTACCACTGTGAGCCCTGAACTAAAATTTCTTGTAGCACAGGGGTTCTCAAAGTGTGGTCCCCAAACTAGCAGCCCCCATCTCACCTGGAACTTGTCAGAAATACAGATCTTCAGACCAACTTCTGTCCCACTGGATTTAACCCCCCAGGGGTGGGACTCACCAATCTGTGCTTAAGCCCCTGATGCCCACTGACACGAGAGCCACTTGTCCAGATCATGCCAATGAACAGTTGCCCAGATGAGCTGGATTCAGCGGGCTTGTTAGAACCTGAAGCAGTCGCCATCTTCCTGAAGGTCTGAGGAGACTTGGGCCAGGCGCCAGCTGCCCTGCGTGCACTCCAGGAGAGCTGACCTAGCTTTAACTCTTATCTTTGGGCGCTGGATCCTCTGCCCTTTCTCAAGAAAAGAATAAACCAGACCAGACCACTGTGTTGGCATAAGATCACACTTTAGTTCAGAGACACATTGGCATAAATACTTGAAAAGTGTCCACTCTGGCACGTGATAGCCTGGGAACACGAGGCTCTCCGCAACCCTGCAGTGGACCCTGTGACTCTCTAGACAACGAATTTTAATACTGACGACAGTCATGGTCATTTCCAAAGACATCTTGAGTGCAACTACAAAGCTGGCTCTGACATTTGCCATGACTCCTTGCCCCACATCGTTCTTGTGTTCATTTTTCCCCTTTGAGGTAGATTATTTATCGGGGAAACCAAATAGAACAAAATATATATATTTTTCATTTAACCTTGCTAGTCCTTTGCAAACAGACTGGCTCTGAGTCTCCTGTTTGAATCAATAAGCGCACTTTTACCCTTTTAACCTATGCCCTCTGAACCTGAGCAAAGGTTCAGCCCACTAGACAGTTGACTTAGGATCTGTCATCTCCGTCCCCTTATGATTTCAGGCAGTATCCAAAGGGCTGTGGCAAAAGAAGGCCTGGACAGGCTATGCCACCTTGCTACTCAGGGTCACCATAGTGGGGACCCTTGTCTATACCCCAGCACCCCAAGTCCATGAGCACAAGACACTTCCCTGAGATGGGATCACAGGGGACATGGCTGGCTTTCACACGGCTTGGCATCCTCAGGTTTTAAAGCTTTGCTGCAGGTGGCAGAGGCCTGGCCTGAGGGGTCCCTGCATTCCACAGTCCGCCGCTGCCAACCAGCTCCGCAGGTGCTGGAGCACTCAGACCAGTCCCCCAGTACCCACTGCGTATGGAGCAGCGGCTGGATGATGTTGGTGGTTGCTCTCTCTTTGCTGTTCTGTCCGCTGAAGTCCATGTTATTTGGAACAAAAAAGGTATATTTGACTTTGGGGGGGAAGACCTCACCGGGCACAGTGAGGAGCTGCACTATCAGAGGCTCAGGCAAAGGCCGGAAGCTCTGCAGCCGCTCCAGGGTGGCAATGGAGCCGCTGTACTTTAGGACGGTCCCCTTCACCAAGATGTCCTGCTCTATGGCAGAGATGGACAGGTTGCCATTGAGCAGGTACTGCCCGTCGGAGGTCCTCAGAGCCAGGTAGTTGCCGTCATTCTGGACCCCTGGGTGGCTCCGCTGTTTCACATCAATGTTTGTGGCGCCAGCTGGGATGGTGATGATGTCACTGTAGCCAAAACTAGGATAGGGATGGAAAGACATTGTTAGGACTGTTGGCTACCCAGCCTGGGTCCCCTGGGTGCCCTGGAGACTAAGTGGGCACTCAAGTCCTCAGGGAGGTGGACAAACAACTAGCCAATAATGAAGTGATTTCCCCACAGTTCTAAATAAATTCCCCATCGAGATAGATGGGAATGTCTCATATGCTGCGGTTTTCAAGGGTTTTGCTTCGTCTGGCGCAAATGGTTGAGTTGAGGTATCTTAACAACAACACGGAGAGGAGAGGAAAGCCCAGAGCATTTGAAAAGCCGTGCTGGTTCAAGTAAATACGCAACCATGGCTCAAATGAGATCTCAAATATTTTTAGCTACTTGTACTGGATAAAACCAGGGTTGGCCACCTCCACACCCAGACCTCAAGTCCATGTGGAAAAATCTGATTCCTTTATCTATTCCAGAACTGACTAAGATGGAAGTCCCACACCACCTCTTGGAGTCAACCAGCAACTAGTATTTGGTTACTGTGCACTTAGGGCAGGATCTCAGGATGGTGGTGGTGGGGTGGGGATGGTAAAGCCTGCTGCTTGGAGCCACTTTCTGGGTTGCCCAGATACCATGAGTACTGAGCTTCTGCAGTGAAGGATGCTGTTTTGGGGAAATATCCCAGGTCCCTTATAGGCATAGGAGTTTGTGAAGGATGGAGAATGCTTAGTCCTTTGTTTTCCTCTGGAGACTGTGTTAAATAGGCTGGGAAGAAAGTGAAGAGTACTGAGGAGGATAGTCACTCAGCTTCTTTATTAGTCTTGCTGTGGTCCCATCTGGAGCTGGCTGCTTAGCCTAGGGTTATGAAAGAATCCTATGTCTATCTTGAAAAATAAAGGACCCAGGATCTGAATAGCTTTCCCCTTTATATCCTTTGAGCTTAAATGTGAAAACCTTTCTCAGCTGTCTGCTATGAGTTAGTTCTATTCTTTGAGGCTGATGAGATGAAGAAAAAAATATACATGTATTATATATAACATATATGTAATATATTATGCAGAGAAAATGAGTGACTATGGAAAGGATGGAGCAAACAAGCATCAATAGGTAGAATAATAACAAGTGAATATTTTTTATAAGCTTGGAAGATCTGCAGGTAGGATGGGGGAAGAGCTTGGATGCTCACATAACTTCCAGAAAAACATGTATGTATCAGATGCCAGAGTGACATAGTGTAGCCTGTACACCTGGCCTTGCCCTTATTCTCTAGGAAGAACATAGAATGGCAGAAAGCAAATTCATGGAGGACTTAAGGAATCTCAAGTTCCCTGCCAGGTGTGGTGGCACATGCCTATCATCCCAGTACTTGGGAAGCTGAGACCTGAAGATCACAAGTTCGAGGCTGGCCTGGCAACTTAGCAAAACCTTGTTTCAAAATAAAAAACAAAAGGCAAGCATGGTAGCACATGCTTGTAATCTCAGCATTTGGGAGGCTGAGACAGGAAGATCACAGTTCGCAGATAGCCTCATCTACTTAGTGAGGTTCTTTGCAACTCAGTGAGATTCTGTTTTTTTTGTTTGTTTGTTTTTGTTTGTTTTTGGTGGAGGTGCCGGGGATTGAACCCCGGGGCCTCGTGCAGAGATTCTGTTTTAAAATAAAGAATAAAAAATAGGGCTGTGTGTAGCTCAGAGGTATAATGCCCCTGGGTTCCATCCCCAGTTCAAAACAAAAACAAATAAACAACCCCCCCCCAGAAAAACAAGAACAAAACCAAAAACTGGGTATTGGGCACATGCTTGTAATTCCAGCATTTGGGAGTCTGAGATAGAAGGATTGTGGTTCCCAGACAGCCTCAGCTACTTAGTGAGGCCCTTTGCAACTCAGTGAGACCCTGTTTCAAAATAAAGAAGAATAAAATATAGACCTGGGGATATAGGTCAGAGGTAGAATGCTCCTGGGTTTCATCCCCAGTATCACAAAAAAAAAAAAAAAAGGAGTTGAGTGTGGTGATGGACACCTGTAATCCCAGTACTTGGGAGGCTGGGTTAGGAGGATCACAGTTTTGTGGCTGCCTCAGCAACCTTGCAAGGCCCTTTGCAACTTATTGAGACCCTGTTCTGATATATAAAAAAATAATAAAATAGGGCTGGGGATGTGGCTCAGAGGTAGAATGCCTCTGCATTTGATCTCCAGAATCTATCTCTCTCTCTCTCTCTCTCTCTCTCTCTCTCTCTCTCTCTCTCTCTCTCTCTCTCTCTCTCTCTCTCTCTCACACACACACACACACACACACACACACACACACATAAATTGGGGGGGGGTAGCTCAGAAGTAGAGTGTCCCTTGGTTTAACCTTCTGTACTAAATGAATGTATGAATGAATGAAGGAGTAAATAAATAAAACCCAGGTTCTCTTTTTGGGTATTGTTACCCATCAATGTGATATTAGAAGAGTTAATCTTTTTCTGCCTTACTTTCTTCATCTGTAACATGGAGAATAATAGTACTGGCCTTGCCCACCTCATAGACTTATTTTAGGAATCAAATGAGGTCATGGAAGTCAAGGACTTTGGCAAACACTAGGAGCTTTATGAAGATAGGGCATGCAGATGTTTGGAAAGTGTTCTGAGTAGGCCACCGAGGCTACTCCTTTGTACCCCCTTCTCTGAAGATCCATCTAAAGAGGGAACAGACCTTGACAGGGAGAGACATCCTTCCCATCACGGAAGCCTGGAGGAGCTGTCTTCTGGCAAAGGCCCATGTTACTCAGCACAGCCCTCCTGTCGACTAACTCGGAGCCGATACATCCTATCTATGGGGCTCTGGCTCTAGTAAAATAATGGCTACCCTGGGTTCCACCCTTTCTATGACTAGACGCTGTGCTAGGCACTCCACGCATCCCATCTCACAGCCTCCTTACAGTGACTCTGAGATAGATGACTGCTGGCTCTCTACAGGGAAACTGAAACTCAAAGTGTTTAAATAACTTGTCCGATCTACGGAGCTATTAAGTAGCAGCCACAATTTAAAGTTGGGGCAATCAGAGTCCAAAGCTTGGTATGTTCTTCTGCCAAGGTATGACCACTAGGGATACTTACTTGGAGGGGGTGAAGGAACCAGAGACCTTCCTGCATGAGTTGCCTTTGCCCCCACACACCCCACATTTGTCCAGCTTCTTTGGTGAATCCAATACATGGTCACAGCCTGCCTTGACACACTGGCCTCGGACACAGATGGCCAGACTCTCTGGACCACACAGGGTACCATCGACCACCTGGAAAAGGAGAGGAGAGGGTGTGTGGAGTGCAGAAGCAGCCCACAGGTGGGGCAGCATGGGCGGCCTTCCTCCCCATCTCTGACCAGGTCCCAGGAGGATTCTCACCTTGGCTTCAAACACTTTGAACTCACTCCTCCCTCGAGCTCGGCAGAACAATTTGCAGCGGTCCCGAGGAGACACCCCTGAGTATTTGGGGACCCACTGCAGGAGATTCCCATCGAGGTCAGTATAGTTGTAGGCGTTATATTTCTCACACTGCTGTTCCCTGAAGCTTTTCCCTATAAAGAGTAGGAAATGGTGTGGAGATAATAGAGCTACTAAGATAAACAGGACCCAGATGGAGAAATTCAAGGCCCCTTTCATCCTCTACAGAAGGACCCAACATTCTTAGACACACCCTGACCTAGATGCAGGAGTGACCCTTACTCAAAGGAGCAATGTAAAGCCACCAGGCCTGGTGCTGGCCTTTCTAGGATAAATAGCCTTTCTATTTGGGAAATATATTCATTCTATTTTGCAGATGAACAAACTTAAGTGGGAATAGGGAACAATTCAGGAAGCATGGAAGGTACAGAATAATGCATGGAGCTATATTTTCAGGGCTTTGTTAATGGTCCTCTGTCTTCATTTCCTTGGTGACACTTGACACGGGGCTAAGAACTCCTCAACCTGCATTTCTAGCTCTGATACTACATCCCACTTTCTGCAATTCTGGGTGTTTATGAGAGAGAGCTCCAGTTGCATGTACGGCCATTTCCTCCAGCTCAGCAACGCCCAGCGCCATCTGGTCCTTCTACCAAATGGCTTGATTTTCATTTGATGACACTATCGTATTCTAGTCTGTGACTGGCACTCTAGAGTCTCCTGAGCATTGGAGCATCTCTATCTGTTATTTCCAATCTGTCACACACTCCTCCACTTTATGTAGGCCAATTTGTGATAGAAAATGCCTGCCTGCCATTCTGACTACCCCAACCAGCCTCTGTGTTTCCTGCAGGACAGGCATCCAGCCTCCTGTACGGCCTGCCTTTCCTTCCTCCTGCCTCACACTGCCTGCAACCAGTCCATTTGAAATAAGATGTGGGCATTTCTTCCTGCACTTGATGAAATTAGACCTGCTTTTTCTGCTGCAGTTCTCCACCCTAGCTGTGCACTTGAGTGGCCTATGGAGACTTCCAAACACCGACATGTTGTCTGGAACCTCTGAGGTTCTGAGTCCATAGAGTGGAGGGGGTCTGGGCTGTATTTAGAAAAACTTCCAGGTAACCTGTTGAGACAGTCATCACAGACAATCTCTGGAGGTTTTCTCAGCCTTCCAGGACCTTTGTGATCTGGTCTTGATGTGCTGATCATTTTTGGTACATCTCATACCTAGCCTCTATCTCAGTCCTCTGGACTCTCCTATGTCCACACTCCCACTTGAAACTTCTGCCTTGCACAGACTTTTCCTTTCTCAGAGCTCCTTCCAAGCCTCAGAGGTTAAGCTTTCATTGCTGTGTGAAGAGGTTTGGGTCTCTAATCAGAATGTAAGCCTCTTGAGGAAAGAGATCAGGCCTTGTATATTTTTCCATATAATTTTTTAACATCTATTATAGTTCTGGAGAGAAAAGAGTACTAAAAAATATTTGATTGAACCAGGCATGGCAATGCACTCCTGTAATACCAGTACTTAGAAGTTTGAGATAGGAGGATCACAGGTTTGAGGCCAGCCGCAACAATTTAGCAAAGTCCTCAGCAACTTGTTGAGATTCTGTTTCAAAATTTAAATGAAATAGTGCTGGTGTGTGGCTCAGAGGTAGAATACCCCTGGGTTTAATCCCCAGTACACACACACACACACACACACACACACACACACAGGGACACAACTTGACTGAAATCATGCTGTCACCTCTCATCTGTGCTTACCTGGCACCTTCGATTCATTTCCCCCGCCTTCCCTAGCAGCATCTCAGCCCATCTGCCAGGCAAACTCGCAACTTCAGAGCAAAGTTCTAGAGCCTCATGTTACTGCTGATCCTTCTCATCTTGCAGAGCCTACATATTCCTCTCTTAGACCTTAATCCAATGCCAGGTGTCTTGGTGCGTGGACGAGTATCCCAAAACTCTGCCTGTCTTTTTGGGTCTGCCAGTACTTATCTGGAGCTAATGGGGATCTGGATGGGACAATGGGGAAAAAAGTCCAAGGATTTCCTTTCATAAGATCGCTGCTGCCCTTTGTCACCTCTAAGTTAAAGTGCGTGTTTTCTAGCACATTCTGTGGGAAAATATGTCAGGGGCAGGTAGAGGTAGTATTGCTTCCTGGGAAGGTTCTGTCAGGCGGTTGCCATGGCCCCAAGGGAAGAGGGCCAACTCTTCTCAGCAGCAGTGCACACAGGAATCAGATTAGAACTCTTCCCTCCTCTCTGGGTTGAGTGTTGGTTGAGAGACCTTGGAGATTTGGCTGTGACACTTGCTTTGGTTGGAAAACACTCCCATTTTGTGCACAGATGAGGGCTCAGATACCTCCAAGAGGATTGTTATCCTAGACATCAACCCCTCTGTGTGTTGGTCAGGAGTGACATTCTCTGTCTCCCCATATTGGAGGTTCAGGGCAATCTCTCTTTTGACTTTTCCAGCTCCTCTCCACAGTGAGAGCTGTCCTGGGTCCCTGAGAGCCACTCCCAAGCAGAGCCCATTTTAGTCTGAATCTTGGGCTCAACTCTGCACCCTAGGAGACCCACCCTTCTCCCTCTGGGGATCTGTTTCATCAAAAACAGCAGCTGCTTTGGCAGGTGCAGCCCTAAGTGGTGATTACCATCAGGGGGGCATTCCTCCATGTGGCATGACTGGTACTTGGTTCTCCGACCTAGGCAGTATCTTCCTCCGTTCTGAGGCTCAGGGTCCTTGCACTCACGGTGTGAAAACTGCACTCCTCCTCCGCAGGTCCGGGAGCATTCTCCCCAGGCTCCCCATGGGGCCCAGCCTCCATCCACCACAGCCTGCAGTGCACACACACACACACCACAGAGTCAGGAGCAAAGGCGAGGAGCTTTAGTCATTGGCGCAAGCTGGTGGCCAGGGGCATGGCTTCCTTGTCTAGGTAAACTACTTTAATCATTTGTTTACTGACTGTGTGGGTAGCTTGGCTTAGCTTTGTGAACAGAGAGGCCATGCTGGGCCCACTCCCAGCTTACTGCTTGGTGTCTAAAACAGTGCCTTGCCTTGGTCATGAGCCCAAGAGAATACTTGTTGAGTGAGTAAAAGAGCCTTTCGTGGGAATCAGGTTGGGTCCGATGCAGTGGCTCTCCACTGGACCACATTCAGTCCTCTGGGAGACATTTGGCAAGGTTTGGAGACACTGTGTTTGCCCAAGCAGGGGAAGGGAGATGCTACTGGCATCTAAAGGGTTGAGATGGTGCTCAGGTTGGTGCTCAGTATCCACCAGCGTACATACCCCACAATAAAGACTGATCCAGCCCCAAATGTCACTAGTGCTAAGGTTGAGAAATCCTTGTCTAGAAGAGTAGTCGCTGAGGTGTTGTTCTTCATCTACCAGCTACTGGGAATAAAATGAATACCTGCCAGGTTTACAACTGACTTATGTGAACAAAGTTCCCCCTCCCCCGAAGGTTCATAGACAGTTCAAAATAAAAAAAATTTTTAACATATTATAAAAGTAATGTTTGCACATATAAAAATGATAAAAAAGAAAGGTATACTTAAATAAAAACAACAATTCCATTATCCAGGTAAAGCCATAGACATGATTTTCATCAATATCCTTTCATAGTTTTGCTCTGAATCATAAAGATGTGGTGCTTTCATTTTACAGAGATGCTCCTAGATACGTACATTATTTAGTGATCTGCCTTTCTGACTTAAAAGTAGATGACGACCGTCATCATGTCGCATTCTCTCTGCATTTAGCTGGGCTCTGCTTCTGAAGGTGGGTGGATCCACCTCCCTCTTCTCCCTTCATTAATTGAGGAGAGAATGAATGGGGAGGCTGGGAGGTGGCTGAGCATCTGAATCCATGAGTCCTGCATGGCTCAGGCTTAGGACGAGAGTGTGTGGTTTATGCAGCACCAGAAGGCTGCTGGGGGTCAGTGCAAAAGTCACGCCACTGAGGATAGCCCTGGGGACCGTGGTTGGGCCATCCTGGCAATTCTGTGCTGGGCAGGGACCAGGCTGCTAAAAACAGCGGATGCTGTTTCATCATGATGGCTCTGTGACTCGCGTTTTGGATGTATTAAGAACAGGGCAAAGGAGTGAATCATTAAAAACCCTCATTGGCATGGCCTTGGTTTTTCGTGTAAGTTTCCTTTTACTGGGCCAAGTTTTCTTTGCCTGGTCAGAGGTGGCTCTGATCTCTTCTCCCCTCCTCCTCTTGGAGTATGGAATTCCACAATTACTCTCATTCCCCTGACCTCTAAGTAGGAATTCAGCTCAATGTGGGTAGCCTATGAGCACTTTTCACTCAATCCTTGATGAAATGTTCCTACCTCACGTCACTCTCCATTTATAATGGAGTTCATACAGACTGCCCTTACTGAGAGCCTACCTTCTGGTTTTCACACCTCTCACTAGTCTGTGCAAGTCTGCAATTTGGTTCCAGTGCAGTGCAAGCAAGGAGCTACCTAACTGCCCGGAGCAATGGTAACATTCCATTGACTACGGGTACATACACTTTGGTTTCTTTGTTCCAAGATGAGTGATTTTTTACATGTTGTACTGCCAGATGGTTCACATGTTGTATAGCCAGATGTAGTGGCTCATGCCTGTAATCCCAGTACTTGGGAGGCTGAGACAGGAGGATTGTAAGTTCAAGAACAGTTTCAGCAAGTATTGAGACTCATCAACTTAGTGAGACCCAGTTTCAATAATAAAAATAAAATAGTACTGGGGTTGTAGCTTGCAGGTAGAATGCCCCTGGGTTCAATCCCCAGTACCGTACACACATACACACACATAAAAGAAAGAAAGAAAAAATATGTCCTGACCTTCGACTGTGAAAACAATCCTACCCTGCTTCTCCGTCCCTGCCTGCCTCTTCTTCCCTCTCACCTTGGGCTTCTCTGCTTCTTCCTTGGACAGACAGCTGCCATCCAAGCACATGTGCTCAGGTCCGCAGGGGGTACCGTCAGCCCAGGGAAGACTGCCATTCTTCGTGCGGCAAAGGGGCTCTTCACCATCCCTGTGGCACCAAAGCTGGGCACAGATGTCCTGGGCAGGGGTGTTGGGGCAGTGGTGGAAATCCAGGCCAAAGATCTGCTTGCACTGTTGGTCCAGCTCATAGAGGGCTTTGCTCCCTGGGAGGTCAGTGGGGAGGGGCAACCCCGAGGTGGGGGTATCCAGGAGACAGTCCCCTGAGGAGGAAGGAAGCCCAGTAAGAACAAGGGGCGGGGCCTCCCTCTCAGGTCTCCATGGTGTCCCTAGGATACCCAAACTCCACGTGATGATGTTTAAGATCCAGGCAGCATGGTTTCCTTGACCTCAATCTAAGTACTGTCCACAATCTTATCCACGCAAAGCATGGCTGATTTTGACTAACTATAGCAAAGGCTTTTTCAGAACTGACTTTCTCTTGCTTTCTGGAACATCTAAGATGCATTCCCTGTGACACTCAGTGTGGATATAGTAAATGCCGGCTAATAGTACCATTAATCCACATCTCAAATAACTGAGGATATAAAAATACTCTTAATGACTGTACAATTATTCTACATCTCAATATAATTTGAGATATAAATATACTCTTAATGACCATGACATGCCAATACAACTCAAGTATTGAAGAGTGGATGATCTACTATTTATTTATTTAGGTTGTGAATTCAGGTACATTCTACCTTTGAGCTATACTACAAGTCTTTTCTTATTATTTTTAAAATTTTGAAAAAGGATCTTGCTTAGTTGCTGAGGCTAGATTTGAATCTGCAATCCTCCTGCCTCAGCCTCCCAAGTGCTGGGATAACGGGCATGCGCCACCGTGCCCGGTGATGATCTACTATTTTTCCATCACCTGAGTGCCAGCTGACTTCAACGAGAAGAATCTATAATATATGGCTTCACTGCTTTACTCAACAGTTAAACTGTTTTTGCCAGGCTCCTGACCCCTCACTTCTTGCCCTCGCAGGACCTGTGCACTGCTTCTTTGTCATTTCTGAGCTACCATAGGATCCATCACTCCAGCTTGGAACATTCTCTTCTCTTTACTACAAACATTCTTCCATTCCTTTAAGCTCTGTTCCAACCTCTTCCAGATAACCTTCTGAGACCGATTCCACCTGCTCTGACGAATAAATCTGTTAGCCCAGAACTCAGCCTATAGGGAGATGGGGTAAGGATGAGCAGTTGGGGGGTGCTTAGAATGCCTTTCTAGAATGGCCAGCTCTGAATCTAGCTGCACCCTGTGAGCCTTGTGAAAAAGCACAGCTGCCAGGAGTCCCCGGTCAGTGCAGGTGCCATGAGCGGTCAGGAGACTGCCCCCCACCCCTGGGCAGCTGGGCCAGGAGAAGCAGAAAGGGAGTCAGTGGTGCCTACCGTGGCCATCGTCCAGGAGCTCAGTGAGGTACATGGCGCTGCAGGGAGACCAGGGCAGTGTCTTGTTCAGGTGGACAAAGAGTGGAGCCATCATGTGATGCTTGCCCAGGGGCCCAAAGAGCCTTGCGCAGGGCTTGGAGTCATCATGGGGCATGCTGAGAACGTGCCCTGGAGAAGCAGAGAGCAAGTGGGCCATTCTACCCTGTCACCCCCTGCCCCTTTCCAGCTGCCCTGCCCCCGCTCTAGCGCCCCCAAGTGGCCAGAAGTGGTGCTGGCCTCAGCAGTGCTACCTGGGTACCACGTCCTCAAGGGACCCTTTACACCTTGACTCCCTGAAGATTTTTGTTTCAGGCCTCATCTGGGCTTTTTTCAGCTGACTGAAGAACATGGTTCCCCTTTATTTTCTGCCCCTGCCCGTCTGAAATTCCCATTCGCCACACCATCTGTTGTCTAACATCCTCACAGCTAACCTCAGCTTATACATAGCATTGGGACTACCTGAACATTTGTTTCAGGGGCTGGCATTTTCTACGTGACTTTGGATGATTTGAATGTTGGGATCTTATGCTCAGGGTGGGAGTGCAGTGAAAATAACAATCACACGTCTGCGTGCATATGACCCCTCCGTGGGACTTAGGAGGCGATAATGGTTAAGTGTGATGGCTGGATCGGGGCAACTCTGAACTTAGAAAAAGCGTTCCTTCTGACATGGTGACACAGCTTGGGCAAGGTGAATCTTACCTAGTTCATGGGCCAGAGTGTAGGCTGCCTGGAGTCCTTCATCCTCGATCACGGAGCAGCTCTTGTTGGGGTCGCAGATTGTGCCGATATCCGCCACACCCAGAGTGTCGCACATCCCCTCCTTCCCACAGAAGTTCTGCTTGGCAGAGAGAGCCCACTAGTGATTGTGTGCCGGTGGGCAGCAGCCAAGGGGTCAAAGGGAGGAGCCAGCTGCATGTGGCATTTCCCACTGAGCTTCGTGGAACTCTCAGCTGATGTCAGCCTGAGCATGACCTGTGTTCACTGAGCTTTTGTTTCTTTTCTTTTTTGTGATTCTGAGGGTTAAACCCATGCACATTCTACAGCTGAGCTAAACCCCCAGCCCTATTTTATTTTTATTCTGAAGTAGGGTCCTGCTAGGTTGATGCGAATCTCACTACTTGCTGAGGCTCCTCACACCTGCAATCCTGTCTCAGCCTCCTAAGTACTGGGGTTACAAGTGTGCGCCACAGGAGTAGGTGGTGGCAGGAGGGTTTCATGTGTCTGGATATCCTACCTTGTGGCCCTGGATTATTGGGTTTTTCTGTCTTCATTATGATTAAGTTAGTTCACCCATTTTCTGTCTTTCTAACTTGGAAGGTGATCTGTAACATTTACTTTTGTTACAGCATAAAGTTGGGCATGGTGGCATATGCCTGTTATCACAGCCACTTGGGAGGCTGAGGCAGGAGGATAACAAGTTCTAGGCTAGCCTGGGCAATTTAGTGAGCCCTTGTTTCTAAAATAAATAAATAAATAAATAAATAAATAAAAAGGGTTGGAGTATAGCTCAATAGCATAGCTTATTTACCATGCACAAGGCCCTGGGTTCAGTCCATTGTATCATAGACAATAGGAACAATAACAACAAAACTATACACAATACACACACACACAGCTGTCGAGAGGGATTTCTGACTGACAGAGGACAGAAAAGTCTGTATGAAATGAACTATTCTCATAAGAAATGCTGTTTATAAATTAGGCATGGTGGCACAACCTATATCCCAGTACTTAGGAGGCTGAAACAGAAGGATTGCAGGTTCAAGACCAGCCTTAGCAACTTTTTAAGACCCTCAGCAACTTAGTGACACCCCATTGCAAAAAAAAAGAAAAGAAAAAAAAGAAAAAAAGAGAATGAATGCCAGGTGTGGTGGCGCACACTTGTAATCCCGGCATTTGGGAGGCTGAGACAGGAGGATCACAGTTTGCGGACAGCCTCAACTACTTAGTGATGTGAATGCCAGGTGTGGTGTCGCACACTTGTAATCCCGGCATTTGGGAGGCTGAGACAGGAGGATCACAGTTCGCAGACAGCCTCAACTACTTAGTGATGCCCTTTGGAATTCAGTGAGACCCTGTTTCAAAACTAAAAAAGACAAAACACTAGGGCTGGGGGTGTAGAGCGGAGGTAGAATGCCCCGGGTTCCACCCCATGTACTGCAAAAAAAAAAAAAAAAAAAAGTAAAAGAAAAAGAATAAGAAAGAGAAAAAACAGCCAGGTGTGGTGGCGCACACTTGTAATCCCTGTGCTTGGGAGGCGGAGACAGGAGGATCGGGCTGGTTCCGAGCCAGCCGCGCTGGCTTAAGAGACCCTGTTTCCAAATAAAAAAATATAAAATAGGTCTGGGAGTGTATGTAGCCCGGAGGTAGAAGGGCTTCCAGGAACCCCAGTACCACCAAAAAAAAAAAAAAAGAGAAAAAACAAAAACAACAGTCTGTTTCTCATTCTAGGCTGGCAGTGCTGTAGGGCTGGTGGAAACTTCATAGGCTCATTTTGGGGACGAAGCACAGTGTGGTGGTTCAGAGCATGACCCTACAGCGAGCCTCCCTGGCCTCAGCTGTATGTGGGGTTGCCATTGGATGGTGAGAGTTGTGTGGCTTTCCTATGCCTCAGTTTCCCTAGTTGTAAAAGTGGGATAACACCCTGCTTGGTCTGGGGTCTGCCATGGCACACTACTGTACTCTCTCATCTTCAGGAAGCCATAGAGACGGGTGGAGATTTCCTAATGGCGTTGGAAATCTCGAGGGACCCCCTGGCTACCTGCCCCTATGTTTAACAACCTCCTACTTCAGAAGCCTCAGCCCACTTGCAATCCCAGATCTGTCCCTGTGCAGCTCCAGCCAGTTTCCTCTTGTTCTGACCTCGGCAGACAGCTGGTCACAAACATTTGGAAAAGAGCCCTTAGGAGATTCTTCTTCCCTTGCAAATACCTCACACTTGTCCTCATGACCTCCTCCCGGTCATTCCAAGCATAAGGCTGCTGGCGGCCAGCCGAGGCCAGCGGGGAGACGGTTCCCATGTTTGGGCAGGACTAGTGCCCTCCCTTTGATCTGCCCACCGTCTCGTTTCCTGCCCACACACCTGTTTGGTGAGCAGGATGGCTGTGTCGTAGTGCTCCGGGTGGCGGTCACTGGGCTGGTTGAAACGCCGCTGCCAGTTGCAGAAGTTACGCAGCGTGAGCCCACCGTTGTCCGACACCTCCAGGCCCCATTTCTCGTCCTCCACTATGAGCACTTTGACCACCACGAGGTTGATGGAGTTCCTGATGCTGGGGTGCTTGTAGATGCGGGCTGCCACCGACATCAAGGTCAGGATGTGGTTCTGTTGGGAAGGAGGAAAAGTGGGAAGAGCAAAGCGTTCAAGCTCCGGGGTGTTGGCCTGGCCATTGCCGGCGGCTCTTGGGATGGGGCATTTATCAGGCTCTGGACTGAGCACTGGTTATACAGCATCTCACTGGGGACTCACAAAACCCTGTAGGGCTTGGAGTGATTTCTCTTCGCTTTCCATAGAAGAAAACTGGGGCTCAGTAGTTGGCCCAAGGTCATAAAGTACATGAGTAGACAAGCAACATTTGCACCCATACCCGACTTGCTCCAATGCGTGTGCATTTAACTTCCAGACCAGCTGCACGAGGCCATTTAAATCCTAGTTAATTAAAATTTCATAAAATTAGAACAGACAGTTCTTCCATTGCACTGGCCATATTTTTAAGTGCGTAGATAGCCATATATAGCTCCTGGCTACTGTACTGGAGCTGCGCAGAGCAAGTTCTACTGAGCTGTGTGGTTTACTCTGCCTTAATCTGGACACCAACTGTCTCCCTGCCAGCCTCCTCCCCTTCCCTGGCCTTAGCCTGGAAGCAAGGATCTGTGTGCTCAAGGTTAGAGTTTCCCTCTTGGAGTCCAGCCAAATATTTTCCTGAGGTCTATTGGGGGTAATTTCAACTCTTTAGGATAGAAATTACCCCTCCAAAACCTAGCTCAAATAACCAGTCCTAGCAATAGCTACTCTGCACCGGCCACTGGACGTACTAGGACCCCTATCACCTTATCAGATTCTCACAGTATCTCTATGAAGCAGACACAGTAATCTTCATTTCATGAGTGAGCGAGTGGAAAGCCACTCAAGTCCAATAACTTGCTGAAGGTCACACTGCCCTCGAAGCCAGGGCGCCAGCCCAGGTGTGTCTATCTGACGGTTACGCTTTGCTTTTCTCATTCTGTTTCCGAGAGCCCGGCTTCCTGGTTTGTGCCTGGATATCTCCGAAGGGTTTATTCCCTTCTGCCTGGGGCTTGAGATAATCCAGAGACCCAAGTGCTTAGGATCCCACCTGCTTTCAGCTCCACCCAGGCCAGCAGGAGGAGCCTACATCATTGCTTGGCCTCTGTCCTATATCCTTGGGCTGCCAGCTGCTCCCCTCCTGGGTTCCAAGGCTTTGAGAGCAGATAGGAGCTGACTCTCCCACCTTGGGCCCTCTTGGGGTGGCCCTCTTGAGTTATTTTATAGAGGCAGAGATGAAGAGGCACAGGCCGCATGCCTTGAGCCCTTGGTTTGGCTAGCAGGGCTGCCGTTCACAGGCCCTGCCTCTCGGCTTCTTGAAGTTGCAGCCTCTCCTTCTGTTTTCCTGAGGTCTGGAAGGTGGGAGTGGAAGGAGGGGAAAGGCTAGAGAGGGACATTCCAACTGGGGAAGGCTGAGCGTGTGGGAGTTCCAGATGAATCCCATTATTTGTGAATGGGACTTGTCTGTTCACCTCGGAGGCAACAAGCCAGGTATTTTGTTAGTCCTGCAGAAAGGGGCTGGCAGGTTCCTAAGCTCAGGTTACTTAGCATGTCAAGCAATCCAGTTATGTTTGGGCTGATGTAAACATCTTATCAGCAAAGCTGAAACTTGGCATTTGCTCCTGGACTTGGACTCCTGAGGGGAAAAAGAAATCACATATTATGCAAGTGGGGCTGAGGATGGAGGAGCAGTATCTTGCTAAGGCCAACTCCTGGCTAGGTCTTCAGTGCTTCTGGGTGGGGTGGGTGGGGTGGGGAGGAAGAGTCTCCTGGTCTCCCTACGAAGGACCAGAGTCTGACAGGCAGGGACCACACCTTGGAATCTCCTCTGAGGCAACCTGCAACAGTCCTCACAGAATTTCTTCCTGTTGAGTCCCCATTTCACCATCTGAAAACTGGTGAAGACAAAGTCTTTTAAAGATGGTGTGAAGCCATGAAATGTTAGCTGCTAAGCATCAGGCCGCAGCAGCTTGGCACCAGGGACGGAAGACTGGAGGTTTGTGAATGGTCTGTGTGCCTGAGCTGACCAGCTTAGACTGAGGCTGAGGAGGAGATGGCTCAGTGATCACATCCTCAGTGAGTAGAGAGAGGAAACAGTATAAAAACTGCTGCATGAAGCTCAGGGTAAGACAACAGAAATTCCCTGGAATTAAGATTTCCAAGGAAGCCTCCTCTGCGGTGTAGGGAGCTCCTAGGATTATCTTCTCCAGACACCGTGCAGCTGGGATGAGTGTTCTCCAGCACTGAAGGCAACTCTAGCAATACCTGTGGTTTATGGAGCATATGATATGTACCAGGCGCTGGGCCAGGTGCTTCCCCTATGTTGTTCTATCTTGAAGTCAAAGCTAAAATTGGAGTATAACTGCTTCTATTTTGCTAATGAAGAAATGGAGGTACAGATTAACAGGTAACTTGCTCAAAGGCACTCAGTTGTTTCTCTTTCCTCCAGAGACTATGCTCCTGGTCACCACACTGCCACCCAGCATTACTGCTGCAAGAAAAACTGTTGTTTAATCCAAACAAATCCAAAGCGCGCAAGCAAGGCTGCCCCTGTCATTGTTCATGTGCACTCAGCCTTTGGATAGTAAGATGTTTTCTTTGGGAAATACTCCATATCTTTGGTCATTCTGATTGCAGCAGACACAAGGGATAGATAAGACTCATTCTTTTGCCAGTGGGAATCACATAATTCATGCACATATAACATTTGTCTTTCACCCATGAAGAGAGGGATACCTACAGAGCAGGTGGGACCTTTGTTTTTCATTATCCACCAAACCTGAACACTTTTGACTTTGGAAAATAGTACCATGTGTAATTATGTCACAACAGAAATGAACTGCAACAGCACTAGGCAAACTAGGTTATAAGATCACTTTTAGTATGAGGGTTTGTGAAAGACATTTGCACCAGAGGACAGGTAAGGGGGGATGCAATGGCTGTATCAGCCCTTCCTTGAAATCAGCCCTTAGAAGCCCGACATTGTGATGCCCTGGATGCTTTGGGGAAGATGAGTGCCACTTCAAGACCCTCTATGCTAGTGAGAAAATTCAGAAACTCAGCATATGCTGGGCTTGGTGGTGCACGCTTGTAATCCTAGTACTTGGGAGGCTGTGACTGCAGGACTGAGGGTTCACAGACAGCTTCAGCTACATGGTGAGGCCCTTTGCAACTTAGTAGGACCTTGTTTCAAAATAAAAAATTAAAAAAATAGGGCTGGGGTTGTAGCTCGGAGGTAGAATGTCCCTGAGCTCCATCTCTAGTACTGAAAAAAAAAAAAAAAGAAAAAAAGAAAAAAGAAAGAAACACAGCTTACTGCTGAAACACTGGCAGAGGCTTCCCAGACTGAGCCGGGGACACGGCTCAGCCTCCTACTTGCGCTGTCCTGCTCCAGGTTCATCCAGGGGACAATTAGAAGTGGTCAGATATAGACAGAACAGTCTCTTCAAAGATGATCCCTCATTTCAGAAAGCTGTCTAATTCTGAAACCAGATAAGAAGGTGAGAGGCAGGGGCCTCTTGTCAAGGGATTAAGTGAACTCAATTGTACAGAGTTCTGGAAAAGGTCATTGTCACTTAGCAGTGAGACCAGCCTCAAGCATAGTCCCCCCCCCTTTCTCTAAGCTTTTTGAATGTGAAGGTGGATTCTTCTGAGGTCTTACACTTCAGCTGGGCACTTCTGGACTGCTGGCTTAAGGACCCATCCTACACCATAGACAAGAATCAGAGTAAAGAGAATTGCAGACCCTGCTTGAGCCAAAGAGACTGCATGGCACAATAACAGAGAGCCTGATTCAAGTTTGGGAGATTTGGGGTTATAGACCTAGCCCATCACCTACTAGCTGTGTGACCTTGGGAAACTCATATGTCCTCTGTGGGCTGTACATCCTCCCTCTGTCCCCCTCACTGATATTTCCATTGAAATATCATGTGTACAAAAACCACTCTGTAAGTTAAATATACTGAGAGAGTAGCTGAACCATCCTAAAGATGGGCCCATCATGAAGCAGCCTCCCAGGCACTTAGACTAGAATTGATCTACCTGGTCCAGGTATTTTGCTATTCTCTAGAAGAAGGAGAGGTTTATTTCATTACTGTCACACATCCCCTATTACTAAGGAGACACCCAAAGTGCCTTCTATCTGTGCAAATGAAGTTTTCAGGAGCTTCCTTGGAGAGTTACATGATAAGACTGGGTCCACCTGGCGGACATGGGTTTGAGCCCTCTTTTCTCTCTCAGCTGAGTCACGGATCTGGTTCAGGGAACCCAGAGGATTAAGCTTGGAATCTCAATGACTGGTCAGACAGCTGTGCCCCACCCCCTTTCCCACGCCTGCAGGCAGAGCAGGACTGCAGGTGAGCGGTAACATTAAGAGACTGTGGTAGCAGGGAGACTGTTCTAGCTCAGCAAAGACTTCTTTCCTGAGCCGGGTGTGGTGGTGCACGCTTGTAATCCCAGCACTTGGGGGGCTGAGACAGGAGGATCACACAGGTTCGAAGCCAGCCTCAGCTACTTAGTGAGGCTCTCAGCAACTTAGTGAGACCCTGTTTCCAAATAAAATATAAAATAGGTCTGGGAGCATAGCCCAGAGGTAGAAAAGTTCCACCCCCAGTACCATCACTACCACAAAAAAAAAAAAAGCTTCTTTCCTTTATGAGAAGTAGCCTCCCTAGGGAAAGGAGGACAGCCTTTTACAGGTGCCTGCACCTTTCTCATGCTCTCTACCAGGTGCTGGCTGGGTGCAGCGCTGCCTGTGTGTGACTGTCAATGGTCCGGAAACCTGTGTAAGTGGAGGGGGAGGGGATGGAGCAAGCATGACCAGCTAGTCTAGCTAGGTGTCCCAGGAAGATGGAAACTCCCTGGTGACTCTGAGACGGAGAAAGCCAACATGTCTGGGGCAGCGAACCTGGACTGCAAGTGGAAGTTAAGAAAACCTGGTGCCGAACCCAGCTGAGCCTTTTGCTTCCTGGAGCCCAGCACAGAAGCTTGGCTGCCTCTGGACAGCTGTGATGTCTGGAGATACAAAGTATGTCCTTGAGGGAAATACTTGGCATCTCCAGTGTCTAGGCGATGAGCTGAGAGAGTGGGACCATAAGAATATGTCTGGAAGGACATTTTTGCTCTAAAGCCTGAAAGAACTGCCCCCCCCCACTTCCCCAAGTCCTTGTTGGCTTCCCTGTTTTGGTTTTCAGATGTCAAAAGCTAGTTTCTCAGGGGGGACAGGCACAGCATCTGAGTTCTGGGTTTGCAATGAATGTCTCTCAGCTTATTTCTGGTAGAGCCCCCAGCAGCCGGCTTGGTGGCCCTAATGAGATAGCTTTTCCCCCAACTCCTGTCCCCATACCCTCTCCAGTACTTGGGGAAATGAGTCAGAAGGGGTTAGCTGATGCCTCCCCCTGCACTTAACAAATATTAAGCCAGCATTGATTGACCAAAAGCTGCTGGAGTGGACTACCTTTGTGTGTGCGTGTGTGTGTGTGTGTGTGTGTGTGTGTGTGTGTGTGGTACTGGGGTGCCTGGAAGCCCTTCTATATCCGGCTACACTCCCAGACCTATTTTATTTTTATTTTTTTGAAACAGGGTCTCTAAGCCAGCTCGGCTGGCTTCGAACCTGCGGGATCCTCCTGTCTCTGCCTCCCAAGCGCGGGGATTACAAGCATGCGCCAGCCACCAAACGCCCGGCTGGAGCGGACTACCTTGAGGGGACGGAGATGCCTTGCCATGCTGGGAAGAAGCCAGTACCACAAAAGCATGCAGGGAGGAGCCTCACCCGGGGTTTAGCAGGCTTCTCCCTAGCAAGAAGAGCAGCCACACACCTCTCAGCAGCAGCGCCTCATGCCTACTCCTTCTCTTACCAGATCTTTCTTACTCTGCATTTCCCAGTGATTGCAGGGTGGGGAAGATCTCAGGTGAGAAGCAGAAGGCTCACTGCCTCCTTTTCTGAAAGATTCTGCATAAGATGGCACACTTGGTGCCTCCACAATTGGGTTCCTGGGCAAGGATGCCATCACTGCAGAAACGTTACCTGAGCTGCAGTGGTGCCCGGATTCCTGTTTCAAGGAACCGTAACCTCTGGGCAGGTCAGTTCTTCTCTAGCTAGCACCTTTCTGGTTCTATGATTCCCAAGGGAAGAGGAAGACAGCCCTCTCCTGGAACTCTTAGTCTCTTCTCCTGGAAAAGACCTTCGGTCTTTTGGAGGGAGGTACTGGGGCTCAGGTCGACACTTGCGGAGTCAGCACCATCTTTGTATGTAATTAGAAACGGTCCGGCTACAACAGCCAGTCCCTGGACTCTGTTTTTTTGCCCCAGCTCATTTGAGAGCTGAGTCTGGGCTGAGGGCAGCAGGGTGGACCAAGCACAGTTCTGGCTCCTTCAGAGATACTAACTGCATGTCCATTCTCGTTCCCTGCTCCCTTCCCCTTTCACTGAAACTTTAGTTGCCTGGGCTGAGCCCCCAGGCAGAAGTTCTGTTCCCCTCCCTCCTTGTGCTGGGCATGGGCACTGCCAAGTTCTGCCGGGGCTGAGAGCCAGGTTGGCAAGGTAGTCCATGCCCCTTGATCAGAACCAGCTGGGCGCCCCTTTTCAGGTCCAACTCCCTCCAAAGGATGCCTTTTACTTCTGGTAAACTTCAATTCTGTACCCAAAGGAGTCCAATAGCCACCTCTTTCCAGCCCAGCTCTTTCCTTAAGGACATGTGCCAGAGGGATGGAGGGTTGAGTGCTTTGAAAGAGAGTGGGCACTCTTTCAAAATGTTCATTTAAAAATTCTCTGCTGGGAGAGGCAGGTGCCTGGGGAGAAGGGCGTGCATTCAAACACACTTTCAGTTCAGATAGCTACGTGCTGCAGAGGACCGCGGGGTAAGAGGGCTGGGGGAGAAGACGACGCCAGCACCCCCACTCTAAATTGGGAGAATTGGGGGTAGGAGAAGCAGGAAGCCAGAATGGCACCAGTGAAGAGCTACCAACTCTTTTCAGCAAAGACAGAATCTTTGGGGTCCGGGTGGGAAGGGAAGAACTGAGAGGCGCGGAGAGGCTCCTGGGGACCTCCAGGTGGGGCGACTGGGAAGCTCCTGGGGTCCTACCTGCAGGTCGGCCCCATAGAAGGCAGCCATGGACGAGTCGGCCACCAGCAGCGTTTCCACGAAGCGAGCCTCTGACACAAACCGCCGGGTCCTGTTCCTGGCCCTTAGGGGAGGTGGCGGGTCGTTGGCGCCTTCTCCCTCCTTTTCGCCGCCGTCTCCCGGCTGCAGCGGACCCTCTCGGGTCTCCACCTCCGGCTCCAGTCTTCGGGGGAGGGGGAGGGCTTTGCCTGCGGCGAGCCGGGGGTCCTCGGCACGCGCGCCGAGCACCCAGCGTCGCAGGCGGTGCGGCTGGACCAGGGACCCCCCCGCGCCCTCCGGCTGGATGGTGAACTTCTCGCCCCCCAGCAGGAAGGCGCCGCTCAGCCCGCGGCACAGGCTGAAGGCCGCCAGCGACTCGGGCTCCCCGTTCACCGTGCCCGCGAAGAAGCAGCTGCGCAGCCCCCGCTCGCCCCCGGCCGCCCGGCTGGAGCCCCCCAGGAGCTCGATCCTGAACGCGGGCGCCAGGAAGCTGGCGTCGGGCGCCAGGCGCAGCACGAAGTCCTGGCCGAAGGCGGACAGGTGGAACGCCCGCGCGCCCGCGCTGCCGGGCAGCCGCCGGGGCACCACCAGCTCCGAGGCCGGCTCCTGGGCTCCCGGCCCGGCCGGGGCGGCGCGGGCGAGCGGCGGCGGCGGCGGCGGCAGCAGCAGCAGCAGCAGCGGCAGCAGGAGCGGCGGCCACCGGGCGGCGGGGTCGGGGAGCATGGGGGCTTTGGCTGCGGCGCGCCGGAGAGGGAAGAAGCCCGCCCGGCGCGGGCAGGTGCTGGCGGCCGGAGCGCGGCCCGCCGCTCTCTCCAGGAAAAAGATCAATCGGATGCTCGCGGACTCCGCCCGCGGCCGCGGCGGTCCCCTGGAGGCCCCTCTGGCTGGCGCAGCCGGCTCCTCCCGCGGAGCTGAGCTGGAGCAGCTGGCGCCCCGGCCCGCGCCCGTCCTCCGCCCCTGCCCGCCGCGGCCCTGCGCAGCCGCCTCGCCTCCTCCCCACCCGGGAGCGCCGAGTGGGCTGCCGAGCCCTCCGTATTTATACTTCCTTCCCGGCTTTGACATAAGAGGTTTATTTTTGATCTCTCACTATTCCCGCTTCCCCTCCCCTGGGGTCAGAGAAGCTGAAAAGGAGGGGGGGGGGATGGATGAAATATAAAACCAATCAGAAGTCAGGGAAACCCGCCCCCGTCCCAGTCCGGGTGAGATGTCAATTCCAATTTTCCTCCTTCTCTGGGGACCCACGTTAACTCCTACAACGCTGGAAATACCCTTCAGATGGTCCATGGGGAAAGCCTCGCCTCTCCCTCCTCTGCCAGGTGTCCAGGACACAACCTCCCAAGAGGGTCCTGCACTGGACTCAGCTACAGTATTCGGATCCCTGCAGCGGCACCCCGGGGAGCCCATTGTTTCAGAAGAGAGGGCGCAGGGGAAGGTTCCAGAGTTTTTAATTGTGAAGCACAGAGGGAGGTGGAAACATCAAACTCCAATCATACTCTCCACTGCAGAGCTGAAGAAAAGAACCCCACCTGTTCAGTTACCCAGGACTCAGTGATGGCTGTGTTCCAGGCTGTGGGGCAGGCAGATCCCAGCTCAGAGGGAAGTCACCAGCAGCCAGCGAACTGCAACGGCCCCGGAGGGAAAGTTATCATTTCCTAAGAGGGAAGCGGGTCTCCAGTCTCCAAACTATCTTTTCCTTGGCCACGCAGTACTGCTACTTCAGGAAAGGTGGCAGCCCCCTACCCTGCCTTGCCCACAGCTCCAGGTACTCACATGTATGAGACTGATTCCTGCTACCCCATACCAGCACTTCTTCCTGGAGAAGAGTGTGGGACCCAGGTGGAGAGGGATGACATGGTTTCAGGACCACAGAATTCAAGCATTTGCATTCCCCTGCAGTCTGAATGGTGCAGGTCTGGGTTAGGTTCATCATCCGGTTCTCCAAATACTGGCTCTTGACTCAGCCTCTCTCTGCCCTCTCTGAGTTGTCAGCATGGAGGGTCTCTAGGGACCCCCAGACTTAGGGCCTTTAAGTCTGTTGCCAGCTCACCTACCCCCAACTACCCAGCGCTCTGCTTATGCTGGGGATACTGACACTTGAAGTCATCCCTGCTGCTTTTAACCCACTCCATCCCTTTCAGCAGCTATGAAGGTTCAGCATGCATATGAGACTCTCAGGCTTGTTACCTCTAAAGAAGAGACTCTTACAGCAATAAAAGTACTTTTGTGATTACAGAACCCAGGGTGAAGCTCTGCCAAATCCCCCCAAGTGTCTTTTCTCTCTCTTGTCTTTGTTGTCAGTATGAAGGGATAGTTGTGAGTTAACTGAAAAGGTGACCCTCCAACCTAGCATGGCAAAGAATCTCCTTTCCCACACAACTTTGGGAGGAATACTCTTAGAGGCAGGGGAGTGGGAAGAGGGACGTCTCCAACCATTTCCCCAAAATGAAGAAAATGCTTTATCCCAGGCACAGTAGGAGAATACACTTGGGCCAGCGTGACTCGTGCAGAAAAGAGTAACCCCATTTTGTCTCAGGCTGTTGTATTTGTCTCAGGTATTTTTGCCTTTCTCAAGCCCCTACTTGCCATTCCTCAGAGTATATATAGTTCCTGAGATTTTCAACAACAATCGGGTCCTCAACATTTACCTCCTTGTCCTTTGTGAGCCTGAGAAAAGTGGGGTGGAGACAGGTGCCCAGCTTCCTCTGTTTTCCTCCTGATGTGTAGAATGGCTAGAGGTGGGAGACTTAACCATACATTCAAGATTGCCCCTGGAGCTTCCATCTGGGAAGGAGACTCTGGATGTTGCTGTTCCTCTTTTTAGATGGAAAGAAATTCCCCCTTTTGGAAGTTCCCTTTGGAGAGGGAAGTCAAATAGCGAATTTTGGACTTGATCTTGCTCATTCCATCAACAGCCACAGCCATGATCACAACCACCGCCTCCACCACCACGGGCTGTCTCGCTGCCCCTTGCCTGCAGGGATGCTCTGTCCCTTCTGGATTCATTTCCCAGGATGTGTTTTGCTGGGAATCTCTAGGCCTGCCGTTTGCAATACAACCACAAGGTGTCAGGCTTACCTTAGATGTGCTTAATCCTAGGGTAGTTTGTAGTAGAAGCCCTTAAAGAATGGCAGACGAGCGTGCTCACGCGTGCTTGTAATCCCAGTACTTGGGAAGCGAAGACAGGAGAATCGCAGCTTTCAGATCAGCCTCAGCAACTTAGTTAGGCCCTGTTTCAAAAAAAAATAATAATAGAATAGGACTGGGGGTATAGGTAAGAAGTAGCCCCTGGGTTCAATGCCCAGTGACAGACAGATGGACACACACACACACACACACACACACACACACACACACACACTTGCTGAAGCCCAGCAGCACAGCAGTCACCCACATGTCGGCCAGTGAAAATCCCAGATGTGCATTCTGTCAATTCCATATTTTCTACATTCCCACTCTCCCAAAACATATGGTGGCAGAAAAGGTTGGCAAACTATGGCCTGTGGGCACACTGCTTGTTTTTATACATTCCCAAAGCCAAAAATGGTTTCTGAATTTGACAACAGTCAATTAAAAAAACTAGAAAGAATATTAGTATTTCATGATACTTGAAAGCATTATGAAGTTCATTTTAAAAAGGTAATTGGAATGTGCCCTCGGTTATTGGTTACTTGTGAGCTGTAAGGGCAGGGCTGAGTGAGCCTAATATATTGGCTATTTGGCTTGAGTTCTCAAAAGAAGTTGAGTTCTGAATGTATTATTTTTATTTGTGGTGATGGGGATTGAACAGAGGGGCAGTTTACCTTCATGCTATGCTCCAGCCCTATTTTATTTTTTATTTTGGAACTAGGCCTCACTAAGTTGTTGTGGCTGACCTGAAACCTGTGATTCTCCTGTCTTCGCCTCCCAAGTACTGGGATTACAAGCGCATGTGAACACACTCATCTGCCATTCTTTAAGGGCTCTACTTCCAACCACCCTATTAAACCTGTGATCCTCCTGTTCTGGCCTCTCAAGTTCTGGGATTACAGGTGTGCATCACCACGCCCAGCCTGAGTTCTGAATGTAAAGCAGCATTAATATAGATTTCCCAAATTTGGAATGTGGGGTTAGTTAGACTCAGTATATGTGATTCTTCTGGAATAAAAAGCTCAAAATAACTTTCTGCCCTGAATACAAAGAAAAAAATATATAAAAATTTAAACATCAGCTGGGCGTGGTGGTGCACGCTTGTAATCCCAGCATTCAGAAGGCTGAGTCCGGAGGATTGCAGTTCGAGGACAGCCTCATCTACTTAGTGAGGCCCTCTGTAACTTAGTGAGACCTAGTGAGACCCTGTTTCAAAAAATAAAGAATAAAAATAGGGCAGGGGCTATAGCTCGGAGGTCAAATGCCCCTGGCGTCGGTTCCATCCCCAGACCCGAAAAAAAAAAAAAAAAATCTTTGTTTTAATTTTGTATCCAGCAATTACTTGTTATTTAATTAGTACTTAAATAATTAAAGGGCTTTTATATTTATGGTGCTTATACTGTAGGCCTATTGTGAATTTTAAGTTTTTAATAGATTTGTATTATTGTCCATTATTTTGTAGTAAAAACTAGAGTTTTCTATAGTGCACATTATAATTTTTAGTGTATACTAAGTTCTGCTATTCTCTAGAATTCAAAACACTATGAGTAGAAGTAACATTAGTGGTCATCTAATCTACATCCACTTGTGTTTTGGAGAGAAGAGAAATGTAGGGTTTCAGTTATTTTTATTTTATTATTTTTTCAATTATTTTATTTTTTATTTTGAAACAGGGCCTTGCTAAATTGCTGAGGTTGGCCTTGAACCTGAGCCTCTCAAGTTCGAGATTACAGGCATGCACCACTATTCCTGGCTCATGAAATTCTTTGAAAAAGGTATTTTACAAACAAAGAAAGGGGTTAGATAGCTTAGGTAACTTGTTTAGGGTCACCTAGTGAGTAAGTGGTAGAAACAGGGTTCTTAATTAATGCTAATTAAGTAGATCATTTTTTTCTGAGGAAAAAGTCCCACACAGAATTAGTATCCATTTGAGTAAAAGCAAGGAAAAAAATCACAGTATTACAGAGCTGGAAATTACCCTAGGAATTTGTCATGCCAGTCTCCCTCTTTAGCCTTTTTTAAAGGACTCAAAGAAGGAAATGAAGAGCTTCCCTCAAAAACCTGCTATGGCCCCTAAGCAGAGCTTTTTCTTTCTAAAAAAAAAAAGGAATACCTTTTGTATCACAATCAATCCATGCCCATTTTCTATCATTTTGGCTAGTGTGCAATGGCTACAACTCTGTATTGTCTGCAGCGGAGGAAGGGTTTCCTGGTCCTTATCTACCATTCCACTGGACACACTTCTCAGGGCGGCCAGGCTTGATTGCTGGCATCACTTTTGTGCAGACACTCATCTTGTATTCTCTTTGGCATAAGTTTTTTTGTGTGATAGCCACCTGCATGTATGCAAGCTTTCCTGCGTGTCTTTATTGGCTAAATATTATCTTTTAAAACCTTTGGAATTTCACAGTGTTTGTAAAACCATCCATTCATATTCTTGGGGCTATTTTAAATTCGGTCCCCTCCAAAGTTCAAGTGACTCAGATTGATTGCCCTACTTTGATCCAGATGCTCTGGTGTTCAGAGACGCAATCTCAATTCTCCCAATTCTGTTATCTGTATCAAGGAGAAGCAGATCTAGTACACACTCTACTGCAGTCTTGACATTCTTACTTGCTAATAAGATTTAAAAAATTTTAATGCAGTGAGAAAGGCACAAATAACCTTTTTGTTCCTATTGTTTATATGTTTAGCAACTGTCAAGTGTTGCATGCCCAAATTTGCTTAAGAGATAGTCCCTACCTTCCCAAATTAGTCTAATAAAGGAGTCTATGGGCAAGGCACAAATAAAGGCCTTCCCAGCATTCCATGTGGAATGCATCTGTGATTACAATCTGTGCTCACTCCTGTAACTGGCCGCTAAGAGTTACTTGCACATTTGAGTGCCATATGCAACAACCCAGTTATTGTGCTGAGAACAGAGCCTTACACGTATCAGCCTCACCACATATGACCAGAGGGTGGCACTGTTGGAACTTGGTATCTCAGCAACTTTCTTGAAAATTAACAATTTATCATGTTATAGAAATGTAATTCTATTATGTCATGCACAAGCAGTCCTTCAAAACTGTACAAATGAAAATCTGAGTGTTGATCAGATTTCATGTAAAAGGTTGAAGAAGGCATTGTCTTGTTTAATGTAACTTTTACTCTATCTCCTTCCTATGGTCCTTTCTTCATCTTGATTCCTGTTCTTTACCAACTTAGTGTCTCTCAACTCAAATGATTGGGCAGCCCAGGAGATCTGGCCAAGCTGAGACACTGCCAGCGCCTAGGACCACCTCAGTCATGATGATGGCTTGGTTTCTAGACACCTGGTTAATTAATGAAAACAGTATGTTTCTTCCAAATTTCACTATCGATTCTAACCACCAGATGGGAGTGTCATCACATTTTCCTTTTATATCTAATAGAAGAAAGTCTGAAATCTCCTTAAACAATGGATCTCATTAATTACCTCTTTCTGGTTTTATATAAAAATGGTTAAGTGGCTATATATATAAAACCAACTTGCAAAATCACATTTATCTCTTTTTCCAGCTGGACCATGGGGAATGCCAAAGAGAAGAAAAAGAAGGTTCCTGTGGTGCCAGAAACCCTGAAGAAGAAGTGAAAGAATTTTGCAGAGCTAAAGGTGAAGTGCCTGAGGAAGAAGTTTGCCTAAAAGATGCTTTGAAAGTCAAGGAGGATGCTTACCTATGAAAAAGCTAAGCACTATTACTAGGAATATAGGCAGATGTACTATATTGAGACTTGAATGGGCTAGGATAGCAAGAAAATCTGGGAACTTCTATGTACCTGCAGAGCCCAAACTGGCATTTGTCATCATAATCAGAGGCATCAATGGTGTGAGCCCAAAGGTCCCCAAGGTGTGGCAGCTTCTCTGCCTTAGCCAGATCGTCAGTGGCATCTTTGTTAAGCTCAATAAGGCTTCAACAAACATGTGGAGGACTGTGGAGCCATACGTTGCCTGGGAATACTGAAACCTGAAGTCAGTAAACAAACTAATCTACAAGCATGGCAGTAGCAAAATCAGTAAGAAACAAATTGTCTTGACAGACAGTGCTTTGATTGCTTGATCTCTTGGTAAATATGCCATCATCTGCTTGAGTATCTGATTCATGAGATCTAGAGTGTTGGAAAGCATTTCAAAGAAGCAAACAACTTCCTGTGGCCCTTCAAGTTATTTTCTCCAGGAGATGGGATGAAGAAAAAGACACCTCATTTTGTTTTTTGTTTTTGGTGGTACTGGGGTTCCTGGAAGCCCTTCTACCTCTGGGGTACACTCCCAGACCTATTTTATACTTTTTTATTTTTGGAAACAGGTCTCTTAAGCCAGCGCGGCTGGCTTCGAACCTGCGCGATCCTCCTGTCTCTGCCTCCCAAGTGCGGGGATTACAAGTGTGCGCCACCACGCCCGGCCTGACACCTCATTTTGTAGAAGGTAGAGATGCCGGCAACAGGGAAGACCAGATCAGCAGGCTCATTAGGAGGATGAACTAAGGTATCTGTCTACCATGGTACTTTTGTAATTTGGTCAGTTAATACACAGCCTGTTCTCAAATTGAAAAACACACACACTTGTTTATCATTGATTTTAGAAGAAAAGAAAAGAGAGATGAAGGAAAGGACCTTTAGGATGGACAGTGATTGATGTAAACTTATAAGACCCCATTGATTCTAATTTTCAAATATTCAGGAGTAGTGGAAGATTCTTTTGTCTCTGGCTAAGAAATCCAAGATTTTTTTTTTTTTTTATGTGTGTGTGTGTGTGTGTGAGTGTGTTTTGTTTTGGCTTTTAGACATCTATGCTTAGTGCAAATTGTTCACCTGCCCACTGATTGTCCTTCCTTAGATTGCAGGGGTTGGTTCTCTTTTTCAGAACATTTCTTTTTCCAGCAATCCATTCTGTCTGGAGTCTCATCCTGCTCGTTGGTATTAGAGAATATACAGACATTAGAAGGGGATGGGAAGCCGGGTGTGGTGGTGCGCACTTGTAATCCCGGCGCTTGGGAGGCAGAGACAGGCGGATCGCGCACGTTTGAAGCCAGAGGCTGGCTTAAGAGACCTTGTTTCCAAAAAAATAAAAAAAGTATAAAATAGGTCTGGGAGTGTAGCCCAGAAGTAGAAGGGCTTCCAGGAACCCCAGTACCACCACCACCAAAAAAAAAAAAAAAAAAAAAGAAGAAGAAGAAGAAGGAGGGGATGGGACCTAAGAAACCTCTTTCTCTGATCGCTCACTTTGCAAATGGGGAATTGAGATGTCATTTGATCGGAGTCACACATCTGGTTGGCAGGAGATTCTGCGCCAGAACTTGGGTTTCTAGCCTAGGGTTCTTTCCATATAACATTTAATGGCACTGTGTCCTGAAGAGTGGGATCTGAGGGCAACATGACCAAGGACCTAGAGCTGTCTGGGCGCAGGGCTGACAGCAGAATTTGGATCCCCAGAATGCAGCGAGACAAGCTGATGGATTTCAGCTTCTTCCCTAACCAAAGGTATCATTCCACATTCCCTCTCATCTCTTCCTTTTGGTGTTTGTTTCTCTTGAGAAAAAAAAAAAAAAAACAACCCCATTCCATTATGGAAGAATTCCAAGTATTTAGAATTTAGACCTATTTGGTGACTTACATAGGAGTGTTTCATCTTGTGTAAACTTATCTAAAAATATAAAGGTATCTTCTGATCGCCTCACAGGTGAACGGAGAGAAGGCAGGCCTGAGGTCTTAGAAAGAGAGTGCCCTGTGGCAAAAGGAAAAGGGAGAAATAGGAACAGATATGGCCTGGTGTACTTGTGTAGAAGAGCATTTTCATTAGTATTGAAGCTCAAATGTTGAAGGCATTTTTTGATTCTTTGTACAAGTAAGAATGTTGAGGGCATTTTTTGATTCTTTATGTACAAGTAAGTATAGATACTTACCCACTTGCACCCAAACCTACCTACCTAACCATATATACACATGCACATGCAATTGTACACAAACACATTTTGGTGGTGATAGGAGAAGTAGTATATGCATCTTTTATTTTTTATTTTATTTTATTTTTTGTGGTACTGGGGATGAAACCCAAGGGCATTCTACCTTTGAGCTACACCCTCAGCCATATTTTTTATTCTTTATTTTGAAACAGGGTCTCACTGAGTTGCAAAGGGCCTCACTAAGTAGCTGAGGCTGTCCACTAACCATGATTTTCCTATATAGCCTCCCAAATGCTGGGATTAGAAGCGTGCATCACCATGCCCAGCTCAACACACACTTTTTAATTTTTCCTCTTAATTTTCTTCTTTTGCTTCCATCTCTTTGGCTTCTACCTGTTTTCTCTTTTCTTGGCCTTTTTAAAATTTTCTCCTCTTTCTGAATTTCTTTCTTTCCTACTTTCATTTATCAGCTCTTCATCCCCTATATCTTCACTTTTAGTCATTCCATAAATTTAGTAGGTACCGGAAATAGTCCCAGACACCTAGAGGCAAAGAAATGCCAAAGATTTTGCATTTTCTGATTATCTAGTTCATCAAGGCAGTCCTAATCTGGTGAAAGAGAATGTCAAATAGTCAAACAACTGTCATACACTTTTGCAAAAATAAGAATAAAGTGATGTGATAAAAGCCTGATGTATAGAGTAGAAACTGAATAAACATTTGTTGGTGGAATTAATTAATAAATAAGGCATGAGCTCAAGAAAAAATTGCTGTTTTGAAAGAAGAGGACTGAGGAAGATCCACAGGCTGACATTTTTGTTGGACTTTAATAATTGAATAGAAATTCTCCATGTACTAGATGGAGAAAACTCTTTAGAAAGGTGGGCCTCCCTCCCCCAAACATGAGAGGGTCTGGTATGTGTGACGAGAGGAGGGGATCCAGCAAGGCCTGCAGGTCTGTAGCATAAGGAACTGCTGCAGAGTAGTCAGTGACGAAGGTGGAAATCAGCTGGGACCAGTGTGCAGAAGGCTGCATTTGTTGCTCTAGGGACTGTGAATTTCTTTCCAGAGGTAAACACAGAGGCATTCAAGATTTAATCAGGAAGTGACGCGAGGATACTAACAACTATATGGGATAAGGATCACATGAAGGCAGAGGTTAGATAATGGAGAACTGTTAGCATGTGATTGCAGGAAATGGCGCTAGCCGGAGTGCAGGGTGCAGGTGATAGGGAAGGAGAGGAAGACACAGGAGCCCCTTTGAGTTAGCACTGTTGTTACCTGGTGACGGATGTGAGGCTGAAGTAGAGAGATGAGGTGAAGAGAGGTGCCATTGGCTTCCTTGAGGAAAATGGAGAGGAGGTTTATTTGTCCCTGTGTGTTGCTTTGGGTGTGTATGTGTAGTGGGGAGTAAGAAGGTTGGTTTCAGGCTAGCTAAGGATTGTCTGGGATGAAGCTCAGGCAGTGATGGGACTAGACATGCAGATCTGGGAGCCAAGTGTGGACAAGAGGATAGTTGAAGCGCAGTTAGGGCTTCTCTTTGTTTCCCTTACAAATTCTACCCATTTTTTTCAGATTGCCCTATTCGTTCCCTTTTCTCTTCCCCCCCTCCCCCACTTCCAAAAGCACAGGTGACATCTGCCCCACTGTTGCTGTCCTCTCTCACCCCATACTTCAGCCCCTTCCAGAAGCAGAAGTACCCTTGGCTTTTATTCATGGGTTTCACGGTACACAGGTGTTTTCCAGTTGGTCCACTGGCAGATACAGAAGGTTGGAGTGGGATGTCCTGATGTGAAGGAGGAGGTCCTGGCTAGTTTCAGGAGGAATGATCTTTGCTTGGGGGTGGCTTGGCTTTAGAAGTCTCACCGACTGCAGCTGACAGTATTGTGTAAGTCTCTGGGATGCTCTTGCCTGGTGACTGAGAAGTGACATTATTGGATTCTATCACCTCTTGCCTTTCCTCTGGGGCAAGGGAGGCTGCATAGAGGAGCAGGGAGAGGGAAATGAGGGAAATAAGAATATCACAGCCTCAGAAGAAGGAACTTCTGGTAGAGCAGTGGGAATGCAAGATGGGAGAGCTTCAGGAGGTGAGGCACCCTGGGCTCTGCTCTGGGACCAGTCAGTAGGGAAGAGATGAGCCAGGCCCTGGGCAGCCACCAGAATTATATTCTTCTTTAGAGTAAAATTGTTGGCTTTCTAATTTCCAATGTCTTTGAGGACCAGAGGGAGCTCACATTAATATGCCTCATGCCTATTGGGCTGTGAGTACTCAGTTGTAAATCTGATCTGCCACTTTGGTCTCATGCTCTGACCTCAGCCATCCATGAGGCTCATTTCCATGGACCGCTCACTTCCCCACTTTAGAGAGGCATGAAGCCTGGAGTGAGGCACTGTACACTGACTAGGTTAGTAAAAGACATGGTCAGAGAGGTAAGCAGTCCACCAAACCTTTTTAAATGAGATACCAAACAAAAACTTTAGGGAAGTAGTTCATTAAGTGGAAACCCTTTTATCACAGTACTGTTGGATTAAGAAAAATGTCTGATGGGTGAGTACAGGGTTAGTAGATGAAATCAGTTGTTGTTGCACGTGGTTTGTTTTGGGAGACCCTTGTGGATGAGAATTGTTACCCTAGCACTGTGCTGTTCACAACCTAAGTAACTATTAATGGCCACCCTCTCTGGGAGGGTCTTTTTGTCACCTCATTTATTCCTTCTTCAGTTTTAAAGACTGTCCTTGCCTGGTTAATGTTCAAAATTCTACCATTAGACCTTTGCTATGAGAGACTTTGATCTTTTTAAGGTGTTGTCTCAGTCAACATTCTCACTGATGCAATCCAAAACAACTGACCATACAACTTCGAGGAAGGAATATTTATTTGTTCACAGTTTTGGGGGATGTATGCAGAGCTCAGGGCGTGGCAGGGGAGCGGGGGGGGGGGAGAACACATAGACTCTGCCTCACATCATAGAGGCTGGAGCAGAGAATGAGAGCAGGGTGAGGAAAGGACCTTATATAATCTCCAAGGCCACAACTGCAGAAATGCCTCCTTAGCAATCAAGCCCAGCTCAAAACATTGCCTTCTTGTTTTCATGAGGGCTAGGGAAACATTATAAATTTAAACCATTATATTCTACCACTGGCCCCCTAGACCTTACAGCTACTTCACAATGCAAAATGCATTTAGTCTATCTACAAGTGTTCCCATAATTTTAACAGTTTTAGCATCACTCAAGAGCCCAAAGTCCAAAGTCTCTTCTGAGATTCAAGGTAAACTCTTGGCTGTGAGCCCCTGTAAAAACAAGAAGCAAGTCACATATATCCAATGTACAAAGGCACAAAGTAAACATTTGCATTCCAAAAGGGAGAAATCAGGCCATAGAAAGAAGGAATGGGACCAAAGCAGTACAGAAATCCAGCAGCTCCACTTTGGCATTTGGGGCACATGGTGGTGAGATGTGATCTCCAAGGGGCCTTTGCATGCCTACCCCTATGGCCTGGTTGATTACAATGGTCGGTATATTGGCTCTTCTAGCTTGTCTCCATGGCTCACAGCTTGAAGCATTTCCTCACAGTTGTTCCATGTTTCTGGTATCTCTAAATCACAGATGTTTTCTTACAACCTTGGCTTCACTCTCACAGCTTCACAAATTGTCCCATTTGGGCCTGCTTGTAGGGATTCCAATTCTGATACACATTGCCTGGCTTCCCAGGATTTCCTTTGAAATCTGGGGGTTAGACTCTATGACATTTTTTTTTTTTTCCTAGCAAAGCCAGCATTACATGAGAACCAAGATTGATCACTAGTAGAAAAGGTAGGCACACCTTTTTAAAGCATTGCCATTGGACCCTTTTCTTTCTTTCTTCTTTCTTTCTTTCTTTCTTTCTTTCTTTCTTTCTTTCTTTCTTTCTTTTCTTTTCTCTTTTCTTTTCTTTTCTCTTTTTCTGGTACTGGGGATAGAACCTGTTTTTTAGTCTTTATTTTGAAATGGGGTCTCACTTAGTTGCAAAGGATCTCACTAAGTAGCTGAGGCTATCCATGAACCTCGATCTTCCGGTCTCAGCCTCCCAAATTCTGGGGTTAGCCAGGTGTGGTGGCGCATGCTTGTAATCCCCGTGCTAGGGAGGCGGAGACAGGAGGATCGCGCAGGTTCGAAGCCAGCCGCGCTGGCTTAAGAGACCCTCTTTCCAAATAAAAAAACCTATAAAATAGGTCTGGGAGTGTAGCCCGGAGGTAGATGGGCTTCCAGGAACCCCAGTACCACCAAAAACAAAACAAAACAAAACAAAACAAAAAACAAAAAATTCTGGAGTTACAAGCATGCACCACCATGCCCAGCTGCCATTGGACCCTTTTCAACCATATCTCCTAGGCCTGAATCCATCTGGGCTGCTGCTGGGCCCATTGTCATCATGGCTGCTGCTGGGCCTGCCTTCATCATTCTTGCGACTGGTCTCTCTCCATTCGGCCTGCTACTGGTCCTACTTTGAATATAGCCACTGCTTCCTCCTTCCTTCCATCCATCTTACTTTCTTTCACAATATCATCTCTTTGGGCTCCAATTTTACACATGCCTTTATGGCCAAACTGCAAATATATGAATTCTTTCTGTTTTACTTTCTGCTCTTAGGAAATTTCGTGTACAATTTGCTGAACATGTACATCAAAATCTGCAATGCAGTTTGGATACTTTATGTTTCAGGATTTCCTCTGCCAGCTTAATCAGTCTATTGTCTTTAAATTTGCCTCATGCAAAGTTTCAGGACACAGGCAAAATGCTGCCAAGTTCTTTGCCAGAATGTAAGATGTGTGTCCTCTACTCCATTTCCCTGTGAAATCCGTTTTGCTCTTTGAAATCTCTAGAGCACACTATCTACTGTCTGCTCTTCTATCCACATTCTGGCTCTTCTAACTTCCTCTCACAAAACAGCAGTGACCCCACTCTGCTGGTACCAACTCCTGTCTCAGTCAACTTTCTCACTGGTAATAGTTTCCTACGGTTTCCTGCACTCAACTTGGAGGAAGGAAAATTTATTTGCTCACAGTTTACTTGGAGATTTCAGGTTCAGTCTATGCCAGGCTGAGTGTGCGGAGCTCAGAGCATGGCAGGAGACAGCAGAGAGAAGGAAAGCATCAGGCTTTGTTCCTCACATCTTGGAGGCCAGGACAGAAAGAGAGAGGGAGAGAGAGGGAGGGAGGGAGGGAGGGAGGGAGGGAGGAGAGAGAGAGAGAGAGAGAGAGAGAGAGAGAGAGAGAGAGAGAGAGAGAGAGAGGAAAATCTCTAATCCCCAAGGCCACATCCCCAGGGACCCCTCCTTAGCCACCAAGCCCCACTTACAACGTTGCTACCTTGTCCCCATGAGGCCTGGGGGGCATTATAAATCCAAACCATTACAGGCATAAATATACACTAACAGGAAATATTTCTGAGCTGTTGTTAGTTACTTGCACCTTAGTGTAAAGGCGATGTTGGCAGCAGCACATTTTGAGAAAAGAGAGTGAGGATGTGCGAGAGGAATAAGGAGCCAGCGTAACAGAAAGCAGAGTGGTGATGGGGCCGAGGGAGGGGGGGGCTACAGGGGCAAGCTGGGGGAGACACAAGTGGAGGGGAAGCAAGGTACAGACAGGAAGGGCTCATGTTTTTGGATTCGTACCAGCAACATGTCTACCTCATTATTTGCTCAAAGAAGAGAGCAACAACTTGCAGATCACTCCAGTTTTTCTTGGCAGAACAAAGCACGTAAATTGGAAACTCCTGAAGTGAGAGCCATATCATACTTTCTAATTATAAGAGTTCCAAATAATGCTGTTCACTGTGTGACCTCAATGTGTTGCTACTAATGATAACAGGAACACTTGCTCTTCCATGGGTAAGGAATTCAACACTCTAGCAGGCTGAATCATGTAGCTAGCACCCTCACGTAAACCACCACCAAGCACAGCCGTGGCCGGGTCCTGAATTTCTGACTTGCAGTTCAGGTGTTGAGTTAGGCTGTTCACTGCTCCTAGTCTGAGATGTAAGGGTGAGTGTATTATACTTCCGCTTTACACAGCCCTTTTAAAAAATTTTTGTTTGGTGGTACTGGGGATGGAACCCTTCCACCTCCGGGCTACACTCCCAGACCTATGCTATATTTTATTTGGAAACAGGGTCTCTTAAGCCAGCACGGCTGGCTTTGAACCCGCACGATCCTCCTGTCTCTGCCTCCCTAGCATGGGGATTACAAGTGTGTGCCACCACGCCTGGCTATTACACAGCTCTTTCCGAATGTCCAATTTCTTAACAACTTGCTCTCTATGGTAGAAGAGACATTTCCTCCTCTTTGTTTAGCAGGGCTGCTAAACATCTAGAAGTTGAAGAATGGACTTCTGGAAGTCTGCACATCTCCCAAAGGTATGGGAAACAGTTTTTATGTGCAGCTACCTGTGTGTTTCTTCAGGGATGAGGTTCCACAGTGTCTGTGGCATTCTCTAAGGCCTCGAAATGGTTGAGAATCTTTGTGCTGGAGCTCAGGTGATCTGTGCCGATCTTCTGTGAGCTGGGTTCCATTGGTGTCCCAGGTCACAGAGAGGATAGCGAAAATGGATGCAACAGAAAAAATACTTTTCTAATACAAATTAAATAATACCCTCTTTTATGAGTGTTCTCCATAGATCTCTGTAGACCAAGTCACTTTAGGATCCTCATGGTAACTGTTGACCTCGAGGAAGGTCCAGCTTCAAGGTAACTAACTCACTGGATTCTTATAAATTCCACTGAAAATGGCTCATGAGTGTTGAAGGAGAGTGAGAATCAGGGTGTGAAGGTGGGGAAGGGCAAGATGGGTAGCTGGAACATGGAGTAGAATAGATGGGCCACACCCATGGTATAAGTGAGCATGGATAATAAAGGTGGAAATGGGATGGTTTTGCTAGAAGAAAGGCAGTTGAGGTCTTAGAAGTCCCCAGGGAGGAAGCTTAATACAAGGTGAGTTTTAGTCCTAAATCTACTACTCACTAACAAGATGATCTTATTCCAGTCATCCAAACTTCCTTCCTTCCTTCCTTCTTCCTTCTTTTCTTCTCCCTCCCCCCTCTTCTTTCCCACCCACTCTCCCTCATTTCCTTTCTTCTTTCTCCTTTTGTACTAGAAATTGAATCCATGGGTGTTCTTTTCCCTAGCGACACCCCCAGCCCTTTTTATTTTGGAACAGGAGCTTGCTGAGTTGCTGAGGATTTCACTTTGCTAGGCTCAAACTTGCAATCCTCCTGTCTCAGAATTTCAAGTACTGTGATTATAGATGTGCACCACCATACCCTGCTCTACCCATAATTTTTTTTGTGTGTGTGGTTCTGGGGATGGAACCCAGGGACATTGTACCTCTGAGCTATACTCCCAGCCCTATTTTTTTAGTCTTTTTATTTTTTTAAAATTTATTTTATTTATTTTATTTTATTATTATTATTTTTTTTGGTGGTACTGGGGTTCCTGGAAACCCTTCTACCTCCAGGCTATACTCCCAGACCTATTTTATACGTTATTTTTATTTTTATTTAATTATTTATTTATTTATTTATTTTGCGGGTCTGGGGATGGAACCCAGAGGCATTTGACCTCTGAGCTATACCCCCTGCCCAATTTTTTATTCTTTATTTTGAAACAGGGTCTCACTGAGTTGCACAGGGCCTCACTAAGTAGCTGAGGCTGTCTGCGAACTGTGATCCTCTGGTCTCAGCCTCCCAAATGCTGGGATTATAGGCGTGTACCACCATGCCTGGCTAAATCCATAATTCTTAACCAAAGTAGAGTTATAAATAATTTCTATCTCACCATTCTACTCTTTAGGTGTTATTTTTTTTTCTCTTTAAATTTGTGGCGGTGCATGCTTGTAATTCCAGTACTTGGGAGACTGAGACAGGAGGATCGCAGGTTCACTGCCAACCTCAGCAACTTAATGAGGTCCTCCACAATGTAATGAGACTCTATTTAAAAAGAAAAAAGAATAAAATAGGGCTGAGGGTATAGCTCGGAGGTAGAATGCCCCTGGGCTCCATCCTCAGTAACACGCATACACAAATTTTTTTGTTGGTGCATAATAAATTTCATACAATAGTGAGATTCATCGTGAGCACATAACATGATTTGATCAATTTTCCTGAAGAGTTTTGTTGAGGATAAACGGAGAAAACATAAAAATTCATTTACAAATCATATGTTATATGTTGTTATTATTATTATTATTATTATTATTATTATTATTATTATTATTATCATTGTGGTCCTGGGGATGGAACCCAGGGGCCTCTACCTCCGGGCTGTGCCCCCAACTTATTTTATATTATATTTTATTTTATATTTTATTTTGAAACAGGGTCTTAATAAGTTGGTGAGAGCCTCACTAAGTAGGTGAGGCTGGCTTTGAACCTGTGTGATCCTCCTGTCTCAGCCTCCCAAGTACTGGGATTACAAGGGTGCACCACCATGACCGGTTCTTATATGTCATTTTCTATGTGTTAATTTTTTTTATTATTAGGAGAGAGAATGGGCTGATGAAGGAAACCATGGTATTTGGGGGAACGATAAGTTTGATCTTGGAGTCTCAACTAACGTGGAGAAGTCTAGAGGTCTAACTGACTGGGGTGGAGCCAGAGGCCCAAGGTCAAGTTCAATCTTGAAGACTTTGTGGCTGATGCTGATGGTTGATGAAGAAAGGGACATCTGGAATGAGTACAGTATACAGAAGCTTGTTTGAAAATATCAATTTTCTAAATCCTTAGGTAGGAGTTGAGGATTTAGCATTCATTTCATCTCTAGGCCAGGTATTCATTCTCAACCAGCCCCAAGGCCAAAGGAACAGCTGTATTCGGAATAGCCAAGCGCTCCAAAGTAATTTTCATCGGGTGTGTTTGTGAAAAGCTATAAAATAAATGATTGAATTGGGAGTTTGAGACAAGAGGGTGGTAGCTCTTACTTAAGGCTGCATAAAAGGGATTCAGGTTGGAAGAAAGAGATACCTTGGAATTGTTTGTTGAGTTTGCCCAAGTCAAATGAAGACCCTTTGTTCTGACCTCCTAGTGTTCAAAGGAATAAACATAGGAGTTAAGTACCAGAGAGACTTCAACTTAAATACTTAGCCCCAGAGAAAAAACAGAGTGGGAGGCAGAGAGGAAGAGAACAGAGTTAAATATTTTCTCTGAGCAGTGAAGAATGGACCCAGGCCCAGAACTATAATTCACGGGGCCTTAGATGAATCTCCAACTGCTTCAGCTGTCTCCACATCTGGGAGAGAATTGGCCAAGGGCTCCAGCAGTTGTGGAAGCCAGTGGATGATGGCAGCTCCATAGGTTAACGTTCACGGGGCACCCACAAGGCTCCCAAGGCTGCTGCCTGCCATCTGCAAACACAGCTTCCATGAAGACCAGATGAAATACACCTGGAACTTTTAGAAATCTATAACAGATAATGATAAAGACATACAGAAAAATTAGTGAATCCATAAATCTCTTTTCATGTTGTGGTGTAAGACCTGATTTAAATTCTAGAGTGGTGAACCAATGATTTGTAGTATCGGATGTGAGCAATCAGGAGGTTCCTTCCAATCACTTTTCTTCCCATTAAAATCTTGCTTTGATGCCAGGCATGGTGGCGCACGCTTGTAATCCCTGCACTTGGGAGGCTGAGACAGGAGGATCGCACATTCAAAGCTAGCCTCAGTTACCGAGCAAGGCTCTTGGCAACTTAGTGAGATCCTGTTTCCAAATAAAAAATATAAAATAGGTCTGGGAGTTTAGCTCGAACGTAGAAAGCTCTGGGTTCCACCCCCAGTAACACACACACACACACACACACACACACACACACACATAAAATAAAATCTTGCTTAGACCATAGTGACTACTCTTGCACTTGTTCTCTGCTTTTCTCCCGAATCCTTTTTTCTTGTTTTGGGGAGATCCCACAGGATGTCGTCCATAGGCCTTAATCAGTCACATAATATTTGATCTGAAAATGGTCTTAGGTATCTGTTATTGAGACCAGAGGTTCCAGATACAGTTTTCTGATGGGAGATCTCTAATCTAGGATGATCCCTTCTCTCTCTTTCTCTTTTTGTGGTATTGGAGATGGAACCCAGGGCCATTCTATTTCCAAGCTACTACCAGAGGCTTTCTACCCCCTAGCCCTATTTTATTTTATTTTTTTAAAATTTTGAAACAGAGTCTCACTATGTTGCGGAGGATCTCACTAAGTTCCTGAGGCTGCGACCCCCCCTTCTGCTTCAGCCTCCCAAGTATTGACATTACAAGCATGTATCACCATATTCAGCTTATTCCTTCTTTTTTGATGAGAAAATTCAGAGCCCAAGAATTAGGTTAGTGATGGAAATGGAAGGTAGATCCTGAGTTCTTCCAGCTTCTACTAAAGTGCTCTCTGGATACTATATTAGCATATTCCTCCATCCTCAAATCCTGGTTAGAAAACCCTGGCAAAAGAGCTTGAATGGTAGGTTCCCAAGAGGGAAGAGACAAGTGTCCCGTAAATGAATGCACATAGAACTTTGGGTGCAGTGTTTGGAGCATAGTGTGATATGCATCAGTGCCTTTGAATACCAGGTGGCCAGTTTTTATGCTCAGGAATGAGATTGGCTGCCTATGCTTGGGGAAGAGGAATTGAGGTACTTGGGTGGAAACAAGGCTTTGTCTCCCTGGACTTGCCATCTGAATTGACATGCTGCAGGCCTTGCCCAGACCCATTGACCAAAAGGAAAGTAAAATGTGATTGGAAACCTTGTAATTCACCGTTAAAACTGCTGGGTGTAGGAAAACAATCACGTGCCCTAGATAAATGACCTATCACTGCTCTTGGTTGTCTGAGTTGCTGTTTAATTGGAGGCCCTCTCTGAACACGCAGGGCCTTTGTAAACTAGAACTCCCTGTGTCTGCACACAATCCTCCCATATGGTACTCTCCCTTTCATTTACAGAGAATAAACACCCATCTCTTACTCATTCACATAATGATTTTCAGCTTCTTGTGTCTCAATTAAGGAGGGGCCCCAGGAGATTTATAAGCATCTGTACATCTTCCTATTCCAAGGCCCTAGGGGCTCTTCTAAGAGTGGGTCTAGTATAGGAAGAAGATAATGGGCAAAAACTGCTCTTCACTAATGGACCAGTTCCGGCTTTTTCCTTTCCTTCCACAACAGAGTTGTTTACTTGAGCAGTCACTTCTCTAAGAAAACTACCAACTCCTTCTGCTCTAGCCCCTTCATGCTTAAAGCCATTGCACATTGTCCTCTGCTATTTCTCCACTTGCAAATTCAACTCAGAGCCCTTCGGTTTTCCTTTCTTCTTTGTCAGAGAAAGAAGCGGCTTCTGCGGAGAGGTAAGGACAAACTTGAGATCTAGAGGCACACACGGGTCCTTAGGCTCTTCTCCAAAGTAGACGAGAACTTGTGCAGTCCTGTCTTCTCCACCTGTTTGGTACTCTGCCTCCCCCTCTCATGCCCAGTTTAATTCTTGGTCAAGGATCATCGTATAGACGATGCACTGCCTGATTGTTCATCAATCCCTTGACCCCTCTCTGGCAGGAAGTCAACTTCTTTCTTGTTCCTGCAGCCCCAGCCCCTGCTCTCAATATTTTTCCAGGCATAGAGCGCTGGCAAACCTCTATCAAGGGCGCATCTTCCTCCCGAAGCCGTGATTGGCAGCATTTGCTATAATTGCACCAGAACCTATTTCAAGTGCCCATTGTGATGTCTGTGAACAGGATGTCAGATGGATGCTGCTTAGTGGTGTCTTCATTATGTTTCCACCCCCCTCTGTTCTTTTCCTGGGAACTCTAAGCTGTTGGAAGAGGGTTGGTGGTTTTGATGGCTCAAGACCGTAGACAATAATAAAGTAATTAGGAAGTGGTGGGTTTTGGACATTTATCAGCTTCATTTTAAAATATAATTTATTTAGTTGTGTGTATATTTAGTAATGGCTGTGTTTAACTGCTGGCTGGCAAAATTCCAGAAAACTTAACATTGTGGACCAGGCTATGCAGCACACCACTGAGCCCAGGGCAGAACTGGGGCCAGCGAGGCTCTGAGTTCCTGAAGGCTCTCAGGGTTTCTTGGAAGTTGCTCTTGAGGCAACAGGACATTTACAGGGGCAATTCCTAGTTCTGGGTCCTTTAGGGGACTTTGTGATTTAAGAAACAGCGGGGACGTTGTAACGGAGAATAAAACGGGCCTGGAAGAGGGGGTCTTCATTCCTAAATTCTGATCCCAGCTGTCTTGAGGTTAGGGTTAGGCACAGGTGACCCCCGCGGACAGAAGTTATTGGTGTTATCCACATCGCGGCATACCCCCGGGCAAAATGCAAACCTAGACTCCAGCTCGGGTTTTCTCTGGCCAGCCCACGCCTCCGCCTCAGCTCAACGCCACTCCCTCCCAGCCAAGTGGCTCTCGGCTCTGGAGGCGGGACCGAGTTCTTCGGTGGCCCCCGGAGGCTGCGAGCTCTGGGAGGCTGAGAGGGTGGAGAGGGGAGGGGCGCTGACTGGGCAGTCCAAAGAGGAGGGGGCCTTTAATAGGCTCGCCCAGCGACTGGTTTGCTGCGCCGCGAGTGGCTGAGGTTGCAAGAAGCCGCCTGGCACCTCCCGCCAGTTCACCGCTGCAAATTTTCGTCCTTGCACTTGACAGCGATTGTACTTAAGCTCTCAGGGCGCTCCTAGCTTGGAAAGGCACTGGCGGGAGGCGCGGGCTGCCGGGTGCAGGCTCGCGGCTCTGGGAGGCGTCTCTCTGCCTTGGTTGGCTCTCCTTTGGGGGAGCTGCGGGCTGTCCTGGAGCATCGGTGATTCTGGTGTGTGGGCTGCAAAGAGACTGTGCCGGCGGCTGGGAAGACCGGCCGAGCCCCTTCCTAGAGCGCGGCGGTGCGCTGCCCTGCCCGGCGCCATGCTTCTGCTGGTTATCCTAACCTCGGCTCTAGCCGGGCGACCTGCAGGCGGCTCCAAGTCAGAGCAGGAGGTGGTCGTTCCCATCCGACTGGACCCGGACATCAACGGCCGCCACTACTACCGGCCGAGTCCCGAGGACTCCGGGGATCAGGGATTCATTTTTCAGATCACAGCATTTCAGGAGGACTTTTACCTACACCTGACGCCGGACGCTCAGTTCTTGGCTCCCGCCTTTGCCACTGAGTATCTGGGCTTCCCGCACCAGGGGCTCACGGGCAGTTCTCCAGACCTGCGACGCTGTTTCTACTCCGGGAACGTGAACGCCGAGCCAGACTCGTTTGCGGCCGTGAGCCTCTGTGGGGGGATTCGCGGAGCCTTCGGCTACCGGGGCGCCGAGTATGTCATTAGCCCGATGCCCAACTCCAGCGCGCCCGCGGCGCAGCGCAGCGGCCACCGCGCACACCTCATCCAGCGCCGTGGTACTCCCGGGGGGCCTTCCGGGGACCCCACCTCCCGCTGCGGGGTGGCCTCGGGCTGGAACCCTGCCATCCTGCGGGCCCTGGACCCTTACAAGCTGCAGCAGACGGGCTTGGGAGAGAGCCAGAGCCGGCGCAGGTCCGGGCGCGCCAAGCGCTTCGTGTCTATCCCACGGTACGTGGAGACGCTGCTGGTGGCGGATGAGTCCATGGTCAAGTTCCACGGCGCGGACTTGGAGCATTATCTGCTGATGCTGCTGGCCACGGCAGCGCGACTCTACCGCCATCCCAGCATCCTCAACCCCATCAACATCGTCGTGGTCAAGATGCTGCTGCTTGGAGACCGTGACGCTGGGCCCAAGGTCACGAGCAACGCGGCCCTGACCCTGCGCAACTTCTGCGCCTGGCAGAAGAAGCTGAACAAAGTGAGCGACAAGCATCCCGAGTACTGGGACACCGCCATCCTCTTCACCAGGCAGGTGAGTTATCTGTCACTGCTTTGGAACCAGTTAGCCCCATTCTCTTAGGGTCACCGTTCTTATCTCTCTAAGTCCTTGTGCCGCGCAGTGTGCCCGAGTTTAAATTCCGTCGACCTCTTCCAACTCCAACTTTCTTTGCAATGTCCAGGAAGCGCCCTCTCCTAGGCTCCGCGGGGCTCCGGCTCACGTGCATCTGGGCGGCTGGAGCGGAGCCTGCTTCTTCCGAAGGTGTTGGCCTGCCTTGGCCAATCAGCGCCTCCTGGATCGGGCGCCGAGGGGCCGTTACCCAGGAAGTTGCCGCCCCGGAGCCCCAGTTTGCTTTCAAGGCCGATAGGAGGCGCTTTGAGGTTGGTGTTGGAAAGGGCGGGAATATCCGCCGCTAATGGTATGGGGCGTCTCAGTCCTCTCCCACACTCCCTTAGAGGCTTCTTCTTTTCCCTGGCTGTAGAATCCGAAGGTGATCCAAGGTCAGCACCTGCTACATTTCTCGCGGGTAAAATGTTATCCTTTCTCTGCCCTGGACCTGGAAAATCTGGATTGGGATGAAGGGAATCATTGGCATATTAGGTGGGTTGCAGTGAGAGGCCAAGTGCATACTGGGAGCATCCCTCCCTCCTTGCTGCTTCTCCCACACCCTTTTCTGCTGGATCTTGTCCAGGGGATTGCAGATCATTCGGAGCGGGCAGTTTAGTTTAGGACACCTGTTTGGAGTTGGGACTGTTTCACTTGGAGCTGAGCTGGGAAAATCTCTTCCAATATTCCCGGATCCTTGTTAGCAAAGGGTGACCCATTCGCCCAGCTGTAAGCTGCAGAGCAGAGCAGGCAAGATTGCTCATGTTCTGAACTCACTAGAATTCCTCTGACCCCACTTGAGTGCAGGGCTCCAGCTTTTTTCCTTGCTGCAGTGGGAGTGATGCGCTTAGTCAGGAGCACTTGGAGTCTCCAGCTGTAGGGCTGGAAAGATACTGAGTGCTGGGATTAGCGATGGATCTAGACCAGGAAAGCAGCTATGCCTTTTCCAGGTCTTTACCTGATATTCTATTTCGAAGAAGCTATGAATCTGTGAACATTTAGATTTGGAGGTGTTGACGTGGTTGGACACTATGAAGGTTCTGGATTCTTGAAATCTGTCAGATGCAGAAGACTGGGAGGAAAAGGGCCGTCCAGATGCCCTGTTGTTCTGACTTTGGGGGCTGCGGCTCGAATCCCTGCCTCGTTCTTGTTTTGTCATTAGCGTAACCACAGTGTTCTGGCGATGGCACAGAATCCTTGGTTACCTCTGGGGCGCTCACTCCCTGCTGTTTCCAAATGGCTACTCAAAGCTGGTCTGGCGCCCACGGGCTGGAGCTGGAGTCTTCCACAGTAACCCATTTGGCACAGTTAGTCCCTTGCTAGAGTTGAACTTCCTCCTTTCCCAGCCGTCTTCTCCTCCCACCACCTGGTTTCTCTAGGGAGGTCTTTGGCCAGAGCTTTGTTTCCTTTCGCTCATACTTCCAACTGAGGTCTGTGGAGCGGCCACTGCCCAGCCCCGACAAGCTCTGCCTGAATCACAGAGAAACTGCAAAGGAGGTGGCTTCGACTTCTTCACACAGACCTGCTCTGCAGCCAGATTGCTGGGGGAAAGGAAATAAAGGCCAAGCACGGGATATTTTAATGGTCAAAGCAGCTGTTGCCCCATTTGCCACCCAGGATGCCGTTGTGGAGGTCACTCACTGGCTCTAAAGTAAAGTGTCCGCTGCCTCGTGGTTCAGGCACTAGTGGCTGACTTTTGGGACCAGTCCTAGGAAGAGGAGTCCCACTGGGAATCTGGGCCATACCACCCCAAGGCTTGCGTCTTTTGAAGAAGAAGCAATCAAACAGCATGACAGCTTCTGTTTCTCAGTGCTGTGCTGGACCCCCGGGGGCCGTGTTGTCATGCATAATGGGTACAAGATGCATGACCACTCGGGTCAGAAGCAGGGACGTGCAAGATGTGACTTTTAGAAGTTGTTTGCCCCTTAGGCGTCTAGAGAGCAAAACCAGAAAGCAGGGAGGCTGTGTTGGCATGTCCATCATCAAGGTATGTTGTCATGTGTGTGTCGTGTTTTGGGTAAACATCTTGCCCCCACCTCCTCACCAGCCCAAACTTCTGGGCCTGCTGCATTCTCAGAGTCTTAGCAACTTCTCATTCCTGAACTCCCCAGGGGAAGGTACGGTGTTGGATGAGAACACGAGCAAACAGCTGCTTCTTCTAGACTAAGGCAGATGTGGTTCCTTCCAGGAACCTTAACTCTCTGGAAGGGAGAATACATTGATCATCCAACAAGCATTTTGACAATCTGAGGCATTTGTGCAAAGATTTAGAGTGAGTTCGTGGAAAAAGGGTGCACATCTGATTTTTGCAAAGCAAGCAGCCTCCAGGCTTATAACAGTGGGGTGAGGTCAGTCCAAGACTGGAACAAGGATCGGCCCAGAAACAGAGCCAGAGTCTTTCTCATTTATTTCTACGAAGAGAAAAGATTCTCTGGTTTCTCACTGCATCGGGCAGCAGGCACCAGGTATTTACTGCGGAGACTCAGTAGGTCCTCATTTGCTGATTTCTCTATCTTTAGATCCAATGCCCCTGCTGTTTAGGTGACCCTTTGTGGTAGAATGGCTCTCATTCATTTATGGAGCATCTACTATTTCTAGGCACTGTTCAGGACTGTAGAGCTCCACATATAAGATGTGGCCTGGGGCCCTCAGGAATTAGCTGTGTGGCCAGGAGCAACTAACTACAGTACTGTGTGCTAAGTGCCAGGATTGTTGCACAGAGCCATCCCTGTGGGAAGCCATGGGGGGGTCATTCTCCTCCCCAGGAGCCGAGGATGCTTCCCCAGAGCAAGGCTGCAGGGAGGGCACTGAGGACTAGGAGCTGGTAGGGTGGGGAGGGGAGCTTGTTTTCTAGGGTGCAGGACACACGCTTCTCCTTCCACCATCTGTTTTGCTATTTGCGACATTTCCTCTTTTGAGATGACTTCATTTTCATATTTTATGACTTGGAGTTCATGTTTTTTCTGCCTGCTTGTTCTTTATTTCCCCCATTATGTTGCAGTATCACTCTATGCCATACTTCTTTCCCTTCTCCTCTTACTCTTTGCTTCTCCCTCCTTTGGGATTATACAGGTGGGCTTTTCTTCCCTTATTTTCTCCATTTGTATCTGTGGGTCTTACAGTTCCACACTCGGCACCGCTCTTCCTTCTCGCGTTGGCCTGGAGTGGCACCATGCGGAGCAGGGCAGCATTCTGGAACCTCCTGAGACGCGGAGGCCAGGGCTTTCTAGAATGAAGCACTTGTAAACTGAAAGCAGATTGAGTTCAGACTGAAAAATACAAATAGTAAAATGATGAGATGCATTTTACATGTATCTTCCAATATAATAAAAAGGAATTATGTTTTCAGGATCTTTTTAAAGTTAAGCCTTGGAAGATATTGGGGCGGAGGGGCCATCTGAATACATCTTTTTGTGGCACTGGAGATGGAACTCAGGGGCCTTTTATCTCTAGTCTACACTCCCAGACCCATTTTATTATTTTTTTAAATTTGGAAACAGGGTCTTGCTAAGTTGCTGAGAACCTTACTAAGTTGTTGAAGTTGGCTTTGAACCTGTGATCTTCCTGTCTCAGTCCCCTAAGTACTGACATTATAAGTGAGCACCACCACGCCTGGCTCCTGAAGACTGTATTTAATAGTTTGTCATTCTTGTTTACTACATGGAATTGCACCATGACTCCTAGACAGAGAGTGAGAGGGGAAGGAGTAGAATATGGTGATTCCCTGATGATCATAGGGTGAGGACTCTTTCTGTTGTTTCCCTACATCAAACAAGTAAGCCTGGTATTAATGGCAGAAAATGGGGGAGAGGAGTGGAGGATATTATTCCTTTTTTTTTAATGGGGGTTGGGTGGGATCTCTATGTTATCCAGGCCAGTCTCGAGTCCCTGGCTTAAGTTATCTTCCTGTTTCAAAGTCTAGCTGGAACTACAGGCATGCCTCACCTTGCCTCGCTTTGCTTCTTTTTTAATCACTGGTTTATTTAAGAAGGCAAGTGAGATTTTCTCCTTCCTTAGGTCTCATTCTGCACCTTCTTCAAAATTCTGTGTGGTTATTTCTCTCTCTCCCTTAGCACTTCCCCCGACCTTGTCTTGACCCCTTGATTTGGTCACATGGTACAAGGGAAAGCACACAGGCTTGAAGTGGGGCACAGTTGAGTTTGAATCCTGGCACTTGAACTTCCCAGCAATGGACAGTGAATGAGTCAGCTATTTGAAGGTTCACTTTCCTCATCCTTAGAAGGAGGCTGACGATGATGACACGCTACCTAACTCCCGGGGCTCTTTCGAGGATGTATTACCCACCAATCCAGAAGAGCTATCTAATGATAGTATTATCGGCACCTTAGTAGTCACTAAAGATAGGTTTTTTTGTTGAATAATTACCTAAGATTCCGTGCCAGAATCTGAACTAGGGGAAGCCCTCGATTTAAAGCTTTCTGTCCTGTTGTTCTTATAAATACACGTCACGCTTGTGTGATTACATACTCCTGTGTTTGTGTGGACACCATGGGTGCCAGCATTTGCCATTCTGGCTGATGGAAAGCAGGGACCTCTCTCTCTCTTTCTGTAGTCCGGGCCTCTGCATCTGGTCCTGCAGTAAGTTGCATGGAAGGAAGGTGTATGCAACAGCGCAGGGCCTGCCTGTGGCTGCGGGCGCTGAGGTAGTTTTGCCTGCCTGCTTGCCTGCCTGGGGATCATTAATCCACCTTTCAGGCTGTCAGGCTGCAGGGTTGGGAGAGGGAGTCTTAGGTTCTTTTGGCATTGCTTCTTGGCTCTTTGCCATTAGGCTTTGCCCTGGGGAAAGGCGAAGTCCCAGAGAGGAGCGTGTTGAATCTGTCCCAGAGTCAGCAGACAGGGTGCAGAGCAGTGACGGGGTCAGTGTGTCAATGCAGGTGTGGGGCAAGGAGCCAGGGACTTGCTCAACAACACGCTGCTCTCAGCACTTAATCCTGTTTCTTTCTCCCCACGACTTTCCTCACTTTCAAGCACTGGCTTGCTCTCTGGCGAGGGGGTAGGACAGGGTGGGCAATCTTACCCTCTTGAGATTCCTCAGTGCCTTCATTCTTGGGGTGAACGTTTACCACAAGTAGTAGAGAATTTTGGTTAGAGTCTGGCCCTGAGGCGACATCGCCTAGATTTCAACCCTTACTCTTCCTCCTCCCTCTTGGTCTAAACTAGGGCTCACTGTGTCACCCTGGGCTAGTTACTTGCCTTTTATTGGTCTGTTTCACCAAATGGGGCCTTATAATGGCATCTCCCCTAAAGCTGTTATGAGGATTAAATGAGAGAATCCAGGGAAAGCTTTTGGAACAGTCTCTAGCATGTAGTAGCAACCCAATAAATGCTAGCTCTCATCATTAAATAGTTGGTAGGTAGGTACTGGGGCTTGAACCCTGGGGCATTCTTCTTGCAAGCTACACTCCCACCTTTTAATTTTTTTGTTTTGAAACAGTCTCACTAGGTTTCTGAGGGTCCTGATAAGTTGCTGAGGCTGGCCTTGAACCTGTGACTCTTCTGTCTCAGCTTCCCAAATACTAGGACTATAGGCATGTGCCACCATACCTGGCTAGGTACCCTCTTTTTTTTTTTTTTTGTGGTACTGGGGTTCCTGGAAACTCTTCTACCTCCGGGCTACACTCCCAGACCTATTTTATTTTTGGAAACAGGGTCTCTTAAGCCAGCGCGGCTGGTTTTGAACCTGCCTGATCCTACTGTCTCCGCCTCCCAAGCGCGGGGATTACAAGCGTGTGCCAAAAACGCACAGATCCCAGGCCTATTTTTATACTTTTTTATTTGGAAACAGGGTCTCTTAAGCCGGCAAGCTGGCTTCGAACCTGCCTGATCCTCCTGTCTCTGCCTCCCAAGCGCGGGGATTACAAGCGTGTGCCAGCACGCCCGGCTCCCAGACCTATTTTTATACTTTTTTATTTGGAAACAGGGTCTCTTAAGCCAGCAAGGCTGGCTTCGAACCTGCCTGATCCTCCTGTCTCCGCCTCCCAAGTGCTGGGATTACAAGTGTGCACCACCACGCCTGGCTAGGTACCCTCTTTTGAAGTGATGTTTCTAGAGAAAGTTTGGCTTTCTTGCAAGTTTTGGCTTCCTCTTCTTCACTGAAGTAATTCTTGTGGTTTTGGTTATTTATGTCTCTTGCAATAATACCATTTTGTACATCTGGAGGGTTTTATGTGCCAGTGAAACCAAATCTGCTAATAGAAGCAACTACCCTTCCAGGCTGTACTATCTGCTTCCCCACCAGGCAGACTTAGTCACACTGTCCAGGCACTAAACTGCTAGATTTTTATTTCTTCTAGAAAACTGAAGCCCTCCTATCCTTGAGGATTACAAACAAATGGATTTGGGACTGGGCAAGAAAATGTTACATGGCAGAGATTCAAATGGGAAGCAAGTTAAAGGGGCATAGTTATTACTAGCATAGGGTGCTTTTCACCTCTAATTATGGTATCCTAAGTAGGAAGGTATGATTCAGAGCAAAGGACACTGCTGGATTGGCCTGGGTGTCCAAAGATGTGGATCCAGAATTCCATTTTTCTGTAATACTGGGGATTGAACTCAGGGGCATTCTACATCTAAGCTGTACCCAAAGCCCCCTTTTTAAAAAATTTTTTGAAACAGGGTCTCACTAGGTTGACAAGAGTCTCACTACTTCCTGAGGCTGGCCTTGAACCTGTGATGTTCCTGTCTCAGCCTCCCAAGTACTGGAATTACAGACCTGTGATACCATACCTAGCTCCAGGATCCCATTCTTCACTTAATAACTGTATGACCCTGGTCGTATAATCTCAATTTACTGAGTCTCAGTTTCCTCATCTATAAAATGTGAAGGCAGTGCTGAAGCTTGGTGAGTATGATACTTGGGTGCTGTGATGGGACCATGAAGGCAATTCCTGGCTCTTGTGCCTAGGACTTCAATGTCAGCAGGAAGTCAGTTACCCAGAATGTGTATATTTTCTGCAGCATTAAAAAAATAGCTGGGTACATGCTTGTAATCCCAGCGCTTGGGAGGCTGAGACAGGAGGATCGCACAGGTTCAAAGCCAGCCTCAGCTACTGAGAGAGGCTCTCAGCAACTTAGTGAGACCCAGTTTCTAAATAAAGTATAAAATAGGTCTGGGAGTATAGCCTGGAGGTAGAAAAGGTCCTGGGTTCTGCCCCCAGTACCCCCCCCCCCCACACACACACATACACCACACTAGCCGGGTGTGGTGAAACACGCTTTTAATCCTAGCATTCAAGAGGCTGATACCTGAGGGTCGCAGTTCACGGACAGCCTCAGCTACTTAGGGAGGCCCTTTGCAACTCAGTGAGACCCTGTTTTAAAAAGCATAAAGAATAGCCGGGCGTGGTGACGCACGCTTGTAATCCCCGCGCTTGGGAGGCGGAGACAGGAGGATCGCACAGGTTCGAAGCCAGCCGCATTGACTTAAGAGACCCTGTTTCCAAATAAAAAAAGTATAAAAAATAGGTCTGGGAGTGTAACCTGGAGGTAGAAGTATTTCCAGGAACCCCAGTACCACCACCAAAAAAAAAAAAAAAAGACTAAAAAAATAGGACCGGGGGTGTAGCTCAAAGCTAGAATGCCCCTGGGTTCCATCCCCAGTACTGCAAAAATAAATACATAAATAAATAAATAAATAAATAAATAAATAAGCATGCTTGATTTGTATGGGACCTCTCTCTCTCTCTGTGCTCTGCAGGAAATTATTGACCATTGTAGTGCATGCATGGGAAACGGAGGAGGTGGGAAGGAGGCTGAGTAGAAGGAGAGCTGTGGAGGAGGCTCTAATATGGACAGTGATGTTAGTAAACAGGGTTTGGGAGCCTGTATAGTCTTATCCTTATTTACTTATTTAAATTGTGGCTCCAGTCCTAAGTTATTTATTTACTTATTTGCAGAACTGGGGATTGAACCTGGAGTATTCTATCTCCGAGCTATAGTCCCAGCCCCCTTTTTCATCTTTATTTTGAAACAGAGTCTCACTAAGTTGTGGAGGGCCTCACTAAGTAGCTGAAGCTGGCTGCGAACCCTTGATCTTCCTATTTCAGACTCCCAAGTACTGAGATTACAAGTGTGCACCACCATGCCTGGTCCTATTACTTTATTGATCCTTTTCCCCCCTTGGTACTGGGGATTCTACCTCTGAGCTAGAAGGTACCCTCAGCCCTTTTTATTTTTCAACAGGGTCTTGGTAAATTGTGAAGGGTCTCACTAAGTTGCTGACCTGTGCTCCTCCTATCTCAGCCTCCCAAGTACTGGAATTACAGGCATGCACTACTGCACCTGGCCCCTAAGTTATTTTATAAGAAAGGATAAGAATAGTCCAGGAGAATAAGGTTCTCTGCCAAGGTGATTCTTGGGTCTCTTGGACAAGCAGCTGTGACTATACACAGCCAATGGCCAACAGGTTAGGACTGGACTGAAGAATGTCTCCAGCTTCCAGGAAGAAGGAATTAGAACTGCATCTATTCTCTGAGCTGAAGAGGTTAAAGCAGTTCATTCAAGTGCCGCTGAATTCCTTCCAGAAGGGTGGAGACATTCAGTGCCATAAATGATGCACAACTGGGCCTGTTCAAGTGCCCATGGGTGTTCAAAGCTCTAAGGCCCAGCGATTCATCGCCTGCTGGGGAGGAGGCATGGGTGGGCGGAGCTTCTGACTCCAACAGTGGATCCTCCCACCACCATGACTATTGTCACTACAGGATGCTACTCTGTGCTACATTCTTGCTCTAGAGAAATTTGCTGGCTCTTTCCTAGTTCCTCTGGTTTGATCCGGTAGAGCCGAGATTTCTTGATGGAAAGAATAGGTTGCTGCAGCTACATGTTTTGCTCCAGAGAAAATTTGCTCTAAGGATTTTCTAGCCTTAGAGGCAGGCTGTGGAGCTCTTGCTCTGGTCTGGCCATTTCTGGGGAGCAGGACGAGGTGCATGCACTTTGTATGTTAGCAAAGGCAGGGGTGACCATCATCTTTCTGTGAGTTAGTGCAAACCTCTGTGTAACACAGACCAGACAAGAGGCTCCTTAGGGTTCTTTTTGTTCTGGAAGTACATCATTCTGTGTGTTCCTTTTATAGCCTGCATGGGCAAGAGGGGCTGAGGCTTAAGGGACCGGGCAGTCCAAGTTCTAGTTCAGGATTGGCCCTTTCCCAGAGCAGGAAACCGAGGCCCTGAGGTGAGAAGGGATTTGGCCAAAGTCACATCCTCTTATTGATCCAGCCAGGACTGCACTCCAGGTTTCTTGATCCTTATTCTGAGTTCTCTTTCTTGCATGAGGCCAGCGATGAGTATGCAGGATGGTCCAGACGCCATGGAGTGTGTCTGCTCTGTAGGCTTTGCAACAGGTTTTGACGGCCAGGCTAGACTTTCCAGAGAGTACTTGTGCCAGTTTGGGTCTAGTGTCAGGGACATACAGCCGCATTTCTACTTCCTGAGCATGAGCCTTTGCCTCCCTCCCTGGTCCTTTCAGTTCCCTGCACTAACAAGCTGGTTCAGGAGCCGGAGCAGCCACAGTCCTTAAGCTGCTGCTCCAGTGAACTTTACAGCTCAAGTTTGACAGCAATTTTTCCCCAGCTTCTAGAGCTTTGGGAAATAACAACTTCCCGGGAGAGTGAGTATTAAAGAGGGAAGGGGACTGGGAAGGGAAGAGAATTGAATTTGAAGTGGAAGAAACACATGGTGCAAACACAGGCAGCTGAACAGAGGTAGGGTGTGCATGGCTTTCTGACTCTGGCACACCTGGGGTTCAAGCTGGTCACGACCCTTGTGCCTCTGTGGCCAGAAGAACTGTTAACTCATTAGGAAGTGTGATGATCACCTGATGGTGGGAAGACAAGTTTGACTGCTCAGGTGATAAACTTCTGAGTGCTTTGGATTAAATTTTGCTGATTTTCTGTACTCTGACCACTTTTCCTCCCATGCCCCCTTGCCCTGCCAACTCCGCTGCTCCCCCACACCTCCAGGTCAGCAGATGCATGGGCGTGTGCACCCGCACACATGCACACGCAGCCCTACTGGGAAACGAAATCGAGAACAGCTCTGGGTGTGTGCTCACGTGAACTCCTCGGTTTCCATAGGAGAATGACATGCTCATTCTGGGCGATCGGCTGTGCTGTGGTGGAAAGGGCACCGAGTTCCCAGTCACAAAGACCCTCGGTGTCTGTTTCTGCTCTGTGACTTGAACTTATCTGCATTTCAGCTTCTTTGTGGAAGGTGACGATCAGCCATTATTTCAGTGGAGAGTTGTAAGGATTACTTCAAGCCATGCCTGTAAAAGGCATGCATGATGTTAGTAAATCACGGCCATGATTAACTATCATTATAAACCCTGGTTTCTACCTTTGACAAATAGATATAAGGACATGTCTGACTCCTGAAATGGTTGCAAGGATTGAATGAGATGATGGATGAAATCACTTCTTGCAGCATGCTCCACACATTAAAGACAGCCATGTAACGGAGAAACTGCCAGTCACTCATTTAACACACATTATCTGCAGGGGAACAGAATGTGCACCAGTATCTTATTTTATTCTAGGCCCTGGGCTCTGAAGGTCTCCAGATTTTGCCACTGACCTACAGTGCTCAGGAGTTCTTTGAGCTCTCCAGCCCAGGAGCTCCATTTACCCTTCAGCATCTTTGGGAAATACTTCTGATTAGGATGTGCTGCTGGAGGCCTTAACTTCTGAAGCAAGCTAAGCTTCTTCAATGCAAAAAGGAGGACCTTCCTGCTTATCAGATGACCTGTTTACCTTTTGTTCCTAGCAGTTCTTAGCCTGTGGTTCCCTTGAGCGTTCATAGCTGACTGAAGTATATGTGGATGGTGGCTTGCATTGCCCTGGCTCTGCTTCCTTCCAGCCCAAGGGAACCAGATTTCTGACATGAGTGGCTCCTTGGCTGGTGATTCTTTGGCTGAGAATCTGAACTTAATTCATGGTTGTCGAAAAAACAGTCATTCAAGAAGGACCAAAGCTGACTCTGGATGAGGAAGCGGTTGCCTTCTACCCTCATCTGTTTCGAGGAGCCCTAACCAAAACCTCACTCAGCTGTGGGAGTCGCTATTTTTTCCAGTCTGGAAGGCAGTCTCTATATAAAGCAGTGGCCCTTGTAGTTTAATTTTATACCTCCTAATTTCCTTGCTCAGGACTTCCCTGGGTGAGGCTGGGCACAATCTTCTGGGCGGGCCACGAAGCTTCCTTCTTGAGCCTCCTCCCTCAACCTGGGTTGATTCCATGAATAACCTGTCACCCTTTGGCAAGTTGGGCCTGGCCATAACTTCTGAGCCTGGCTAGGGATGGAGTGGGGAGGAGTTGGAATGTCTTATGGAATGCTCTTTCTTCCTTTCAGTTCTCTTTGTCCCTGTATCTAACTTTGAGGTGTCTCTTCTTCCTCACCTGGCAGGACCTGTGTGGGGCCACCACCTGTGATACCCTTGGCATGGCTGATGTGGGCACAATGTGTGATCCCAAGAGAAGCTGCTCCGTCATTGAGGACGATGGGCTCCCGTCAGCCTTCACCACTGCCCACGAGCTGGGTAAGGCTGGAAGAGAGGGGTGCTGCCCTCTGTGGTCCTTCTGGGCTGTGCTGGGTGCTTTGGCAATGGGCAGAGAGACATTTGTTTTTGTTCTCATATTGGAAAGCCTTCAGGGTCCTCTCTTAGGGCCAGAGTTACTTGGCAGTGGCTTAATATTTTTTTTAATTGAACCCAGGGACATTCTACTCTGAGTTATACCCTGAGCCCTATGTTTATTTTGAAACAGGGCCTCATTACATTGCTGAGGCTGGCCTTGAACCGGGGATCGTCCTGTCTCAGCCTCTCAAGTCCTGAAATTACAGGTGTGTGCCACCACACTTGGCTTTGTTTCATTTTTTTATGATCGCTCTAGCCCGGTTGGCTAGCGATATGGTCTGAGTACCTGTGTAGAGTGTCTGTCACTTGGGTATAATGGGGAGAATATATTAAGGGCCAGGAGATATACTTCTGTCCTCACTGAGCTCACAGCCTAATGGAGGTGACAGAAAACACAAGCATGCAACCTTGAGGACATTTGTTGCAAAGTGGTCTGTTGACAAGTGCAAATGAGCATCCTGAGAGCCATCCCATAGGCTTTCTATCCACCCCCCTTTCTCCCTTGACCTCTTGGGCCAGCCATCCTGTGCAGCCCTGTCCTGCTCCTGAGCCCTCTTGTTTCGCCTCCACAGGCCACGTGTTCAATATGCCCCATGACAACGTGAAAGTGTGTGAGGAGGTGTTTGGGAAACTCCAGTCCAACCACATGATGTCCCCGACCCTCATCCAGATTGACCGTGCCAACCCCTGGTCAACCTGTAGTGCTGCGGTCATCACCGACTTCCTGGACAGTGGCTACGGTGAGCTGGGGTGGCAGGGGCCTTGCTGTTGTCACTGGTGTTTTCATCATCACTCTGGACTGTCCTCTACCTAAGGTGTGGCAACCCCGAGGGATTAGGCTCTGACATGGGTCCATTCCAGTTACCCGTTGGTTCACTCTCTCCCTGGCATTCAGATCCTAGGTCAGCCAAGCCTCGCTTCCCCTAGCTTGTCTTAACAGATGTTCACGCTCTTTGCAGGTGACTGCCTGCTGGACCAGCCCAGCAAGCCCATCTCCCTGCCCGAGGATCTGCCAGGCACAAGCTACACCCTGAGCCAGCAGTGCCAGCTGGCCTTTGGCATGGGCTCCAAGCCCTGTCCGTACATGCAGCACTGCAGCAAGCTGTGGTGCACGGGCAAGGCCAAGGGGCAGATGGTGTGCCAGACCCGCCACTTCCCCTGGGCAGATGGCACCAGCTGTGGCGAGGGCAAGCTTTGCCTCAAGGGTGCCTGTGTGGAGAGACACAACCTCAACAAGGATCCGGTGAGTGCTGAAGTTGTGAACTGAGAGTGCTGAGAGGATCCCAGGAGGCCTGGGTCCCCCTGGGGAGCTGCCCCATCACAGATTGACTATGGCAAGTAGGATGTGGTGGCGGATGCCTGTAATCCCAGTACTTGAGAGGCTGAGACAAGAGTATCACAGTTTTGAGGGAAGTCTCAGCAACTTAGGAAGACCCTTAGCAACTTAGTTGGATCTTGTTTTAGGTAGAACACCTCTGGATTAATATGGTAGGTCAGAGAGCTTGGTGATTGATGCCTTCAATAGCACTGCAGTCTCAGCCCTGAGCTGGGTGTCGTGTCCTACGTGGGGAGAAGCTCTGTGCCTAGAGCCGAATGCCTGGCATTAGGAGGGGCTCACTCTCCAGCTCATCCTTTCTTTCCTCATCAACTATTTCTGTTTTATAGTCAGGGAGCCAGGGACCACACAGATGAATGAGGCTTAGAAACGAAATGAAGCCAAACCCCAGGCAGGCTGCAGTAATTTAGTAATTTGACACATCCTGAATTCAGCTTCAGTTTCTATTGTAATTCTCTCTCTCTCTCTCTCTCTCTCTCTCTCTCTCTCTCTCTCTCTCTCTCTCTCTCTCTCTCCTGCCTCTTTCTCTTATTGAAACATAGTTGAACAAAAAATTGTTCACCTAGGTAAATAGGACTAGCATAAACTAAAATGAGAGTCCCAAATATTCTCTGAATATTATATTAATATTAAATATTAATATACTTTATATTTTTAGGCCTTGTGTTAGTGTAGCAAAGGGTTGTTTGATTTTACTACCCTAATCAGCCAAGGTAAAAGCACAAGCTTTATCTCACAAATCATTGCACCCCCAGAAATCTCAGATTCAGAATCCCTGTCTGACCACCATGGTCCCATCTTCTCAGCTCACTTCTCTGGTTTTTGGACTGGTAACAATTCTTCAATCCCATCTGGGCCTACCATTCATCAATACAACCATCTCTCCATCTTATATCCTTCCTTCCTTCTTACTGAGCTGAGATTCTCTGATCTGTTGATGCCCTCACCACTCTCTCTCTTGTCACTTAGAATAACCACCACCCTGGTTGAACTCAATCCACTCACGGACTCAGATGTGCCTGATAGGTGAATATGGCTGGAGGAAAATGTGCAACTGGGTTTACTGGTCTCAGCTCAAATGAACAACTCGGGCACTCAGTTGGGCCCATAGTGCTGGCCAGGAGTCACACATTTCATGTATTCTCCCAAGCTTCTAACTTATCAGTTCACACCTTCACCTCTCTCCTCCCATTACCAACTCCTTCTTCCTCATTTTTTATATCCACTAGTGTAGTAGTTAATTTTCCATTTGTATAATGAATACCCGAGCCTGGGTAACTTAAAAAGAAAAGAGGTTTATTTAGTGCAGTTGTGGGAGTAAAACAGCATGATTCAGGTTTTGGTGAGAGCCGCCTTCGTTGCTTCTCTTCATGGCTGATGGCATCGTGGTGGGAGAGATCACTTGATGAGATAAGAAGTCAGAGTGTGGGAGGATTCAGGCTCACTCTATCATCTCACTCTCATGGAACTCACCAGGTACCAGCACTGCCACACTGAAGAGCAAGCTTTGGACATGTGAACTCTTGGGGGACAAACCACATCTTAATTATAGCAACTGGTGACCTTTCCCCCCATTTCACTAAGAAAAAGAAAGCAATCAAACAGTTAGATGAGAACTTCCACCAGCTCACAGCACTATATCCCCTGTCTGACCAGCTTCTGTGCAACCGAGCACTCCACCATTCCCTCATTATAGTGAGTGGATGGTTCATGCGCTGACCCGAGGACATACCTTGTACTTTGCACTATGCCTCTCAACTATGCAAGGACATCACGTATCAATTCTTTCCTTTCTCCTGCAGTATCAATTTTTCCCCTTTTTGAGTTGAATCATTCCTAAAAAGATACAAACCTGCTGTAATTTCTTCCTTCTTAAACAAAGCCTCTCATGATCCTACATCCTTTCCAAATATTGCCATCTGTACAGCAAAGTTTCTTGAAAGAATTGTATGAACATGCTCTTTCCAGTTCCTGCCTTTTTGTTTTTCCCCACAGTCCACTCTAATTAGGTTTCCACTCCTACCATCCCTCCAATATAACTCTTGCTCAGGCCACCAAATGGCCTCCAAAATCTGGGTTGGTTACCATCCCTTACTTGGCTTCATCTTTTGTAGCATTTCACACAGCCCATCACTCTCTCTCCTGGGAACACAGTCTTTACATAGCTTGAGACACCCCCCCCCATTTCTCGTGGGTTTTCCTCCTCCCTTACTGGCTGCCCTCTCAGTCTCCTGCCCTGGTGCTTTCTTGTACTCATTTTCTAAAGGTTGGAAGTACTCCAGGGCTTAGTGTACGCCATCTTCTCTAAACACACTTGATCTCTTAGGAGATTTGTCTAGACCGTGGCTTTAAATGCTATTCACAGGTTGAAGACTCCTAAATTTGCATTTCCAGCCCATGCTTCCTGCTGAATTAGACTTGTATAACTGAATCTTGGCATTCCCTTTTGGATACCTGATAAGCATCTTAAACATAGTGGCTATAAAATGAGCTTCTGATCATATCCCCTAAAACTGTCTTGGCAGCTCCACTTTCTAGTCACTCATACTAAAGCCCCTTTTCTCTTCTGAATTTCATATCTTATAGCTCCGCAATTTCTAGTGACCTCACCTTCAGGATAGATCCAGAACCCCCTTTCTCACAATTTTCTCTGTTACCATCCTGGTCTAAGCCACCCACCATCCTCTTTCCTCTGGGATATAGCAGTCACTTCACAACTGAGCTCCCTGCACCTGTTTTCTGCTCTTATTCCTTCTAGACTATCCCAACACAGCTGCCAGGGGCGTCCTTTTAAAATGTAAGTTAGAAGCTGGGCGTGGTGGCGCACGCTTGTAATCCCAGCATTTGGGAGGCTGAGACTGGAGGATCATGGTTCACAGGCAGCCTCAGCTACTTAGTGAGGCCCTCTGCAACTTAGTGAGACCCTGTTTCAAAAAATAAAGAATAAAAATCAGGGCAGGGGGTGTAGCTTGGAGGTCAAATACCCCTGGGTTCCATCCCCAGACCCGCAAAAAAAAAAAAAAAAAAAAAATGTAAGTTAGGTTGTGCCACCTCTCTGCTTGGAGTCCTCAGGGGCTCTATACCTGGATCAGAAGGAGCCAACACAATCTCTGCTTCCATCTCCTGCTCCTCTCCTCTTGTTGCTTTGCTCTAGGGACACTGGAGCACCCCAAGTACATCATTCCTGTCCCAGTCATCATTTTTACTGTTGTGATCCCTAGCAACTGTCCACCACCACTTAGAGGAAGAAATATTTATTTGCTCACAGTTCTGCAGATTTCAGAGATTCAGTCTATGTTAGGCAGAGTCTGCAGAGCTCAGGGAACGGTGGTGCAAAGCAGAGAGAAGGAGAGAGCAAGGGATCTGCTCTCACATCATGGAGGCCCAAAGCAAGAGAGAGAAGAACCCCTAGGGATCCCTCCCCAGCAACCAATTCCCACCTCCATCATGGTTGCCTCCTCTCTGTGAGGTCTTGGAAGATGTTTTAAATACAAACCATTTAATCCTTCAGAGTCTTTGCATTGCTTTCTCTGCTTGGAATGTTCTTTCCCTAATATCTGCATGGCTCATACTTGAACTTCCTGCAAGCCTCTGTATGAGTGAGGCCTCCCTGACCCTCATAATAACAGAGCAGCCCAACCTGCTGAGGTCCTCTCCACCCTCACTCCATCTGCTTTTAAATCCATCCAGCACTCTGCGTGTACTGACTTATTTCTATTGTCTGTCTTCCCTGACTAGTGGTTTTGAGGGTGGGGACCTGCTACACATGGTGTCACCCATGTAGTGGGGATTCAGCACACACTTGGCAAATAAATGAATGGATAAATGAATGGCCCATGGCAGGAATCCAGTGCATGTTTTTGTACAAATAGGTGGGGAAAAAAAAACACAATAGCAGCTAAAAACTAAAGAATTGTCCCAGAAGCTTCAGGAACAATGTTAAGTATTGAAGGAAATTTGGAGATTGTAAGGCTTAGGCGCAGACTCATTCTTTCTTTAAATGTTCATTACTGACTTTTGAGAGAGCAGCTTCCCTAACTGAAGCTCTGCAGAGTGAGGATGAAGGAAGAGTGAATGCAGATGACTATCAGGCAGCAGCAGGAAGGAATGAGGCAGGGCACTAGTTTGAGAGAAAGCAGCGATAAGAGAAAGTGTATATGTGTCTTTAAAAAAATAGAATAAAACAGACGTGTTGACACAATGAACCAAGAACTATCTGACAGTAGGACAGATTGAATAAATATGCTGACTCTACACATAAGTTACAGAATTTATGTTTCATGCAAGCAATTCTGATTAGGTCCATGTGGGTTAGCTACTTTACAGATGAGCTGTGATAATTTTAATCCCAGGCTGTACAACTGGGCTGCTTCCTCTGTTGCCCAACTAATGTGTGTTCAGGAAGTGAAAATCCATTTTTTTCTATTATTCTAGGAAAAACAGAATAAAAATTACACATTTTCTATCCCTTCTCTACTATGTTAAATCAACAAATAATCAGAAAACCAAAATAAATAAAAAATAACCCTCCCATTGCATAATCCACCTCAAGGACAAATAGAGTTTTTGAGTTAGTTATCTTATCTACATATCCTCTTAACATAAAAATTAGCACTGCTAGCTGGGCATGGTGGTGCATGCTTGTAATTCCCGCGCTTGGTAGGCTGAGACAGGAGGATCGCACAGGTTTGAAGCCAGCCTCAGCAATTTAGTAAGACCCTGTTTCCAAATAAAGCATAAAATAGGTCTGAGATTTAGCCTGGAGGTAGAAAAGCCCCTGGGTTCCATCATCCCCAGTACTGCCACAAAACAAAACAAAGCAAAACAAAACAAAAAATAGCACTGCTTATAGTAAGACTTTCTCAATTGCAGCTCCTGATGAAGGTTAAGATTTGTTTGATTGGGTAAAGAGTCTGAATTTTCAGACATTTACAAATAAGTCTATTCATTTATACTTATGGCAGTATTGTTGAGGGGCACGGCTATTGGCTAGAACTGCCAAAGGTTTAGAAACTCTTAGAAAAACACTGACAGACCAAGAAGGCAACTCCTGCACAGAGGCAGGCCCCATGCTGGGAATTTTCATACCTGTCACTTCATTTAAGTCTTGCATCTGATCTTGGACCCCAGTATTTGTGGCCCTGTTTTGCAGGCAAAGCATGTGAAAGTTAAGGAAGTTTGGCTATCAGCTCAAGTTTACTCTTGTAGGCTTGTAGGCAGTTGGTGTTTGCTAATTAATCAGTTGAAGTATTGTGTGGGTTTGTGCATAGGAATCATGTACTTATCATCTTTATTTTCATTATCCAAAATGGATAGCATTCTGTTGGGTGGGATGGGAAGCTGAGGCTGTACTGGAAGCATTTCTTTAGGATAAAGAGTGCGTGTGGCACCTAGACACCTGCAGGACTATAACCAGCTCTGCTTCACAGGTGGACGGCTCCTGGGCCAAATGGGAGCCCTATGGTTCCTGCTCACGCACCTGCGGTGGGGGCGTACAGCTGGCCCGGAGGCAGTGCAGCAATCCCACCCCTGCCAACGGGGGCAAATACTGCGAAGGAGTGAGGGTCAAATATCGATCTTGCAACCTGGAGCCCTGCCCCAGCTCAGGTAAGGCAAGAAGGCAGCAATGTTCAGGGCCTGGGGAGGTGAGCTCAGAGGTAACTGTCCCTGCTCCCTAGATGTCCAGGGCAGTCATGGTCACAAAGGGACTGCAGTTGAGAGTCTCCCCCCGCCCCCCACCCCAGAGAGAACCTGGGAACAGAGAGGTACCTATTCCTCTTGAGAGCACTCCCCTGCCTGCTCGTCTTTGGCAAGCATGTTTCCCTCTGGATGTTTCTACATCCAGAGGCTAAATGGGTCAGGGGAATAAGATACCAGAAGTCTTCTTAGATAAATACTGACAAGCCCATCTCCCAAGCAAGAACCTATGAAATTGTTAGGAAAAAAAATTGCATCTCTATTTTTAGTAATGTTTCTTTTTTTAAATAAGTAAAACAAATAAATAAAACTTTAACTTGATGTCCTATTAAGGTTTTCTTTTACCAGGTTATTACAATTATAATTAGAATGTATATTTTATTTTTTAGTAACGTTTCTATCTAAAACTTAGTATTTCATTCAATCAGAAATTCAGCTTTTTAATTTTAACTACTCTTTCCATCTAAAACTTAGTATTTTCTTCAGTTAGGCAACAAACTACAGCAGTAACGGAAATACCTTGGTCATTGATGAAAATCATGAGGATTTCATATGACGTTTTAGTTGTTGAAGAATTCTCAAAATGCCATTTATGCTCACCTCTACTTCAAAACTACAGTGGTTATTAAGATTCACTATTGAATCTTCTTATTTAATGCATTAACAAGGAAGCACATGTATCACACACATTTTCAAAACATATTGACAGTGGTGTATCAGTGTAATTGGTATTTTTTGTGTACCTCTGTACTTTATTTTATTCATTTAATAACACTATCACGAAAATTGTTTCAATAAACTGCTAAAGGGTTCCATAATAAAATAAAATGTTTATGGTACCTGTTATAGCGGGAGTTCAAGGTTAAGTTATTGGAGAATGTGGTTCATTCCTTAGGGCTGTTTTACCACCTGTGCCCTGTATATTTTGGTCCCAGCCTGACTTAGTTCTTCGAGATGGGGAGGCTGTGGCTTCAGGGATCAGCATCACCCTGCTGAGGGTGGGGAAGGGCTGATCAGTGTCTTGAGGGTTGGCATCCCTGAGGACATTCTCCTTTACACTCCCTGTAACATCCTGCATGTGCTTGCCCCCTACAGCCTCTGGCAAGAGCTTCAGGGAGGAACAGTGCGAGGCTTTCAACGGCTACAATCATAGCACCAACCGGCTCACCCTCGCAGTGGCTTGGGTGCCCAAGTACTCAGGCGTGTCTCCCCGGGACAAGTGCAAGCTCATCTGCCGAGCCAACGGCACTGGCTACTTCTATGTCTTGGCACCCAAGGTGAGTGAACTAGGGCAGGAGGGCAGAGCAGGGATCAGGTCTTCTAGGGAGCGTTGGGCTCAGCTGCCCCTCTCTTCTTCTTCTTCCCCTCCTGGGGGCGCTGCAGGTGGTGGATGGCACGCTGTGTGCTCCTGACTCCACTTCGGTCTGTGTCCAAGGCAAGTGCATCAAGGCTGGCTGTGACGGGATCCTGGGCTCCAAGAAGAAGTTCGACAAATGTGGGGTGTGTGGGGGAGACAACAAGAGCTGCAAGAGGGTGACAGGTCTCTTCACCAAGGCTATGTGAGTTCTGGGCCCTGGAGGGTGCAGCCGGGGAGCAAGGGGGGAGAGGGAGCAGAATTCCCTAGACATTGGAAGTTTGGATTAGATTGGGGTGGATGCCAAATCCTGGCCTATATTTGCTGTGGAGGTCACTCATACTCTTCTAGGGCTGATTCCTATCCATTTGTCCATCCCTCCCGCACACAAATATGAATGCTCAAGGACACACTACTGAGGCTGAGGGGTTTGACAGTGTTGGTAGGACCTGTCTCATGTTCTGGAGTAGGACTGACCTGTACTCAGATCTCAGTTCCCCACTTTCTGAGTGACCTTGGGCAAGTGACTCAGTCTCCACACTTCTAAATGTCCTCAGTTGTAAGGTGTGTGCAATACTAAAGTACTTTGCTTGTGCTCTTGTGAAGGATAAGTAATTTAATCCAAATAAAATGGTTAGTATAGTACCTGGTGCAAAATAAATGCTCACTATATGTTCGTAATGATAGGCAGCATGTGACAGCCACCACCATCTCCCAGGGCCTGAGGACCTGGCCTTGGGGTTGGATTGAGGAGAATGGCCATAAATGTCAAGGGGTAGTGAAGGAGTGGATGGGACTGAAGGATCCTCCACTTCCTAAATGAGCAGGATCAGCTGAAGAATCATCTCTTGGGCTCTTAGACCCAACTCCATTATCTGCAGTCCAAGCACATTCTCTTTTGGAAGTCCTGACCCACATTGCAGAAGACATAGGGGCAGGGAGGGTACCTGAAGTATCAGTCGGGAGCAGGGAGTATGGTTGGCCCTGAAAACTTGAGAGTTCAGGTGCGGACGATGGAAAGACCCAATGGCTGACCTAGAGTTTGTCTGTGTGGACACGATGCTCTCTGCTGAGTCCCTAGATGGGCAGTGCTCTGGAGGATGCCCAGCCCCTTCCCTGGGAGTTCTGGTGCCGCTAGTGGAGGTGTTCCAGGCTGTCCTTCATAGGAGCTGTAGTGGTCATGCAAGAAGTTAAAGATACATACTCCAGACTTCTTCATTGGTTAAATGGCAAGTGTTCCTTCCCCATCTCCTTACTGGAGCTGGAAGGAGCCATAGAGGTTATCTAGCTTAACCCATTTATTGTATAGACAAGGATACAGAACCTACAAAAACTGAATTGCATAATACTACTAGGGAATTGGTGTCTGAGTCAGGGCTAGATCTCATCCCTGGCTTCCATTCAGCTCTCAGCCTTGAACGTGGGCACCATGGGCTGATTTCCTTTTTCCTCTGTCATCATCATGATGGCCAATTCCCATCTGGTCCTCACCATGCCAGACACTATGCTACATGCTTTGTGTGCTGTGGTCTTTTTAGTCTTCCTTACAGTTGAATGAGATGTGTGTGATTATGAGCTCCATTTTATAGCTGAGGAAACAGGTTTGAAAGAGCTGAGACTTACCCAAAATTCACAACAAAGCGTGGGGTGCAGATCTGATGCTAGAACTTGTGTTTTTACTTCCACACGAGAATTCACCAAAAGATAAATTTACTGAAGGAAAATGATCATGAGACTCCATAGCCAGCTATTCAGTCTCAGATGATCTGACAAGCTTCTTAGGTTTCCATTGTGCCATGGATGAAGCTTGGACAGCATGGAGACTGAGCCTAGCCTTTGAACTCTGCTACCATCTTTGTGACCCTCCCTGAAAGGGGGATCAGTTATGAATTTAAAGAGGAGGTCCTTGGGTCCAGGCATCTGTCTAATGCATATCGCCCTTTCTATCCTAGGCATGGCTACAATTTCGTAGTGGCCATCCCTGCAGGTGCGTCAAGCATTGACATCCGCCAGCGTGGCTACAAGGGTTTGATTGCAGATGACAACTACCTGGCTCTGAAGAACAGCCAAGGCGTGTACCTGCTCAATGGGCACTTCGTGGTCTCAGCCATGGCGCGGGACCTGGCGGTGAAGGGCAGCCTGCTGCGGTACAGTGGCACGGGCTCAGCGGTGGAGAGCCTGCAGGCTTCTCGGCCCATCCTGGAGCCTCTCACTGTGGAAGTCCTCTCTGTGGGAAAGATGACGCCTCCCCGGGTCCGCTACTCCTTCTATCTGCCCAAAGAACCTTGGGAAGACAAGTCCTCCCGCTCCAAGGATTCCCGGAGTCCCTCCCTGCTGCACAACAGCGTCCTTAGCCTCTCCAATCAAGTGGAGCAGCAGGACAACAGGTCCCCTGCGCAGTGGGTGGCGGGCAGCTGGGGGCCCTGCTCTGTGAGCTGTGGCCTTGGCCTGCAGAAGCGAGCCGTGGACTGCCTGGGCTCCCCGGGGCCACGCGGGGCCTCTGCCTGTGATGCTGTCCATCGGCCAGTGGAGACTCGAGCCTGTGGGGAACCGTGCCCAAACTGGATGGTGGGGACCTGGTCGCCCTGCTCCAAGAGCTGTGGCCAGGGATTTAGGAAGCGTCCACTCAAGTGTGTGAGCCACGGAGGCCAGATGCTGGGGCGGGACCAGTGCAACCTGCGCCGCAAGCCCCAGGAACTGGACTTCTGCACCTTGCAGGTCTGCTGAGTGGGATTGCTCCCTTCTCCCTCATTCTCTGCCCACTGTCATGCTGGTGTTCTGGTCAGCGGAAGCGACAGATGGCAGCCAGGGGCCTAGGCCACGGTGTGCCACTCATACCCGGAACAAAGACCATGGTTTAGGGAGAGTGGACTCTCCCTGGACTGGGTGGGGGCCACTGATTAATGCACATTCTACCTCACACCCCGCTCCTCCGGGGCCCTACTGCGGGGAGAGGCTGCAAGGTGCAGGTGCTGGGCAGAAGGTGCTGAGGCCCAGTTTCCATGGACCTGGAGGATGGGCGCCTTCCAGGCAGAACTTCAGGGACCTCGGCCCGTATCAGGGAGGGCATTGGCTGCTGGAAGAGCCACGACCCAGCAGCTGGGCACCCTCAGGTGGCCCCAGGGGCTCTGAGCGTCTCTGAACAAGACAGGGTATTTTTGGTGCTTTCCAGCCCTCTTCCCTTTTCTGACTGGCATGGACTGGACAATAAAAACTGCCTGCAGGTGGGTGGAAGTTGAGGGGAGGGTAAGATTGGGTACAGCTGGAGCCCGGGCCCCTCCATTTGTGAAAAGGCGGATGCATAGAGTCTCGAGGTTTCTTGAATCTTCGGTTTTGGCCTTCCTGAAAGAGCCAACTTCTTCTTCCCCTGAAGTTCAGGGCATTAGACTAGCAGCAGGGATGTCACCAAGGTATCCTCTGAGCCTTGTAGGCAGAGAGAGCAACTTTCCGGGAAGCCTGCCATCTACGTGGAGAGGGATCCGCCATTGCAAAAAGATGCTGGTGTTCATGAAGGGTGACGGAATCTGGGATGGAAACAGGGAATGTGAGGAGAGATCTAGAGGATTTCTCTGCCTCCAGGGCTGAGGTGGGCGAATGATGAACTCTGGACCTGGCTTTGGGGATGTGCCCCTAGGACGGGGAGGAGGCGGCTCTTATCCTGATGGAGTTTTTCTTCTGAGATTGTGATGTAAGTAAGGGTGATGCTGTAGAGTCTGTATTGCCTCAGAACTCCCCAATGGCCACAGTCCTGTAACCACTGAGCAGGATGTGCCTAGGAGGGACAGGTGTGGAACACCGGCAGCCTGCAAGCTAGTCTCCCTGACAGCTCCCTCTACGGGCTCATCATGTTACACCTGTAGGCCTTTGCCTGTTGGGAAATGGGGTTCACTGTTTGCTACCTCAGATTATGCTCTCTGGGAACCCACCCTGTCCCTCCCCAGGGCCAGAGTTGACCTGGTGCTCCCACCACACCCAGCTATCATCTTCATAGACCGATCTATCCAGCCATGGGGATGACTGCGCATGCCACCTGTCAGGCTTCCACAAGAAGCTGGGGGCTCTTTCTCCAAGTTCTTTGGGAGGAGGTTTCAGGAGACACCAAGAATCAGTGACCTGACCCAGAGGCTCTTGGCAGCCACCTGTAGGAACAGCTGGAAACCCATCTTGCAGATCTGTCAGGGGAATAGAAACACAGGTGTTTCCTCTAGCTCCAAGTGGGAGGGTATTTTGGTTTTAGTGCTCCTTTGGCCCAGCAAGGTATTTCTCAAAGGTTCAGATGTCCCAGTGTGAAAAGGGGCTTTTCTATCTTGGGAGTGTAGATCCAGAACCTAATGAAGTTCACTGAGATAAGACCAAAGCACACTTTCCCCTGGGGTGAGGAGGTTCAGTCCTTCTATGTGATTTTTCTCTAATGGTCAAAGTCCCTCTGGCTCAGCCTCTGGGATGGTTAATCTGGGGCTAGAGAACTTGTAACCAGCTCCTGCAGGGGGTGAGGGAGTGTGGCTCTCTGAGGTAGGGCCCTAGTCAGCCCCAGGGAGAGAAGTGTCCCTCTCTGTGCCACCAAGCATTGAGGCTGCAGAGACACAGGACACAGGGGCCATAGGCAGAGGGAGTCTTGCTGGGTGACAGCACTGCGCCCTGTGCCTGGTACATCCTTTGCTAGGATGCCCCGGGCTGTGCAGAATGGGCAGGGGAGGAGGTGGCTGGGAAGGGTGGTGCCATTGCTGGGTGTTTGCTGACAGTTGTTTTAAAAATCATTTCAAGGAAGGGATAACCACTCTTGTTCTTGACACAAGCCAGGTCTTTGTGCTCTTTTCTGTCATGATGTTTTCTCTTCCTTCTTTTTTGATACTGGGAGTTGAATCTAGGGGTGCTTTACCACTGAGCTGTACCCCCAGCCCTTTTTGTTTCTTATTTTGAAACAGGGTCTCTCTTAAGTTACTGTGTGCTGGCTTTCAACCTGCAATCCTCCTGTCTCAGCCTCCTGGGATTACAGCCATGCACCAGTGCATCTGGCTTCTTCTCTTCTCTTCTCTTCTCTTCTCTTCTCTTCTCTTCTCTCCTCTCCTCTCCTCTCCTCTCCTCTCCTCTTCTCTTCTCTTCTTTCCTCCCCTTCCCTTTCACTCCTTCCTTCCTTCCTTCCTCTTTCTTTTGTAGAATCGAGACAACTTGGGTAGTTTGTCTTATCTTTGAACATTCCCTCAGTCTAACCATGTTCTCCAGGGCTGAGTAGAGATGAGACTCAAGGCAAAGGTTTCTGGTGATGGAATAAAAAGTTATGGTGGTACCTCATGCCCATGGAAGAATAGGAATATTCCAGTGGCTCCAGCAACTTCTTCAAGGGGTGTGGACCAATAAGGCTTTGGCCTCAGGATTCCCTGGCCTCCTCTGCCCCTCACGTGCACTGATTGGTTGGATCTGACCCCAACACCCTCCTATGGACCTTGTCATGCTGGAGAGGGGACTGAGGACAATTTGAGGGACCTGAGTGCTCCCAGCCTGGGAGTCAGCTCTTGAAGACACTAGACACTGTCACTGATAGAGTTCCCCACGCGCTTGGTTCTTTTGCATTCTATGCTGCAGAAGGTTGGGAAGGCCTGGATACTGGCTGGGCATGTATACTGTGTATACCTGGGGGCTGGCTGCTCAGGTGACGACAGCCTCCTCCTAATAAAGTCGTAAGTATTTAAAACTCGTGTCCTGCCTCTGTGACTGCGTCTCATCCATGCGCTCCTTCCTTGCACTTATGAAACATCCACCTTGCCACCAGCCATAGTGCCAGGGGTATGGAGACCACGGGGACTGTGACAGGTGCTGCCCCAGTCCCATGGAGCTTCCAGGGGAGCTGGACTCAAGTCAAAAGCAAAGAGACAGAATCAGGAGAGGCTGTGGTAAATGCAAAGAAACCGATGATGCTAATAAAAAGCCTGGCTCAGGGTGTTTATGGATAGGTGGGTGGAATGGCCTGGGAAAGCCACTCAAGAGGCTGGGACAGTGAGCCCACGAATGAAGGTTAGAAAGCAGGCCTCTTGCTGTGTGTGTGTGTGTGTGTGTGTGTGTGTGTGTGTGTGTGTTGTGTGTGTGTGTGGGAGATACTGAGGATTGAACCCAGGGACATTCTACCTTTGAGATATACCCCATAGCCTCCTTTTTATTTTGAAACAAGGTTGCACTAAGCTGTTGAGGATCTCACTAAATTGCTGAGATTGGCCTTGGACCTGCAATCCTCCTGCCTCAGCTTCCCAAGTACCAGGATTACAGGCACATAGCACAGTGCTTGGGTTGACCCTTATCAAAGGGGGAAGAGCCTTTCGGTAGAGGAGCAGCAGGCCTAGCCTAGAGAAAGGGGTGCTTAAAGAGGACCTCTGGGGCTGTCCTTGGTAAGGGGGACAAGGCACAAGGATAGGCCAGAGGGGCCCATAATACAGGGCTTCCAGCCACTCACAGCTCCAAGTTCCCTGAGAGAGAGTTTCATTCTATTTGGAGAATGTTTACCTCTTTATAGTTCTGTGTTGGTCTGATAACGTTAGCACACAGACAGACACAGCTGGGGTCTGACACATTTTAAAAAGCATCCAGAAACTTGCATTGGTCCCAGATCTGAGATCTTCTCTGGGAATCTCTTGTTCCGTTTGCAGAATAAGAAAGGTAGATTCTATGTTCCTCTAGGAACATCCAGCTTCGACCATCTGGTTTCTAGGCACAGTTAGGGTTTGGATGGCTGACAATCCGGTTTTAAGAAGTGGTTGTGTTTCTCCTTTTGATTATCTGGCAGAGCAAGCCCTTGTTGGAATGACTTCCCCATGTGCAGAGAGACCCACTTTTGAGGCATGTGTGGGAGGCCGGAGGAGGGGGCTTGGATCACGCCTCAGCCCATGGTAGAAGGTTCTGGAAGATGGAGAAACCAGTCAGAAAAGCCCGTGTGACCCTGTGAGTTAGTAAGAGGCCTGGAAGGGATCTAGAGAGGTTCAGGTTGATGTCTATGCTGACGGCAACTGTGAGGCCTTTGTGAAATTGCCCCAAATGTAGTCACATTTCTGGGGTTTTTATTTTTCGTTGTCCCTCTGGTTTCCATTGTAGCAATTGCTGCTAAAACCTTTTTAGGTAAAAGTCCTGTTGGCTGGCTTGGGGGTCAGAAAATAAAGAAGAGGGAGCTGAGAGGTCTGGGTCCCACCCTGCAGCCCAGCCTGGAGGCTTAGGAGATGGTAACTGAAATGTCAACTCCCACCAAAATTGGAAGTTGTGTCTGGATCTGACAAACTCTCCTGGACGTGCTTTTCAGCTCTGTGGAGGAGGAAGAAGCAGTGTTCTAACCTTCTGGCCTTTGAAGAGAGGCAGAACAATTTTCTTTGGGACGTGAATGTGCTCTTGCTCCAGTAAAGAAAAAGCCCTGATAATTGCTATAAAGGGCTTGACTCTCTGGGTGGGGCTCTGCCTGCCTCGCGAGCCCTGGCTAGCCCCCAACAGGCTCAGCTGGCACCTCCAGGGGCAACGTGTGTGACCCCAGATTCGTTCAGCTGGGCCTTGGCCGGCGCCCAGCACTCTTGGGTGAGTCAGCCCCAAAGCCTGCAGTCCCTGCAACAAATCCCAGGAGAGCGAATCAGCTTCCTTTAGACTGTGCAGCGTCACCCACAGCAGCTGGGAGAGGGTTGCGAGAAATGCCAGGGCTCCCAAGAGCGGAGTCTGCAGAAGGCGAAGCAGCCTGACCGGAAGCTCCGCTCACCCTTTCCTGCCCAGGCCGTCCTGCCTGCCTTTGTTCTGTCCTCCTGTGCTCTTGAAGAACTCACCAGAAGGTTGTGAAGGAGGAGATAGGAGGCATTCTGAGGAAGAGACAGCATTGATTGTTTCCAAAAGAAATCGTTTTGGCAGAGAGGGCAAGACAGAAGGGCAGGAAGAGAGAGAGGAATATCTTAGGAAAAACCAGATTTGCGAAAATATTGTCTTGGTGAGTGGTTGGAGCTGATGAGATCTTAGCTGCATCTCAAGTTGTTATAAACAATCTCCTTTGTTTACCCCCAACCCCACCAACCTGGTCATATTCAGATAATGTTCAGGGGCCTGGGCCACTGCTGTCCTGGACTTCTGAGTGGCTCTTGGATGAGCTCAGGAGACTGCAATTCTAGTCTTGGCAGCCAGGGCCCATGCCTCTGCCTGGGTGAGCGAGCAGATGCTCCTGATGAAATTTTCTTGAGGATTTTGAGGATAGAGGCTTACGATAAATCCCCAAGAAGTGCGTTCAGGGGAATGACGGGACATCTTCGAGTACCTGTTTCGGGCTGGGTTTGTGGGTTGTCCTTCCAATTATCTTCTGTGGAGGCTGGTCAGTCTTCTGGTGAGGCAGAGAAACAATTACCCCTTCCTTTCTTTTGATTTGAAATACCCTTGTAGTGACTTATGGTCACGTTCTTGAGACGATGTTCTGCTGCTCCTAAAGAACCATTAACACACCCTGAACTCGCTCGGGATTCCTATAATCTCTCCCACTAGGAAACTGACTCTCTTAATTGGTTTCTTGGCATGTTTCCATTGGCACTACTTCTGACATTTTCGGGGTTGGAATTTGGCACCTGGAACCACCCTGCCTCCAAAGAACCTCAAGTTTAGAGAAGCCCAGATACCTTGAATTGTTTGAACGACTTCAAGTGTCAAAGGGGCAGAAAGAACAAGAAGGGAGCCAAAGTCTGGCAATGGAGTTGCTACCCAGAGCTCTTTGCTTTCCCTGGAAACTACCACAATTGTTTTTTTCCCTTTCCTTTTCTTCCAATAACTGTGCAATAATATGACAATATGAAGACATAAAAAAGGAACAAAAAAGGATAATAAAATAAAATCTAAGTATTAACCAGTGTAAGAAATAAGACATTACCAATAGAGTTAAGGTCTCCATGGATGCCCCTCCCTCTTCTAGTTCAGGTAATAATCATCTCCACTTCAGTGCTTATCATTTCCAGCTATTCCTTTAGTCTTTTAGTATGTATGTTTATAGCCCTAATCAATCTATAGTTTGCTTGGAATGTTTTTTAGTCAGCTTTCCCATCACTGTGATCAAAATAGCTGATAAGAACAATGTAGAGGGAGAAAGTTTATTGGGGCTCACTATTTCAGAGATTTTAGTCCATAGGGCTGACTCTGAAGCATGAATGCTAGTAGAGGAAGGATGTGCAGAAGGACTCTGCTCTCATATCACAGGGGCCCAAAGCAGAGAGAGAGAATATATATATATATATATATATATATATATATATATATATATATATATATATATGATAGATAGATAGATAGAGAGGAGGAAACGAGGGACACATGTTCTCCAAGATCACATATCCAATGATCTACCTTCCAGCCACACCCTACTTTTCTACCTTACCACCCAATAAATCTTTTTGCATTATTAATTCATTAATGAATCTATCCACTGATGAGATCAGAACCTTCATGACTTAATTATTTCACCTCTGAACCTCTTTGCATTGCCAATATGTGAATGTTTCCAGGGAACAGTCTATATTCAAACCTTGGCAGCATGCTTTCCATAGCACTTTATATGCACTCTTTTAAAAATTACTCTCTTAGCTCCAACTGTGTCTATGGGTATCATTTGTGCAGATCCAGGTAGTCCTAGTTCATTTGTTTTGTGATATGGTATATTATTTCAGTGTGTGACTGTGAATGCTGGATAGATATTTAGATTGTTTCCAATATTTTGCTACATAATCTTTCAGCAAAAATTCTCATAAATATTTTCCAGTGTGTGAATTCTATGAGAGTTTGTAGGAGTGGTATTTCTGGGCCATGAATGTGTGTGTATTTTCAACTGTATTACTAGATATTTCCAAATTATCCCCCAAAGTTATTTTTATCATGCCCAGAATTTGCCAATTGGCTTACTTTTCTGGGGGGGCTGCCTTTTCTACCTCCTGACATACTTTACCACTGGGTAGGGTTCACTTTCTCCAGCCTTTCTCCTCCCCTTCTGTATTTCACTAGAGTAACAGAACTCACAGGACACACATATGGTAAAAGGGGATTTATTGAATCAGCTTACAGTCCAAAGGAGTGTAGTTCCAAATTGCCGAGTGTACGCGGAGAGCCGGAGGAACCAGCAATGGGTCAAGCGGTCCAAGAGCTGGAGTCTCAGAATCCAAGCAACAACTAATTCAGTCCTAATTCAAGATGGAAAGACCAGGAGTCTCTCCAGAAAAACAATTGTGAAGGTCCAGTTCCAAGAGCTGAAGGCCTGTATCTCAGATGAGAGCAGAAATGCTTTCTTCAGGAAGAACCACATGTATATCCATGTGGTTTTTTTTCCCTTCTTTTACCCAAGTCCTGTGCCTATCAGAATTGTGCTGCTCTCATTCAGGGCAGGACTTTTGCCCTCAATCTGCCATTACATAAATTATCTCATCAAGACACCCCAAAATCACATAATTTTAGATGTTTCATGATCCAGTAAAGTTGACAACCCAGACTAACCATCACACCTCTCTCCTACTATCAGCCAGGATTCCAACAGAAAATAGAATGGCCACTTTAAGATAATCTTTGGTGAGAATTGAATAAGAACACCTTACAAAGGCATATGCAAGGGATAGGAACCATCCATGACCTAGAGCTGCACTCCCGCCTAGTAACAGAGGGGCCCTAAAGGATGAGAGGAGGAATGCTAAGAAGACAGTTTGAAAGGTCTGTGTAGAAGGGATCCCAGATGAGAGCTGTATTACTTTATTTTCTATTGCTATAGCAAACTACCAGAGACTGGGTAACTTATGAAGAAAATAGTCTTATTTAGCATGTGGTTTTGGAGTCTGAACAGAATACACTGACTGTGGTGAGGAACCCTTGGCTACATCACATCTTGGCAGATGGCGTAAAGACTGGGACCATGCAAGAGGAATCACATGACACGACAGGATGGGAAGCCAAAACAAACAAGCAAACAAGCAAACAAGCAAACAAACAAAAACAAACACAAATCCCCCCAAACCCCCAAAACCAAAAAACCAAAAAACTGAAAGAAGCAGACAGTCTTGCACTTTTATAAAAACTCTCTTGAGTCTAACAGGGTCCCATGAAAACTGTTAATTTCTTCTGAGGGCCACCTCCCCAAGGACATCCTATTTGATTCCACCTCCTTAAAATCTTACCACCTGTCACATCACTGCACTGGGGACTAAACTTCCAATGGGTGAACCTTTGAGGGACACATTCTGATGATATCCAAACCCTAGCAGGCTGAGACTGTGTGTGTGTGTATGTGTGTGTGTGTGCGTTACTGAGTATGGAACCCAGGGGCATTCTACCTCCGAGCTATACCCCAGCCCTATTTTTTATTCTTTATTCTGGAACAGTGTCTCAGTAAATTGTGGAGGGCCTCACTGAGTAGCTGAGGCTGACCTAGAACCTGCAATCCTCCTGTTGCAGCCTCCCAAATGCTGGGATTACAAATGTGCGCTACTACACCTGGCTTGAGGCTAAGATTTTTGATGGGGACCACAGCTTTAGTTGTTCTATCACAAAAGGAGGAAATGATAGCACTTAACTCACACAGCTGTCTTGTGGATTCAGCGGGCTAAGTGTTGAGCACAGCACTTGCCATGCAGTTAAGTGCTCAGTAGACGCCAGTTAGATGTTGCTCTAAACCAAGAACATGACGCGTGGAACTGAAGAACGCTCAAAGAACTTTTATAGTCATTATTTCCCAATCTGTGTTGAAATATAAATGGGCTAAAGTTGTTCTCATGATTGTTTCCTGACATTTGCAAAATAAGAAATATGGTCTCCCCATCTTTGGACTTTTCTAGAACTCCCTGTTCCCTTTTATCTGACTCTTCAGGCACCAACATGGTTCCTTCTTCCTGGATGTCACTAAACTGTTTTTGGGAAATGAATTTCCATTCTTTCCCCAAATGTTTATTATGAAAAATATCAGACAGCAAAACTTGAAAGAATAACAGGCAATCATGTATCTTCGACTTTAGAGTCCATTAAGTATTATTTTACCATATTTGCTTCATCTTTATCATAGAGAAACTTTGAGGGAGTCAAACCGGAAGTTGTATCCTGATATTGTACCCATCAATAAATCAGCATGCGTTTTCTGAAAATAAGGTATTTAAGATCCAGAACTCGAAAGTGTCTCTCTCCTTCATGATCAATAGCCTGAAGTCTACCAGGGTAAAGTAAAAGGCACATTACTATTCCCATAAAAGGCCTTTCATGTGTCTTGAATGTTACATGGGGCATTTGAATCCAAATTTTCTTTCATTTCTCTCATAGATATTTCTGTATCTACCAGGCATCAGGCAGTAGGAATATCAAGAATGCCCTCCTATCTCATTGGCTGCTGCTGTGCTCCTCTTCTCCATCTGTTGGTCCAGCTCAGCCTCCCTTGAGAGCTCCTCCTCCTCCTTTAGTTTACTGACTTGTAATCCTCGCAGCCCTTTGCTTGGCACATGTTCATACATTTTCCTTGGAGATCCCATACCTTCAGTTAAAATCAGTCTATCAAAGGCTCCTGAATCTGCACAGCTAACCTTCTCACCCATATTCTCCTAACACTGAAACCCAATTCCTCATCCATCTTTTTTTTCTTCCCACTGCTGTAGTCACACAGGTCAGCATCATGCCCCATCTGGACTATGTCAGTAGCACATACCTGTTCTTTCTGGATCCACATTCACCCCTTTTCAGCCCTTCCCCCAGGAATGATGTTCAGCCTCAGCAGTAGGTATCCATCTCAGACTCTCCTGGCACCCTCTCTAACCTTTGATATTGCTCTAATTGTCTGTCTTCAGTTATACTCCAATTACCTTGAGGGTGGGCCTTAATAGTCCTTGCCTTAAATAAGTGTTTGGCACATAGTAATGGTAGCATTAACTTTATATGAGCATTACTATAAAGACTTTCCTGTGTTACTGTATTTATTGTTTATAGCAATGTTACGAATTATGTTCTATCATTCCCTTTTTTACATATGAAAAACTTGACAACCATAGATGTTAGGGGCCTCATATGTCTCCCCAACTTGTAAACGACAGAGTGAGGACTCTGAGCTCCATATTTACTGAATGAGTTGTAGAATGAATCCACTTGTCTTCTCCTCAAGAGACTCCCACTTGGATATGGAGACAGGCATGAGCCTCGGATTATGATGCAGTGTGAAAAGGGCCAAAGTAGAGGTGTGGACACACATCCATGGGAAGATGGAGGGAGCAACTGCAGGGGTTGCTTTGAGTGGATTTTGGGGGACCTCACAGAGAAAATGGTACTTGAGCTGGGTCTTGGAGAATGAATAGAACCTCACACTGTGAACAGCATCCACCATGGCGCAGGAGGTCAGGTATTGCAAGAGTCTGGTCTGGCTGGCCCGCATGGGAGACAGTGACAGGCTCACAGCCTGAGCCCAGCTGGGCTTTGCTCACTGAAGGGCCTTCTAAGCCATGTTAAGGAGTTCCTGCTTTGTTTGCCATGCAACAGAACCACAGAAGGATTTTAAATCAGATTTGCAAGTCAGATCACACTTTAAGAATTTTGGGACCCTGGAGAGCTGGTAGTAAGCATGGGTCTGGATGGGAAAAGAGTGTTGGCAGAAAGATAAGTGAGAGGCCCTGTGATAATTCAGATCGAAGCCAGGATGAGGGTGGTATAAGTGGATTGGGGAGGATGACCTCAGTCCTCGAACAATACAGGAGTAGCTGAGCTGATCTTGAGAACTAACTGACAATGAAAGCAGTGTCAGAGGAAACTGAGAATTAAAATGTTTTCCATCTCAATGACTTCCTTGCTTTACAAAAGAAGTTTAAAATTGGGCTATTTCTTTACACATGGACCATGCAAAAAGGGGAGGAAAAGTACGACAGAACTTTTCTCTTGGGATTAGGTTTCTCTAATATAGTACTGCCAGGATTCAGAAGGAGGGGACGACTTGTTCCTTCTTTCTGTTCCTCCTGGCTGCCCACCACACCACACCACACCACACCACACCACACCACACCACACCAACCACACCACACCACACCACACCTCCTTTCTCGCTGCCTCAGTTTCCGGCACCTCCCTATCTCTCATCTTAGTATTACATGGTTAGCCTGGCACTGAGGAAACATAGTAAAAGTCATGAGAGATCAAAAGGAAGAAGGATAGAGAGATCAGAGGAAATGACAGAGGTAGTCTACACAGATTAGTATGAAAGCAACTTGCTGGTATTTCCAATGTATTTCAGCATAGGTCATATAAACAGATTTATTTTTTAATATACCCCCTGTATCTTTCAATTAACCATACATTGTACATCGTATATTTCAATACTTATATCTCAAGATGGGAATAGCAGAAACATATGTTGAGTGAGTTCTATGAACTCTGGGGACAGTACCACTCACTGGGTTTCAGATATTATGGTGATACATGTTTTAGCAACATATGTTACCCATAAGGGATCTTGGGGATTTATTTATTTATTTATTTATTTATTTTTTTGGTGGTACTGGGGTTTCTGGAAGCCCTTCTACCTCCGGGCTACACTCCCAGACCTATTTTTACATTTTTATTTGGAAACAGGGTCTCCTAAGCCAGCGCGCGCGGCTGGCTTCGAACCTGCGCGATCCTCCTGTCTCTGCCTCCCAAGCGCGGGGATTACAAGCGTGCGCCACCACGCCCGGCCTTGGGGATTTAATATGTAACACACTCTCGTCTGGATTGGTAAATGGATTTGAATCAGGCTGAGAAAAATGAAGACCTTTTGAATAAGAAATTGTATGCATTATATCCAAAAAAGCCTCCTGAAGGAGCCTGCCCGAATCTCCTTGCAGCCCAATCTCTATTTGATATGAAGATTTCCAAAGGCTAGCCAGTTGCTCTTTTGTTCCCATCATCTTGGGAAAGTTTGACACATATAAATTGCCTTTGAGATCATTAGATAAATACCTAATTGCTGAATGGAAAAGTTTCCCTTTCTTCTCTCCAGTCCTAGCTAGCCACTTTGTTCTTATTTCTTCAAAAGTCACCTAGTTAGGCATGGCTCCAGTGGTCTGGGCAATCACAGCCCTGGGAGTTAGGAGAGCCGGGCTGCTGTCTAGGCCATGCTGTCACTGACCCAAGTGACCTTGTGCAAACGGCTTGTCTTTTCTGGGGCCCATTTCCTCATTTATCAGATGAGGCATTGGACTCATCATTGATTACACAGTCCCTCCCTTTCAAGTGTGGAGATTCGCTGAGTCCATAAATTGAAAATCTCAGCTCCAAGAGGATTTTCAAAAGCATATATCTGCTACTTCTTCTGAAACAAAAGGGGATGTGTTTTTTTTGGTTTTATACTTTGGAAATTTCCATGTGTCTTCACTCCTATTTGGAAATTCCTTGCCCAAGGCATGCTTACCGGTTTTTCCATCTGTGGGCAGCCCTGTGAACAAGAATAAATAGTTGGGAAATCTCAGTAGATAGGTTTACTACTGCCACCGGAGGTTCCTTAGCTCCTTTTAGCTTTAGAGTGATTGTAGATATCAGTCATCAGGAAAATTTTGCTCAAAAATTTCTATTTCTATTAAGCAAGGGTAGCACATGCCTGTAATCTCCATACTTGGGAGGCTGAGACAGGAAGATTCCAAGTCTGAGGCTAGTCTCAGCAACTTAGCAAGACCCTGTTTCAAAAATAAAATAAAACAAATGAAAAGGTATGGAAGTCTGGCTTGCAGATAGAATGCCCTTGTCTTCAATCTCTATTACAAATATATATACATATATATATATATATATATATATATATATATATATATATATATGTATTTAAATTTCTTCCTGTCCTTATTTATCATGACTTAGCAAAAGAAATCCATCTGAACTCTGTGCTGCCTCCTAGTGGGTAACTCTCATCACTGCATTCTCCCTAGCCTGGGCCTGGGGAGAGAAACCTGGATGCCTTTTGAAAGGGGGTAATGGTGCTAAGAGAGGGTTTTCTGCAACCATATGTCAGATATGTTATGCATGTTTAATAGGCTGCAAGTTTTTATATGCTACATGTTGTTTGTTCTCACTGCAACTTGGTGCAGTACAATCATCCCCATGTTGCAGATGTGAAAACTGACTTTTATAAAAGTTCTTAAGTAAACCGGGCGTGGGGCGTGTGCTTGTAGTCCCAGCGATTGGGAGGCTGAGATGGGAGGATCGCACAGGTTCAAAGCAGCCTCAGCTACTGAGTGAGGCTCTTGGCAATTTAGTGAGACCCTGTTTCCAAATAAAGTATACAGTAGGTCTGGGGGTGTAGCCCGGAGGTGGAAAAACCCCCGGGTTCCACCCCCAGTACCACACACACACACACACACACACACACACACACACACACACACACAGTTCTTAAGTGGTCATGAGCTTGGTAGGATTTAGGACTAGAAACAGTGAGAATGATTTCTCCCGGACTTCTCATCTTTCAGAGGCTCCCAACAGCTCAGTTTCTGTCTCAACTGCTCCTCAGACATCAGAGACAAGCAGATTTGCTGCTGGACAGCATTACCAGCGCAGTTCCATAGCTGGAGAAGAGAGAAGGGAGGTGGCCAGTGGATGGAAGAACGCGGAGGAGAGAGCTTCTGGAGGCAGCACTGTGTCCTCCCCTGTTCTCTTTATCCTCCTTTCCCTTTTATGATATTCATTATTTTCTCACTATATCCAAGAAGCATGGAATTGAGACAGGGTCTGCATGGTAAGAGCTCAGTCTAAGAGCGGTGTGCATCATTGACCTGAGCAGAGGCCCTGTGCCTGATAGTTGTGTGGGTAAGAGGGGAGCAGCACCAGTATGTGGGTCTTCAGTTCTGCCCTCAAGGCTGGGGCTTTATGGTGAGGCATAGTCATGGAAAGTCTGGTTTCTAAACCAGGGAATAGCGTTCGAAAACCATGTGGTATTATTGACTCTTCCAGGTAAGAGAAATAAGGAGAGAAGAGGGGAATATGCTTTGTGCCAGAAACGAGTCTCTGTGTTAGTGTGTTTACCTCTTTGAAACCAGCTATGGAGGACTCCAGCACTGCCATGCCACTGTTGGCTCCACCCAGAACTATTCCTGGAGGGACTTAGCTGGGACAACAATGACATATTTAGCAATGACAACCCTATTCACTGCTAGGATTGCACTGCTTCCTATTTTGTTTAGTGTGGTCTCTAAGAGTTTAAGGAATTGCTTAGGGAACTCAAGAGATGATGAGCCCTAAGCTGGAACTGGAGGCAGAACAGGCTCCTTGACTTTCATGCAGCTGAAGCTTCTGCATCTTCCGGAGTTAAGTATGTGAATGACTATTTTTTCCCCTTCCTATTTTTAGCCACCTCTCGATGAAAAAGTTCAAATGCAATCCAAAATGTGAAACAGGCAACATAGGAGGAAAAGTAGGAAGCCAAGTTAGTGCTGAGAAAGAACTGTGATGAACTGTTTAACAAACCACGTGTGTGCAAAAGGCAAAGCTCCCGGACACTGCACACTGACTTCTAGAATAGGCTTCTCATTTGACTTGAACACTTTCCCCACAAGTCTAACCTACAGAAAGGGTCATTCACAACCAAGCAACCAAGCAAGAGTATCTACAGGAATGTTCATTTGAGCATTGTTTGTAATAAAAAACAAAGGGGAGGGAGGGAGGGAGGGAGGGAGAGAGAGAGAGAGAGAGAGAGAGAGAGAGAGAGAGAGAGAGAGAGAGAGAGAAGAGGAGAGGAGAGGAGAGGAGAGGAGAGGAGAGGAGAGGAGAGGAGAGGAGAGGAGAGGAGAGAGAAGAGGAGAGAGAATATCAAAGGGAATTATTTAAATTTATTATGAAGCTGGGCATGGTGGCGCACGCTTGTAATCCCTGTGCTTGGGAGGCTGAGACAGGAGGATCGCACAGGTTCGAAGCCAGCCTCAGCTACTTAGTGAGACCCTGTTTCCAAATAAAATATAAAATGGGTCTGGGAGTATAGCCTGGAAGTAGAAAGCCTCTGGGTTCCACCCCCCCAAAAAAAAATTATTATGGACGGACCTGGAGAGCATTATGTTAAGTGAGATTAGCCTGTCACAGGCACAGAACAGAAAGAGAAGGGACTTATGTTTTCTGTAATATGCACGAGCTAGGGAGTATTGGGGATACCAGAGGGACTCCAGATAATGGAGGAGAACCTCAGTGGAGCCAGGGAGGAAGCGTAGAGGAGGAGAAAGACTGAGGTCCATTAATGGAAATACTACCATCAACTATAGGTACACATGTGAATATACCATTGTCAATCCGGGTACTTGGTATTGGGAGGGAGGGAAATGGGGCGGTCGGGGGCACCAAGTACTGTGTGAATGTATGCCATTGTCAACATGATTTACGTTATGATGTGAGACTATAAGGCACCAATAAAAACAAAACAAAAAAACAACTAGGATTAGGTTCTTTTAAAAAATGAATCTATTATGGTCCATTTATAAAATTGAATTCTATGTATTAGTTAAAAGAAATATGGTAACACTATGTATTAGTTTTTTAGAGCTGCCACAATACTACTGCAGCTGGGGCAGTTTAAACAACATAAATTAGTTTTCTCCAAATTCTAGAAGTTCAAGGTCAAGGTATTAGTAGGGCTGATGTCTCTTGAGGCCTCTCTCCTTGGCTGGTCAGTGGCCATTTTGCATGGGCTTCCCTTTGTGAATGTCTGTGTTTTAATCTTCTTTTATAGGGACACTGGGCATGTTGGATTAGGGCCCACCCTAATGACCTTATTTTAATGAAATTGTTCCTTTAAAGATTCTGTCTCCAAAGAATATGAACTTTAGTACATAAATTTTGACAGATAGAAGTGAGCTCATAAGAAGCTATATAGACTCAGAGGGAAAGGTGCCTGAAACTGTTTAACTAACGATAAGTTGCAGATCAATATACATATACATATGCTAATATATAATATATATATATATATATATATATATATATATATATATACTAATGATCTAACCTACAGAAATGTTCATTCACAACTAAGCAAAAATATATATGGGAATGTTCATTTGAGCATTGTTTGTAATAAAAAATAAAGAAAGGACAGAAGAGAGGGAGAGAGAGAAAAAAAGAGAGAGAGCCTATCAAAAGGAAATTATTTAAAGCAATTATGGTCCATATATATTATACCATATATATGTATTTATATACACATATAACAGCAAACACACATATATATACACACATATAACACCAAAGATATATATACATACATATATATGTGTATATGTATTATATATATTTAAAAACATTTGGAAGGATATATTCTGCTGTGGTTTGATGTAGTTTGTCCCCTCTGAAACTCACTCTGAAACTTCATCTGACTATAGTGTTTGGAGGCGTGGCCTTCGGGAGGTGATTAGGATGAGCTCAGGTCATCAGATGGAACACTCATGATTTAGTCCTAGTAGCTTCATAAGAAGACAGAGAGACCAGAGCGGACATGCATACCTGCCCACGTTCCCCTTGGTAATGGTTACTGTAATCCTTTGAGCTGCCCTTGTAATTGGAAAATAATATTTTGTGACAACCAGATGAGATAATGAATGGAATGCATGAAGCACCATGCTTGGCACCTAGGAAGACCAATGGATATTAGGTATTTTATTATGATGATAATAAAGAAAAAAAGCTCTGTTTGCAGTGTCCAGTTAAGAGGCAGAGTGTTCTTAATCCTAGAGTATTGTCAATTAAAATCATGTTTGAAGGGTCCGAGAATTGCCCACCAACCCAAATATCGAAGGACTCACAAGAGATGTAAAATGCAAGCGAGGTTTATTGTGCTGCAGCTGTCCCGGCTAGCCAGGGGTCGAGACCAAGACACTATGGCCGAGGTTCGACCCCTCCCCACTCCACGCTCTGAATTTTATTACCCTAGGAGGGAGTGATTACACACGAGGGAGTGGTTACACACACGTCAGAGCCCGCCAAAAGTTCGAGCCCGCCAACCTTAGAATACAACCAATCAGATACAAGGACAAACAAGTACAACCAATAATTTTAAAACATGCATCCACACACGTCAGAGCCTGCTCTGCCTTTCCCACCCACCTTGGCTGGGCCAGGCTTATCTCTGCACTGAATAATCTGCCTGGAGAGCAGATTAGCCTGGCCTTGTTTGCTGATCTAGCTCAGAGATATGGGGATGGGGTCCCATTTACAAAGACCTTGGCCGGCAAGCTGGAGATTAGAGGCTTTGACCTTGTGGGTCCCCTATCCTTGTCCTTGAATCCTGCAACCTGGGCAGCTGGGCTTATGGATCTTCATTTTATTTCCAATCCTACCTTACTTCTATATCTTAACTCTATATTTTAATACCTTATTTCTAATCCTAATATGGAAGAAGACTTCTCTAGTTAACCTCTCATACTGGAGGGAAAGCGCTTCTTCCAGCCTGCTTTCCAGCACCCCTACAGTGTTCAATTTAATTGAACAGATAATCAAGAGTTCACCCTACCTGCACAACACTGCTTAAATCTGTCAAGGAAAGAAGTTAGACCAAAGTCTGCCTGCAAGTAACTTAATAGGCAGCTATAGCTTCAGCTATAAAATAACAACTAATTTCTTGAGGGGATATTGTGACCATTTAACGAGGTTTTGTTTTTGTGGTACTGGGGATTAAATTCAGGGGTATTCTACCCTGAGCCACACCTCAAGCCTCTTTTATTTTTATTTTGAAACAGGGTCTCACTAAGTTGCTGAGAATCTCACTAAGCATGCAACATCACACCTGGCTAAACATTGTGTGTGTGTGTGTGTGTGTGTGTGTGTGTGTGTGTGTGTGTTTCTGGAGATTGAACTCAGGGACATTCTACCTCTGAGCTATCCCCCCAGCCCTACTTTAATATTTTAAAAATTATTTTTAAACAGGGTTACGCTAAGTTGTGGAGCGTCTTGCTAAATTGCTGAGGCTGTCTTCAACTTTTCAATCCTCCTATCTCAGCCTCTCATGTACTAGGATTACAAGTATGCACTACCATACCCAGATTAATGAGATTTAATATCTATAAAGCACTTAGGAAGAATTTAATACATGTCAATGATTATTGTTGTTATTATTTGCCTCTCTTTTGTAACAAAACCTATTTGAAAAAGACTATGTAGAAGGAAACTCAGGAAGTATAGATTCAGGAAAAATTACCCGAAGGAAATGTCACCATGCTATGCAGAGACTGGTACATTCCAGACTTCTCTAGAAGCAGATTAAAATATAGCCACCCCTCAGTATTTGAGGGGAATGGGTTTTAGAGCCCCTTGTGGATACCCAAATCCATGATGCTCAAATCCGTTATAACAATGGCCTCAGCATTTGCCTATAACCTATGCATATTTCCCATATATTTTATATAATATCAAAATTATTTGTAATACATAACACAATATAAATGCTATGTACATAGTTGTTATATTATTTTGTTTAGGGATGAGGAACAGGAAAAGATATGTGTGCACATGTTCTATTCAGATATAATTCCCCCCTCCCCTAAAATTTACAAATGTGCAGCAGAATCCATGGATACGAGACCTGCAGATACAGAGGAAATACTGACTCTGTTGTGGTGGTCAAGGTTGTCCACCTACACCAGAGGTGGACTCTCTCTGACAAAGTCCCTCTTCAATATTCATTCTGATGACCAAGAGACACAGCTTTTCCACAGAGACAATTTGTGGCTTTTTGTTTTCCTGGTACTGGGGATGGAACTCAGGAGCATTCTACCTCTGAGCTACACCCCAGCCCTTTATTCTTTATTTTGAAACAGGGTCTCACTGAGTTGCAAAGTTGCCTCACTAGTAGCTGAGGCTGTCTGTGAGCCTCGATCCTCCCATCTCAGCCTCCCCAATGCTGGGATTACAAGCGTGTGCTACCACACCCGGCTAAGTTGTAGCTTTTTACGTCCTTGTCTTGACCCAAGAAATTGGGACTTGCTTCCTTGTCCAGTGGGTTATTTCCGAAAGATTCTTGCAGATTCTATTCCCTCGCCTGTCTCTGTGTCTTGAAATATAGTTTCTTTGTGGGCCCCCGTTGGCCAGCCTGTGGTCACTAACTGCGGCTGTCATTTGTCGGTCGCGGCGGTGATGCTGGGTCCTGAGCATCTGCCTCTTGCTCTTTCTCGTGCCAGCCCAGGTTCTGCATCTTCCCATCTCGGGAAGTGTTCGTCCTGGACACATCTGCTCACTGTGTGCTGCGGCTGGTGTCTGATTCCTCTTCTTAATCCCAAAAAGACAAATTTAGTAAACCCAGCTGGATGAAAAAAAAAAAAAAAAAAAGAAAGAGTACTCGGGCCACACATAGGGGAATATCTCATTTCTTTTTATTTTTCATTCTTTCCTTTGGGGGAAAGTCATGTGGAACTGATTTTTTTTTTCTTTTTTCTTTTCTTGTCTTTTTTTTTTAATGTGGAACTGGGGTTTGAACTTGGGGGCATTCTACTTCTGAGCTACACCTTTAGCCCTTCTTATATTTTATTTTAACAAGGTCTTAGTAAGTTGCTGAGGGTCTTGCTAAATTGCTGGTGTTGCCCTTGTCTTTGCCTCCCAAGTACTGAGATTATACCTGTGCACTACCATGCCTGGCTCTGAGTTTTCTGTGTGAGAGAGATGAGGGAAAAAATAGATACAGTCATGGATTCTTTAGTAATGAGCAGATGTTCTGAGAAAAGCATAGAGGCATTTTGTCATTGTGCAGGTATCACAGAGTGTGCATACACAAACCTAGATGGTATAGCTTACTACATGCCCAGCCTATATGGTGTATGCGTGGTATAGCCTATTGTTTCTAGGACCAGGATGAACACAAGCTTCAATCAATCACAGGGGAAAACAATGCAATTAAGAGATGTGGTTAAGCTGGGCGTGTGGCACAAGCCTGCAATCTCAGCACGTGGGAGGCTGATAAAGGAGAATCAAAGATTTAAGGATAGCTTCTGCAACTTAGCAAGACCCTGTTTCAAAAAACCCACAAATACATACATATATATATATATATATATATATATATATATATATATATATATATATATATATGGCTAGGGATAAAGCTCAGAGGTAGAATGCCCCTGCATTCTGTCACGGTGACATATGTTGCGGTGTGGGAATGTTATGATTTTGGGGAAACTGTCCCCGGGGACCCCTGTTAGGGTCCCAGACACAATTTCCCTCAAAACACAAAAAACCCCAAACAGAAAATCCGTGGGTTCTTGTCCTGAGCTAAATGTAAATACACTTTAGCCCGGACTCATGCTGAATATAGAAGATAGTTACAGCCCCATGCCAGAAAGGCATGGGGGTGGTGGTGGTTCAAATGAATGCCCCACCCAAGATACAGCACTTGGACTTTTTATACCCATGACCTCCATCTTGTTTGCATAATTCTGACACAGTAAACGTCCCTGTAAGGTTCCTCCCCCAGCAAGGTGTGGCAAGGTGTCTCCTTTCCAGAAGATGGACCCCTCCTACTATCCTCCCTAGATTGTGTAGATCTGTCTTTTAGAAAGAGGAAGCCCTAGCTCTCCTCTCCTACTGACTTGTTAATTACTTTTATCTAAGTCAATTTACATTGGAATAGTTGCCTGCTTTTAGGCAGAAACCAAGTCCTTTCACAGATTTTTGAAATATAATGATCATAGCTTTCTCAAATCTTCCTAGGCCATTCCCAATACTGGTACATATTCAATCCCCAGTAAAAAAAAAAAATTATTAAAAATAAATAAATAGATGTGGTAAACAGGAGATGTTTGAGGGGCTGCTGGCATAGCACAATGAGTTTTGTTTTGTACTGCCAGGGATATTTTACCTCTGAGCTACAACTACAGCCTTTTTCAGTTTTTATTTTGAAACACAGTCTCACTAAGTTGCTGAGGGCTTTGTTAAGTTGCTGAGGCTGGCCTTGAACCTGTGATCTTTCTGTTTCAGCCTCCCAAGTGCTGGGATTACAGGCATGTGCCACTGGCACCCAAGTCTTTTAAGGAGTTAAAAATATATATATGTTGGCCAGGTATGGTGTCATATGCTTGTAATTCCAGTACTTGGGAGGCTGAGATAGGAGGATCGTTCAGGTTTGAGGCTCTCAGTAACTTAGTGAGATCCTAATTCTAAATAAAATATAAAATAGGACTGGGAGTATAGCTCGGAGGTAGAAGCCCTTGGGTTCCATACCTACCTAGTACTCCCCTCCATATATATATATATATATATATATATACAAATACTGAAAGAATACACTCTAGAATGATATAAAGTATTGACTATGTTACGAATTGGGAGAATATGGTTTGGGGAAACTGTTCCCTTGGGACCCTTGCGAGGGTCCCAGACACACTTGCCCCCAACCCATAACAAAAGCCAAAAACAACCAAAAACAGAAAATTACCGCGGGTTCTTGTCCTAAGCTAAGAATAAATATGCATAGTTTAGACAGTTGCTGAAGATTTAAAGAAGTTTATTAAAAGACAGAAAATAGAAATACAGTCCCATGCCAAAATGGCATGAGGGGGTGACTCGAAATGAATACACCAAAGGGATTACACATGGACTCAGCCTTTTATGCCCTTGACCTCCATCTTGTTTGCGTGACTCTGACATAGTGAACGTCCCTGTAAGGTACCTCCCCTTAACCCTGAAAGGTACCTCCCCCAGCAAGGTGTGGCAAGGTGTCTTCTTTCATGAAGGGCAAGGTCAAACCCTGCTCCATCCTCCCTAGATCATCATGAAGATCTGTCTTTAGATAGAGAAAGGCCTAGTTCTCTCCTATTGACTGGTTAATTACTTTGAGCTAGGTTAATTTACATTGGAATAACTGCCTGTTTTAGGCAGAAATGAAGTCCTTTCTTTACCCATGTCTGCCGCCATTTTGACACAACTATTTTGAAATATACCAATTATTTTCTTTTGAAATATATTAATAATCAGAGCTTTCCCAAATCTTCCTAGGCCATTCCAATACTGGTACAGACTAGTAAATACATAAATAGATAAAACTGGTAATATAGTCTTTTATTATCACTATCAAGTATTAAGTACTGTGCATAAATAATGGTCTGTGCTATACTTTTGTCTGACTGGCAGGGCAGTAGGTGTGTTTACACTAGCAGTCACAAACCTGCAAGCAATGTGTGTTGCAGTGTAAATTAGGATGGCTCTGACCTCACTAGGTGATAGGGTTTTTTAGCTCCATAACAATTTTATGGGACCAGTCATATATATGGTCCATCCTTGACCAAATTGTTGGATATCCCCAAAGGCTTCATGCTTAGAGACAAGCAGTTTGGAAAAGTATGGTGAAAGGGTCACAAGAGGGTCTCAGGGAATGAGTTGAAGAGGAGGGGGCTGATGCGCATCACCTGGAGATGGAACTACAGTCAGCCTTGGAGCAGGTAGTGGGGATCTCACCTGGAGGGGGACAGAGGAGGGCCTGGCGGGCCTGTGGGAAGCCCAGGTGCTGTGGAGAGAGGGCTCAGGCTGTGTCCTTGTGGACTTGGCTTGACCTTGGGCAATTCTGGCTCCAAAGCTCCTCCCAGGGTTTGGCTTCCTTATCTGTAAACAGAGTTAATGGCAGTACCTGCCCTAAGGCTTATGGAGGGGATTAAGTGAGATAATCCAGGAAAAGTGCTCCAAACCCTAGGTACCTGGCTGTTCTTATCATCCAAGTGTGCAGAGAAGAGGTAGAGGCCTGACCGGTGGGAGCTCAAGGACGCAAGACAGGTGAGGCCTGCTTCTGCCAAGACTTATTTCTTCCCATCTCTCAGGTTTTGTCACTTGGACGGATTCTTGGTGGAGAAAGTACCTCTCTTGACAAGGTCACTTTTCCAAGGCTTCAGCATTAGGAGGCGGTGTCTACTTGACCATCAGCCACCGAGCGCCTTTCTCTGGGGATGAGGCTCTTTTCATGTTGATATTCTTGGCCCAGCTGGCAGAGAACTGTGCCACAGCTATAGCTGTCCCTGGATGGTAGCAGATCTGCCTCTCTGGGCAGGCCTCTCTCTGCAGTAGAAATCAGGGGCCAGCAACCTCTCAGGCTTTCTGCTGTGGACAAGGCCCGATCCTTCTTGGACTTTCATGTTGGAAATATGAAGTGTGACTTCCCTTGAGCAGAGAAGCCTGAGCCAACTCAAGACTGGGCTTATCTCTATACTGAGCACAGTGTTTGTTTTAGGAAAATCAAAGCTTGTTCTCTTTCTGCTTTCTTCAAAGGGAGGGAAAGATCTACGCTGGCTGCTTCTTGGGGAGGAGTTGCTGCCGAATTCAGGGGTCAGATCAGAGCTTCCTTCTGCACCTCTGCCTCTGGTCCAGGCTTATCCCTTTCTTGGCTTCACCCTCATGGAATTAGAGTGCACCAGGATAGTCAAATGCTAGGCCTACTTCTTGGAGTCTCTCTGAACTTGGTGCTGAGAGGGGAGCCTGCCATTCTGGGCTGGGCAACTCATGCCCCTTCTGGCTGGGCTGCTCCTCTCTGCAGATTTAGCTGCAAAGCAAGCTCACTCATGCAAGCCAAAGCTTCTGTCCTCTGGAATGCTAGTTCTCCTTTTCCCCTATTCCTGCACTTTCTCTTCCCACCTCAGTTCTTGGGGCCAGCACCACATTACCTCTTCCCCACTCCAGGGAGGGTTTGGAGAATCGGTCCTCTCCCCACCTCTACTGAGGATCAGAGTTTCTTGTTGCAGGCATTGGGAAGGGAACAATCAGCTCATTGAGACATTTCAAGATGGGTCACTGGGTGCTGTTGGCTGGGACCTGAGCGGAACAAGGTCTGTGGGTGAGCTCTGGAAGCCACTGGGGCCTTAGGGAGCTGTTGCGTCACAGCAGCAGTGAGTGATCAGTAAGCCCTGGCTAATGCACCGCAGGGCTCAATCTTGCATGGGAAATGTTTAAAATAATTATTTTAAAATTTTATTTATTTTTATTAACGTGTATTAATTGTAGGTATTAATAGATTTCAGCATCATATTTATATACATGCATACAGCAGGCACTGATCAAATCCAACCTCCCCTTTTCTACCTCTGGCTCCCCAAACTCTCTTTCAGTTTGACACTTAATTTTTAGCGTCCTCATATGAGAGAGAACATTGGATACCCATCTTCTGTGTCTGACTTACATCACTTAACATAGTAGCCTGCAGTTCCATTTGTTTTGCTGCAAAATGATGAGATTTCATTCTTCTTTATGGCTGTGTGTGTATGTATGTATAATTTTCTTTATCTGTTCATCCACTGATGGACAGCTAGGTTGATCCTGTATCTTAGCTATTATGAATAGTGTCTAAATAAATGGGCATGTAGATGTCTCTACTGACTTCATTTCCTTTGAATATATACCTGAAAGTGTGGTAGCTGGATTATGTCAGATTATTTGTAGTTTTTTTGAGGAGCCTCCATACTGGCTGTATTAATTTACATCCCTACCAACAACAGATAGATCCTTTTCCTCTCCATCCTTGCCAGCATTTGTTATTTAAAAATTTTTGTTTGATACTAGTCATTCTAGCTGGAGTGGGATGGAATCTCATTGTCATTTTGATTTAAATAAAAAGAAAAAGATTTATTATTGTGGGTATTTTCTTTCTTTTCTTTTCTTTTCTTTTCTTTTCTTTTTTTTTTTTTTTTTTTTTGATGGTACTGGGGATGGAACCCTTCTACCTCTGGGGCTACACTCCCAGATCTATTTTATATTTTATTTGGAAACAGGGTCTCTTAAGCCAGCAAGGCTGGCTTCGAACCTATGCGATCCTCCTGTCTCCGCCTCCCAAGCGCGGGGATTACAAGTGTGCACCACCACGCCTGGCTATTGTGGGTATTTCCAAACACAAAAGCAGAGAGGCAAGAACAACAAAACCCCAGGTGTTCATTACCCGGTTCCAAGAGCCTGGAGACTTTCGGAGCTGTAGCTTCTCATTGCCTCCCTTTCCCCAATCCTCTTTGACTTGCAAGTTGATGACTTTTTTAGATGAATCTGGCAAGTGCTTCTCTGCCACAGGAAGCAGGAAGCAATGCTGTTATCATGGCTTAAGTTTTACACTCAGGAGTCATGATCTATTTTACTAAAGAGTTTAATCCAATGGCAAATCACTGTCAGAAGGAACAGTCCCACCAAGGCCAAATGGAAAATAATTGTTTTCTGCAGGGCTTTTCCTACATTCAATCAGACAATGTTAAATCATGATGTGAAGGCCAAGTTATGCAACTGCTTGGTGTTGGGCATCAGCTGGGGACTAGCTCTCTACTGGGAAGAATCCTTTTCCAACCCCTACCAAAAGCAGGGCCTCTCTAGTTAGGAGTTCTTCAACAGCCTTGCTGCTGTAGTAATTGAGGAGTTAAGGGTATTGCCCAGTGTTATTCACCAGCCTTTTAAAAGAAATGACACCATAATTCCTTCTAGAAGGTAGCTCAGGGAAAGGGTTTATCTTTCCTGATAACTGATATGATTTTTTTATAACACCATTGTGTTTTGCTTTTTGCTTTGGCTACCAGGAAGCTTAGGACTAACTTTAGAGCTCAGAGTGACTATTTCACCTCTGATTTCAGTTAACTTATCTCTCCACATTTCCTGTACAGTATCTATGAGATTTCCAATTTCTTCCTTTTTAATCATTATAGGCTTAGGGCACAAAGCTTTTATTGTACCCAGGCTTCATTTTAATTTCTTTAAAATGAGGAGTGGTAGAAATGAAAAGCAAAAGCAAATAGAATACAACTGTACGTTGCCTATGAACCTCACCCACAGAGCTCCATTGTTAAGAAACCAAAGGGTTAAAATGGCAGCTCAAGATGTCCTGGTCAGCCAGGTGTGGTTGCGCACACTTGTAATCCCAGCATTTGGGAGGCTGAGACAGAAGGATCACGATTCAAGGACAGCCTAAGCTACTTAGTAAGGTCCTTTGCAACTCAGTGAGACCCTATTTCAAAATAAAGAATAAAAAATAGGGCTGGGGGTGTAGCCCCTGAGTTCCATCCCCAGTGCCGACTGCAAAAAAAAAAAAAAAAAAAAAAAAAAGTCATGATAGGGACAATCAGACCATACATATGTGCAGAGCATTTATGCTTTATAATTTATGATTTATAGCTTTAAAAGGTCTTGCTTGAATCTTGTCTGAATTTGTTCTTCATTTATTCTCTCAACATATACTCACTGCCCACCTTATTTGTGTCACAGCTGGCGCTTTGGGTGAACCAATAAAGATAAAACAAACACTTATCTTTAGATAATTATAGTTTACTAAGGCATATTAGACATGTTCATTTAATTATAACACAAGATAGAAGTGGAGGAGTGTTTTAGATAAAATTTATTGGAGCTGAGAGGAGTTACAGTATTTATTTTTATACATTTATTTATTTTTCAGAAAAAAAATATCCTAATATGAAATATGAACTCTAAACACCTAAAACAATCATGAAAAAGAACACAGCTAGAAGATGTACATTTTCTGATTTCAAACTTTATAAAGCTATAATAATCGAAACAGCGTAGTACTGCTATAAAGGCAGATATATAAACCAGTGGAATAAAATAAAAAGCCTAGAAATAAATTCTTCCATATATGGTCAAGTTATTTTTGACAAGGTTTCCAAGAACATTTGGTGAAGGAAATAATAATCTTTTCACTAAATATTGTTGAAAAATAATTACATGAAAAAGAGTAAAATTGGACCCTTACCTAACACCATATACAAATATTAACTCAATATAGATAAGAGACCTAAATGTAAATCTTAAGACTATAAACTTTTAGAAGAAAACCTGGGTCATAAAACTTCACAACACTGAAATTGGCAGTGATTTCTTGGATATGATTCCAAAGGCACAGGCAACAAAAGAATAAACAAACAAACTTCATAAAAAATTATTGTACATCCAAAGACAATGTAAACAGAATTAAAAGTTACTGATAAAATGGAATAAAATATTTCCAAATGCTATATCTGAAGGTATATTAATATTCCAAATAGAAATCCTAAAAATTAGCAACAATAAAAGCAAACAATACAATTTAGAAACAGGTAAAGACTAAAATAGGTAATGAATCTCCAAAGATTTTTATATGACCAATAAACACATGAATATCACTCATCATTATTATAATATAACTAATCATTAAAGAAATACAAATAAAAACTGTAGTGAAATACTACTTCACATTTGTTAGGATGGCTACTTAACATGAATTGCCTTGCTCCAGCCCTTTACCTTGAGTTTGTTCTTATCTTTACTTGTAAAGTGTGTTTCTTGTAAGTAGCAGATGGATGGGTTCTGGTTTTTTAATCCATTTTTCCACTTTATGTCTTTATTTATTGGGGAATTGAGGCAATTTACATTCAGTGTGATTATTGAGAGATAACTTTTAATTCCTAACATGTTAAGATTTTATTTCTGTTTGAATACTGTTTATTCTTCTTTGCTTAGTTGTCTGTTGGATGGAAAATCTTGTTTCTCTGGTTCTGGTGTATGTTACCTATTTCTTCTTTGTAGTTAATCTCTTTGAGTATTTTCTCTAGCGCTGGTTTTGAAGACATAAATTCCTTCAGTTTCTGTTTCCCATGGAAGCTTCTTATTTCCCCATCTAATTTGATAGATAATTTTTCTGGGTAGGAAATTTTTGGCTGGAAGTTGTTTTCTTTCAGAGTTTGGAGTATGTTACTCCAAGCCCTTCTGGCTTTCATGACTTGGTTTGGGAAGTCTGGAATGATCCTAATTGGTTTGTCTCTGAACGTCACTTGGCCTTTTGTTTTTGTTGCCTTTAAGATTCTCTCCTTGGCTTCTACATTGGTCATTTTGACAATTATGTGGCATGGGAACCTTTTCTCTTATCCTGTCTAAAGGGAGTTCTATAAGTTTCCTGGACCTGTGTATCGACCTCTTGCTCTATGTTTGGAAAATTTTCTGCTATTATTTCTTTGAAGAGATTATTGATCCCTTTGGTTTCACCTTCTTTTCCCTCCTCTATTCCAATTATTCTTAGGTTAGCTCTCTTAAAATGGGCCCATATTTCTTCAATGTCAGATTCCTGCTATCTGATTTTTTCCCTAAGTTACAAATTATGCATTTGTTTTTGGAGTGATCATCTTCTAGGAGCAAGATTCTATTCTTCTTGTGGTCTAATCGATTGTTTATAGTTTGAATTGAGGCCTTTACCTCAATGATTGCTTCCTGTATTTCTTTTAGACTCTCTCTAAATTCTTTTTGAAAGTCCTCTATTATTTCTACAGTTATATTCCTGATTTGATTTTCTGGAGATCTCTGAATTTCTGTATTATCAGATTCTGATATTATGGGGTCATGGGCATTTATTGCTCTATTGTTGTTCCTCTTTCCCATAATTTCAGAAGTTTGTGCCTTCTCTGGGTTCTTCCCAGAGTTCTTAACAAGAACCAAGAGAGGAAGAAAGCTTTCTATAATCATTCTATCTGTGTCTTTATGTGGGAGATTGATTCCATGGATTTACAGCAGTGAAAGTCTGGATTTTATTTATTCTTATGCAACAATTACAGGTAGCCCTTTGTAGATGTAGGCCCTGCCTCCATTGATTTAATCAATTGCACACCTAGGATAAATCCCACTTCTTATGATGTATAATTCTGTTCATATATTGTTAGATTGAATTTGCTAATATTTTGTTGATAACTTTTGGATATATGTTTATGAGAAATTGATTGTTCTGTAACTTTCTTTTCTTTCACTGTTTGTCTGACTTTGATATTAGGGTAATTCTTACCTCATTGGATGAATCAGAGTTGGGGGCTATTCCTTTTCTTCTACTTTCTGAAAGATATATGGTAGAGAATTGGCATAATTTCTTTCTTAAAATTTTGGTAGAACTCACTACTGATCTAAAATGAACTTAACATGTTCTGTTTGAGAATTATCAACTAAATTCCTATAATAGATATATATCTATTCATATTATCTATTTCTTCTTGCTTGAGTTTTGCCAGATTGTGTTTTTTAAGGAATTATCCTATATCATCTAGAAAATTTGGAGAATAGAGGTTTTCATAGTATTTTTTTTTTTTTTTTTTTACTTTTTATTGGTACATTGTAGTCATACATCATAATGGAGTGCAGGATGGTAGAGGCATATATGCACACATTACTTATCACTTAATTAGACCTTACACAAGTTCCCACCCCATTTTCTCCCCCTCCCTTCTTCTCATGTTTGACTTTGTGATTGACTTTGATATGTTTATTAATACACAACATGAACATTAGAGAATTTCCCTCTCCCCTTTCATCCCCACAGTTTGGTTGCCTTATTTGCTCATCTGTTGGTCATCATTATTTCCTTCATCTATAGTTCTTCCTATGACCGTTTTCTCTCTAGCTTTCGCATATTAGGGAAAGCATCCAATTTTTTATTTTATGTGACTTACTATCTCACTTAGCATAATGTTCTCCAGTTGTATTATTTTAATATTTATGGGATCTGTAGTTATGTCCCTTTTTGTTTTCTATATAAATTATATAATCTCTCTCTCTTCTTTTAGTTAGCCTAGCTAGAGGATTATTAATTTTATTGATCTTTTCAAAGAACCATCTTTTGGTTTATTAATTTCTGTTTGCAGTTTCACTGATTTTGGTTCTAATTTTTATTCTTTTCTTCTGCTTATTTTGGGTTTGATTGGCTTTATTCTTCTACTTTCCTAAAGTGGAAGCTTAGATTATTAATTCTAAATTTTTCCTTTTTTATTTTTTCTTTTTTTTAATTGGTGCACTGTATTCATACATCATAGTGGGATACAAACTTTTGTAGACATACATGCACACATCGCCCAGTCAGCCCCCACCCGATCCCCACCCCATTCCCTCCCCATCCCTCCTTCCCATGCTTGGCTTAGTGGTTGACATCTAGTATTATAGCAATTTATCCAAAATTAAAAATGATAATTTCACATAACAGTTTCATTTGTCTGATACCAAGCTTTTGATGACTTAGAGATAACATTTCAATATTTCTTTTTGCTTTCTTTCTTACCAGAGAATATTTTTTTTAGGTGAAACTATCATATATTTTTATATTTATTTTTCAGAAAAAAATCTATCCTAATATGGAATATGGACTCTAGATACCCAAAATGATCTCGAAAAAGAACAAAGCTAGAAGATATATATTTTCTGATTTCAAACCATATAAAGCTACAATAATTGAAACAGTGTAGTACTGTTCTAAAGGCAGATATATAAACCATTGGAGTTAAATAAAAGCCTAGAGCTAAATTCTTCCCTATATTGTCAAGTTATTTTTGACAAGGTTTCACGAACATTTGGTGGTGGAAATAATAATCTTTTAACTAAATATTGTTAAAAATAATACTTACATGGAAAAGAATAAAGTTGGACCCTTACCTAATCCCATATACAAATATTAACTCAAAATAGATAAAAGACCTAAATATAAATCTTAAGACTATAAACTTTTAGGAGAAAATCTGGGTCATAAAACCTCACAACATTGAAATTGGCAGTGATTTCTTGGATATGATTTCAATGGCACAGGCAACAGAAGAGTATACAAACTCCCCCCCCCAAAAAAAAAATATTGTATATCCAAAGACAATGTAAACAGAGTTAACAGTTACTAATAGAATGGGATAAAATATTTCCAAATGCTATATCTGAAGGTATATTAATATTCCAACTAGACATCCTAAAAATTAACAACAATAAAGGCAAACAATACAATTTAGAGATAGGTAAAAGACTAACATAAATAATGAATCTCCACAGATAACCAATCTTAGTTGTCTGTTGGATGGAAAATCTTGTTTCTCTGGTTCTGGTGTGTGTTACCTATTTCTTCTTTGTAGTTAATCTCTTTGAGTATTTTCTCTAGCGCTGGTTTTGAAGACATAAATTCCTTCAGTTTCTGTTTGTCATGGAAGCTTCTTATTTCTCCATCTAATTTGATAGAAAGTTTTGCTGGGTAGGAAATTTTTGGCTGGAAGTTGTTTTCTTTCAGAGTTTGGAATATGTTACTCCAAGCCCTTCTGGCTCTCATGACTTGGTTTGGGAAGTCTGGAAGTGATTGTAATTGGTTTGCCTCTGAATGTCACTTGGCCCTTTGTTTTTGTTGCCTTCAAGATTCTCTGCTTGGCTTCCACATTGGTCATTTTGACAATTATGTGGCGTGGGGATTCTTTTCTCTGATCCTGTCTAAAGGGAGTTCTATAAGTTTCCTGGACCTGTGTATCAACCTCTTGCTCTATGTTTGGAAAATTTTCTGCTATTACTTCCTTGAAGAGATTGTTGATCCCTTTGGTTTCACTTTCTTTTCCCTCCTCTATTCCAATTATTCTTAGGTTAGCTCTCTTAAAATGGGCCCATATTTCTTCAATGTCAGATTCCTGCTGTTGGATATTTTTTTCTAGATTAGAAACTATGCGTTCATTTTTGGAATGATCATCTTCTAAGAGCGAGATTCTGTTCTCCATGTGGTCTAATCAGTTGTTTGTGCTTTGATTGAGGCCTTTACTTCATTAATTGCATGCTTTATCTCTTTTTGGCTCTCTCTGAATTCTTTTCGAAGCACCTCTATTATTTCTACAGTTATTTTCCTGATTTGATCTTCTAGAAATCTCTGATTTTCTGTTTTATCGGGTTCTGATGTTGTGGGGTTGTGGGCATTCATTGCTCCAGTGTTATTCCTCTTTCCCATGATTTTGGAAGTTTGTGCCTTCTCTGGGTTCTTCCCTTGGGTCACTATGACTTCACTTAAGGTACTCTGGATCTCGAGTCTGTAGTATCTCTGACCCCACTACTCCTTTACTGGGTTGTATCACAGAGTCTCCGACCCAGGGAGTCGATAGAGGCTGCTTTAGACTATGGGGGGTGCCAGGTTGCACGTTCTCCTATGGTGTGATATCTCTGCCACCGCCACTCCCCCACTGGGTCAAGTCCCAGGGAGTACAGTACTGGGATTTCTCCTCTGTGGCCCACAATTTGACTCACTGTTCTTGAGTACGCAGATGTAGCTGTACTGGACTCGGTGAATTCTCTGCTGCTGCTGCCGGTGGCAATATGGTGCCGCTGCTACGCCCTCGGCCGTGAGACTGGCGTATTTTTTCTTCTCTGGTTTTGAGTTCCACTCTGAGTCCCTGCAGCGTGTGCTGAGCTCAGCCACTGGGAGCTTTAGATGTTCCCTGCGCCGAGAAATCCCGCCTGGATGTTCCGCAGTGGCTCACCTCGGCTTGCTGTAGCCGTCTGGTGAATTCGCCGCTGCCGCCGGCAGTATGGCGCTACTGCCGCGTCCTCGGGCCTGAGGCCAGTGTATCTCCTCTGTGGCTCTGAGCTCTGTTCTCAGTTCGCTTTCTCTCTGGAGCCTGGTGATTTTTTTGTTTCTCTGGTGATGGTGTTTTCTGGCTATGAAAGGCGTTGATTTTGTGGTAATGGAGATCGGTTGTTAGCGGGGCTCTTAAGCCCCACTTTTCTCGGTTGCCATCTTCCCGGAAGTCTCTTTTTTCTTTTTTGGTGCTACTAGGGGTGGAACCCAGAGGCTTTCTGCCTCCAGGCTATACTCCCAGACCTATTTTATATTTTCTTTGGAAACAGTTTCACTAAGTTGCTGAGAGCCTCATTAAGTAGCTGAGGCTGGCTTCAAACCTGTGCGATCCTCTTGTCTCAGCTTCCCAAGCGCTGGGATTCTAAGCATGCCCCACCACGCCTGGTGGCTTGAATTATTTCTTTCTAAAATATATATTAAATACTGTAGAACTCCATCAAAGGATTGCTTTTACTGCATCCCATAAATTTTGATAAGTTGTGTTTTATTTTTTAATTAATTAATTAATTAATTTTTTGGTGGTACTGGGGTTCCTGGAAACCCTTCTACCTCTGGGCTATACTCCCAGACCTATTTTATATTTTTATTTGGAAACAGGGTCTCTTAAGCCAGCGCAGCTGGCTTTGAACCTGTGCGATCCTCCTGTCTCTGCCTCCCAGGCGCGGGGATTACAAGCATGCCCCACCGCCCGGCTAATTTTTTATTTTTTAGGTTTTTGGTGGTACTGGGGGGTGGAACCCAGAGGCTTTCTACCTCCGGGCTATACTCCCAGACCTTTTTAATATTTTATTTGGAAACAGGGTCTCACTAAGTTGCTGAGAGCCTCACTAAGTAGCTGAGGCTGGCTTCAAACCTTTGTGATCCTCCTGTCTCAGCCTCCCAAGCATGGGGATTACAAGTGTGCGCCACCACGCCTGGCTTGATAAATTGTGTTTTAATTTTTATTTATTTCAAAATGTTAAAAAAAATTTCTCTTGGTATTTTTTTTTCTGTGACTCATGTGTTATTTAGAAATGTGTTGCTTAACTTTCAAGTATTTTAGAATTTTCCAGTTATCTTTCTACTACTAAATTTTAGTTTAATTCCAATGTGGTCTAAAAGCATACACTGTGTGATTTCTGTTATTTCAAATTTGCTAAGGTTTGTTTTATAGCCCAGATAAACCTACAAAAAGCATGTATTTTGCTCTTGTTGAATGGAGTAGTCTGCAGATGTTAATTATATACAGTTAACTGATGGTGCTGTTGAGTTCTACTATGTTCTTACTGATCATCTGTCATTTGGATCTGTTCATTTTTGATAGAGGGGTGTTGACATCTTCAATTATAATGGTGGATTCATTTATTTCTTCTTGTTTTCTATAAGATTTTGCCTGTTATTTTGATAGTCTATTGTTAGGTGTATATATTAATATTGTTATATCTTCTTGGAGAATTTGATCCTTTTAACATTATATAATGCCGCTCTTTATCCCTGATAATTTTCTTTGTTCTGAAGTCATCTCTGAAATTAATATAGGCATTTCTGCATTCTTTTGATTAATGCTAACATGATATATCTTTCTGCATCTTTTCTCTGTGTCTATAATTAAAGTGAGTTTCTTATAGACAACATATAGTTGGATCATGTTTTTAATCCAGTTTGTCAGTATATGTCTTTGAATGTCATATTAAACCATTTACATTTAATATAAGTACCTTCTTGTGGGTTACTTGAGTATTTTTTTAGAATTACATTTTAATTTCTTATAGTGTTTTTGAATACAACTCTCTGTATAGCAGTCAAAGTGATTGCTTCAGATAGTACATGTATATATACAACTTATCAGAATCTGGATGGTATGGTCATTTTACCAGTTTGAATAAAATGTATAAACTTTCCTCCCTTGCGGGGTATGGTGGCACATGCTTGTAATCTTCGCGCTTGGAAGGCGGAGCCATCCTCGCTGGCTTAGAAGACCCTGCTTCCACATAAAAAATAGGTCTGGGAGTGTAGCCCGGAGGTAGAAGGGTTTCCAGGAACCCCAGTACCACCAAAACAAACAAACAAACAAACCACAACACAAAAAACCCCTTTCCTCCCTTTGTATTACATATCCTTTTCTCATTTATAATTGCATTAAATGTTTTCTGTGTGCATTTAGAATTATTTCAGATGGTGTTACATTTTTTGCTTCAGCTATTAAATACTATTTTAAAAGGCAATAGGAACAAGGACATAAACAAATTACATTTATGAATATTTTAATTCTTTTTATTTTTTTCCTATTTGATGTTCCAAGATTCCTTCTTCTATCATTTCTTTTATGTTTAGGGAACTACCTTTAAATATTCTTTTATAGTAGGCTTGTTGTTGAGAAACTCTTAGTTCTCATTAGAAGATGTCTTGATTATACTCTTTTTTGTTGATATTTTTTGTTGGATATAAAATTTTGTATTAAAATCATTTTTCTTTAACTCTTGAAAACTATTATTTCACTGACTATAGCTTTTGTGATGTCTGATAAGAAAGCCACTGTCATTCAAATTCTTTTCCTCTACACAGTGTAACTTCTTTCTTGGGGGACCTTTTTTTTGAGTTCTTAGAAGTTTTTCTATGACGGTCTTGGTGTGGATAGCTTAGTGTTTACCCTTTTTGAGTTGGCTCACTTTCTTGAGTCTGAGTGTTTATATCTTTTCTAATTTGTGGGATATTTTTAATCATTTTGTCTTCAAGTATTTTTCAGACCTGTCCTCATTCTTTCCCTCTGATAACTTAAATGTTATCAGATTTTTATTACAATTTCACATATCCATGAGCCTTTGTCCATGTCTTATCAGTCTTTTTTCTCTTTGTTCATGTCATGTATTTTTAAATTTTCCTATCTTTAGGCTTACTACTTCTTTTATTCTCTGTCCTCTCTATTCTGCTATTGAGCCCATCATTTGAGTTACTACATTTTTCAGTTCCTAAATTTTCATTTGGTTCCTTATATCTTCTATTTATTTACTTAAGCTCTCTATTAGTAGACTTTCTTTTCTTTTTCATTTGTCCCAAGTATGCTCATAAGCTGCTAAGACATTTTCCATGATGTTTACTTCAAGATCTCTGTTAGCTAATTATATAATCTCCGTGGTATTAGTGTTGGTGTCTATAGATTTTCTTTTTTTCTTTTATTTGAATTGCTTTCCTGGTTCTTGGCAGGATGAGGGCTTTTCAAATGAGACACATACACTTTGAATATTGGGACTTTGAATATGAGACTCTGAATCATATTTATACCTTCTGTGTCAGCTTTTCCCCCTTAAACACCATTCCAGTGGGGGAAGGGAACCTGGTTATTGCCAGTTGGAAGCAGGAGCCCAGGTTCTCCAGCCAGTATCCAATGGCACCTGGGATGGGAGCCCTCATCATTGCTGGAAGGGTAGAGGAGAGGAGATTCTCGTAGAATTGCCTTGCTGCTACGTTCTGTGTTTATGTCTTCTCTGACATAAACTCTGCAGAGGGAGGGAGGAGCACCTTATTACTGCCACGTGAACAGGAGAATTCTAGACCCTCTCTTTGGTCTCCATCCACACCACTGGGGTGTGTGTGTGTGTGTGTGTGTGTGTGTGTGTGTGTGTGTGTGCTGTAACTGCCTGATAAGGGTGAAAGTCCCAGCTTGCATCTTGGCCTCCTGGGACAGCACCATGTGGGGTGTTGGAGCCTTGTGGCAGTTGGGAGAGGGTGATGGAGAGGCACTCCCACTGTCCTGTGCTGGTGTTAGCATGGTTGGGGTCACAGCTTTTCTGTGCTGTGTGGCTGGAGCCAAGCAATTGCTGTCTACAGGCATTTCTGTCTTGCCTAGCTGATCCTCTCCTTGACTGGGAGAGCGGGCCTTTATTGAGGTTGCTTCATTTTCTTTGTCTTCACTTTCAAGTGGGATATATTTGCTGCCAAAAAGGAAGCCCAGGGAGCTCACCACTGTGTCATATCTGGGTCCCTCGATGCCAAGCTGGTCCACCTTCATCTGTCCAGCTTTCAGATGCTTTTTATGTTTGTTTTATGTATCATGTCCAGGACTTTTAGTTGAACTTAGTGGGAGGAATAGGGACAATTTGTCTATTCCATCACCCCCAAAGTGAAAATCTGACACTCCTTTGAACCCTCACAAAAACTATCATGATAATAATTAAACTTGGGGCCTTGGATTCTGAGCAAGGGAAATTTTTCAAAAATAATTTTTTTTTTTTTGCAGGTCTGGGGATGGAACCCAGAGGCATTTGACCTCTGAGTTACACCCCCTGCCCAATTTTTTATTCTTTATGTTTGAAACTGGGTCTCACTGAGTTGCAAAGGGCCTCACTAAGTAGCTGAGGCTGTCCTCGAACCGCAATCCTCCGGTCTCAGCCTCCCAAAGCTGGGACTACAAGTGTGCGCCACCATGCCTGGCTAAAAATAATTTTTAAATTTAATTTTTATATATTGTTAAATGTACATGTGTTTAAAGCCTGATATCAAGATTTAAGAGGCATAAGCTGGGTGTGGTGACGCCTGCTTGTAATCCCCACATTCCGGAGGCTAAGACAGGAAGGATCAAGGTTCACTGACAGCCTCAGCTACTACTTAGGGAGGCCTTTTGCAACTCAGTGAGACCCTGTTTTAAAATAAAGAATAAAAAGTAGGGCTGGGGTTGTCGCTCAGAGGTAGAATGCCCTTGAGTTCCATCCCTAGTACCAAAAAAATAAAAATAAAAAAAAATTAAGAAGCATAAACTATGCAAGCAGCTTTATGAGTGTCCTCTCATTGAATTCCTATAACTCTGTAGACATTGCTATTCCCCTGAATTTACAGGTCAGGATACTGGTGAGTGGCTCACCAAGGGTCACTCTGGTGGTCAGGCCAGGGCTGGGCTGGAAGCCTGTACCTGACTCAAAGTTTAGGATTCCAACCACCATGTCCTTCTGTCTGGGAGGCCTGGGAGGCTGCTGGCACACTGATGGGTTGTTGACTGGAGGAGTTATGTGGTTTGGCCAGAATCTCACTGTGGTCACTGGTACCTATCAGGATCACACCCACCCAAGAACGTACTTGGGGACAATTCTTAGAGAGGCAGAGTTGGGCTTAGGACCTTAGTGGTATCTTGCCTTCTTTCTTATTCTCTAAACCTAGCCTAGTCATTTCCTTTAGAAGGGGTTTGTCCCATCTGCCTACCTCACAGGAATTGGATGCAGTTCAACATTTTTACCAGCTTATTTGAAATAGACTTAGTTTGTACCCCCGAGTCTCTAAATGAGAAAATAAAATTTTCTTTTTTTACCCAAGGAGCTTTCAGACCGTGCTTAGGAATTCCTGAGAAGGGACCCCAACCCCCTACAGAGTTTCCAGCTCAGGAAACCTGGCTTAAAAACAAATACCAAACATTTGTCTTGGACTTTGACCAACTCTACCAATCTGACACTCTCTTTAAAGTGCAGTTGTTACTCTAAAGTATGTGGTAAAGGAAAAAAAAAAAAAAGGAACACCTTTCATACATCACATCTCTGTCCATGGCTGGAGCTGAGACCTCCTTTCCCGCTGATGTCTGCATGGGGTGGTGGCAGCTGGGGATGGGGGATATGGAGGGGCCGATTCTTCTCCTCCCACAATACCAGGGGCCTCTACTAGTACCAAGGAGCTCAGAATTGATAGGTCCCTAGGAAATATAGCCATGTGCCAACAAACATGCTCCCTGGTTCCCATGTTTTAGGATAAGTGATAAACTCACAGGATTTCACTGACTTTGAGATGATGACTTTGGCATCAGAGATATGCTCGTATGTGCTACTGATTGTGTGTCATCTGGAAGGTTCCTTTACTTCTTTGGGTTTCACTTTCTTAGCTATAAAGTGAGGATAATAAGACTTGGCTCCAGGGTTTCTGTCCTAAGGGTTACATTAGATAATGCAGAGGAAATAAGTGGTATACACTAAGCACTTAATAAACAGCCGCTGTGTTAATTAGACTTCTCCACGATGATAGAACCAATGGGGTCTATTTATATACAGCAAGTGCTGTGTGCATGTAAGTCCCTATCACTTTGAACTTCAATATGATGTGAGACTATAAGGCACCTAATAAAGGTATATTAAAATATATGTCTACATAGAAATGTCATAAGATTTATTATGGGAATTGGCTCATATCATTAGGCAGGTCCAGAAGTCCTACAGTCTGCAAGCTGAAAAACCAGAAAAGCTGGCGGTGTAATTTAGTCTGAGTCCAAGGGCCTCCTCAGAATCAGGAGAGATGATGTTCAAGGGCAGGAAAAGATGGATATTTCAGCTGAGAAAAGATAGTGCAAATTTACCTTTCCTTAACCCTTGATGGATTGCACAATGCCCACCCACACTAGCGAGGGTGTAAGCTCTTTACTCAGCCTATTGACTCAATTACTAATCTCTTCTAGAAATGCCCTCACAGACACACCCAGGAGTAACTGTCTTTCTGGGCATCTCTAAGTTGACACATAAAATTAATCATCACAGCCTCAGTACCAGATACTGTGAGTCCATGGTATGATCAAAATGCAACTAAGGATTTTTGTGTGTCTTGTCCCTTTAAAATTACTCAGTGGGTATGCTATTGCCTGCCATGGAAGGAAGCTCCATCAGGTACATACCACTGATTAAGAGGCTGCAAGGCCCAGTGCAAGACACTAGCCAACATTCTGAACTACATTAAGTACTAAATGTTTTTTCTCTTTTGGCTCAGGTGAACCTTGGGTGATATGTTCCTGAAGCCAGCAAAGACAGAGCTGGCGGGGGCAGTAAGAAAACATAGGAAAGGCCCAGCGGCTTTATGTTCTCTGTGTGTGCAGAGCACCTTTTCTGTGGACACAGTGAGTTCTTCAGAGATCTCCACCTTCCCGTCTGCAGATCCCTGGAGTCAGTGGTTATATTTTTAAGCTATAGAGATCATAAGCAAGGAACTCAGACAATACTGCTACTTTTGTTTGTTCTAATCAGTGCATCCTTTCGATGACTTCTTTCAAAGTGCAAGTTTCTTGAGGGAAAATCAAACCCACAAATAATCCCGGTCAAAACATCACTATGAGGTGATGGATGAAATGTGTTCATAAACCACACTTACCTGTATTTGGGACAAGACTTTGTCCTGTGCACTGCAGGTGAGGGGCAGCCATGGTGTACAGTCTCTGAACATGTTGCGTGTTTTAAGGTATTTTAAGGTAATGTTTGTCATGTCTGTTTGCCTGGTACAGGCTAATGACTCCAGGCAGGTGGCTGCTTGCAGCTTCTGGCAAAGCCCCAGCTGTGTCCCCTCTGTCCTCTTAGGGCTGTAGCCCCTCAGCTCTCTAGGTAAGCTTTATTGACAGTTTGCAAGAAAGCTTCACACTGCTTCTTGTCTTGGGCTAATGTCTCATTACCTGGGACACCACACATTCCTGGCCCGATTGCCATGCAGCCACTTCCCCAGGGCCACTTTGGTTTCCCAGGAGAGACTTGACACTGGGTATCTTTGTTTTCCAGCAGCAGAATCCCAGTCCAGAGCTTTCTAGGGAGCCTCTAGAGTCCCCTTCTCACCAGTCTTGGGTTTATAAGGGAGCCTCAGATGTCTGTTGCTCTTGAATGCTTCTTTATAACTCTGTCACTTTCTTTTTTCTTTCTTTTTTTTTTATTTTGGTGGTACTGGGGTTCCTGGAAGCCGTGCGGGGCTGGCTTTGAACCTGCGTGGTCCTCCTGTCTCAGCCTCCCAAGTGCGGGGATTACAAGCGTGCGCCACCACGCCTGGCTATAACTCTGTCACTTTCTGTATCGCTGGTCTACCTATAGGGATCGGTCCCCTCCCTATTCACAGTGAACCCAATTTTTTTATGTAAGCTCTTCTGTCGAATCGTTAACTTTAGTGTCCTTTCATATATTGACTAGGCCCAGTAATTAAATCCTTTTGTATTAAAGCCACAGTCCCACTCACTGCCAAATCCTGGCTAATTTCTTCTCTCTTTGCCCTCCTGATAAAAGGCTGGGTGTAATTACTACTGCTGTCCCTCTCTGAGGTTTACTCTTAAAATCTTTGGAGAACTGGCTTCCAGTGACTGGCACTGGTCATTCAGTTCTGAACTCTAGATTCAGTAGGAGGTTCTTCAAGATAGAGACTTGAAGTCCAATAGACATCTGGTGTGGGCCTGGGTGGGTGTGGGAGGAGGATGGGGTGGGTAGTGAGGTGGTGCTGAGCTGCTTAGTTGGAGCAGTTTGCTCTCTGAAGCGTGAGTCAGTGGCCAGTGGCCAGGACAGAGGTGCCGGCACAGGGGATGGCAAGGTATCTGGTGTCCAGCCCAAGCCAGAACTGGAGGGGGCATCCTTTGGGAAGTAATGGATGTGGTGTTGGAGGAAGCTCTGCTCCAGGCTGCCGGCTTCCCCAAGGGTCCTGGAGTTTTCAGGCTGCTCTTCTGTTGGAGATTACCTCCTTACTCACTTTTCTTACTAACTGGAGCTCACTTGGGGGAAGAACACTGATGGGAATTGAGGGGGTGAGGAGGGCGGGGGTAGGAAGGAGAGAGCATGGTGTCCTTTTCTAAATTGTCAACTGAAGCAGCTGGATGGGAACCTAGTCAGAGTCCCCTTGTTCCTAGCTCAGGATGTCTCCATTTGTGAAAGTTGGCTGCAGCCTGAGCTTGGACCTGGGGAGGAGCCCTGCCCATCCTTCCCCATCTGGGCTGGTGCCTGCATGCTGGCTCAGAAGGAGCACACACCTAGATCTCATGCTCGGGCTTCAGGCCAAGTGGCCTCCTCTCCACTGCAGCCTCTGTGTGGCTCCAGCTGATGATTTATAGTTGCCCATTAATTCTATTAAAACGGCCCAACTAACTCTATTAAAATGGCTCAGCTCTTGGGAACATATGCTCTGCGGTAGGGAAGCCATGACATTTGCAGGGACATGTGGTCAGATTCTTCTGAGGGCAGATCAGGCTCATGGAGGGACAGATGCCAGGACTTCCGCTGCCTGGAAAAGGCCAGGCTCTCTTCAAATTCATCCAAGTACAAACAGGCCTTCTTCTTACCATTTACCATTGCTTAGAGTGTGCATGGGCTCTGCCTGGCCCTCTTGCCTCCAGCACCTGCCTAGAAGTTCTGGATGTGATGGAGGAAGGGAGATTGTAAGTTTGGACCAGTAGTTCTTAAGCCTGAAGGGCTGGAAACATAGATTTATGGGTCCTCTCTCTAAGATTTCTGATTCAGTATGTCTGGGGCTTATATCTCTAACAAGTTTCTTGGTGATGCTGATGCTGCACTAGAAGCTGCACTTTGAGAAGTGCTAGTCTTGGCCAATTCTGGAACTGGACGTATCTTAGGGAAGATTATAGAAGTTCCAGGACCATAGTGGAGTACTGAAAGGATTTAGGCATAGGCAGAGGAAAGACAGAGGCCAACTGTCTTTACTGATTTATGTGAGAATCAATCCCACATCAGCCCAGGAACCCAAACAGTAGGTAACAAGTAGGATCTAGTGGAGAGACCACTGAATCTGGCTTGTGAGCAGATGGCCTTGCCAGATGTATCTCGATGTATTAGTTGTGTGTGTGTGTGTGTGTGTGTGTGTGTGTGTGTGTGTGTATGTGTGTGTGGTACTGGGGATAGAACCCAGGGGCTTTTCTACCTCCGGGCTATACTCCCAGTCCTATTTTATATTTTTATTTGGAAACAGGGTCTCACTAAGTTGCTGAGAGCCTCACTAAGTAGCTGAGGCTGGCTTCGAACCTGTGCGATCCTCCTGTCTCAGCCTCCCAAGTACTGGGATTACAAGCGTGCACTACCGCACCCGGCTACTTAGCTTTTTTATTGCTTTGACCCAAATACTTGACCAGAACAACTTAGGGAGGAAAGGTTATTTGGGCTTATGGTTTTAGAGGTTCAGTGGACGGTTGGCCTACTCCAAGGCAGAAAGATCATGGTGGTGGGTGTGGTGGTGGAAAGCTGCTCAGTGGCTAGGAAACATAGAGAAGAACCAGAGGAAGGGATCAAGGACACTTACAATCCCTAAGACCACATCCCCCACAGTCTACCTCCTCCAGCCACAGACTGCTGGCCTAGGTTACCAGTGAGTTCATTCAAATTATTATTCTATCAATGGATTTATGCACTGATGAGATTAGAGTCCTGGTTCATTTATTTTACTTCTGGACATTTTTGCATTGCCAACATATGAGCTTTTGCAAGGGAGATTCTATATTTAAACTGTAACACTGAGCTTCTATGGGTGAGTGTGATCTGCTCGGTGAGCCTCATGGAAAGAGTCCACTTTGCAGATATTGAGTCATCTGAGTAGAAGGATTGTCTTCTGGAAAGGTTGAGGACCCCAATATTGGAACCCAACTTTTTCTGGGGAGCTTTCTGTATTTGGACACCTTCTCTTCATCTCTTCCCACTATCCCATCCCTCAGAATGAATGGAGACCCTCTTTTTCCATCGCTATCTGTGATGAAGCACCAGGTTCAAAGCACCTGCTCCAAAATCCAATCTGCAAGAGGGGCTGGAGGGCATGGCCAGGCATCTGGGTCTGCCACCCAAGCATGCCATTCAGACCATGAGCTCCTGTGGGGAGCTAGCACGGTTTGAGAGCCTGCTTTGCAAATGTAAGGTGTAGTTCAGGCTGAAGCTGAAAAAGGGATGCAGTGATTTGAGAGTTGGTGTGTGTGCAATGAAGAGATGAAATCCGGGCTGAGCAAGCTACTTATCTTTCAGCAGAGCTGAAGGCGTAGGGCGGGCTTGGGCTTGGTAAGGGACAGTGAGTCAGCTCACTGACATGGTGACAATGCACAAAGGTTAGCCGCAAGAGAGATGGCCATCTTGAAAAGTGACACTGCTCCGAAATGCATCCTTGAAAGCTTCCTGGCCAGGCAGCCTGGGGAGGCCATGTGAGGACACCCCATTTCTTACAGCGGCAGTCTCTGCCTTCTTTCTTTGCCCTTTCAAATGCCACCTCTCCCCATCCAGCCCTTGCATGTCGACTCTGGTGATTCTTCCTTCCCCAGCTGCTGCCCCTTGCATGCCAAGAGTTTGTGGCCAGAATGGAGGGTCGTGCGGAGAAGTGGGGGAGAAGGAAGCCAGTCGAAGGGCAGTTCTAAGGGTTTGCCTTTGGTGTGGCTGGGTGTTTCAGAGCAAGAGAAAGGACGGGGAGGGGGGGAACAGAGACAAACAAAACTAGAGATTTGACTGAGGAAGCTACTAGTTGACTGAACTGCCTTTTATTCCAGGAACCCAGGGCTCTGGAGCCTGGACTCCATCTGTCCTAACTGCAGACTCTCCTTCTCCCCTGTGCTCTGAAGCATCCTTAGAGTCTCCAGCCCCTGTGGGGGTACAAGGAGGCCCTCAGGCCTTTGCATATATCTGTGCAGATGTTTACGTGGCTGGCTCTCTCACATACAGTCAAGGTTTAAAGAGGAAAGCACACCCACTATGAGCTATGGGAAGGCGTTGGGAAGCAGAAGGGAAGCTGAGTACTGGTGCCCCTGTCACAGGCAGGGTGGCTTCCAAGGAAAGAGCTGGACGGGAGGGGAAGAGGATGAGGACAACCCATGGCCCTGTGGGCACCTCTGCATCCGCCTGTTACCACATGGAGCCTCGGCAGCCTTGACAGAGCCATCTGCTTCACTCTTGCCTCCAACACCACACAAGTCCCACCTGTGGACAGTTCTCACCCAGAGCCACGCAGGGAAGAGGATTCTGGGAAACAGCTCCAGCAGAGCCAGGCTGTCTGTAGAACAACTACAATATATCTGTGAGTTTCTAGGGTAATGGTCAGCACCTCTGACCATTACACCAGGTGTACCAGGAGGATGAAGCCACTGAGCTGCAACATCAAGAATGGGAGGACACCAAATCTATTTCCCGGTCCCAGTGCCCATGTGCTTCCCAGGACTTTTGGGAAATACTTGCTGTTTGTTTTTGCCTTTCCAAACCCCAGTTCTCAATGCCTGCTTGGAGCTGAGGTTTGATCTGCTGAGGGGAGCACTGGCTAAGGCCCATGGGTTCCCATACCTGCCAGCAATGTCAGCCATCCTCAGGCTTCCAGGCTGAGCCTCCAAGGGCCACAGCAGCACTTTCTTCCCTTGGCCAATTTTAGTGTGTCACTGAGGGGAGTGGGAGGCCCAAAGGTTGTTGAAGGGGGTGGGCTTTTTGTCTCATAAACCTGTGGCCTGTGGTGCTCCAGCTCCACAGAGTGCAGATATTTCGGTAGGTCCTTTGGAGGTCCTTGGCTTCTCTGGAGGGGAATGAGCTAACTGCTCGAGAGTGGGTTCTCTCTCTCAGCAGTTTCTTTCCTCCCTCCTTTGGTAGCTCAGGCATGTGGCTCTCACATGGACAACATTCTGTTGTCATAGTAGCCCAGGTTTGGAAGTCAGACCGAATCCCAGGTTTGCCTCTGCGCTCTCTATCTTTCATTTGCTGGTTAATTTAATCAGTTGCCTAATATCTCTGAGCCAGAGCCAGAGAGGCTCTTCTTCCTAAAATGGGGAGACTAATAATCACCTGCAGTTTGGTGTTGGGTTCACATCCCTGCATAGGGCCTCTTGCATCAGAGGCCCTCATTCATCATCTTCTTCCTGCAGCTCAAGACTGCTGTCTTAATTCAGGGTCAGCTGGGCAGCTAGGCACAGCTCTGTCCAACCCGAGGATCATGGTTTCATAAAGTCAGTGGTTCACTGAAATTCAAGACTGAGCACCTGTTTTCTTCAGTACACTGGTTTGCTAACTGAATGAGTGAATAATGAGTGGATCAAGGAAATCTGTAGCTTTGTTAAAGGTGGGGAAACAATCCTGACCAATATGTTCTCAGGATCTTTCCAGATCTGGTAGGAAAAAGTATTTCTGTATTTACTGTAGGAACTACAAAGGTTGGGCCCCAGTGAGCACTAAGATTGGAGATGAGAAAGCTGAGACTTTGTTTGTGGGAAGGAGGTGGAGAAATGGCCTTAGGCAAGTGATCTAGCCTCTTGGAGCCTCACCTTCCTCTATGCAATTGAGACCACAGGACCCATGTTTTAGCATGGTTATAAGTAATGAGGCACTACTTATGTAAATCAGCATCAAGATGCCTGATGACAAGCAACCACTCAGTGGCAGTTCTTGGTGCACTGGTATGTGTTCCTGGCCATATTCCAGGTGCATCCTCTCAGCACTCCCCACTCATTTCCACTTCTGGTCTTTTTTAGGTTACTTTTGGTCCCCTGGCATACTTTATGCTACTCTTCTTCCTGCTGAGATGCTTGAAGATCCTCCTGGAGTCCCATCTCTCCATGAAGACTTCCCTCGTGCTCTCTGAGTTCCTGCCTTCACTTGTGGCTGCTCACACGCTGCTCACAGTTAACAGGAGTCTTTCACAGGCAGACAGTCTTCTCTCTCCAGGAGATGGTTGGCGCCTTATAGACAGGAAATCTTTCTTTTCCATCCCTTCCTGGTGCCCAATGACTGTATATGCTAGTGGTGGTGTCCACTGACATCTTGCAGGATGCCATCCTCCCTAGCCTCCTCCCTACTATTGAGACTTGGTGGGAAGTTAAATTTGAGAAGAGCTTAGTGTTTATTGTGCAGATTCCTCTGTTTCCCAAAATATGCTCAAGATTGTATCTGTCCTAAGTGTAAAAAACACAAACAACTTTACACCAAAACCTTCGAATAACCCAATCAATTAATGAACAATTGAAATAAATGAACATTTTTTCCAAAGAAGAAATACAAATAGCTGAAAAAAAAAAGAAAAAGAAAAAATGTTCAACATCCTTAGCAACCAGGGAAATGCAAATCAAACCTCATGGAGATTCCTTCTAACTAGATAGAATGGCAATAATAGCCTGGCGTGGCAGCGCAGGCTCATAATCGCCGAGCTTGGGAGACAGAGACAGGAGGCTCACACAGGTTCGAAGCCAGCCATGCAGGCTTAAGAGACCCTGTTTCCAGATTTAAAAAAAAGTATAAAAATAGGTCTGGGAGGGTAGCACGGAGGTAGAAGGGTTTCCAGGAACCCCAGTACCACCACCAAAAAAAAAAAAAAAAAAAAAAAAGGAATGGCAATAATAAAAATACAAATAATAAAAATGTTGGTGAGGATGTGGGAGAAAGGAATATTTATGATGGGATTATAAATTAGTTCAACTGCTATGGAACTCAGTATGAGGTTCCTCCAAAGACTGGGAATGAAACTACCATCTGGCCCAGCTATACCACTCCTCAGTATTTCCCCCAAAGAATTAAAGTCAGAATCCTATAGTACCCATGCATGCCCATATTTATAGTAGCATAGTTCACAATAGTCAAGTTATAGAACCAACCTAGATATCCATCAACAGCTAAATGGATAAAGAAAATGTAGTAGATACACCATGGGGCTTTACTTACCCATAAAGAACAGTGAAATAATGTCATTTGCAGGAAAATGGAAGAAGTGGAGAACATCTAAATGAAGTAAACTGACTAAGAAAAACCAAGGATGACATATTTTCTCTCACATGTGGAAGCTAGAAAGAAAAATAAATAAACAAATAAAATAAGAAAAAGGGACCTCATGAAAATAGGAGCAAGACCAGTGAAAGGGGGTCAGAAAGGGAGGAGGGAAGAGAAAAGGAGGTACAAGAAAAGAAACACACCAAATAATGTTATATGCATATAGAAATTTATCATTGTGAATCTCACTATCATGTACAATTACAATGCACCAGGAGGAAAAAAAATATTATGTCTATCCTGCCTTCCACCGTCACTTCCCAACATGGAGTTGTGGGGCGGCAGAAACCCAAAGGAAGGGGAAGCAGAAGAAAGCTGCATTTCAGTACCTGGAAGGCTGATGCTGGAAGTTTAAGCATCCTTGCTGGACAAAATGTTATCCCCAGAGCAATGACTAGTGGCCACCCTGGCCTTCTTTGCCATGTATCTTTTTTTTTTTTTTTTTTTTTGCGGGTCTGGGGATGGAACCCAGGGCATTTGACCTCCGAGCTACATTCCCTGCCCTCTTTTTTATTCTTTATTTTGAAACAGAGTCTCACTAAGCTGCAGAGGGCCTCACTAAGTAGCTGAAGCTGTCAGCGAACCGTGATCCTCCAGGCTCAGCCTCCTGAATGCTGGGATTACAAGCGTGCGCCACCACGCCCGGCTATCTTTGTTTTTACAAATGGCTTCCTCCTGGCCAAGTACGACAGACAAGGGCGTGGGTGGGGTGGCATTTGTGAGCGTGTGCATGACTGTGTATACATGTATAGTGAGGGATGAGGGGCAGCATGAAAGTGGGGCCAGCAGATCATCCAGATTGAGCCCATGCCTGGATACGTGGCAGAGGCAGAGATCTAGGGATTGCCTGAGAATTGGTTTTGAGCAGTGGCATTTCTCCTTAGAGCTGGCATTTTCTTAGAAGGTTTTGTGTTATAAAAAGAAATGCAGGTGAGCTACATTGGGTGTACCTGAGGCTGAGATAGGCCTGTGGAATCTCTGTCAAAGCACACAGTTGGAACTCTTGAAATTCCAAACCTCACTCTTGCCCAAAAGGAGGAATATTAGTGTCTCTTTTGCTATTAGCGATTGCCTGGCAAGGATGGGACCTGACAGCTGAATTTCCCATCTTTCTATGAGGTTGTACAACCTAAAGGCGTTATTCTTGTTTTTGACTCCTGCGTCTCTTTTCCACGATAGCACAATGCATTTGAACTTGCTGTGGGACTGAGAGGAGGCTCTGAGGGCTCAGGGAGTGAGGGTGTTAAGTGTGCTGTGTACTTAGCAACAGTGTTTTTGCCTAGGGGTAGAGGCAGCGGGACACCCTCCAGAGGGGCTGTTGTGCGTAGCTGGTGTGTGGGGTGTGTCCACGTGTGTGTCTGTGTGGGGCCTGGGCGGGGAGGCGGCCCCAGGGTGGGGGTGTGCACATCCTGTGTGTGGTCTTCCTGGCCCGGCAGCCCATGGAGGCTCTGGTTTGGAGTGGGTCTCAGCATTGGAGGCCCTTGGGCTGCTTCCAGCGGAGCTGGTTGGTGTTGAAGGGCCATGGCTGATGGCTGTGGGAAGGGCAGCTGCCTGCCTGGCCTCTGAGGTAGCTGGTTTCCTCTGTGTCCCTGGGAGTGGGCAGTGGTGTCACAAGCTGCGTGGGAAAGGAGGGCTGCCTGGGGTGGGGCTCAGGACAGCTCGGGTGTAGTCTGGGAGGGAGACAGACGGAGGAGGCTTGGGGAATAAGGAGCAGAGTTTGAAAACTGGGATAAGGCATTTCTTCAGCACTTGGCTCCCTTTATCTCTTAAAATTAAAGCCAGGCCTCTTCTGGAACTTTCCACTTGGGATTCTGCTGAGAAATGAAAAAGACTGGGGAGGAGTGGGTGGTTTGTGGGCCTTTCTGCCTCAGTTGGTAGTGTATATGCTGGCTTGGGCAGCACAGCATGTTGGTATTTATTCATTCAGCAGTTAGTTATTGAGTACTTACTGGGTCCTAGGCTCTGGCTTAAAAGAAACGTAAAATAGAAGTCATGGTCCCTATAAGTAAAGAGCTACCAGACAAATATAAATATGAAAGCATCTTCAGATAATCCACATTTGAAATACCGGTAACACACACAATTGATATGCTATACTTGCTATTATGGCATTTCCACCAAGTTATTATATTTATCATCTATCTATCCAGAATTACACATATGTATGTATGAGTCATGCATCACTTAACAGGAGGGACACCCTCCAAACAGTGCATCATTAAGTGAATTTGTCAGTGTGCAAACATCACAGAGTGCAGAGGCGATAATGGTTAGTGACTTGACACAGCCTCTTAATGCAATCAAGAGACATGGTAAACAGGATTTTAGAGTAAGGTTTTTTTGTGTGTGTGATTCTGAAGACTGAACCTAGGGACACTCTACCACTGAGATATGCCCTCCATCCTTTTTATTTTTTATTTTAAAACAGGATCTTGCTAAGTTGCTGAGGCTGGCCTCCAATCTGTGATTCTACAGTCTCAGCTTCTCAAGTCTGGGGTTATATGTATGTACCACTGTGCCCAGTTTACAGTAAACTTAATTTTCTTTACAAGTAGGGTTACATTGTATTTATTTATTTATTTATTTTTGGTGGTACTGAGGGTGGAACCCAGGGGCTTTCTACCTCCGGGCTATACTCCCAGACCTATTTTCTATTTTATTTGGAAACAGGGTCTCACTAAGTTGCTGAGAGCCTCACTAAGTAGCTGAGGCTGGCTTCGAACCTGTGCGATTAGGGTTACATTGTAAAACAACAATAAGAAGCACAGTATATTGGATCCATAAACCAGTAACAGAGTCATTTTTCATTGGTAAGTATTATGAATAACCCATCCCTGTGCTGGACTTTAGACAACTAGCAGTGCAATAGGTTTGCTTAGCTCAGTGTCACCACAGATACGGGAGTGCAAGTGATAGCTAGGTTGTCACTAGCTGATGAGAATTTTTTTTTCTTTATATAGTCTTCTGGTACCACTGTTGTATCTTCAGTTCATCACTGACCGAAACATTATGTGGTGCATGACTATGTCTCTACATACTGAATGTACTTTGCCACTGTTGTTTGGACTGTTGTCTGTTAATTCATATGTTCCTTGCGACAACTTCTGCTAGCAAGTGGCATCACTGGAATTAACCCTGCCAGTCTTCCTCCAGGGTCTGTCTCTTAATTACCCCAGTGGAGTTTCTCAATAGAGGTGGATACACAGCACAAGAGGGGGTCCAGAGGGAAACACATTCCTCTTACTCTATATCTCATTATGATGTACAATTACAGTGTACCTATAAAAGTATACATACACATAAAAAGAGGAGATTAGAAAAAAGAGCATTTAACTCTGCTCCAGGAAGCCAGGAAAGGCTTCACAGAGAAAGAGTTGTCTTGGAAAGGTTAGAGTTCCCAGATTGTGCTGCAGCTGTGTGGTGGCGGGGTGGGGTGGCAGGTGTTCCCAGTGAGGAATCAGAACTGCCCAGGGCATGGGCATGAGACACAACCAAGGCACCGCGTTTCAGGTCAGCCCTGAGCAGGTCATTCCAGCCCCAACCCTTCCACCCCACAGAAGGCAGGGCCGGGGCCAAACACGTGCATGGCTCCTATCAGCTGACTGTAATCCGGGCTCCAGTCCCTCCGGGCCTTGACAACAGTGCTGTGCTGAGTCCAGCCAGCATGGGAGGGAGGGGAGGCAAGAGGGAGAGGAAGGTGGGGGCTTGGAGCCAGTCTGTTTCCCAGCAGTGATACCATCCAGCCATGGGCGCCTTGCCAGTGGGGTCAGCACATGCATGGTGCGAGGGAGGTGGAGGAGCCGTCTGCTGTGTTGCTCAACCTCCGGCACGTGGAGCCGATGGCCTGGGGCAGCTGCTATCTGGGGCTTGTTTAATATCCCTCCTCCTGTGAGCCGTGCTCTCTGGCCCATCTGTCCAGCTGACAGGGAGGTTTGCAGGCAGAGGATGCCGGTCTCCCAGGTCTGGCTGTGTCTCTGTAGCCAAACAGATGCTTAGAATAAATAAACAGGCCGGCAAGTCTTAGAGAGGTCGTGTCAGGCGTAGTTGAGACATGCTGTCTTTTTTGAAAGCTGCTGATGTGCTTAAAGGGCTGAACATCCGGAGCCAGATCCTGTCTGACTGTGGCTAAGGCCAGGATTCTCAGCTCGTCCACAATGATGGTATCTGCTATTTGTCTCATGCTTTACTGTTTTTAAGAGTCCTGAGATTGCCAGCCAACACAGCCTTAACTGAGGTTGTGCCTTCAGGATCCCAGACTCCATATGTGAGCTCTTTTCCCGGCCTATGCAGATTCATGAGTTGGCATGTTAGTCTAGATCACACTAGAAGTCCCTTCAGAAATCCCAAGCTGCATTTAGTCATATTATTGATTATAGATCCTTTAGGAGAACATTCTTACTGGAAGCTTTTGAAAATGCTTTTGAGGGTTTTGATCTGAGGGGTGGGGAGGACCAGGGACTCTTCTCTATAGTCAGACATTTACCATCCTGGGGTGGGGAAGGAATCAGACTCAGGAATTTAACCAACTGGGTTGTGAACACTGCCTCCCTCTGCAGGCCCTTGGATGGGTTCTTTCTTTCCTCTGAGCCTTGGTTGTCCTTTTGGTGAAGTGGGGGCAACATACTTCATAGCTCTTGGTGTCCTGTGAGAATTCCTAGGGTAAATCGACAGCTATAACTTGCTTCCCAGCTCTTCTCTGGCATGTGTCTCAAGTCTCTTCTGGCAGAAAAACCACATCTAATCATTTGGTCCCTCTCTTCTTGGCTGCCTCAATTTCCAGCCACTCTTTACCCTTAGCCTCAGAGTCATTGGGAGCCTGAGCATCTGCCTGTGGTCCAGCCCTCACCCAAGGCCTTAATGTAGAATGAGATAACTCCAGGTCCAGCTTTTATTTATTTATTTATTTATTTATTTATTTATTTGGTGGTACTGGGGATGAAACCCTTCTACCTCCGGGCTACACTCCCAGACCTATTTTTTATATTTTATTTGGAAACAGGGTCTCTTAAGCCAGTGTGGCTAGCTTTGAACCCACGTAATCCTCCTGTCTCTGCTTCCCAAGCACAGAGATTACAAGTGTGCACCACCACGCCCGGCCAGGTCCAGCTTTTAGGCATAACTGTTGTTAAGTAGGATCATGAAGGAAAACATAAACAATTCCCAACATCTTGGAGCAGGAAGGGACGTCTGTGATTACTCTTCTCTAATTTTTCTTTTGGGAGATGAAGCCTCAGTAGTAGAATAAATTTGGATCTGGGAGTAGAACCCGGGGATGTGCTTACAGGGATGAACACCTGGGGCCAGGTCCTATCTGACTAGGTTAAGAGGGCTTCTCAACTCACCTATAATGACAATATTTACATATTTAATGCTTTATTGTGAGTAGAGTCCTGAGATTATCAGTCAACAAAGTGTTAACTGGGGTCTTGCTTTCAAGTTTCTGGGCTGCACATGTGAGCTCTTTTTGATTGGGTTCATTATTTGTTTACTTATTTATTTATTTATTTTTGGTGGTACCGTGGTTCCTGGAAACCCTTCTACCTCTGGGCTACACACCCAGACCTATTTTATACATTTATTTATTTATTTATTTATTTATTTATTTATTGGTGGTATTGGGGTTCCTGGAAGCCCTTCTACCTCGGGCTACACTCTTAGACCTATTTTATATTTTTATGTGGAAACAGGGTCTCTTAAGCCAGCGTGGCTGGCTTCGAACCTGCGCGATCCTCCTGTCTCCGCCTCCCAAGCGTGGGGATTACAAGCATGTGCCACCACGGCCGGCTACTTTTTTTTAATTTAGAAACAGGGTCTCTTAAACCAGGGAGGCTGGCTTCAAACTTGCTCAATACTCCTGTCTCCGCCTCCCAAGCATGGGGATTACAAGCATGTGCCACCACGCCCGGCTGGGTTCATTATTTAATTTTGCATATTTACTAGCTGCCCAGTCCTGCACTGAGTATTGACTGGCCTATGACGACAAGCAAGACTTGGTGCCAGCCAGGAATGAGCTCATCATCTGCTTGGGGAGACAGGCATATAACAGTGTGCAGGATATTGGGGTAAGCACAATAACAGAAGCATGAATGAGGCATCTGGAGAGTACAGAGGAGAAGCCTTCATACAGACTTACAGGGTTAGTAAATGCATCTTGGAGCTAGCAGTGCTGAGCTCCATTCTCACGGCATAGTAGGTAGAGGTTAGTGGCTGAGGGTCTATGCTAGGCAGATCGGCTATTTCTGGTGAAGGAGAAAAAAAAATATATGGCATGCTCAGACAACTAAGAGCTTCCTGATTTCTGCACCCAGGTTCCATGGAAGAAGATCTTGAGTGGGAGTTTGTAAAAAGCAAGAAAAGATCATTGGTAGAGAGTGGCTGTTCCCTGAATGAGGCTTGAAGGCAGAAGCCACATAACTAGATATGGGGTACAGCTAGGTGTGGTGGCACATGCTTGTAATCCCAGCATTCTGGAGGCTGAGACTGGAGGATCGTAGTCGCAGACAGCCTCAGCTACTTAGTGAGGCCCTCCACAACTTAGCGAGACCCTGTTTCAAAATAAAAAAAAATAAAAAATAGGGCAGTGGTATAGCTTGGAGGTCGAATGCCGCTGGGTTCCATCCCCAGACACTGCAAAACAAAACAAAAAAATGAATATGGGGAACAGAAAGTGGATTGGAGTAGCAAGGTGTGAGTCAGAAGGTTGGGGTGGAAACTGGTTAAAGGCCTTAAAATCTGTTTTTCTCAGATCCTTCCCTGTGGGTTGCAGAAGAGCATTATGTCTCCCAAACATATATTTGCTTAAAAAAGCTTTAGGATGAAGAGAAGCAGGATACCAAGAGAAACTAGGTCATCTGTGCGTGTGCAGTGTGTGGTTGCATGTGAGAGTGTCATCTCCCAGGGGGTGGGATGATGATGTATGTGGTGAGCAGCATCCCATGTGGCCTGAACAGTCAATGTGAAGGTCACAATCTTCTCAGTTACCCGCTTAGTGCAGGGAACACATGGAAAACTTGGTACTTCTGGAGTTAGAAATTCTCCCCAGAGGATTCTTTTCTGATACACTTCCTGTAATAATGCAGTTCTTGGCTGTTACTAAAAAGAAAACAACTTGATTATCTGAGGAAGAAAAGAAATTGATTGAGAAGATATTTGGTAGCTCTTGAAGTCTACAGGAAGATTTGTGCACCAGTTCTTGGGCACAGACCCAGTGAGGCCAGGCTCAGCCAGGCCTATCCTGGGACCCGTGGGGTTAGGATGTTGCTTCTGGTGTCATACTGACCCTAGATCACAGAATGACTTCCTGGTAATTTCTCACTGGTCCTTGGCTTGGCTGCCTGGACTCAGAATTAAATGCTGCATGGAAGCCTCTGTTGGCCATGCTCTGGCCTTTACTGTGGCTGCCAAGGAGGAAGAGGAACGAAGTTCCTCCTTTGCCTTCCCTAACAAGGGGTCCCTGTCTCCCAACAAATCTATGTTTTCTTCCCTGGTAGATGAGTACCCAAGAGCTGTGTAGCCTAATGGCAAATAACTACCCTGTTCTTTGGCCTTCTGGTTCAGCTCTCAAAGGCTGTACAGATCTGTCCACTACTGGTTCCATAGTAGTTGTGAGGCTTTAGGACTAAGGAGTTTTCTTGAGCACCCATTTGAGAATTATTGATTGGTCTTTTCCATTCCTTTCCTGACAACTGGATACTATTTCTCTTTTGTCTTCTTTTTGGGGAGGAGGGCGTTTACTGGAAATTGAACCCAGAGCATTAGTAATTACAAGGCAAGCACTTTGCCGCTGAGCTACATCCTAGCCCTACCGTTTCTCTGTGAGTGAAAGAGCTATAGCTGCCTAACTGTAAGTGAATTCCCACTTCCTCCAACAGATTTCTGTCAACAGCCTTTTGTTGTTATATGTCGTGTACATTAGAGGCACTGAGTTGGGCAGGAGGAAAAGGAGTCACTTAGTGTGACTTTTTCTGCTTTCTCCTGCTTTGATAAATTGCATACATCATACTCTCTCATTGATGAGGGCTCAAGTTCAAATACTCAGGGCCACGTAGACAATCCCTTCCTTTTTTACATTTAAAAATCAACTTTATTAAAGTGTAAATGATGTATAAAACTGCACATATTTAATGTACACCATTTGATGCCTATGTTAGGGACACATGCATTCAGCCTGGATACATCACCGTGCCTAAGATAATACATGAATCCACTGCCTCCAAAACTTTTCTTTTATTCCTCTTTTTCTTTGTGGTAAGAAAACTTAATGTGAGGTCTATTTTCTTAATTAGATTTTAAGTGTATAATGCATTGTTATTGAATATAAGTGCTCTGCTGAATAGCAGATTCCCCAGAACTAATTTATCTTGTATGACTGTAGCTTTATATTTATTGGGCAGCAAGTTTCTGTTTTTCCTCCCCCTGGTCCCTGGAAACCACTGTTTCTTTATTTGCTTCTGTAACTGACTATTTTATATACCCTCTATAAATGGAATCAGGTAATATTTGTTTTGCTGTGACTGACTTATTTCACTTAGCATAATATCCTTCAGGGTAATCCATATTCTCAAAAATGCCAAAATTGTATCCTTTTTTTAAGACTGAATAGTATTTCATTGTATGTATATTGTATATTTTCTTTACCTATTTACCCATTAATGTATATTTTTTTATACCTTGGCTATTAATATTGCTGCAATGAACATGGTAACGAAGACACCTTTTTAAGATCCTGTTGTGAATTATTTTGGGTGTATGCCCATCAGTAGCATTTTAAATTAAAGTATAAATACCAAGTCAGGCATGATATACCTGTAATCCCAGTACTTGGAAGGCTGAGGCAAGAGAATCACAGGTTTGAGGCTAGCCTTAGAAATTTAGCAAGACTCTGTTTCAGAAAAAAAGGGCTGGGAATATAGTTTAGAGATAAAATGTCCATCCCTGCCGGGCGTGGTGGCGCACGCTTGTAATCCCCGCGCTTGGGAGGCGAAGACAGGAGGATGGCACAGGTTCGAAGCCCACCACGCTGGCTTAAAAGACCCTGTTTAAAAAAAAACAAAGTATAAAATAGGTCTGGGAGTGTAGCCCAGAGGAAAAAAGGGTTTCCAGGAACCAAAAAAAAAAAAAAAAAAAAAAAGTCCATCCCTGGGTCTATTACCACCCCCCCACACACACAATGGAACTGGCATAAAATTTTCTCCCCCAATCTTTTGTTAGACCTAATTTGTGTTGCCTAGGAAGCCCCCAGGATGGCTTTACATTGTAGAATCAGAGGCTTCTGGTTGGCCGTGTTCTGGCCCTTACTGTGATGCCAAGGAGGAAGAGGAACCATGTTTCTCCTTTGCCTCCTTTGGATGGAGCTGTGCGTTTTGATCCTGTTGGGAATTCAAACAAAACTTGTACTGATTTTCTAGAACAAGAAAAATTGACTCTGGCCCCAGTACAGGCTGAGGAAAGGGCTAGTTCTCAATGAGTTAGGATCCTAGAATGATCCAGGAAAGGGATCGCTGAGGATCGCTGAGGCCATTTGCTAAGTTTCATTCTCCTTCTTGCTTCATGAGTTTTGGCCAATTTATTGCGTTTTAAATCTGCTACTACAAAATGAAAGAAGGAAGTGGTAAAACTTGTTCCATTGCCTTTACATCTTTGAGTTCTCCAGAAAAAGCCTTCATAGGAATGGCTAAAGATGGGCCACCATCTTGAAAAAAAAATCAGTACACATTTCATGATCCATATTTTTCTTCTGTCCTCTAGGTTTTCTTCCTTTTCATTTAATTTCTTCATTAAGGTCTAGAAATCTTGCCAAAGGCTGCTGGACAAGAGGGTCTTCAGGAAAGAGACCTGAGGTTTTATCAGCAGAAACCATTGCTGTTCCAGAAACAGATAATTTCTCAAGCATCCCAAATCTCTCTAAAGGTCATAGTTAAGAATCCTACTTCCAGCATCTTTATGGAGTCAAATTTGCCTTATAAGGGAGGGGAGAGGAGGAGTTACCTCTTAACAGATCCCAGGGCCAAGCAAGGCCAATTCAGCTGTTGGGGAGGCTAGAGGGAGCATGACTTTGGTTACAGGAGACATTTCCAGTTACCATTGACTAGCACTGTAGCTAATTTTCTATCCAGGGCTTGTTACATTCTGGGGAGCCCCGTGTTCAAAGCCCCTTTGCCGGGTGTGACTGCAGTGTCACAGGCAGATGGCATCACCCCCAAGTGGCTTCAGGACCCGCAGCTTTGCTTTTCCCTCCTTTCTCTTCCTCTTTCCCCATCCCTGGAGACAGGGACCAGAGCCACATTCCTTCCTTATCACACTTCCTTCCGCAGCCTGGGCAGCCCTTGTCCAGGATACCTATCTGTGTGAAAGCTCTCCAGGCTGATGGGAATGCTGCTCCCAGAAAGAATCTGACTTCTTTCAGAAGCTTATCTTCTGGCACTTGCTCTTCCAAAGGAAAATGCTTCGGCATGGCATCCCGAGTGTGTGAGATGGAGCTGGTTATATGCAGATTCAGCCCACCCTGGGGACCAGAGGGAGGATGCAGTGTGTCCCTAAGTCCCTTACCTGAAATTTGTGAGTAATGAATTAACACTCAGTGTCATTTGTTATGGCTGAATCAGCTGAGGCTCAGGTGGGGTTGCCAGGTGGAATAGTGGTCATCTACATTGATTCCTCTTAAATAAGGGGGTATAAAGGGTGGGGGAAGGAAGGAGTAGAATTACGGCAATAGGATCAAGGCAGGCACGTGAAATGTGGGTGACACAGGAACTCAATTTATGGCTGAATGGAGTTTGAACATTATTTGGCTAAATTAAAAGGATAATTTTTTAATGCTGACAAAATAATTTTAAGTTTTCTCCTTTTTTGATTTCTTTTATCTAAAAGTTTGCCAAAATCCCTTGAAGAAAAAAAAAAAGTCTCTCAAATGGGTACAAGGAGCAAAAGCAGCTGAGCTGAGTAGCATCCTGGCGTGGTCCCTGGTGGCAGGGGAGTGGGCAGGGGTGGCCCCAGGATCCGCTGGCCACACTGCTGGCTGCTACTGTGGCCAGTGTGGCCAGATTCCTGCCCACCCATTTGGAAAAGCTGCTCTTTATCATCATTTTTTTGCTTTAGCTTTTATCGGCCTTTTCTTTTTAAAGTGTGTCCAATCAAGTTGGCACATCTGAGGCTTGGGAAGCCAGTGGGAGCCATCCTGTTACCCTGCCTCCTGGATTCTGGGATTTCTGCTCCCTATCCTGCTCGGGGTTTCTGTTCCCAGCTCACCCTGCTTCGTGTGTGTGTGTGTGTGTGTGTGTGTGTGTGTGTGTGTGTGTGTGTGTAACTCTGCCTGCATGCTCTGGTATTAGGGGTGGGAGTACTTTTGTGAGAGGCAGAGCTAAATATTGAGAGGAAGGGGCATCTTTTTTTCAGACCAGTATTATTAGTTGTTGAGACCCTCATCCTTTTACTATTTCACAGATATAGAGCACTGAGTTAAGGTTCGAGAAAGTAAATTGTATGGCTGCTTTGATGAACCAATAATGAGTGTGGCTTTTTGAGTCCTTGTTTACTTCTTTGAACATTTCTTTCTTTTTCTTACCCAATTTTAGCTATGGAGGGGAAAGTTGAATCGAAGAATTTGACAGCAGGGGAATCCTTAGAGAATATTGGCTTATGGAGTCTCCAAATATTGACTTTGGGCATCTCCCTAAGAAGTTGCCCTCTCTACTTAGATTGGAATGGCTTTGTACCTAATAATTTTGTATTTTGAGCCTTGACATGTTGGGAACCCCTATGATATCTTCTATGCACTTTCAATGTTGAATAGATAAACAAAATGAGTTAGACAATAACAGAAAAAGGGAACAAGCCTTTACTCAAGCTATGGAGCCAGGTGCAGTGACTCACGTCTATAATCATAGTACTTGGGAGGCTGAGAAAGAGGATTGCAGGTTCAAGGCCAACCTCAGCAATTTAGCAAGGCCTTCCACAATTTAGCGAGATCCTGTTTCAAAATAAAATAGAGTTGGGGGGTATAGGTCAGAATTCTTTTGGGTTTAATCCCTAATACCACCCCAAACAGGGGGTGGCTCTACTTACTTGCAATCTGTCCATTACTTAAACTAAACCACACATATTTTAATATTTAGGTGTCATCTGTCAAAACAAGAATTGGAGATGCTTTATTTAATCTTGAGGAGGAACCATCTGAAGTTTTTATTAAAAAGGTTTTTTGGGGAACAGGAAGAGAGAAGATTGTTGTCACTGTAAATGAGCCCAACATGGGGTAAGCTTCCTTTTACATGTTAAGAACATAAATAGTGGTGGCATAGTGGTAGAAATTAAGATCTAAATGTTGGACACCAAAGTTAAGGCTGCTGATTAAACTTCTTGGTTAAAAACAAGGGATTTCTTGGGGTGCTGAAAATAGCAGAATCTTGGAAGACAAACTGGTAAATGAAGAGCTGGGCCATCACCTAGTGATATATTTCCACCATCATTACTCTTCTGCTGGAAATACTTTGCTTGTTACAATCCTAAACGGAAAGATCTCACTTGGCCTCCAAGGAGCAGGGTAGCCACAACTGAATCGAAGCAAAGCAAAAAAATCAATCTCAAGCTTTTCTATATAATTGTGCAGTTAAATATGATCTCAGCATATCCTAATATCTTGCCTTATATAAACATTACCTTCCTCAGTGATGGTCTGAAAATTTAAATTTTATACCTTCCAAGAGTGAAATCACCATTCTGTCAATCTGTTGCATCTATTTGCACTTTCATTAATTTGTAGTCTGTTGGTGTTGCTATGATGGAGTACACAGATAGCGTAATTTATAATGAACAAAAATGTGTTGGCTCACAATACATTGTGAAGCTGGGAAGTCTAACATCAAGGCTTCTAGTAAGGAACTTCTTGCTGCTTCCTAAATAGTAGGAAAGTTGTAAAGGGAGAAGAGAAGGTGAGTATAAGAGAGTGAGGTCAGAATTCTCCCTTTTGTAAGAAATCTACTCTAACAGCAACAGCAGTGGTGGTTTAATCACCTCTTAATGACCCCACCTCTAAATACTGTTAAAATGGTAATTAAATTTCTTTTTCTCCTTCCTTTCTTCTTTCTTTCTCTTTCTTTCTTTCTTTCTTTCTTTCTTTCTTTCTTTCTTTCTTTCTTTCTTTCTTTCTTTCTTTCTTCTCTGGTACTGGGGGTGGAACCCAGGGGCATTCTACCTCTGAGCTATACCTCCAGATCAATTTTTTTATTACTTATTTTGAAACAGGGTCTCACTAAGTTATGGAGGGCTTCACTAAGTAGCTGAGACCGGCAAGTAAGTCATGGATTTCCAGTTTTTTTTTTTTAAATTTTTATTGGTGCATTGTAGTCGTACATCTTAATGGGATATAAGATGGTGGAGGCATACATGCGCACATCACCCATTTAGCCTTTACCCAATTCCTGCCCCATTCCCTTCCCCTCCCTCCTTCTCATGCTTGGCTTAGTGATTGACTTTTATATGTTTGTTAAAGTACATCATGTGCATTAGAGGATCCCCCCCCCCCATCCTCTCAGGTCGTCTTATTTGCTCATCTATAGAATCCCCTTTTTCATCTGGAATTCTTCCTATGACCAGTTTCTCCCTAGCTCTCACATATTAGGGAGAGCATCAGGTTTCTTATTTTTTGTGACTGACTAATCTCACTTAGCATAATCTCCTCCAGTTCCATTCATTTTCCTGTAAATGATGTAATTGTGTTTTTCTTTATGGCTGAGTAAAATTCCATTGCGTACATATCCCAGTTTTGCAATCCATTTCTTTTTATACTGGGGATTGAACCCAGGGGCATTCTACCTCTGAGCTATACTCCTGGCCCTATTTTTAATTCTTTACTTTGAAACAGGGTCTCACTAAGTTTCAGGGCCTTACTAAGTAGCTGAGGTCAGCCACAAACCTTGATCCTCCTGACTCAGCCTCCCAAGTACTGAGATTACAAGCCTGTAATCTTGTAAGATCCTACTTCAAGTACCACTATGCCTGGCTTCCAGTTTTTTAAAAATTTAACAATGGAATTGTTTTTTTCTTTACAATATCTTTGGATTATGTATACAAACATGCATTATATATACCATCTATAGTATATATGGTAAAGTATATCTGATAAATAAAATATGGAAAATAGATGAAACCAGAATGGATCTGATAGAATAAAGGGTGTGTGTGTACCAGGTGGACTTCTGTTACAGTTTTGATCTTGAATATCTCCCAAAAGTCTGTATGTTGGAGGTTTGGCCCCCAGTTTGTGATGCTATTGAGAGGTGGAGAAACCTTTAGGAAGTGGAGCCTAGTGGAAGAAAGTTAGGTCACTGGGGATGTGCCTTTGAAGAGGATGTCAGGACCCTCACCCCTCCTCCCTCTGTCTTCCATAGTGGCTTCCAGGCCACCATGAGCTGAATAGCTTCCACCTCCAATACTCCTACCATGAAGTACTGGGCCATCACAGGCCCAAAGGCAGTATGACGACCTTGGACTAAAACCTCTGAAACTGTGAGTCATACATCTTTCTTTTATTATCTCAGTTCATTTGTTATAATAGAAAGCTGACAAGCACGGCTTCTCTTGGTCCTCTGAGATACTCTCCTGTGACTTTTGGATTTTGGGGACACAGCCATAGAAACTGCTTCTCTAGATGACAGATCAGTATATAAAAAGTAATGTGTAAGTGGGGTCTTTGAAGATGGAATTACATCTCATCTAAGGACATCTTCTATATTTTTGGCTGCAGCAGAACTCTAAATAAACCACATGAAAGAAATCTTTTAGGGAGACTGTGAAGTCATATTTCTAACTGAGGAGCATATCTGCAGCCGCTTAAGAAGCAAGGGAGCAGATGGGGCAGGCTGCTTAAAGCTTTCAGATGATGAAGTCCATCATGACAGTATGTGAGCATACCAATGGAAAGACAAAGAAGCCAAGCTGGATGTAGCCCCAGGCACAAGCCCCAGCAAATCCCAAGAAAGGTATCTGGGTTTATGTGTGGCCAGCCTCAGAATTCCATTTATGAGCATTAAGTTCAGTGGTCTCATTTGTGTGTGTGTGTGTGTGTGGGGGGTACTGGAGATGAAACCCAGGGGCATTTTTACCTCTGAGCTCCACCCTCAATTTTTGATTCTTTATTTTGAAGCAGGGTCTCACTGAGCTGCAAAGGGCCTCACTAAGTAGGCCACGGACTGTGATCCTCCTGACTCAGCCTCCCAAATACTGCGATTACAAGAATGTGCCGCCATGCCCGGCCAGTGATCTCATCTTACCACTGACTCTTGCTCAAGCTCCTTCCAGTGTCTCCACAATGCACACGTCCTGCAGGCAGGCCGCATGTCCTTGCACAGCTTGATTGTTGGGACCACCCAGATGGGCTGGCTTTCTCATCCTTGCTGGCTGTTCTATATGTATGTAGAAATCAAGCTTCCCTGAGTGACCCAAGCTCAGGTGTGGGGAAGAGTCACAAGAAAATGGTGGTGCCACAGGGAGAGGCTGAAGAAAGCATTTGCTTCTAGCTGGGGACTAGTAGTAAGTAATGAGATTTTTAACATTTTTGTCCAACTATAAAACTTTCTTAATTACAACTACCCATGGAGGCCTCTCAGATAATCCCATTATAGTTTTTACTCTAGGGAAATCTTGAACACCTTTCAGGGCATGCATCTGCACAACGGACTACTGGAAAAGCGGCAACCTTCATAAGATGCTACTTCAAGCTCAGCCCTGAGCCGTCTGCTTCCTGGAGCGGCCTTTCTCATTGTAACTCCTAGGTGAGCTTTTTGATGCTTGGTTGGGGAGTAGGGATGAAGATTGAGATTTAAGAAAAGACTTTTCCTCTATGGGAAACCAAAGGGCTTATGACGCAATGATCCTTGGCCTGAGCCTCTTTAGAACAGTTAATTAATTCTAACGACAAATATTTACCGTGTTTGGAACACGCCAAGCAATACCCTCACTGATTAAGATAATCTAATATGGTAAGGAAGGGCGAGTTTGAAAAGCGAATAATTTAAAAATGTAGTTAGTGACCTATGGTTTGTGAAGGACAATGACAGGCCTTGTTCTTGTTCGCAGTGGGGGTGGGGAGCAGGTCTGGCCCTTGGCCAGTGCGTGTCCTCCTCCTAACAGGCTCCCCTGTGTTCTGGGTGGGCCTGCGTCTTTTGTTATGTATTTGTCTCTGAATCCAGACTCTCTGTGCTCTCCTCAAGAACGCACCCAGGAGCTGCTCTGTGGGCCGCTCCAGTGGAAGCCCTCGGGCCTAATTTGTTCCGCTTCCTTTCAGTCCTTCAGCACTAATTTAATTGTTTGTCTTTGGGGAGGGGGGAGGGACAATGAAAAACTTCTCATAATTGTCTTATTTCCTGGAATTTGACATGAAAGTTGTCATTGTTTTAGCTTGTAGCCTCTGAAGGAATAAACCATTTGGGCCACAACAAGAACAATAGCCAACGGTTCTCTGCGGTGCGGTTTCAAACGGCTTGACTTTTGAGTCTGGGTGTCCGCTTTGTTAGAATTGAATGTGCACTGAATTTGAGGTGGGGGTAAGAGGGATGGTATTTATTTTTAAACTCTTTTGACTGTAATGAAAACCAGCTGCCTCGCCGACAAGTGCATTGCTTTTCCCATAGAAAGCCCCGTCGTCAAACCAAAGCGACCTGGGTCTCGTGTGTTTTGATTCATCTAACCTAGTTGCATTTTACCCTTTATCTTTCAGTGCTCCAGCCCTCGATCAGAGTTGATCAATGCTTTCTTTTCTTCTGGCACCCATTAGCATGTTTAGTTGGCAGAGGATAGATGTGGGGCCTCTCCTGTACTCACTCATGGGGGTGGGAATGGGGGACTCCATTCTGAGAAGGGTGGCTTGAGTCTGGGCATGAGATTTGACTTTTCTGCCTGCTGCATATACCTTCAACTCCAGGTCCAGACTGGGTGTGTTACTTTGGCTGCCAGGACAACAGTCCTTCCTTTGTACCATTTTGTGAGAGCATCTCCAGTTGCCTTTTCTTCAGGGGAGTAGAACTGAATTAAAATCCTTCTTTGAGGGCTGAGGTGTGACTCAGAGGTGGAGTGCTAGCCTAGCATGTGCAAGGCCCTGGGTTCTATCCATAGCACTCCAAGGGGGGAAAAATCTTTTTTTAAGTGTACAGGCTGGTGAGTAGGGGGACTGGTGGGAAGCTGGGGCAGGAAACACAGCTGATTGGATAGCAGGCCAGCGGATAGTGTGGCGCAGGCCACCTCTGTTGGGGCGGCCACAGGAGACTGCCCATGAGTGATTTACTAGGTGTTTCGTTCACCTCGCACGGATGGTGCAGAGAGATGGTGGAATGTGCTTTTCTGTAACACAATGCTTTTGGCGGGGACACTTTCCAGTTATTAAAAGTGGGGCAATGAGGTGAGCTATAAATGCAAAACCCCATGGAGGAAAATCCAGAAGAAATAAGTAAGAGCAAGATGGAAAAATTCAAAGTAGGCGAAGAGAAGAACTAAGAAAGCTTTAAGAACCAAGGAGTTGGTCAGTCATTAAGTTCTGAAAAGGTGAGCCAAACATTGGTGATAGAGTCAGGGGCAGTGTATATATATATATATGCTTGCCCCCTCCCCCTTAGAGGGAGGGGTCAGCAGGGAGATTGAATTCCAAGGTCAGCGGAAGAAAAAGCCAAAAAGAGAAACAGGAGCTCAGGGATGTTTAGGTCATCGGACACCCCTGAAGCTGTGGGTAATGTGCATTTCAGAAAGATTTGAGCAAATTTCCACAGAACCAATTCAGAGAACATAATACAGTGTGTCTTGACTCGTTATGGAGGGACAAACTCTGTACAACCAGAGAAATACTCACAGCTGAGTCTTTACGACTATATCCGGTTTCCATGTAGTTCTCTTTCTTTTCTGGTTCCCATAACATTTGTCTCTGTTCTAATATATTTAGCCCTTGATTCTGTTTGGCATAAGGAATTGTTTCTATTATATTCTTAGTTCTTTTGAGTGCATTTTCTCATTTCTCACAAGACTGTGAGATTCTTAGGGATAAAGAGAGTGCTTCACATTTCTTTTGTATTATTCAGTCTTGCAGGGTGGTGTGCGTGTGAATATTAGGTGTAGAGGGACATGAGCAAAGGATGACTCCAGAGGACAAAATATCTTCTTCCCACCCCTCGTCTCTACTCTTCCTCTCTGCTCACCTCCCCTCTTTGTCCAGGATCAGTCTAGACAAGACCTCAGTAACTTGTGTGGATGACACCTCCCTGCATTATGGCTGCCAAATGATGCCTTAGGTCTAGATAAGGGTGGCACAGGTGACAGACTCAGGTGAGTTATTCATCTACTCTGTTGATATTGACAGCATCTACTGCGTGGTTCTAGTTGATGTCTTGGGTCATTTTGCCTTTTGTATATAGGTAGAATCTACTTGCCAGGGCCAGATTTTGTTCTGAGTTAAGAAGAAAAAACAAAACAAAACAAAACAGAATCCAGTTCCACCTTAGTGTCACTGCAAGGTGAGTGCCTTTTAAATAGACTTTTAAGAACAATTTTGGACTTACAGTAAAACTGAGAAAAGGCCCAGAGATGTTTCCACATTCCCACTCCTCTCTCTATGCATAGACTCCCCATTATCAATAGCCTTCACCAGAGTAGTGCGTTTCTTACAAATGATGTATCTACATTCCCACCTCATTATCGCCCAAGTCCATAGTTTACATTAGTGTTCTAATGTACCACAGCACATTCCATGGATTTGGATAAATGTATAAGGATATGGATCCATCATTAGAGAATCACAGATAATAGTCACACTGTCCTAACAAGCCTTTGTACTACACCTATTGTCCCTTTCTCTCCCCAATCTCTGACAACCACTGATTTTTTTTTTTTTTTTTTTTTTACTGTCACCATAATTTTGCTTTTTTCAGAATGTCATAGCGTTAGAATCATACCAATATGTCACTTTTTCAGATTGGCTCCATTCACTTAGTAGTATATATTCAAGTCCTCTCTGTGTCTTTTCATGGCTTGATATCTCACTTTGTTTTAGTGCAGAATACTATTCTACTCTCTGGATGTACCACAGATCCTTTATCTATTCACCTACTGAGGGATGTCTTCTAGGTTTTGGCAATTATCAATATGCTGATATAAAAATTTATTTTCAGGTTTCTGTGTGGACATAAATTTTCAACTAATTTCAACCCAAATATCAAGGAGTATAATTGCTATATTGCATTGGTATGAGTATATTTAGCTTTTTATTTATTTTTAATTTTTATTTTTTGTGGCACTGGGAATTGAACCCAAAGGCATTCTGTCTCTGAGCCTCACCCCAGACTGATTTTGTTTCTTATTCGGAAACAGGGAGGGTCTTACTAGGTTACTGAGAGCCTCACTAAATTGCTGAAGCTGCTCTTGAATCTGTGGTCCTCCCATCTCACCTTCCCAAGTACTAGGATTACAAGCATGCACCGCCATGCTCAGTTCAAGTTTAGTTTTTTAAGGAAAATGCCAAAATGTTTCCCAAAATGACTGTCACTATTTTGCTTTCCCACCAGCAATGAATGAGACTTTCTGTGGCTTCACATCCTAACTAGCATTTGCTGTTCTTGACTTTTTGCCCTTCTAAGCAGGTGTATAGTGGTATTTCAATGTTCTAATTTGCAGTTCCCTAGTGGCATGACCTTGATCATCTTTTCATATACCTGTTTGCTATCTGCTTATGTTTTTTGGTGAGGAATTCAGGTTTCTGGTCCATTTTTAAACTGAGTTTTTGGTTTTCTTGTTGCTGACTTTTAAGAATCCTCTGTATGTTTTGGATAACAGTCCCATATCAGATGTGTCTTTCAGAAACAACTTTCTCTGTGGCGTGTTTTCTTCTTCCCTTGACAATGTCTTTTGCAATTTTAATGGAGTCCAGCTGACCACTTATTTCTCTCATGGATCATGCCTTTGGTGTTGTACTTAAAAAGTCATTTCCAAACCCCTAGCCATCCAGGTTTTCTGCTATGAAGTCTTTTAGGAGTTTTATAAGTTTGCATTTGGTTGGTGTGCTTTAAAAACTTCCTGTGGCTTCTGAAATTCTCTACTCATTGTTTTAATGTCCCCTTCTTTTTGACTCCTCTTTCATGCCCATCTCATCTAAGAGAAAAACACAAATCACATCACAGCTGCCAACACACGTAAATGATTATATATGAGAGATATAAAAGAGTGTGGTGGCGCACGCTTGTAATCCCAGCATTCGGGAGGCTGAGACTGGAGGATCGTGGTTCGTGGACAGCTTCAGCTACTTAGTGAGGCCCTCTACAACTCAGTGAGACCCTGTTTCAAAGTAAAGAATAAAAAATAGGTTTGGGGGTGTAGCTTGGAGGTAAAATGCCCTGGGTTCCATCCCCAGTACCGCTAAGAGGGAGGGAGGGAGGGAGGGAGGGAGGGGAGGGAGAGAGAGAAAGAGAGAATATAAGAGAGAATATTTAAGTCCACTGGAAGGTCACGAGAGACCCAAGCCAGCAAGCTCGTCCTACTTTCTTGTTGCTTCTTTTCAGAGATGAGCATCTTTTCTTGAACGTTCTCAGCTTTTCTATATTATTGCTATTCCGTATACTTGCTACCTCCCTCCCTTTTCACTCTCCCTACCTCTAACATTTCTCTTGGCTTCTCTCCCACTTTGTCTGAGTCAAGAATAAGCTGAAATCAAACTTCCTTTGGAAATCTTTTGGTCAAAACTTCTGTCCAGCACTTCTGAAATTTGACAAACTTCTGGAAGTGACCATTGCTGAGCTGAGTAGTAGAGTAAATGCTAGTGAAAAATTACAAGGAAGCTGAGAATGAGTTTCATGAAAGATTTCCATTTACATTAAGGGTTGCCTCAGGACCCCAGCTTCATCTCCATCAGTTTGTGTCTATGAACAGAATGCCAGTTTCTTTCACAGTTTTGTGCTGACTTCGTAAATTGGAGAAAATTTGGCTTTCATTCCCAGTTGCCTTTGTATTGCTTTGCTCTTGTTATGTTCTATCATTTAAACATTTTCTTTTTAGGATTCCTAAGGCTGAACTTTGGCTCTTGTGGGTAACTTGCCTGTTTATTCATCATGACCCCAAGGAATCAGAAACCTAATATTGCAATCATGGAAAACTTCTTAAGAACGGGATAGTCATGCTCTTGAAGGACATTTGGAGATCTGATGAAAACCACTGATCTCTCATCCTCAAGTGGTTATGGCAGAAGGAACTGACGTAACTCAGCTTAAAGGATGGGGTTGAAGAGGAATCATAGTGTCAGTGCTGACAGTAGTGCTTTGGGGTCTTAAATCAGGAGGTCTTTGGGCTGAGATGGTGCCAGTGCCTTGGGGTCCTATGTAAGCAAACCAGAGCCCAAGGCAAGTGAAAGTAGTAAACTATAACTTAAACTTCACCAATCTGGAACTGTCACTAACCTCAACCAGGGACTTTCCACCGGAACATAAGGCAATGCCTAGCTGTAGCCAATTAAGTAATTTTTTTTTTTACTTTGTTTCCACATTTAACCTAAAAAAGCCACTGTCCACACTACTAACTTCCCACTCTGCAGTGCTTATAACCTCTTCTGTCCGATGCATGAACAGTTCTTTGCTCAGACACTCTTTCTAGATTTAATTTGTCTAAAGTTTTTATTTTAAGGGGACAATGCTGCTTCTGCCAGAAACTTTATAGGGAAGGGCAATTAATAAAATTGTCACATATTATTAGAAAAGTAAAGTGCATGCGATCAAGTTCAAAGCAGATAGACAAACATAGACATGGACTACTATGGTTTGGATAAGTGTTCCCTAAAGGCCCATGTGTTAGGCTTGGTACCCAGCCTGTGGCATCGTTAGAAGGCAGTGACACCTTGAGGAGGTGGGGCCTAGTGGAAGGAAGTTAGGTTATTGGGAGTGTGCCAATGGAGGGGATATTGGGATGCTGGTCCCTTCCTCTCCCTTTTGTTTTCTGCTTCCATGAAGTAGGAGGTGCCTACCACATGCTCCCACCTGTTTGCATCCTCACAGGCCCAAAAACAATGGGAAAACTGACCAGGGCTTGAAATCTCCAAAACAGGGAGCCCAGCTGAAACTTTACTTTGCTTTTTTTTTTTTAACAATTTTTTATTGAACATAAGTAGTATACATTTATACTATATTTGGTGCCCTCTCCCCCCCGCCCCCTTCCCCCCCCCACCAATGGTTGTCCAGGTTAACCATGTCTTATTCATAATTTTACACATGTTCAGGTGTAGACCCTCATTAATCCAGATCGGCCTTTCTCCTCTCCTATCTTTCCATTAAAACTTAGCTAGTATTTCCCCTCTAATATCTGGGGTCCTACTGGTATCCTTTGTGTTTTCTAGTTTGGGCATATTAGAGGAAACATGTGTATCTTCTCCTTCTGTGCTTGGCTGATCTCACTTAACATGATGCTCTCCAGGGCTTTCCATCTTCTTGCAAATGATATAATTTTGTTCTTCTTTATGGCTGAATAGAATTCCATTGTGTGTATTTCCCACAGTTTTGCTATCCATTCATCTGGTGATGGTGATCTGGGTTGGTTCCATATTTTGGCTATTACAAATTGTGCTGCTATGAATATAGGTATGCATATGTTGCTGTATTTCTCTGAATTCAACCCCTTTGGAAAGATACCTAGGAGTGGTATAGCTGGATCATATGGTGGATCTATTCCCAACTTTCTCAGGAATCTCCACACAGATCTCCATAGTGGCTGAACTAGTTTGCACTCCCACCAACAGTGTAAAAGAGTTCCTCTTTCCCCACATCCTCGCCAGCATTTGTTGTTGTTTGATTTCTTTATGCTTGCTACTCTGACTGGGGTTAGATGGAATCTCAGTGTAGTTTTGATTTGCATCTCCCTGATGGCCAGTGATGAAGAACATCTTTTCATGTATCTATTAGCCCTTTGTATCTCTTCTTTTGTGAAGTGTCTATTTAGTTCATTTGCCCATTTCTTGATTGGGTTGTTTGTTTTGCTAGTGTAGAGCCTTTTGAGCTTTTTGTATACTCTGGATATTAGCCCCCTATCAGAATGGTGGCTGGTAAATATCCTTTCCCATTCTGTAGGCTTCCTCTTTAGGTTATTGATAGTTTCCTTTGATGAGAAGAAACTTTTTAGTTTGATGTTGTCCCACTTGTTTATTCTTGCTTTAATTTCCTGAGCTTTGGAGGTTTTGTTGAGAAAGTTACTGCCTGTGCCAATATGTTGTAGTGTTGAACCTATGCTCTCCTCTACTAACTTCACAGTCTCAGGTCTAATTTCTAAGTCTTTAATCCATCTTGAGTTGATTCCTGTGTTAGGTGAGATATAGGGGTTTAGATTCATCTTTTTACAAATGGTTAGCCAGTTCTCTCAGCACCACTTGTTGAAAAGGCTGTCTTTTCTCCAGCGTATGTGTTTGGCCCCTTTGTCAAAGATTAATTGACTAAAGATGTGTGGGTTTGTTTCTGTATCTTCTATTCTAATCCACTGGTCAGTATATCTGTTTTTGTGCCAGTACCATGCTGTTTTTACTACTATTGCTCTATAGTATAGTTTGAAGTCTGGGATTGTAATGCCTCCTGCGTGTTTCTTGTTATTGAGAATTGCTTTTTTTAACTGCAGTGCTGTGGTTCAAATCCAGAGATAGGCAAGCACTCTACCACTGACCTACCAGCCAAGCCCTGAACTTCTCCAATTTTTTTGGTAATGGAGATTAAATGTAGGGTCATTTTACTTCTGAGCTATACCCCCAGCCCTATTGTTTTGTTTTGTTTTGAAACAGGGTTTTGCTAGGTTGCTGAGAGTCTTGTTAAGTTTCTGAGATTGACCAGGAATCTGCAATCCTTTTGTATCAAGTACTAGGATTGCAGGCACGCATCACCACACTTGGGTTTTCCTATTCTTAAGCCGATCTCTTTCAGGTATTTGTTACACTAATGGGAAAGTGGCAAACACAAGGAGAGATAGCAGATACAGCTTGATGGACGTTGATCCACTGAATTGGATTAGTGCCAAGAAATGTGTTTTCAAGTCCCCCTCCCCTTCTCAGGTGAGGCCGATTAACATCCAGATTCATGAAGTCATTCATTGGGGGTCTGCAAACTATAGCCTCTGCCTGACCCTAGCCAGGGCCTGCTTATTTTACAGCTTATAGTGAAGAATCTTTTCTATGTTTAATAGCATTGTAAATAAAACAAGCCAACAAAATGCAAAAAAAAAAAATATGGGACAAAGAATAGTCTGTAGAGTCTGAAATATTTACTATCTGACTCTGAAAAAAGTCTGCCTACTCCTGGCTTAGGCGGGAAATAGGTAAATCAATAAGGATTTACAGTTGGTAAAGGGGTCATGAAAGCGGTGAGATTTCTTCAAAGTCACTCTCAGCACAGGTCAGGGAACACTTGCTCTAAGTAGGCATGCACCGTCACTTTATAAATGCCTGTTGTGCCTCAGGTGCTGGTAAGTACCTGATATTCCCATCTGCACATGGAGGTTCCAGATAAGGCAAAGAACAAATGGGCTGCCCACTGAAAGGGGCACTTAAAGTTATTTTAGCTAGGGAAGTAGAAGCATTCAGGCCCTAGAAATATTGTTTAGCTAGGGAAGTGGAAGCATTCAGGCCTTAGAAATCCAGGAAAAAAATTTCCCAGTTACACAAATATAAGGTACATATGCAGGCATGTGTTGTATTGAGATAAGGGTATAACTATACCTTTGAAGAATCGTTTAGCAAATGCTCTTACTTTCTAGTATATATTCCCGGACAATACGGATAGGGGGAGGGATTAGTGTGTGAAAGAATTAGATCTCAAAACTCACCTGAAAAGAAAAGATCCAGCCCCCTGCTAGACTGGTTGCTCAGATTCAAGACAAAGACCATGGCTTGTGAGCAGGCTGGGTTTTGCATGGTGTGTGCTCTTGCACCTAACTCTCCTTCCAGGGATTGTGATGTAGAGAGCAATGGCTGAGGATAGACTGTGATTAAAGATCTGTAATGTTGGTGCCCATATGTCATTCCCCAGCTAATGCCAACTGAGAAATCCACCCTGGCCTCAAGGGCAATCCCTGGATATTGACCTTGGGCTGAGTTATCTAAAGCAATATCTTGTGAAAACCATGAGCCATTTGGTTGAGGAGAGGATGCTGCTGGATTGAGTCAACCTGGGAGTTCCTGGTCAATTCACAAACACATGAACTTGAAGGAAAGACACTAATCTATCTGCTGAAATATCACGGAGCTTAGATGACTTACAAAAAAAAAAAAAAAAAAAAACCCAAAGCAATGTTCTTACCCTAATTTTGTATAAATTGGTTAGTCATATTCATTAAATTTCTTCCTGCACAGATATGGAAATGGAGGCAGAGAGAAGCAAAATAACTTGTCCAGATCACACACTGGGTTGGGGAGTCAGACTCTAAACCCAGCCCTGCCTGGTTCTGAAGCCTGCTCATTTCCTCATTCCCCTACTGCCTCCTGAAGAGCCGAGGGCTATTAACCATTTGCAAATGAGAAAGCTGAGATTCAGAGAAGTGAAGCAAATTGTTCAAGGTTGTTAGGCTGATTACCAGAATTCCTGCAGACCTGCTTCCAGATCAGGGAGACCCGAGCTGCCATGTACTTCTAAGAACTTATCAAAGGAAGTGAGAATGTCAAATGGAGTGAGTTGAAACCCATAGGGACAAAGGAGCATTGAGAGAAAAGGGAGCTTTGCAGAGTGAGCACATTTTATTTCTCTTAATGACCTGCCAGTTGATGTTCTCTTTGAAAGGCCTTTTGGGAGGCAGAAAGGTCTGAGCTGCCTTTGGCAGTTTGGCCCAAAGATCACCTATTTATTTACTTAGCTCTTTAAACATTAACTTGGCCAGTCTGCAGCAATCCTCCCAAAGTTTGGAGTTCATGGACATAGGCCAGGTGTAGGAAAAGTCCTCTCCACCCAGCTCAGCACTCTAGGACAGCCCAAGTTGATCCTTAACCCCTGTGCACATCTGTGAGCTGGCTTCCCTGACCTCTCACGTAGCTCAAGTATAAATGCAGTAAGATGCCCAAGAAGGGACTCAAACCAAGAAGTGACTCAATCCAATCTTGGGTTCCTGTCGTAGTGCACTGAGAAGCTGCCATTATTTGAGAGAAGAGCCCAAAGCTCTAGGTCTTCTTAGTAAATCAGAGTCGGTTTTTAGAGCACTGAAGGCATAGCCCAGGATTTCTTAACTGTGCAGCTTCCTGGTGTATATAATAAAGACATATTACAACTCAATTTCTAAAGATAGATTGTAAAGTGCCTGGCTTAAAGACAGACCAATTCTGGAGAAGTTGCCAAATGTGCTCTGATGATGGTTGAGGGTAGGATTTAATTAATCATCTCTTAGGGTACTTTGGTTGAGACTCCTCCTAGAGGTTAGTATGATTGGATGACCTCTTTACTGTATTTAATTTTTGTTACCGGGGAGTGAGCCCAGCGACATCATACCTTTGAGCTGCACCCCCAGATCTTCTTATTATTTTGCAATAGGATCTCACTAAGTTGCTGAGGGTTTGGCTTAGTTGCTGAAACTGACCTGGAACTTGTGATCCTCCTGTCTCAGCCTCCCAAGTATTAGGATTACATGTGTGTGCCACCATAGCTGGATACACATTTATGTGATGAAACTCAACTAGGACCTCTTTATTCCTTGTCTTTGGGAATTGGCAGTTTTGCCTATAAAAGCTGGGTGGAATGAAGAATCATGGACATGTGACATGAGCTGAGTTATTATGGGGCTACCTAGGTGAGGACAGTCAGGCTGGGATCTGGTCTTCGAGTTGGACAGTTGACCTTATTTCCAGTTCTACCTTTCACCTTAGGAAATATGAATCTGGGTAAGAATGGACAATCATCTATCTTGGCACATCCCTGTAGTTAGAACAGCTAAACATCGGGGTCTACCTCGTTCACCCTTGAATGAATGGTTATTTTTTGCAGGCTCACTGGTGAAATCCTCAAAGAAGACTAGAGCTATGAATAGGCCTTAAATAATGTCTTATTCAATGCTCTTGTTTTCAAGAGAAGCAAAGAAGGTTCAGGAAAGAGATGTGCATGATTAACTCAAGGCACACACAGAATGGTCAGTCACACTGAACTGGATCTCTGGCCAGTTGGTTTGTGACCTGATACATGGGACCCTACTACAACTCCAACCAGTCACTCCATATTTAATCCACAATCCACCACAAAAGTAGACTAATTTGCTAAAAATATCTTTGCCGGCATCCCTTGGGCATAAGGAAGAATAAGGTGTGAAGGCTTCACCTTCCTGCACGCCGCTCATAGGGACAGATGTTTGCAGAGAACGGAGGTGGACTTAATTCTCCTGCTCTTTCTCTCTCTTTAGTTGGTGAGAACAGATACATAGAAAAATAATTGTTAGAGAAGTGGAGAGAAAGGGGCGGAAAAGAGAAAATGAGGAGAGGAGGAAATAGCACCCCAAAGAGGAGAGGAGGAAATAGCACCCCAAAGACGTTCTCAGAGGGAAATATTTGTTTATGCTTTTTCTTCCTTTAAAAAAAATCAATTGTGGCTAGCAGAAAGGTCTCAAAACTCCTTGAGCTCTTTCAAATGCAGACTTTTCTACTATCTGGCAAATTTGGGTTGCTATGGTGAGAGAACTGGCTGGGGCAAGTCAAATGTAAGACACTGGGAACAACACCCCAGTCCAGGGAATTTATGGAAGAGTTAATTAGAAGGACCTGCCATGTGTTTCCCATTCTGTGCAGCAGGTTCTATTGCTTTATGATTTATCACCTGTTTTTCTAAGCAAAGCACTAGCCCTTATTCTCAGCTCTCCTCTGTTGAATGTGTTAAGAAAGGTTGGGGTAAGAGGAGGCAGGAGAAATAGACTAAGTGGGCAAATTCTCTGTTTTTCCTTTAGAAACTTTTTTTAGGCCCATCCTCCTGTTCCCGGTTTCTGCTACGCCATTTCCACTCCTAAGCCAGTGCCACCCACCCGAGTCCTCTCTCTTCGGGATTACTAGAACTAACTTTTAAGTTTGTTCTGATGTCCATAACAGAACGTTCCACACTATTACTTGATACTTGAGAGTTTACGGAGCACCCTCTCATTTTGTCCCATCTTTATAATAACTTTGAGCAGTCGAGGCAGCTGGAGTTATGGTAACTATTTCTTGTTTACAAGAATAGAGAGGGAGGTGAAGGGAGAGATAATGGTTTACCGCTGCCACTGTCATAGACGGGATTCAAGCCTGAGGCTTCTGAATTCAAGTCCATAGCTCAGCAGTATCGCTCACAATTCCATTGTGTTGCCAATGATTTGGGAACACTGAGGTCGCAGTGGGACTAGTATTAAATCACGAATCAGAAAAGAGAAGGCCGGGCATAGCGGTGCACGCTTGTAACCCCAGCATTTAAGAGGCTAAAACAGGGGGATCATGGTTTGTGAACAGCCTCAGCTACTTAGTGAGGCCCTTTGCAACTCAGTGAAACCCTGTTTCAAAATAAAGAATAAAATCGGGCTGGGGGTGTAGCTCAGAAGTAGAATGCCCCTGGGTTCCAAGCCTAGTACTGAAAAAAAAAAAAAAGTTTTTCTCTTGTCTCAACTGTTAAAAAAAAAAAAGAAAGAGGCCAGGCGTGGTGGCGGACACTTGTAATCCCTGCACTTGGAAGGCTGAGACAGGAGGATTGCACAGTTTCGAAGCCAGCCTCAGCTACTTAGTGAGGCTCTCAGCAACTTAGTGAGACCCTGTTTCCAAAAATAAAATATAAAATAGGTTTGGGAGTGTAGCCTGGAGGTAGAAAACCTCTGGGTTCTGTCCCCAGTACCACAAAAAAAAAAAAAAAAAAAAAAAAAAGACTAAGAGTCTAATGTACAGCAACATAAGACAAAATGATAGCATTTATTGAACACATAAAAAGCAAAGCATTTTTCCAGATTATTCTATTTTATTCTTCCCCAATAGCCCACAAGGTAGGCCACTCTTATTATCCCTTGACAATGAGGAAGGAAGACCGAGATGATAAATGATTTGCTTAATGTTTTTTTGTTTTTCAGCCAGTAAAGTCAAGACTTGCCCCACCTTAACTCTAACCCTGACCTTAACCTTATCCCTACTTGATTGTGTAGAATTGGCTTTTTTACTGATTAAATGCCAGAAAACCAATTAACTAATTTACAGAGGGCGAGGTTCTAGTTTGAGAGCTAAGTGAGGGCCCTCATCTCTGCAAGGCTTGCCTTGTTGCTTAGTAACTCCAATGAAGACACCAAGTGACAGATAAGATTTTCCTTGGAGATCTTGGAATTTGACCAAAGGTTATTGGCTGTTTTCAGGGGATGCTTCAACCTAATGGGACCAATGATCTAGAAACAGAACCCTGGGCACTAGTGGAGACACTCTGAGTCTCACTGCTTGGCGGTCCCTTTCCAGACTCCTGTGGACCCCCACCCTCTGTTATGACAACACAACATTACCTCAGATGCATTGCAATTTAACTGAGGAGGTTACCATAAACCACATTCCAACATGTTTTGCTGGGGAGACACCCTGGGGTCACCCTGATTGGACTAGGGGGAGACTCTGGTGTCCTTAATTGAATTTGTAAGGCATCCTGTTCTCCTTGACAGAAGATGGGGAGAATCCCTACTCCCATCAACAGCACATTTACAACCATCTCCTGAGTGGTTTATTTTTGCAGATGGAGAATCTCAGTCATTTTATGTTCTTATTGTTTTCAATTACTGACCAAATTCTGGGACTGGACCCAATTTGAGGTTTGTAACCTCTTGTGTGTGATTATAGAGAGAAGTAGGGCATGATGAGTGAATTTCTCACTTTTGTATCTGATTCAGACTCTGGTTTTTAAGTGGGGCAGTTAGGTGTTAAATGTTTGTGCATGTAGATATAAGTACACATGCATATACACATATTTGTTCTGGGATATACATATTTGATCTAGCTTAACTGAGAGCTGGAGCAAACCTCAATCTAAGCCTCTGTTTTTTGGTCTTATTCTGTGATAAACTCATCTTCTGTCCTTTCCTTTCTTTTTGACATAGTTCCCTCACATCAAGTATTTTCATAATGGGAATAGGATACATCATCTATCAATCTATCCATTAATTTAATGACTTTAACATCACTTCCATAGCAATGCTGCGTTCTAGATGCTGCTACCAACATATTACAAATATTAGTTGATGTGACCCTATTTATAACTCTTTGCCATAGATTCTATTACCATTCTTATTTTATAGGTCAGGAAACAGGCAAATTTCTTTATCTGCTGGGGAACGGGACTTGCATGGTTTGAAGGTGATGTGCAACCCTGCTGCTTTGCTTGACAGGTTTAGATTTTGTTTTCCATACACAAGAATGGTAAAAAGCTGTGGTATGATAGTGCTGGGGGGGGGCGGGGAGGAGGGTGATAGAAAAAGAATAACCATTCTTCTGTAGCTGGAAAACTAGAATCATCAAAAGCTGGATTTACTAAGTGATACACTGGTTTTATGGCTAAATGCTTACAGCTATTAAAACACATTTATTATTAAAATTCCTTCAGGAAACATAACTTTGGTATTGTGATATTCAAACTCTCTAGCTCCGAGTTTTCCCTCCCTTTGAAACAATTATGTGCATAATGTACTTTTTAATGATCTGTGGTTTCTTTGGAATGCACGTGTCATGTTTGAGCACTGCAGACTGCTCTTTGTCCCCCATGCCTCTGCATACAAGCATTCTTTGCTGAGAACTCTTGTTTTTACTGCTCTAGCAGGCAGGGATCTGAGGCTGGATAATAACAGATGAGGTCCTCGCTGGCTCACCACGCTTCTGGGCTCCTGCACATATGACCGGTGGCTGTGACCAACATGGTAGTGGCAAGGGGCTGAAGGGTGGGTGGATGCAAGCTGTGCTTTGGAGATAAAGTAGATAGGAGATGGTGATGGTTATGGAGGATGAGCTACAGATTTGCAGTGGGCTGGATGTCACTCTAAGCTCCTGTGGTCCAGGGACATCTGTAGCCCCAGTTCTGGCCACAGTGCTTGGCACAGAGTAAGCCACTGATAAATCCTTACTGAATATGTGTGCATGAGTGAGTGGTGCATGAATAAGTGAGTCAACAAAGTCCTGTGTCTTGCCCATGGCAGAACTAACCCTGGGGTCTAGGTCACCTCCTCTAGATCTGTGTCATTTATGTGTGGTCTCTCAGTTTTTTTTTTGGCAGTACTGGGAATGGAACTCAGGGGCATTCTATCTCTGAGCTACACCCCCAGCCCTATTTTTTGTTCTTTTTTTTGTTTGTTTGTTTTTGTTTTTGGTAGTACTGGGGGTGGAACCCAGAGGCTTTCTACCTCCGGGCTATACTCTCAGACCTTTCTTTAAAATATTTTATTTGGAAACAGGGTCTCACTAAGTTGCTGAGAGCCTCACTACATAGCTGAGGCTGGCTTCGAACCTGTGCGATCCTCCTGTCTCAGCCTCCCAAGAGAGTCTGACTGAGTTACAAAGGACCTCACTAAGTAGCTGAAACTGTCCTCAAACTGTGATCCTCCTGTCTCAGCCTCCCGAATGCCGGGATTACAAGAATGTGCCACAACACCTGGCTTCTCTTCCAGGTTTTAAACTCTTTGAAAGTAGGGATTGTGCAAAACGACACAAAACTAAAGCTGTTATTTGGCAGTGGGAGACTGGATTGAAGATGGGTGTCTATGAGTACGAACATGTGAACATGTACACATGTACTTTTTCTAGTCATGGAGGCTCTTTTTTTTTTTTTTTTTTTTGGTGGTACTGGGGTTCCTGGAAACCCTTCTACCTCTGGGCTATGCTCCCAGACCTATATTTTTATACTTTTAAAATTTGGAAACAGGGTCTCTTAAACCAGCAAGGCTGGCTTCGAACCTGCGCGATCCTCCTGTCTCCGCTTCCCAAGTGCGGGGATTACAAGCGTGCGCCACCACGCCTGGCTGGAGGCTCTTTTTTTTAAGGTTGAGAAAGGAGGTAGTAGGGAAAAGACTGGAAGTTCACATATACAGTCGAGTACCATGTTCATCTACTGTCAAAAATGTCTACTTGACCTTTACATTGTCTTAACCTATTCTGTGCTGCTATAAAAGGATGCCTGAGACTGATCATTTATAAAGAACAGAGATTAAACTGGGTGTGGTGGTGCATGCCTGTAATCCAAGTACATGGGAAGCTGAAACAGGCAAGTGGAGGCCAGCCTCAGCAATTTAGCAAGGTCCTCGCACCTTAGTGAGACCCTATTTTAAAATAAAAAATAAAATAGGGCTGGATCTGTATTATTAATGCTTGGAAGTATAATGCCCATGGATTCAATCTCCAGTACGAGAGAGAGAGAGAGAGAGAGAGAGAGAGAGAGAGAGAGAGAGAGAGAGATATTAATTTCTTATCTCACTGCATCATTCCATAGCAGAAGGAAGAAGGGCAAGAGAGGAAAGAGAAGAGAGGGGAAGGGGCTGAAATCATCCTTTCATCAGAAACCCACTCCTTTGATAATGGTGTTAATCCATTCCCAAGGGCAGATCATTCATCACCTAAATCATGTCTTAAAGGTCCCACCTCTTAACACTCTTAAACTAGGGGTTCAGTTTTCATATATGAACTTTGGGGATGCATTCAAACCACTGCCCTTATTATCTTTCATGTGTGTGTACTTTTCATTCTATTCTTCTACCAGTTCTCACCTACCCTTTGTCTGGACAAACACAATGGCATCCTAACTCTGCCTGTCTGTCTTGTATTTATTCACTATTGGCTTCTTGAAATAGAGTGACTTTAGCCAAGGCATTTATTTTTTCTGAGCCTGAGTTTATTTGTCAAAAGTGGATAATGATAAAAAATGTTCTGCTAATATTGTGCAAATCTGTTGAAAAATCTGTGTGAATCAGGCCAGACCACAAAGGCTGGGCCAGGCTAGAGGACAGGCGAGACCAACCAGTCAGATTCTTCTAAGTGGCTTCCTCTTTACTGCTGTCTCAGGTCATGGGCAATGCAAGGCGATGGAAGATACAAATAGAGCATCTCTCTAGTGCAAGATCAAATGCAATGATTATGGCAGGTTTCAACAGTTGAGGACAAGGCCTCCCTCAGAATAAAACTGCTGAGTAGGGCCCAAATGGTGATTTTTAGGCAATTCTTTTTAGGTGATTAGTCCTTTTAATCCTGATTTCTGCACAGTGTTAGGCATTTTTGCATACTTTATTATATTTAATCATCATGATAAAGATCAAAGTAGGTATAATTATTCACTTTATAGATGTGGTAATTAATAGAAAGATTTTTAAGTAATTTATCTAAGACCACAAAATTATTATTTTTATGAAAAAAAAAAAGTGAACCGAGGATTTAGGATCAGGTTTACTTCATTCCCAAGCCTATTAATTTCAAGTTATAGTTACTACTAAAATATATACAGGTTAGAGTAGTGGTACATGGCTGTAATCCCAGTATTAGTAAGGCTAAAGCAGGATTGCAGGTTTGTGAACAGCCTGAGTAAGTAGTGAGATTCTCATCAACCTAGCATGATTATATTTCAAAAGAAAAATAAAAAAGGGTGGGGATTTTAGGTTGGAGGTAAAATGTCGCTGGGTTTTAATCTCCAATAAAACACACACACACACACACACACACACACACACACACACACACACACAGTCTGTATCTATGGAGGATTTGTTCCAGGAATCCTGGCAGATTCCAAAATACACTGACATTCAAGTCCCTTATATAGAATGGCATGATATTGCAGAACCAAGAATGATCCTCCTGTCTTAGCTTCTCAAGTATTGGGATTATAGGTGTGTGTCACCATGCCCAGCTTATAAAATAGCTTTCATACAGTATTGCTTAGGGAATCATGACAAGCAAAAACAATCTGTACATGCTCAGTACAGACGCAATCATTATAGGCCGAACTACATTTTTCATCAATGATTGATAGAGTTGACAAGTCTAGAACCCACAGATACTGAGGACCCATTGTATTTTTAGGGCAGTGTTTCAGTGAACATTCTAACTGCTATAACCCCAAAACCTGACCACAACAATTTAGAGGACAGAAGGTTAATCTTCTTATAGAGATCTGGAGATTTCAGGGGTCCAGTCCATGTTAGGTCAGGTGATGCCTGTGGAGTTCAGAGAATGGTGCAAGGAACAGAAAGAGAGAGCTTGGGCAAGAGTTTTGCTCTTACATTCTGGAGGTTGGAAGCAAGGAGAGGAGGGATCATATATAATCTCAAGGCTACACCACAAGGACCCCTCCTCAGCAACCAAGCCCTGCCTCCAAAATGGCTGCCTTGTCTCCATGAGGTCTAGGTGGACATTCTAAATCTAAACCTTAATGTTACAGTTTGAATGGTGGGGGTTCTTTTTCTTATTCAACTAAGGTTGGTTGAATAGAAAAATTAAAGCTAACAGGCAGCTCAGTGCAGCTTTAACAAATCTTTATTACAAATTAGGAAATAGAGCAGTAGGAAAAAGAGAAGAAAGGAAAAAGCAGCATGTTGACCCGCATGCTGGAGAGCCCGAAAATGGAACTCTGGCCCTTTTTGGGGACCCCAACCTTTAAATAGATTTTGTATTGGTATCTTTCTCATCAGTGTTATCAAGGCAATGGGCTAGTTACTTATTCCTTAGCCAGGTGATGCCTCTTTGTCTCCAGACAGTGCACTTACTAAGTACAAGGATCAAGAATCTACCTGGCCCTTGTCTATTGTATTGGGCAGTATTAGTTGCTCATCAACTAGGATGCTTTGAAGCCGCACACAAAGTTTACCTTCCCTATGCCCAGGCCGGATCACAGAGGAGAGGAGGTAAACGGAGGCACGGGTTGCCTCTATTGTAGTTTTAGAGCTAAAGGCTTCAGTTGACTTTAAGGCTTTTACTATAGGTGAATGATTAGAATGAAAGGCAAAGACAGAGAGGAACTCTGCATTGTAATAGCTGCAGCCCCCTCCCTGCCTGAGTGCTTGCACAGCACCTAGGCTCTGACTATATTTTACATTTTGGAAATTATCAAAGCAATTTTCCAATACTGGCACATTTATACATTTTTTTTTTTTTGGTGGTACTGGGGGTGGAACCCAGAGGCTTTCTACCTCCGGGCTATACTCCCAGACCTATTTTATATTATTTGGAAACAGGGTCTCACTAAGTTGTTGAAAGCCTCACTAAGTAGCTGAGGCTGGCTTTGAACCTGTGCGATCCTCCTGACTCAGCCTCCCAAGCGCAGGGATTACAAGCGTGCGCCACCACGCCCGGCTCACATTAATACATTTTGATGCCTCTTCCCAATACTGGTACACTTAACAGGCAAGATCTGTACCTTGAAATCTATATACATATATAGTCTCAGGTATATAAGGGTATGTGTGTGTATATATATATATATAGTATTGGGGTTCCTGGAAACCCTTCTACCTCTGGGCCACACTCCCAGACCTATTTTTTAATATTTTTTATTTGGAAACAGGGTCTCTTAAGCCAGCGTGGCTGGCTTCGAACCTGCGCGGTCCTCCTGCATCTGCCTCCCAAGCGTGGGTATTACAAGCGTGCGTCACCATACCCGGCCATGCTTTACATTTAAATAGAAAGTTTTTTATTAGAGCCAGAGTAGTGGTACACACACATAATCTCAGCACTTGGGAGGCTGAGACAGGAGGACTGCAGGTTTGAGGACAGGTTCAGCAACTTAGTGAGATCCTGTTTCAAAATAAAAAATAAAAAAAGAGGTGGGGGTATAGTTCAGAGGTAGAATGCCCCTGGGTTCAATTCACGTACTTAAAAACAAGAAGAAAGATTATAAATGATCTTTATCTGAGAAGTATTTGATGTCCAAAAAAAGTAGCTTATAGCAGTATAGTTCACAGTAGCCAAATTGTGGAGCCAACACAGGTGTCCATCAACAATGAATATATAACAAAATATGGTATATATATACACAATGGAATTTTACTTAGCCACGAGAAAGAACAACATAGGTCATTTGCAGGAAAATGAATGGAAATAGGGAATGTTGTGCTACATGAGGCCTACAGTCTCAGAAAGTCAAGAGTTATGTTTTCTCTCCTATGTGGAAGCTAGAGAGAAAATGGGAAAGAGAAAGGACTTTAGATAAACGAGGATACAGACCAGCAGAATGGTGAAAGGGGCTGGGGACAGGGGAACGGAGAGGGAAATGGGGAGAGGAAAGATGAGAACTGTTGAAGAAAAAGTTCAAAGAATGCTCTGTCCATATATGAAAAAATCACTACCAATCTCACTAATGTGTATGGGGTGGCGTGGGGAGCAGGGAAACACGCCAAGTGCTGTGTGCATGTGTGCTTGTTTCATTTTGAACCTCACGGTGATATATAAGTATAATGCACCAATAAAAGTATAAAAAGAGGAAGAGAGACTTCATTTAGCAATTGCTCTGACTTGCCAGGTGATGTCCTCCTCCAAGAAGGACATCACCAGATGATGGTGCCGTGCTCTCGAAAGGTGAGCAAAATAACCTTTCATTCTTTACCAATTGTCCAGAATACTGTGGTATTCCGTTATAGCAACAGGAAATAGACAAAGACAATACCAAAATAAATCAAGATATTAAAACAGTATTTCTCAATGTGTGTTTCAGAGAAACATAACACTGTCCTGAAAAATGCTTCTCTTCCCTCCTTCCTCTTCCTTCTTCTCTCCTCCTCTCCTCCTCCTCTTCTTCTTCCTCCTCCATCTTTTTCTTGGTACTGAGGATTAGATCCAGAGGCATTCTACCTTTGAGTTATACCCTAGTCCATTTATTTTTTATTTGAAGACAGACTCTCACTAAGTTGCTGAGGTTGGCCTTTAACCTGGTATCCTCCTGTCTCAGCCTTCCAAGTGCTGGGATTATAGGTATGTACCCCTGTCTCCTGTGTAAGATAATTCTTTTATTCAATGCGCATAGAAACACTACATAATATATACTATAGTGATATTTATTAACACATGAAAGATTTATTTATTTATTTATTTATTTATTTATTTATTTATTTATCGGTGGTACTGGGGTGGAACCCAGAGGCTTTCTACCTCTGGGCTATACTTCCAGACCTTTCTTTAAAATATTTTATTTGGAAACAGGGTCTCACTAAGTAGCTGAGGCTGGCTTCGAACCTGTGCGATCCTCCTGTCTCAGCCTCCCAAGTGCGGGAATTACAAGCATGCACCACCATGCCCGGCTGAATTCCCATATTTTACAGGAAACCTCTAGTAATAACAAAGTCCTATCATTTTACTTAACTAGCATTCCCAAATGTATTAGTACTTATCTTTTCCCATTACTTTCACCTCCCCCTTTTCTGTCACTGATTTAAATACCACTCAGGAGCCTACTGAGAAATACTAGAGAGAAATTAAGAAATAGTTTGAAATTTTTGTTTTTCTATCCTTTTTGCATCTTGTTCAGTATTCATATGGTATTGTACTGTTTGAAGAAAATTGGTCTGTTTCATCTATTTGCTCAAAAAATACCTATAAAGCATAAGACGAGGTGGTATTTTATCTGAGTTAGTAGATCCTTAACTTCTCCTTGGCCTTGTAAAAAAGAAAAGAGAAAGAAGTTGGGGAGCGAAGTGTGTAGTATTATAAATCACGATGAATTATAATGTCCTATATCTCCAGCTTTCAGAAGTATTTATGCCCAAATAACCAGAGTCTAAGTCTATTCCTACTGCCATTATGGATTTCAATGTTTTATTACATTTCCTCCTGAAGTAGCTTTTGGGAATCATTAAGGAAGCTGTTGCCCAAGTCTTCCCATTCTAGCCAGGTAATTCTAATGCCTCTCCAGACTGATGGTCACCCTCTGCCATTTTTTTTTCTTGTTTATGGGACTCTGGATTGACACATAGGTGTTCTACCTTCGAGTTACATTCCTGACTCCTTTTATATTGTAATAGCATCTTGCTAAGTTGCTGAGACTGACTAGCTTGTCTTGAACCTATGATCCTGTTCAGCCTCCCAAGTACTGGGATTATAGACATGTGTCACCCCACAAGGCTACTCTTTGCCATATTTTGGCCACTTCTTCAGGCTGTTATCTTTCTGGTTTTTCCCAAGGACAAATAAAAAAGTTTAGTATAAAAGAGCTAAAATCTAGATTGAGAAAACTTTTTTTTTTTTATAACCTCAAGTACTCACAAGGCTGAGATAAGGAGAATTGGGGGTTTAAAGTCATTCAATTTAGTGAGACCCTCAGCTACTTAGTGAGACACTGTTTTTAAAAATAGAAAAAAAAGGGACTTCCGGGAAGATGGTGACCGAGAAAAGCGGGGCTTAAGAGCCCCGCTAACAACCAATCTCCATTACCACAAAATCAGCGCCTTTCATATCCAGAAAACACTATCACCAGAGAAACAAAAAAAAAAATCACCAGGCTCCAGAGAGAAAGCAGACTGAGAACAGAGCTCAGAGCCACAGAGGAGATACACCGGCCTCACGCCCGAGGACGCGGCAGCAGCGCCATACTGCCGGCGGCAGCGGCGAGTTCACCGGACGGCTACAGCAAGCCGAGGTGAGCCGCTGCGGAACAGCCAGGCAGGATTTTTCAGCGCAGGGAGCATCTAAAGCTCCCAGTGGCTGAGCTCAGCACATGCTGCAGGGACTCAGAGTGGAACTCAAAACCAGAGAAGAAATAAGCCAGCCTCATGGCCGAGGGCGTGGCAGTGGCGCCATATTGCCACCGTCGGCAGCAGCAGTGAATTCACCGATCCAGTACAGCTACATCTGTGTACTCAAGAACAGTGAGTCAAATTGCGGGCCACAGAGGAGAAATCCCAGTACTGTACTCCCTGGGACTTGACCCAGTGGGGGAGTGGCGGTGCAGAGATATCACACCATAGGAGAACGTGCAACCTGGCACCCCCCATAGTTTAAATCAGCCTCTATCGACTCCCTGGGTCGGAGACTCTGTGATACAACCCAGTAAAGGAGTAGTGGGGTCTGAGATACCACAGACTCAAATTCCAGAGCACCTTAAGTGAAGTCATAGTGACCCAAGGGAAGAACCCTGAGAAGACACAAACTTCTGAAATCATGGGAAAGAGGAATAACACTGGAGCAATGAATGCCCACAACCCCACAACATCAGAACCCGATAAAACAGAAAATCAGAGATTTCTAGAAGATCAAATCAGGAAAATAACTGTAGAAATAATAGAGGTGCTTCGAAAAGAACTCAGAGAGAGCCAAAAAGAGATAAAGGATGCAATTAATGAAGTAAAGGCCTCAATTCAAAGCACAAACAACCGATTAGAACACATGGAGAACAGAATCTCGCTCTTAGAAGATGATCATTCCAAAAATGAACGCATAGTTTCTAATCTAGAAAAAAATATCCAACAGCAGGAATCTGACATTGAAGAAATATGGGCCCATTTTAAGAGAGCTAACCTAAGAATAATTGGAATAGAGGAGGGAAAAGAAAGTGAAACCAAAGGGATCAACAATCTCTTCAAGGAAGTAATAGCAGAAAATTTTCCAAACATAGAGCAAGAGGTTGATACACAGGTCCAGGAAACTTATAGAACTCCCTCTAGACAGGATCGGAGAAGAGGATCCCCACGCCACATAATTGTCAAAATGACCAATGTGGAAGCCAAGCAGAGAATCTTAAAGGCAACAAAAACAAAGGGCCAAGTGACATTCAGGGCAAACCAATTAAAATCACTTCCAAAGCCGGGCGTGGTGGCGCACGCTTGTAATCCCAGCATTTGGGAGGCTGAGACTGGAGGATCGCGGTTCGCGGACAGCCTCAGCTACATAGTGAGGCCCTCTGCAACTCAGTGAGACCCTGTTTCAAAATGAAGAATAAAAAAATTGGGCAGGGGGTGTAGCTCGGAGGTCAAATGCCTCTGGGTTCCATCCCCAGACCTGCAAAAAAAAAAAAAAAAAAAAAAAAAGAATCACTTCCAGACTTCCCAAACCAAGTCATGAGAGCCAGAAGGGCTTGGAGTAACATATTCCAAACTCTGAAAGAAAACAACTTCCAGCCAAAAATTTCCTACCCAGCAAAACTTTCTATCAAATTAGATGGAGAAATAAGAAGCTTCCATGACAAACAGAAACTGAAGGAATTTATGTCTTCAAAACCAGCGCTAGAGAATATACTCAAAGAGATTAACTACAAAGAAGAAATAGGTAACACACACCAGAACCAGAGAAACAAGATTTTCCATCCAACAGACAACTAAGATTGATTATCTGTGGAGATTCATTATTTATGTTAGTCTTTTACCTATCTCTAAATTGTATTGTTTGCCTTTATTGTTAATTTTTAGGATTTCTAGTTGGAATATTAATATACCTTCAGATATAGCATTTGGAAATATTTTATCCCATTCTATTAGTAACTTTTAACTCTGTTTACATTGTCTTTGGATATACAATATTTTTTTATTTTTTAGGGAGTTTGTATACTCTTCTGTTGCCTGTGCCATTGAAATCATATCCAAGAAATCACTGCCAATTTCAATGTTGTGAGGTTTTATGACCCAGATTTTCTTCTAAAAGTTTATAGTCTTAAGATTTATATTTAGGTCTTTTATCTATTTTGAGTTAATTCTTGTATATGGGATTAGGTAAGGGTCCAATTTTATTCTTTTTCATGTAATTATTATTTTTCAACAATATTTAGTTAAAAGATTATTATTTCCACCACCAAATGTTCGTGGAAACCTTGTCAAAAATAACTTGACAATATAGGGAAGAATTTAGGTCTAGGCTTGTATTTAACTCCAATGGTTTATATATCTGCCTTTAGAATAGTACTACAATGTTTCAATTATTGTAGCTTTATATGGTTTGAAATCAGAAAATATATATCTTCTAGCTTTGTTCTTTTTCAAGATTGTTTTGGGTATCTAGAATCCATATTCTATATTAGGATAGATTTTTTTCTGAAAAATAAGTATATAAATATATGATAGTTTCACCTAAAAAAATAGAAAAAATATTCTCTGGTAAGAAAGAAAGCAAAAAGAAATATTGAAATGTTATCTTTAAGTCATCAAAAGCTTGGTATCAGACAAATGAAACTGTTATGTGAGATTATCATTTTTAATTTTGGATTAATTGCTATAATACTAGATGTCAACCACTAAGCCAAGCATGGGAAGAAGGGATGGGGAGAGAATGGGGTGGGGATTGGGTGGGGGCTGACTGGGTGATGTGTGCATGTATGTCTACAAAAGTTTGTATCCCACTATGATGTATGAATACAGTGCACCAATAAAAAAATAAAAATTTCTTAAAAAAAAGAAAAAAAAAGAAAAAGGAAAAAGCTGGGGCTATAGCTCAGATGTAGAATTCCACTGGGTTCAATCTCTAGCCTCTCTCTCTCTCTCTCTCTCTCTCTCTCTCTCTCTCTCTCTCTCACACACACACACACACACACACACACACACACACACACAGTGGTCTTCTAGGAGCTGGGCATGATGGTGTCTGCAATCACAGTACTTGTGAGGCTGAGGCAAGAGGATCACAGCTTTGAGAGCAGCTTCAGAAACTTAGCCTCTGTTTAAAAATAAAAAGTAAAAGGTGTTATCATGGTGGTACAGCAAAACTGTACTGGTGTGAAATGTAGCCATGGGTTCTTGTTCTGAGCTATTTTAGAAAAAGAATAGTCCGAACTCTTCTGCTGAAAACTTAAGTAATTTTATTATTACAAAGGCATAAAAAAGGAACAGAAATTAGATTAAAGAACTACATCGTAAAGAGAATGACATAGTAGAGTGACTTGAAAATCAGTCACTGGGGTTTTGAATACAGAACAGTTTTTATAAAGATTTTATCCCATATCTTTGCTTAATAAAATGATTATCTTCCTGACTTGACATTGGTAGCGATCTATCGGGGGGCAAGCCTTTTGATGTGATGATTTCTTCCTGTAGGCCTGCCCTGTCTCCAGTATAGACCCAAGCCTTTTGTTATACCCCCAATTGTATTAATTGATTATTGAAGTCAGGGATCTCTTGAAGGCTTGTGGCATTCTCCCACATCTTAATTATTTTGAGGGTGATTCTAATGAGTAGCAATTAGGATGGGGAGACTGAACAGAGAAAGGGGAGAATGACAGGGTATGTTTCTTGAGCTGGTCATTGCTATGGGTAACTGGGGTCCTGCTGGGGTCTCTAAAACAATGGTAGACTATATCTCAGTACAGAGAATGGTGTGTTTATCTGTGGACTCCAAGGCACATGGATCTGGGATGCCCAATGGAATCTTTGTTGCTTTCAGGTTGGTCCATAGGTCAGATGAACGGTGAGTCAGTGGGGAGAGAGAAGCCCCAGGAAAGAGAGCAGATGTCACCAGCAAGTGTCAGTTCCGCCTGGCTTCCTCACCCAGCCCTGTCACTTATTCATCATGTCGCTTCCAGCTAAGGTCTTTATCTGAAGCAGCTTCTCAGCCCACGGGTCAATTGCTCATGAAGCAAGAGGCTGCCTGAGGGAAGCACATGCTTCATTGAGAGCCAAGGAGTTGTCCTTTGCCAATGGCATCTCCCTTCTCATTCTGTTGGGGTGAGTCCTCAGCTCAGGAACTCAGGGTCTGCAGGGTCCTTGGCTAACATGACGGAAAAGAATTTCAGGTTGTGCCAGTTAGAGACATGGGCGGAGGTTTATTTAGGAAGAGAAGTATACACATTCAAGAGAGAATGCGGGCCACCTCAAGATGAGGAAGGCATTTTGGGGAGTTCAGGGTTCTCCTTTTATAGGGGACTTTCACGAGGGGTGGGCCAGAGAAGGTATGCGAGGATGAGCTCAGTCCAGTAGTTTATGGTGGGCAGGTGGTCTGGTCAGCCTTAGGGTGGATGAGCTCAGTCCAGTGGTTTGAGACCCCTCCTGATTGTCTGGGGGTCTGGTCAGCCTTAAGGTCTTCAGGATGATTGGGGTCCTCATTAGCTGATTGACAGATAAGCTAGCATATTATAAATTATAGGTTTCTCAGAAATATTGTAGTTAACTCTAGGGTCTACAGGTTTCCCAGGAATTTTTTAGAGAGTCAAGCCTAGGAAAGAGAACTGGTTTGTGGACTAGAGGCTAAAGCACTTCAGCTCCGGCTGAATATATTAAATATATTCAAGTTATATTTTAAATATATTAATATTTCATTATATTAAATAAATATATTAAAGTTATATTTTACTTTTCCTTCCTGTCTGTCTCCTTTTTACCTATTTCTTCTATCCTACATCAGTTCCATTTGTTCTGGTTGCCCTTTGTTTAGAGAGCTTCACATGCCCTCCCACCAGCACCCCACACAGATAACCTTTCTTGTTTACTCCCCATGAGGTGGTGACCACTATTGTCAGATTTGAGGGTTGGTGGTGCAGATGTGCGGGTCAGCTGGCTCTCTCTGCTGCCAAATGAGTGAGAGGCTTGGGCATCCAATGAATGTGAAGATAACAAGGGAAAAGGCAGAGCCCAGCCCTATTATCTGCATTATCTGATTTCCTTATCTGCATTATTTTCTTCTTTGCATATTGTTCGTTGCTTTCTCTATTTGTGAATTGCTGATCTTTTGCATCTAGGACATAAGCTCTGTTGGAAATGAGACTTTGTGAGAATGAGGCCTAGAACACAGTAGGTACTCAATGGGTATTTATTTTTAAATGGAAAAGGAGAAATGAGATTTCATTGGTTATGGGCACAATGAAATTTATCCTGTTTAATATTTTTTGATAAGGAGGTGGTAGACACTGGTGCAGGCAAATGATGAATTGTAATATCCCAAGGAGCAGGAATAGATCTCAATTGGGAGCCCATAGAATAGTTGAAAAAAAAATTTAAAAAAGAATAAAAAGGGAAGAGAAGGAAAGCAAAGTCTTCCCTAACAGTCCTATTTGTTATGGTTTGGAGAATATGAAGTTATGGTTTGGGGAAACTGTCCCCAAGGACCCCTGTTATGGTTCCAGACACAATTTCCCTCAAAACACACAAAAAACTCCAAAACCGAAAAACCGAAAAACCATGGGTTCTTGTCCTGAGCTAAGGATAAATACACATGAGCCCGGACTCTTGTTGAAGATTTAAAGAAGTTTATTAAAAAGATAGAAATTGCCGGGCGTGGTGGCGCACGCTTGTAATCCCAGCATTTGGGAGGCTGAGACCAGAGGATCGCAGTTCGCGGACGGTCTCAGCTACTTAGTGAGGCCCTCTGCAACTCAGTGAGACCCAGTTTCAAAATAAAGAATAAAAAATAGGGCAGGGGGTGTAGCTCGGAGGTCAAATGCCCATTTGTTCCATCCCCAGACCCGCAAAAAAAAAAAAAAAAAAAAAAAAAAGATAGAAATACAGAAGATAGTTAAGAGCCCCATGCCATTCTTGAATGGCATGGTGGGGGGGGGGGTTCCAGTGAATGCCTCACCACCAAAGATACAACATGTGGACCAGACGTAGTAAACATCCCTGCAAACCCCCCACCACCAAGGTGTCTTTCACAAAGGTCAATCCCCTCCTCCCATCCCAGCTAGATTATTATGTAGATCTGTCTTTAGAAAGAGGAAGTCCTAGCTCCCCTCTCCTATGGACTTGCTAATTGCTTTTAACTAAGTCAATCTAAGTTTCAATAGCTGTTTGCTTCCTGACCGAAACCAAGACCAAGTCTTCCTTTCCCCAGGTCTGCCATTTTGACACAATTAATTTTGAAATATATTTATTAATAACCAGAGCTTTCTCAAATCTTCCCAAGCCATTCCCAATACTGGTAAACTATTCACAAAATATGCTTTGAGTTTATTTATAAATATTTTAGGTACTGGGAGTTGAACCCAGGGGCATTCCACTTCTGAGTTACACCCCCAGTTTATTTATTTATTTATTTTTTGTGTTACTGGGCCTTGAACCCAGGGTCATTCTATCCCCGAGCTACATCCCTAGCTCCATATTTTGTTTGTTGTTGTTCTTTATTTTGAACAGGGTCTCATTAAGTTGCAGAGGGCCTCGCTAAGTAGCTGAGACTGGCCTGAATCCTCCTGTCTTAGCCTCCCAAGTACGGAGATTACAAGCATGCGCCACCACTCTTGGCTTACATCCAGTTCTTTTTATTTTGAAATAAGGTCTCACAAAGCTGCTAAAGGTCTTGCTAAATTGTTGAGACTGGCCTCTAAGCTTTAATTCTCTTTTCTCAGCCTCCCAAGTACTAGGATTATGGTTGTATGTCACTGTGTCCAACTATTGGGCATTTTATCTGTTCTTGTGACAGAAAACACAGTTGTTGGTCACTGTGTGATAAGATGTAAGGGAATTTAGAGAAATTTAGAGAAAGAAGGAGGCCTGAGGAAGGCTTACTGTAAGGTCTTGGTAAGGACCCAGCCCTTCTGGAAATGGTGAGGTACCCATGTGAGTGATCTAGAGAAGAGAGTGGGGAAAAGAATCCCAAAATGTTTCACACTGTGGAGACCTGGAAAGATCTGACTGTGTTTTCAAGTTCCCAGAGTCAAAGAGGGCCCGCAGAGCACTCCCTATAGATGGGACTCAACCGAGGTCATACAGAAATGGAGAGCAACTTTGTTAAAGATAAAACAGAACAAATTAAGAGCCACATAAAAATTAGCTCCCCGGGGGAAAAATTCTTTAAAGTGGTAAAGTTGAGTAAACTCAAAAGAGGAAATGAACTAACAAACAAAACCCAAAACAACCCCAAAGCATATTATCCTAGGCTTGGGCATGAGAGTGCTGGAGTTAGGTGTTGTGTATTCAGCCAATAGTTGAGCTGTAGCTATTTGTTGAATGAATCATGTTCCACTCCAAAGATGGGCTTGTCAGGAAGAACTTCAGAGGGCTGAGGATCCTTAGAGTATGTGCCCACTCCTCCTTCCTGCTCTCGAAGCCCCTCTGCCGCTGTTTCCTGCACAGCTACAGTTCCTGATCTGTAGGGTGGGGTGTGGCATGGGTCTGTAGGCTGGAATCCAAAGCCATTCCTGACCCCTACACACCAACTATTCCTTCCCCTTCTTTATGTGTTGGATTCAGGGGGACCAAGGCTGGCATTTCTGGCTTTTCTGAAACTCTCAGTACTATTCTAATAAATACTATCACTGTTATGTAAGTGATATAAGAGAAGCCAGGAACATGCAGCCCAGCGAAGAAGTACATTGGATGTTTTAATTTCATTTTGCTTTGTCAAAAACTTGTCGTTCCCATCCTTGTTAGGGCAGAAATCAAGGCAACTTGGTGTGGAGGTGGGGAAGGATCATTCTTGACTGAATGCTGGCTGCTGCTTGTTCTGGCTGCCACACTGGTGACAGAGTAGTCACCGTGGGAAAGGACACAGTCTGTGTTGGTGTGGGGTGTGGGTGAAGGAGGCACTCCAGCCCCCATACTGGCTCCCATCACATTTTCAGGCAGGCCTGGGCCCCAGTGCAGAGACTGTATCAAAGATTTGATAAGACCTTTGATAAGATTTGAAAAGATTGCAAAGCGCTTGGAGAACTATCAGAGCTAGGGATAGTATGAATTGAGAGAATAGTTTTTTCCTGGAAGAAGTCTGCAGGTTTTATCAGATTATGAATCAGTATCACCTGAGAAATCTTCATTCTTCTTGTTATCAAGGCTGGAAAAACTAGAGAATTCTCCCTTCCTGTTCTATCCTAGATAGACAGTGTCACCAGATGCAACAATTTCTCTTGGTCATAGCTTGCCTTTCTATGCCTTCTCTCTCCAGGAACCAGTAGGAGGAAGTGGGCAGGAGCTCTAGAGACATCTGGGCATACCTCTTGGCTCCATCCTGTGACTTAGGCAGGTAAAACATGGGGCTGATAACACTACTTTTTTTTTTTTTTTTTTTTGGTACTGGGGATTAGCCCAGAGGCATTCTACCTCCGAGCAACACCCCCTACCTGTTACGGTTTGAACTGTTATGGTTTGGGGGGAACTTTCCCCGAGGATCCTGGTTAGGCTCCAGGAGACTATTCCTGTAACTGCAGGTTCTTGTCCTTGACTAAGGACAGATGTACACTAGTCAGGACTCTTGCTGAAGATTTAAATGAGTTTATTAAAAAGATAGAAATACATTAGACAGTTACAGCCCCATGCTATCCAGGGATAGCATGAGAGGGTGGCCCGAAAAAAGCCACTGGTATACAGAATACACAACAGCTTTTATAGATATAAAGACCTCCATCTTGCCCTCCTATCTAATTCTGACATAGGTAAAGTCCGCCTTCTTAATTTCCCACCTGTTGGTCCTAGGTTTCTTTGTTTAAACCAGAATGATTCATAGGTCAAGGGCCATGTGGTATCTGCTCTCCTTTCGTGAAGGTCAATCCCCTCCTCCCATCCTCTTGGGGAATATGCAAAACTGTCTTTATTTATTTATTTATTTATTTATTTATTTATTTATTTATTTTTTGCAGGTCTGGAGATGGAACCCAGGGGTATTTGACCTCCGAGCCACACCCCCTGCCCTATTTTTTATTCTTTATTTTGAAACCGGGTCTCACTGAGTTGCAGAGGGCCTCACTATGTAGCTGAGGCTGTCCATGAACCATAATCCTTTGGTCTCAGCCTCCCGAATGCTGGGATTACAAGTTTGTGCCACCATGCCCGTCTCAAACCTGTCTTTAGAATGTGGAAGTCTGAAGTTCCAACTCCCCTATACACTTGCTAATTACTTTTAGCTAAGATAATTTGCATTTTAACAGCTGCCTAATTCTTGGCAGTAACCAATCCCAGACTGTCCTTCTCCTTCACAGATCTAACCTCCATGGACGGATTTTTGACAAACATATTAATAACCAAAACCTTTTTTTTGAATCTTTCTAGGCCATTCCTAATACTGGTACACTACCCTTTTAATTTTATGTTTTTAACAGGGCTTACTTAGTTGCTAAGCGTTTAGTTAAGTTCCTGGATTAGTCTCAAACCTGCAATCCTCCTGTCTCAGACTCCAAAGTACTAGGATTACAGGTATGCACCACTATGCCCAGCTTTTCCTTCCTTCCTTTTTTCCTTCCTTCCTTCTTTTCTTCATTCCTTTCTTCTTTCTTCATGGTATTGGCGCTTGCAAAGAGACACATTCTACCTTTGAGCCACAACTCCAGCCCTATTTTTAGTTTTTAATTTTGAAACAGGGACTCACTAAGTTGTGGAGAGCCTCACAAGGTTGGTAAGGCTGGCTGTGATGCAATTCTCCTGTCTCAGCCTCTTAAGTACTGGGATTACAGGCATGCATTGGATGTTATGCCTGGCAGACATTATTTATTTTTAAATTTTATTTCTTAATTTTATTAATATTTCTGAATTTGTGTAAGGTACGCTAGGCTAAGCTATAATGTTTCACATGTTAGGTACATATCCAATTTAGGATATCCTATTTTTAATTTAGATTTATTGAACATTACCCATCCTAAGTCGAGGAGCATGTGTATATATTATAAATATTGTATGTGTATTTATACATACATACCCACATACTATTTTGCCACTTACTCCATCTATCTATCTATCTATCTATCTATCTATCTATCTATCTATCTATTCAAATGCCTGGACTATAGAAAGTGCTTAGTAAGTTTTTTTTTTTTGTGTGTGTGACTGTAGAGAACATTTTGTCTCTCTTTCATGTCATATTTTGCTTTATATTATGGTTACTTGTGAACTTATTTCTCCTACTAGACTATAAACTCTCTGAGGGCAATATCTATGTTCTAACCATCTTTTGCTACCCAGGGATTAATGTCTCATATATAGCAGGTGCTAAAGAAATACTCACTTATTAATTGAAGGCCCAGGTAAAGGGAGAGGTGCTGGGAGCAGATGCTGTGTGTGAGCCAGGCACCCTCAGGCATTTATAGGTGTGATAGCTGATGCTGGACCTGCCTGTGGTGGAGTTGTCCCACCCATGTTTATTGACTGGGCCCACCTGACAGCAGGGCTAATGCTCTTGTGAGGAGAGCAGGTGAACAGGTAACAATTTGAGCTGCCAATTGGGCCCCTGTCCTGTGTGAAAAGGTTGATCCTTATAATTGGATAGGATTTGAAATGCCAAGAGCCCCTAGGCCAGTCCCTCTGACCCCAAGACCTGCTCCTGAGAGGTAAGGAGAGGGAAGAGGAAGTTAAGGAAAGGGAATGGAAGGCGTGGGTTGCTTAAAAGTCTCAAGGGACTGAGGAGGGCGTAGAATGTCTGGCTTTGGCATCGGGTGAGGTGAGGAATATCAGGCATGCTGCATGGCTGACATCTGCCCCAAATTGGTGGCACTGTCCTAGCAAAAACATTCACAAGTGTCCATAAGCACAGCCAAGCCATCTCTACAGAGGTTTGAGGAAGAAAATGCAGGGTCTTCATCAAGCCGGAGAGGACTTAAGACGTGGGGACACGAGAGCACCTCTTGACAACTCCTGTAACTAATTGCTCACAAACACTGGAGATTCTGACAGGTTGAGTAGAAACGGACAGAACCTGTGAAATGTTGGTTATTCCGTCACTGTGGTGCCCATTTCTCTGTGGCTAACAAAGGCCAAGGAATAAATAAAAAAGTACACACACACACACACACACACACACACACACACACAGTGTCACGATGTGTTTGTGGTGTGAAGAGATAGTCTGAAAGGGAGAAAGAAGAAATGCAAAAAAGGATATCCATTGAGGCATCTGAGAAACAAGGAAGAATGAAGTGGTTCTTACCTGATCTTAATGTAGTACATTCACCTGGTCACATATATTTCCAGGAAGCATAGTGGGACAAAACTTCAGAGGTCTAGGCCATTCAGTGGCTTCTAGACTGTTATGGTTTAAAAAGATGTTGCGGTTTGGGATGAATGTTACCGTTTGGGGGAACTGTTCTGGAGGACCCCTGTAGCTCCGTTGAAACAACTCATCTCAAACAAAAAATGTGGGTTCTTGTCCTGAGCTAAGGATAAATATGCAATAGCCTGGACTCTTGCTAAAGATTTAAAGGAGTTTATTATAATGATAGAAATACAGAAGATAGTTACAGCCTCATGTTGCCCAGGGGTAACATGAGGGGGTGCTTTGAACGAAATCACCAAAGTACAAAACACGGAACAGCCTTTTTGTAGACATGACCTCCTCCATCTTGTTCTCGCCTACTTAACTATGACGTAGGTAAAGTCCTTGTAAAGTCCCTCTTAATTTTCCTGTTTATGCCCAGGTTTCTCCTTTCCTGAATGTCGATCCCTTCCTCCCATCCTAGCTAGATTATCCAATTATTATTTAAACCTGTCTTTAGAATGAGGTAGTCCTAGTTCCCCTCGCCTATGGACTTGCTAATTACCTTTAGCTAGGTTAATTTACATTAGAATAGTTGCCTGCTTCTTGGCAGAAACCAAGTCCTTTCACAGATCTGTCCCTCACCCAATTTTTGAAATATATTTATTAAGTGCCGGGCGTGGTGGTGCACGCTTGTAATCCCTGCCCTTGGGAGGCAGAGACAGGAGGATCGCGCAGGTTTGAAGCCAGCTGTGCTGGCTTAAGAGACCCTGTTTCCAAAAATAAAATAGGTCTGGGAGTGTAGCCCAGAGGTAGAAGGGCTTCCAGGAACCCCAGTACCACCAAAAAAAAAAAAAAAAAAAGAAATGTATTTATTAATAATCAGAGCTTTCTCAGATCTTCCTAGGCCATTCCCAATACTGGTACACAGACTTCACATGGTGTCCCTAGGGAAGGAGGATGTGGGACTTATAGTGTTTGTTGCTATTTTCCGTAACATCTTTTGCTAAGAGTTGGGAGGGCCGATGCCTGTCAATTCTCTGGGATATTTGTCATGGTGAATGAAGCAGATGCATGTATGCACAATAGTTTGGGTTTAAAGTGTTCCCCCAATTCATGTGTTAGGCAATGCAAGCAGGTTCAGAGGTGAGATGTGGTTGGAGGAGGTGAGTCACTGGAGATGTGTGGCTTTGGACCTGTATCTGTTTCTGGTCACTCTCCCTTCCCTTCTCCCTGCACTGGTTTCCACCACCATGAGCTGAGCTGGTTTTTCCTCCTCTGCTATCCCCTGCAAACCTGTCTTGGAGCCATTCCCACCTTGAACAGGCTGGTTATGGATAGACCTCCAAAATTGTGAGCCCTAAAATAAATCTTTCTTCCTTTAAGTTGTGCTTGTCAGGTATTTTAGTCAGAGTGATGAAAAAGTGACTTGAACAGTATTTTTACATGTATATGAATGTATGCCTTTATGCATATGGAGGAGATCAGGAGCAAATACAACTATAAGATATGTTGTTTTGTGCATGACAACATATTCATGATGTGCTTTGTGAAAATGGACAAAATGAAGCATTTAAAAATATTAAATGTTTGAATGGAATGTAAATATAGCATATTAGAAAGGTATTATGGAAAACACAAACAATAAAATACTGTTTGAGCACTGCAGATTTCATTTCTATTTCACACATATTTTTATGATTCTATAACATCCCTATAAAGTAGACAGAATTTTCATAGTCCCATATTACAGTGGGTTAATAGGCTGGGAAAATGTCTTAGTCCCTTTGAGTTGTTAAAACAATAATACCATACATTGGGTGGCTCATTAACAATGGGTATCTCTTGTCATGATTCGGGAGGCTGGAAGTCCAACATTGAGGCCCCAGCTTCAGTGTCTGGTGAGAGCTCACTTCCTGATTCATGGACAGCATCTTCTGTGTCCTCACAGGATAGAAGGGGCCAGGTGGCTCTCAGGTGCTTCTTATATGAGGGCACTAGTCCTGTTCATGACCATTTCATTCCCATGACCTAACCGACCCCACCCTCCACAAAGGCTCCACCAAATACCATAACTCAGGAGTTAGAATTTAACATCAACTTTGAGGAGACATTGACATTTACACCAAAGCAGAGGGCAAAGCGATTTGCCACAGTGAGTGGCCAGGTGGGGCCATGAATCTAGGTTTCAGTCTCAAAATACCTTGCTTGTATGATTGCACCAGCTGTGGTAATACTTTCTACTTTACATCTCTTTTTATGTCTTCTCTATAAAACATTTGTATCTTGAAAACATCACAGATTTCAGATCCTATCAATCATTCTATCAAAAAATCTGGGTGTAATTCCAACAAAATAGAATATCCATCTTCCTATGAATGTCATCTGTCACCCATGTCTCTACATTTTATATGATTTGCAGACATAAAAATTCAAGGTTAGGGTTAGGGAAATAGGTGACAGATTAGGTGCTAGTCTGTTCCTCTTTGACTTTTGTGCTCGCTGGTGCTATCACCTCCTCCATAGAAAATTCAGATAACTAACTTGGTGGTTATGTGGGCATAATGATAAGTGCTGGGAGTGTCGTAGACACTAATGGCTGATGGTTGTCAGCCCACAGGAGCTGCTCACATAAGGTTGTGCCTCTCTGGGGGTGGTCCACATCCAGTGACTGATCGAGGTGGAAATATAAAGCCCAGCTACTTGGGCCAATGCAGGACAACCCAAGGGGCCATGTGTTCCCTAGCCCCCGTGAAGCTGCTAAGGCTGAGGGGCCTGCTCTGCGGCTGAGTCTCACCCACTGCTCATGACAGTTCTTTACTCTTTGGTCCAGAGGCGTGGATCTCAGAGGCATTCTATATTTAATGTTGAACCCTAAACTCTTTCTGAGGTCTGCCTTTGGAGATCTCTCAAACTGCCAATTGACTTATCTATGCTTTCTTTTGGAGTAGAGATATTTGAACTTTTCTATAAAGAACAAAGGACCAAAGACTAAATATTTAAGGACTTCAAGTCAATTCTACCTCTGTAATGTGAAATCAGCTGTAGATAATAGATGAATGGATGATCATGGCTGTGTTCCAATAAAGTCTTCTTTACAAAAATAGAGGTGGATTTGGTTTGTGGGTGCAGTTTGCCAGTTACTGGTTACTGAAAATTACTGATGCATCTAAGAGAAAATGAGAGACTTCTGGACAATTTACAATTAATTTCTTCATGCCCAATGTTGCATAAGTTACAGAATAGCCCATTTTTATGTGTAATGAATACTGAATGCTGGACAAAGCCAGCAAAGTACTACTAACTGAGCTAACAGCTCACGGATATGGTTTCGACATAGGACAAATTTATGATCTACTACGGGAAGGTAGTTTTAGAAGTTGTCTTCTGCCCTGGGCAAGTTATTTCCCTTTTGCCACTCTGGCATCCTCTCCCTGGGATCCATGGAGATGGAGAAAGAGAACTCCCCAGGGGAAGAATGAAGGAAAGAAATGAGCATTATTGAGAAACGCCGAGGATCGGGGTCTCTGCCAGGAAGACTTTTGGAAATGCTATTCACTCAGTGCTCACAACACCTGTGGGTATTATTGACCCCGTTTTACAAATGGGGAAACAGAGTCTCAGAGACGGTAAGGGACACATCCTGGTTGCAAAGCTCATAAACACTGGCATCAATTATTTTCACCCCAGGTACATCTGACTCCAAAGCCTAGCTCTTTCCACCACCCCAGACTGACCTGTCAAGATTTTGGCTTTGGATTTAGATAGTCCTTTAAATCCTGATCATTTCTGCCCACAAGGGCTTGGCACAGGAGTTGGATCCTGGACTGGCTCCTGTGGCTCTGTTCCTGGGGGTCATTGGAGGCTGAGTTTCCACATTCTTGCCATCAGCCAGCTGTGGGCTGGGGCATCTGATGAGCTGAGTGTTTTTGATCCCTGGACCTGGCCAAGCAATGCTGGCTGCAGCACATTAAAATTCCAGCTCTTGTATGAGACCATGAATGGACTTTTGCATCCTTGCAGGAGTGAGATTGGTAGGCCTCAGCCCCAAACCCGGCCACCTTCCTTCTCTCAGGCAGCTGTCATGACCCCTATAGGCCCTTCTTCACAGCCTGTTGTTAGGAGGCTGGCCAAGTCCTCGGGAAGGTGAGAGAGGAAATTGGGAAGCTGGGGTCTGGAGGGGATCACACCAGCACTGGTCTCTCTTAGCCTGGTCTGATGGAAATAACACTGCTCTGGCTCCCAGAGACCCGGCTGCAGCCCAGGCTCAGTGCGCATTAGTGCTGTGGCCCTGGGTGAGGCCCATCATCTTTTAGAATTGCTTTCTCACCCATGTCGGGGGGATGAATGTTCTTGCTTGCCTACCTACCGCATGGACCATTGTTAAGGGGTCAACTCAAGTGCCACACGAAAGCCCCTCGGGAAGAAGCAGGACCTAGCCCAGGGCTCCGCACACATCAGTGGACAACTGATCTCCCAGTCGCCCCGTGAGAATGCAGATTTCTGAGGCCACTCTGGGAGTTTTCAGTTTAGTTGGTCTGGGGTGGAGCCTGGAAATGTGCATTTCTTATTTTTACTTAATTAGTTTATTTTTATATTTTTATTGATGCATTATAGCTTCATATCATAATGCAGTTTATAATGATAGGGACAGACATGTACACAGCATTTGGTGGGCTTCCTCTGGCATCCTTCCCCCCTTCCTCATACAGGGTACTGAGACTGATCTTGGTAATTTCAATGGAAGTAATTCCTCCATTGATTCTCCCTCTCCCCAGACCCCTTTCCCTAAAACACCTCTCTGGCTCCTGAAGTGGAATTTACATTGCTCACAAGTTCCTTATTCATCCTTCAAGGCCCTTTTCAAGCTTCTTTTCTATAAAACCTTCTTTTTTTCTTTAAGAAATTAAAAAAAATTAGCCACACCAAAAAATGTCTGTATTAAATAAACCTCCATAAAGGGTTCTGGTTTTTGCTATTGTACAGTAGATAGCAGTAATGTGCTGTCTATGTCAGAAAAGAAAAAGAAAGGATTTTAAGTGTTTTCACCATGAAAATATAAAAACATCAATAAATGTTTCAGGAGGTACACATGTTGACTCTGGTTTGAACATTACACAATGTATGCATGTGTCAAAACATCACATGGTAACCCATGTCCAATTTTTATGTACCAGTTAAAAAAAATTTAAGTTAAAAATTAAAAAGGATTTTTAGCTTTATTGAAGGATAATAATGATATACAAAAGCTACACGTATTATATATACACACATATATATGTATGTATATACACACACACACACACACACACACACATATATATATATATATATGTTGTGATGAGATTAGACCTTGTGCACACAAACGTGAAGCCATCACCCCAGCCAAGGTACTAACTAAACGTTCGAAAGTTTTCTTGTGTGGTGTGAGTGTGAGTGTGTATGTGAAGATGAATGACTGTGTGATTTGAAAGAACACATGAAATCTATTCTCTTCCAATACATTATTTTCTGGGGTACTGGGGATTGAACTCAGGGGCATTTTACCTCTGAGCTATACCCCCAGTTTTGTTTTGTTTTTTTTTTTTGAAACAGGATCTCACTAAGGTGATGAGCATTTCACTAAGTTGCTAAGGCTGGCCTTTGAACCTGTGAGCCTCCTGTCTCAGCCTCCCAAGTACTATAGTTACAGGTGTGTGCCACTGTATCTGGCTCTTTGAAGATACTGTACAGTGCATAGTACACTACGTTGACTATAAGCACTGTTTTGTATGCAGATGTCTAGAACATTTTCATTTTGCATAACAAAAATTTTATACCTGTCATATATCAACTCTGTATTTTCCTGTTCCCCAGCTCCTGTCAACTGCTACTCTACTTTCTGTTTCTACCAGTTTGACTACTTGAGTTATCCCTTTTAAGCGAAATCATGCAATATTTGCCTTCCTGGCTTATTCTTCTCAGCATAATGCCCTCCAGGTGTGTCCAGGTTGCTGCAAATGGCAAGATTTGCTTCTTGTTAAAGGCCAAGTAATATTCTACAGCATGCACATTCCACATTTTCTTATAAAGGCTTCTTTAAGCACTGTCGTTTCAGTTGATCTCTCCTCTTTGAATTTCTAGCTGGGATGTCCCATTGTTTTCAGTCTTGAGTAAAGATGTTTATGAAGAGTACAGCAGTGGCTGCCTGGAGTGCTCTCTTGGGCAGGATGCTGGAGCCACATCCTTCTCAGGGTGGTAAGCCAGCACTTCACATACCTGTGGGAAGGGAGGTGGTGATGGTATGCATAGCAGGTATTTACCTTCCTTCACGTAGAGACTTTATTAAGTGCTCTAATGTATTTTGCAGGTGTTGGATTTATCTTTACAATTAAATGATACACTTCTTGATGACAGAAGCTTTTTCTCTAAAGACACTTGGCCTCATCAAATCACTCTGCTCCATGAGTCTGGGGCCGGGGTCCTGTTCATTCCTAGTTCTTAGAACCTGCACAGAAGAGCCAGGTTGTGGCAGCAGTCGCAGTTATTCTTTTCTTAATAAAATGATAATTTTCAAATATTGGAAGAACATGAGTCCAAGCAATCAAACTGTAGTGCTTGCCAGTTTCCTTGATGTAAATATCCCCGGTAGGCTGATCATCAACTGGATGTCACTCAGAGATGTCATTTTAGAGCTGGGAAGAGATGCACAGTAGCTCACCATCACATTGGTATTTTCACCAGGCTGATGTAATAGATGTCAATGACCTCAAGGCCCAGGTCATTGTGGAATGATTAAGGAGTCATGGGTTTTAAGTATTTACGAGCTTTGTTTTCAATATACTGCTACTGCTCTTCAACTTACAATAGGGTCACGTGCTAATAAATCCATTGTAAGTTAAAAATATCCTTAAATGCAAAGTGAATTGAATATACCTAAGGTATTGAGCATCCTAGCTTAGTCTTGCCTGCCTTCCGTGTGCTCAGAGCACTTACATCAGCCAAGAGTGGGCAAAATTGTCTCACACAAAGCCTATTTTATAACAAAACACTGAATATTTCATGTAATTTATTCAATACTATTCTGAAAGAGAAGCACAAAACGGTTATACAGACACACATCATGGTAAAGTCAAAGAATATTAAGTCATAGAACATCCATATTCTTGGTGGCACTGCCTGGAATTGTGTTCCATGAACTGGGCATCCAGTCCAGAACCTGAACTGAGAATGGAGAGGGATGAGCCCTCAGAGCAGATGCCAGTTACTAGCAGGGTGAATGGATGTGGATGATAAAGTAAATATTCATGACAAGATCTCTCTCTGCACAGAGGGATAATTTTCTGTTTCAATAGGTTATAAGGTCAGAGCTTTCCTGGAAATATGATTCTCTGCATAAAGGGAAAAGAGGAGAGAAGGGGATGTAAAGCTTAGAGGCAGCCACACTCCAAGTAGTCCCATGACGTGAGACTTTCCTTCCCCTAGGGGATGAGAGCAGGGTATTTTTGGCACATAAGACGGCTAAGAATTTTAAATCTCAGTTTGGGTGGGAAGTTTGTGCCCAGGAATGGGAGTTCTAAGAAGGAGTATCTTTGCTGGAAAATATCTTGCTAATATCAAGCAAGAGTAGCTTGTGGCATTTCGGTGTGATTTCTGGACTAAGCAGGCATCGTTCTACTCTGAAGATCTCCCATCTTTAGGCCAAGAGAAGGCCCTTGATATTGGGGGCTAAAGAGTTATAACAAAACACTGACTATTTCATGTAATTTATTCATGAATAAATTACATATCCAGACAGATGAAGTGTAAACTGGAGGGTCATGAGCCAACCTCTCTACCAGGAAATTCTGAAAGAAGAGAAAAGGACTTGGGGTTGGCAGTGGGCAGATATTGCCATAGTATTTGTATGAACTTCTGAAGAGGTGAAAGGGAGAGAAGCTTTGAAATGAACCAGATGTGGTTTATCTGTTCCAGATTACTGAATGTTCCTCGGGGTCGCATGGGGCCATGGGTAAAGGAGAGAATGCCAGGCTTCCTAGCCAGCAGCAATGCCAGAATTCTCCCTAACCCCAGAGGTCAACAAGATGGTGACCTGGTGTTACCTGCGCTTTTCTATAGTAGAGTCGGGCCAAGAAGAACCTAGCGCATGCCTGATATGAAGACAATCTCCTACAGGTGCCAACATTTGAAAAATGTAACTGGCTCTAAAGAGCTCAGTAGAGCCAGTTGTTAAAGGTTCAGGGATTATGCAAGTCATGTGTTAAAGCATTTTGTTAATTAAATTATGTAAAATTACAATCAAATGAATTGTAGATGTTCTATGACTTAATATTCTTTGACTTTACCATGATGTGTGAAAGAGTGTCCGTATAACCATTTTATGCTTCTCTTTCAGAATAGTATTGAATAAATTACATGAAATATTCAGTGTTTTGTTATAAAATAGGCTTTGTGTGAGACAATTTTGCCCACTCTTGGCTGATGTAAGTGCTCTAAGCACACGGAAAGCAGGCAAGACTAAGCTAGGGTACTCAGTATCTTAGGTGTATTCAATTCACTTTGGATTTAAGGATATTTTTAACTTACAATGGATTTATTAGCATGTGACCTATTGTACGTTGAAGAGCAGTAGCAGAATATTGAAAAAAAAAAAAGCTTGTAAATACTTAAAATCCATGAAAAAGGCTCAGAGCCTAGGATTCCATAGGCTAGCAAGGAATGGAGCTAGATTCCAGGCCTGATCTTTCTGATATGCATGGAAATGTCTATTTCCTTCATAGCACCATGAGCCTCAGGAACAGACGCTATTGGTGGAGTCCTGATCACCATTGGGTATTTTTGGATTGGGCTGTGTCTTATTCATAGCCATGCTCTCCAGTGAATAGTGGTGGAAGCTGAAAAAAAAAAAAAAAAAAGACATGATTCCACATGTCTTTCCTCAACCTTCAGAGTCAGAGGAGCAGATACTTTTTCTAAGCCCGCACAGACAATTATTGAAAGCCAGGTCTGTGTGAAGTCCAAACTGAGACTACTAATCTTAGTCTATTTTAAACAATAGAAGTCTTTATAAAGTAGTCAGCAGAGTTCCCTTCAAAGCTATGAGGTTTACAGGATGCAATCGGATATCATTTAATAACTACATGAGCTGTGTGGTCCTACTGTTTGGGAAGAATATGGAAAGAAGATAGAATTCCATCAGTGTCAAAAATAGACTCAGATTAGTAGTCTTTGCATTGTTTGGTATCTCTTCCTCCTAGACATGTCTTGATGCTGCTCAGCTCCTCTCCTCACTGGGCAGAGAAAGATCCATGTATGCCCAGGGGAAGGGGAGGCAGTGGTAGTAGGATTTGCATCAGCCTGGAGTTGAGAGAGAAGCCAGAAGGAAGACCAGCAAGCTGGATCTGGCCCCACTTCTTTTTTTAATTAAAGTGTTCTGCTCTACTTACAGGTTTCCCCCCACCTTAAAATTTCATTTTTTTTTTTCAAAAGAGGCAACTCTCCTAAATAGAGTTTTTAATAGAGAAAATATTATTCAAAGGTTTCTTTGGTTTTGAAATTTTTACATTTAATATTATTAGTTATAAGTTAAAGTTCAAATTACAAATATTATTTTACATTTTTCAAATGTTGGCAATTACATTTAAGGGGACCTTTGATTAATAACTGGGCCAGTTTATAGTCTTAAATATCTCAAGCCTTTTAAACTGTGTTTATAAATGGAATATTTTAATCTCATTTTGAAATATTAACAAAATAAGCCTTCCCAACTCCTTAAGTAACTCAGAAACTTAGTAAAATAAACTTACATATATAGTGATTAAGTACCGTTAACTGTTCCAATACTGTGCATAAAGTTAGTACGAGTACAATTACATATACAAATCTAAGTCAATTACTCAACCACATATTCCAAATAGGAATTTTGAAAGCATGTATACTTTACTAAACTCAAAGTTCTCTTAAATATTATAAATACCCATGCTATCAAATATGCAGATTTTTCTTCACACATAAATATTAATGCTCTGAGTTTGTTTTCCTTCAACATTTTGTTTGTAATTCTAAATATTCCCAGAGTTAAAAGATGCGGAGAAGCCAGATGTTGTAGTACTTGCCTGTAATCCCTAGGCTTAGACAAAAGGATTGCAGGCTCAAGACCAGCCTCAGCTATTTAGCGAGGCCTTCAGGAATTTAGTGAGACCCTGCTTCAAAATAAAAAAATAAAAAGGGTTGGGGTGGGGGGTAACTCAGAGTTAGAATGCCTCTGGGTTTAATCCCCAGTACCAAAAACATCAAAAACAACAAAACAAGTGAAAACAAAACCAATAAAGAAAAGATAAAAAGAGGCCAAGGAAATAAAGGCATCCCACGTAAATGAGAGAATTCAGTGATTTTACCTGAAATTTTAGCCTGGATTCTTGTTAGCCCCGTGTATAGTCTACACAAGGAGCTTCATACTGTTAGGAATGGTTGGTCTTGAGCTGAACATCTGGTGTAGCTGCACAGCTATGTTCTGCTGGCATCTACCCTGTTTGCTGGGACCTACACTATACAGGGTGTTAAGAATTTAGGATATCACTGCTGCTACCTTCTATTTCCAGTTAGCTTTATCTCCGATTAGTCGTGGACTTTTGCCACCAACTCAGGCTGCTACATGACTTAACTTGATTTTGCCTTCCTTTGTCTAGATATATTCATTTCTTTTCCATCTAGCGCCAGTGATCTTTGACACTGATGGGATTCTATCTTCTTTCCATATTCTTCCCAACCAGTAGGACCACACAGCTCACGTAGTTATTAAATGATATCTGATTGCATCCTGCAAACCGCGTAGCTTAGAAGGGAACTCTGCTGACCACTTTATAAAGACTTCTATTGTTTAAAAAGATGTTTTTTAAGCATAACACTGACTGGTGGAATCTTCAAGGCTTAGAAGGAAGAACAGATATTTGGGGGGCACCTGCTATGAGCCAAATGCTTTGTGTACATTGTTCCATTTTTGTCTCTAACACTCTGCCAAAGTATCTATTTTTATCCCCATATTCCATTGAGGAAGTTGAGGCCACATGGGTCGTAAATGGTGGAGCTGGGACCAGTTCTTTGGATTGTTTGCAAAATGCAGGGTCCTTCCCTTGTGCAGGTTCCAATAACTCTGAAGGTTTCATAACCAAGCACTCTTAACTATGGACCATGCTCCTCGCTTCTTCATTCTGATGACCAGACCTGTCTAGTAAAAATTTTGTCTCTTTAGGCAATCCTAAGACTCAAAATCAATATCTATTTGTGAGCTCCTTCCTCCTATATTCTTTAAGTCCCCAAAGAAGCCGGTTGAGACATCTAAAGATTTTCACAATAACAGCACACACAGAGCAAACCCTAAGATAGGTCTGAAGATATGAATTCTATTCACCATCTTGAGTCAGCATCCCAGGGTTCCCAGTGGACCACAGAAGTCAAGCTTGGATTTCTCTGGCTTCTGGGCAGCACCCAAGACCTTCATGCCTCCTTCCCTGTACAGGAGGCATTCCGACAGTTAAAGATGTCATGACCATTTTCTGTCTTCCACTCCCCTATGCTTTCATTCCTGTTTGTTCTGGTGAGATCCATTTTTTTCTGCTTAGTCCTCTTGTGGCTTGTGACTTATACCTTCCTAGGTTAGGGGCCAGGAACTGGGGCCTCAGGCCCCAGGTAAACCCAGTTTCTTTGCAGTGTACAAGCTAGACAAAGGGGAGCATTTGACTATGAAAGCAGGATGTACTTGTAGATGCACATTATCCCCTTTGCTGGAACTGAGGCTACACTGCAGGGTAGGAATATAATATTGGAGATACCAGGACAAGAGAGGTATCCAGAAATGTCCAGGCCCTTGTCTCACTGTCATAGCCTGTTAAGCCTCCCAAGGTTCGTAAGACAATGTGTACCCAAGGAACACTTGATGAAAAGGATCTGAAGTATCACTTGGCTGTCTGTACTGATAACTCGGATCAAGGTCCTTAGAGTCATGACATGGGAAGTCAAAGGGAAGAGTTTCACTTGGTCTTCCAGTCTCAGTTTGGGTCAGCCCTGCTTGGGTGGGGGGTCCATATAGGGATTTGGAGGCATCTGATAGGTAGAACTGTCTGTTTTTTTTTTTTTTTTTTAAACCAGGAGATTCTGCCTTACTACAGTGCGAAGTCTTGGTTTTCTGGTTTCTTCATCAAAGGGTGAGCTCAGAGCACCATAGGTAGCCACAGGCTGTGGGACCATATCCATCTCATGGGCTGGCATGGGTGCCAGCTGCAGAGCCAAGGACAACAGCTTGATTTTCAATTATGGGGCTGGGTCAGACAGCCAAAAAGAGATGCCTGAAAGGAAGTCGGAGAATCAGTGGAGCACCATTGTTTTCTGGAAGAGGAAGGCTGCTCAGCATTAATGGCCACATTCATCCTGCAGACAAAAGATGATTCACCTCCCATCTCCCCACCATGCCACGCCCTCCCTTATCACTTCACAGGATGCTGAGCAGACTGAAGGCATTGAAACCTGCTGGCTGGGGACTAGTTTCTCATCCCACCCCAGATATCCACTGCTCTGTTTTCTTTTCATTATAGGGATCTAGCAGGGAAGTGGAAACAGGTAAGAATTAGTGTGGAGAAGTAATTCTTTCCCTTAAATCAAGAAAGGAACCGAAGTTCATATTGCTAAGTGGCCTTGGGAAACCTTGGCTAAACTTCTTGCTAAGTGCTGAGAAATGGCTGCCGAGAAACTACTTAAGACAAGCTTCAGGCAACCCTGGCCATCTGTACTTATCCAAGCAAATGAAATAGATTGGTACACTCTGTAAGGCCAAAAAGATATGGACATGGCTAGGTTTCACAGGGGTCATGATCACAGAGATCTGGAAATCTGGTTTTACTCTTGGCTTTGCTACTTTGTGAATCTGGGCTCTCAGCGCCCTCCAAACCTCAGTTCCTATCTCTAGAAGAAGACGATAGCAGTGCCCACCTCCCATCAGGGTCAACTAGGAGATATGTATGGAGGTTCTCAGCCAGTGTGTGGTGGCTCTTAAGCACTCAATAAATAATAGCTATTATTGCCTAGAGAGGGAGAGGGCAGGGGCAGATGACTCAGCACAAACTAGGCATTTAGCTCAGAAATTCTTGTTCCATTCCTTTGCCTTTCCCCCACAGCACATTTAACTAATGTCTGTAAAATCTTGACACAGTGCTGTGTCATGCCCAAAACGCTATAACAAGTCACTAATGGGTGTGGTGAGGGGTGTGTGGATGTGAATATGTAGTGCCAAATCAGTGAATAAGGATAAGTTTACTAATTTTTGGTAACTACATACTCTGACAGTTCTACTAGCAGGTGAAATATGGCATTATGATGGCCCATTTTTTCTCTCTTTTCTAGATAAAGATGTTAAATGTTGGTTTTTTTTTTAAAGCTTCCCAGTTCTTATAAAAGGTAACTATAGAATAATTTTGTTTTTGGGAATACTAACAGAAATTGAATACTGATTTCTTTGTAAGAGCTGGTAATTTCATGTTGGTCACTAGCCCATCTGCCAAAAAGAACATTCAGGGTCTTATTAAACCCTTGTCATGGGAATGTTGGCGGTAAAGTTTGGGTAGCAGCAGGCATCTCTAGGGGGAAGGAAATACAGTGAGAGCCCCTTTATGCCAAATAGCCAATCTTTCTGGGTAAACTGAGTCTGCTTCTAAAAAATAATTAGAAGGCTGAGGGAATTTGAAAATCTACATTGTAGCCTTCATTAGGGTTGAATTCTAGTAAACTCCAAAGGGGGCAGGAAGTTGCTCAGAGAGAGAATGATATACTGTTCTCAAATGTTTCAGCTTCTGTTGTTCCGCCTAAACACCAGAAAAAAGGCTTTGAAAAAAATCTGAAACTAAGACACCAAGAAGGTTTGTACACTATCAGAAAGCCACAGCTCTGGAAAAAAGTTTTAGTATCCTGGTCTCAAACACTTTATTTTATTTATTTAATTTAATTTAATTTTACAGATGAGAAGACTAAGATGCAGACTGGTGGAGTTTTTAACTCTTAATGAATGGAGTGGATGTGAGCATTCAGATTTCCTGATTGCTGGTCTAGTGTTCTTCCCACCAGAAACCAGTCATCACCTGTTTGTGGGTTGCCTGCTGTAACAAGGAATGTAAACTGTACGATGTGCCATCTTGCAGCATGAAGCGGACTGTATAGTTAGATCAGTAAGGCATACATACAGCCATAATAGTATCTGAGGCATGTGTGATACTCACCATGAGTGTAATGGGAATTGGGACAGAATGAGAGATCTTCTCATTCTTGAGGGGCCAAAGAAGCTTTACAGAGAAGGTGGCATTTCCCAGGGTGGGAGAGAGGAGTAGGCAGGGAAGATATGTGTGATTTGGATAGAAGGAAAGGAAAGCTGTTGGGGTGAGCTCTCAGCTAAGGAGCTCAGGGTCTGCAGGGTCCTTGGCTAACACGATGGAAAAGAATTTCAGCACACGCCAGTTAGAGACATGGGCAGAGGTTTATTAGGGGAAAAGGGGAGGAAATACACATTCAGGAGAGAATGCGGGCCACCTCAAGATGAGGAAGGCATTTTGGGAAGTTCAGGGTTCTCTTCTTATAGGGGACTTTCGGGGGGGGGGTGTTGAGAAGATATGTGAGGATGAGTTCATTCTGTAAGCCCTGAGTCAGTTTATGGTGGGCAGGTGGTCTGGTTGGCCTTAGGGTGGATGAGCTCAGTTCAGTAGTTCTAAGGCACTTCCTGATGGTCTGGTGGTCTGGTCAGCCATAGGCTGGAGGATCTTGGGTTGATTAGGGTCCTCATTAGCTGATTGATGGATAAGCTGGAATATCCTAAATTATAGGTTTTCTCAGAAATATTGTTAACTCTAGAATCTACAGGTTTCCCAGGAATTTATGGGAGAGTCAGGCCTGGGAAAGAGAACTGGTTTGTGGATTAGAGGTCAAAGCACTTCAGCTCCAGGTTCTTATATTAAAGTTATATTTTACTTTTTCCTTTCTGTCTGTCTCCTTTCTACCTACTTATTTCTTCTATCCGACATCAAAGCCATTCTAAGAAAGAAAAAGACATATTCAGAGGAAGAACAGTTAGAAAAAGGAAGAGAAATTTTGTTGATTCAGCAATAGTTTGGCAGATATTGTAGTTTTGCAACAGGAGCTTAGAAAGGCTGATTTTGCTAAGAATAGTGACTTTCCATGTAGGGCAGAAGTTCCCAAAGGATAACTGAAAGCAGGATCAAGCTTGGCATCTCTGCCTCCATTTTGACTCTGTCTCCTTTATGACTAACTTTGCATCAGGGCCCTGTTCAGCTCTGCATGAAGGCATGTTAACCATTTAAGGAGTGTTCATCTAAGAACTAGTAATACAAAGTTTATTAGTCCCAGATCTACCTAGCCTATCTGGTCCCCTTCAAGACTGAGGTGGGGTTTTCAGGGACATCTAACTGTCAGCTTTTACAGAACTGGCCCTCTAGAGTGGGGTTGAGAAGTCTCTAGCCTTCTCTTTCTTCCAGGACCAGAGGCTTGATAGATAAAAATCCTGAGCAACAAGTTGAAATTGCTCCCTCCAGCCATAATGGACTTCTCCTGAGCCACCCCATAAAATCAGAAAGAGAATGATCAACCAGACCACAGTTTGAGCAAGACTGCTTAATTATGCATAACTCTCACCCTACTCTCCCCATGCTCCAATTCTTCAAACATACAGCTCTACAGCTCATGTCAGCAATCGGAAGACAGCTCAGGTTGCTAGACCTCACATTGCCTTCCCAATATGGACATTTGATTAGAATTTCCTATTGTATTTTACCGTTACCTTTTCTGTTTGGTTTTGGGGGCAAGTGATTGGACCTAGTTTATTGAGAATCCTAGAACCAGGTTTTTGGCCTACGAGGACGCTGGTAGCAGTTTTCTTAGAATCATATAATGTTAGAATTGAGAGACACTAAAGAATCATTGACCTCAATATCCTCATTTCACTGTTGAGAATATTAGGTCGAGAAAGTTTTGGTGCCTAGTCCAAAGTTACATGGCTCAGAGTGGCAGGTGGTTAGAATCCCAGCCCGTGACTCATCCAGTGTCTTTGCCACTAAACATTGCTGACCCCAGGAAGAAGAAAACAAACAGAAAGACCACAGAGGACCACTGATGGGATGCAAGATGCTTTTGCATGAAACATTGGAAACCTGCACCTAGTTTTGAAGGGAAGTGACCCATGGTCAGAGTGAGACCACATAAAGATGGATCTGGTGATGATAAATAGGATGGATGGAGATGCAAAGGGAGCCAAGCATTACTGTGCTCACTTGTCATCCAATACTTTCCAGGCTGAGACAGAAGGATTTCAGGTTTGAAGTCAGCCTTAGTAACTTAGTGAGGCTCTCATCAACTTAGCGAGATCCTGTTTCCAAATAAAAAATAGAATAGGGCTGGGCGTACCTGGAGGTAGAAGGCCCCTGGGTTCTACCCCCAGTAATACACACACACACACACACACACACACACACACACACACACACACACACACCAGAGAGGCCCAGGAAAAAAAAGAGGAACAGCCCTGGGTCAGCTAAGAGATAATGCCAACAAGGGAGGTAGAAGAGAACATGGAGAGGAAAGGATGGACGTGAATGTGAAAGAACCTTAACCTTGGCTCCAGGAGAGTCAGGGCACTAGAAAGCCAAAGACAACACTGGAAGTTCAGGGTTGACCAGTCACCCACGGAAGAAGCCATGTTATGAATTCTTAGAAATCACCTTAGACTTTTCCTGCATTTTACTGTCATTTCCCCTTAGAACTTCACTTGCTTATTCATTCTTTCCTTCAACAAATGCTTTTTGAGTCCGATGGAAGATCTCCCATTCCCTCCAGCCAGTAACCAGCTGAATGTGATGTTTCTTGTTTTCTTGAGATCTGCCTCCTTGGAGAACTTTTCATGGCCAGGGTTGTTGGAGAGAATAGAGGCAAATAAGGAGAACAGCTTGGTTATTAAAAAGAACTCGATTGTCTAGGAGGGTGTTGAAAAGCCAGCAAGATTTGAAATGGGAGGAGGATCAAAGTGTCTTGGGAAGAGAGAAAGCTGGCCCTGTGCACACAGAAGCTGCTGGCCTTAGGGAAAATAAAAGGTCCCAGTGTGTGAGCAACAAAGAGCCTCTTTTGTGTATTCACAGTTGAGAGCCCAAGGGGTGAACAGTATTGGCCCTGGGGCCAGGCAGGGCGGCTCTAGGCTCAGGCTGCCTCATCCCCCAGTGCAAGGGCCCTTGTATCAACCATCAGAATGAGCAGGCACTGAGGATTCCTTATGTCAGAGGGAGACCCAGACTTTACAACTTTCAAAGACTGAGGGCTTCCAGGGAAGGTAGAAACTCCCGTTTGTGTTCTGTACCTTTCATTCCATCTCCTAGTGATTCCTAACCCACCCTGATCTTTGCATACCTTGAACAGTAATGGTTTGCCCTTCCCATGACCATGGAGACTTATCACTTATTTTTGTCCTGTGGGTTTAATCTTACCAATTGGACTCTTGAATAAATACTACAAATATTAAATCATATAGACCAACTAATAGGTTGGCCATAGTTGTACTAATCATGTACCAAGGTTGAGAACACTGATTCTGGGCATATAGGAGATTGCAAAATTATTTATTTTTATCTCTGTCTTCTAATATAGTTGTCCTTTAGTGACATCTATATCTAAGGGGATTGTCTCCAGAACCCCCTACAGATATCCAAATCTGCATATGCTTAAGTTTCCTATATAAAATATATAGTATTTGAATACAACCTATTTATGACCATCTGTATACTTTAAGTCATCTCTGGGCAAATCATAATACCTACTATGATGTAAATGCTTTATTGATAGTTATTAGGTAATATTGTTTAGTGAATAATAACAGAAAAATAGTCTTCACATGTTCAGTACAGAAAATGCTTTTTTTCCTGAATATTTTCAATCAGTGGGTTGAATCTCAGATGCAGAATTACTGGTCACAAAATCCACAGATATGAAGAGACAACTATAATGTCAATTGAAAATCCAGTCGAAAGAGGAATTTTAGAAACATAGAAAGCCCAATCGCTTCTCTTCCACCTCTCAAAATGCTTGATATTGTAAGGTCCTCTGGCACCGAATGTACCCTCTGAGGTCAGAGTGGTTCTGGGCTGTGCAGCAGTGCTCTGGAAGCCTTGCTCTGCTGCTTTGTAGTGTGTGACTCTGGGCAAATTACTGAATTTCCCCAGACTTTGTCCTTCACCTGTAACAAAGCTATAATATCTAGCTTGCATGGTTTTAGCAGGAGGATTTAGCAACCTCTGGCTATATGCTAAGTGGAAGTTAGGATTAGCTCTGGTTGAGACCAGTTCAGAGTTGAGAATTTGGTATCTGATTTTTGGTGTTATCCCTTAGCTGTGTCCTACAAGGAATTCTGGAAAGAGGGAATATCAATCTCAAAGAAATGTGATCCTCAGGATAAAGATGATGGGGGTAGAGATGGTGGGGCTGCCATTCAGGATTTATCTCAGTGGTCAGCTCCCTCATCACACTGCCTTGGGTACCAGGGGTATATGTGCATTTAGACTTTAGGAAGCCCAAGGAGGGCACTCTTTGGTTAAGGAAGTCATGTCCCAGCAGGAGAGAGTTAGTGACTTGCACAAACTAAGCTGAGCCAGGAATGCAACCCAGGTGCCCCAACTCCCCACCCCATGCCTAATGATAAGGCCACACTGCACTCCCTGTATCTGGGGTTGGCCCTTTCTGGAGGCAAGAGAATGACCTCAGGACGTTGGTGAGCTCAGCTGGCGGCCCTGGTTTGGAACGTAGAGAAATGATACCAGTTCTCCATGAGAAGGCTTTGCAGCCTGGGTTTCTCAGAGGCCAGTGGTGGGAACAGGTTCTTCCCTGGAGACCAGAAGGAGCACTGAACTTTGAGAAGGCTCCACAGGCAGGGGAGGGAAGAGCCACTGAAGCGTTGAAGGGGAGGGACAGAATGATTTATGAGTAAACCTTAAATGAGCAGAACTTGCCGGCCTGACCTCAGCACCAACGGAGGGGCGTGGGAGAGCATTCTGCAAATATTTAAAAGGCACTGATGCCAGAGAACTCAGTGACTGAACCTGGGTAGAAGGGAAGGGAGGGAAGCAAAACCGAGGCTGTCAGGGCAATCTCACCCAGAGCCATGGGAGGCAGGGCCTCCTCCCTCGGGGAACCTGGACTGTTTGGGAGTCTCCCTAAGGCACAGGATTTGAGGGCTGATAGATTCCAGGATGCAGACAATGTGGGCCAGAAAACTGTGTCTGGATCATTTTCCTGTAAGGAAATTGGGCAGAAACACAAGGAAAGAAAGGCAGTGAGAACAAATGGAGTAGAATAGCCCTTTCCTTCCTTTTCATATCCTGTTCTAATTGGTTTTCTAGGGATCAGTGTTATCTGTGTTAGTCCTGGCTGGTTCCGCTTTTTCCTTGACTGCCTGCTTATAATATCTTCCTATTTTATCAAGCCAGAGCCTATATATCTTTCAAAGCCCAGGTTAGCTCTTAGCGTCTCTGGGAAGCTTGCCTCAACCTCAAATGGTGTGTACTATAATTACCCTCTCCTGAGTCCCCAGGCACCTTTAAAGGTCATCATACATTTTAGCATACTGAAGGTTTGTGAAGTCCTGTGGTAAAGATATATTTTGAACTTTGTTTGTTCTAATATTCTGTAAATCTCTTTGGTCACTCACGGTATCTGACTTTTAGAAAACATTACACCCTGGCATATAGGCTTTCTCACTTCGTGATTCATGAAACATTGGCATCACCCAATTACATCCAAAGAGAATCTGGGCTGGAGAATTCAAGATCCACTTCCTTTGCAGTCCCCCAGCACCCAGAAAACCCTATGTGATCCCAGCATTTGGGTTTAATTAAAAGGGAAGAAAAACACTGAAAATACCATGTAAAGGCACATGACAAACCTGGAAACATTCGCAACATAAATACAAAGGAATGATATCTTGAACATAGAAAAATTGTATATCAGTCAGAAAAAACAATCAATGCTGCAGTAGAAATGGGGAAAATCATTAACTGTCAACTCATAAAGCTATACACAAAACTTCTACATATTTGAAAGAATCTTCATAAAAATGAAGTACCAATTAACCTGATTTAAAAAAGAGTTGGACTAGCAAGGACATAAAGAAATCAGCACTTTTTTTTTTACAATGTTGGCTTTTTAAAAAGTTAGTATACACGTGTGTGTGTGTGTGTGTGTGTGTGTGTGTGTGTGTGTGTTACTGGAGGTGGAACCCCAGTGCTTTCTACATCTGGGCTACATTCCCAAACCTATTTTATATTTTGTTTGGAAACAAGGTCTCACAAAGTTGCTGAGAGCCTCACTAAGTAGTTGAAGCTGGCTTTGAACCTGCAAATCCTCCTGGTTACATTATGTGGGATATAAAAATTAATTTTATGACTGAACATATAAGTATTTCCTGAGGTTTTGTCTGATCTTAGATTATTTACTTAGGAGCAGAATTTATTAATAATGTATTAGTTATATACTGATATGTAACAGATCATACCCCCAAACTAAATATTATGTAGCTCACAACAATAATAGCAAATGAATCTGGTTTCTGTGGGTCAGGAATTGGGATCAAGTATAGAGGGTGGCTTGTCCTGATTTCTGATACCTGGGGCCTCATCTAGAAGTCTGGAATCCTGGGGTGAGAATGACCTGAGGACTCACTCAAATTCCCAACCTGCTGGAACCTCTGCAGGTAGCCTTTCTGTGCAGCCTGGGATTCCTTACATATGGTAGTTGTGACCCAAAGGTGGGGGAGAAGGGTTTTGCTGCTATAACAAATTACCATAAACTTAGTGACTTAAGTTTAGGCCACCTGCCTGTGCAGCTTACTTATGCCCTCTGTTCCTGTTTGGGCCCAGTCCCAGAGATATCCTTCCACTTTATGTGGACAAGTCATCAGGCTCATCAGTTTTTCAACTTGGTAGATCTGATAGAACATGACTCATTTTACCAGGCATTTCCAACTTTGTGCTCACTTTGTGCCCTGTGCATTCCGTGTCTACCATGGCTCAGTCATGTGCCAAGAACCACTTTTAAATGTCAGAATCCTGCACCAGAACCCAGACACTAACATCATGACTTCTCCCGAGTCTCATCATCTCTTATGCTGCATCTTTTCAAACACTGATACTGTCAGCAACCCAGGATCTGCCTGATCACACGGCCTGAGTGTCAAGGCTTTTGGAACCATTACCTGGACTTACTACAAAGACCTACCCTATTCCAGACCCCTCTCAAGGCTGTTGATCTCCAGGCCACCCTTTACAGCCTCCCTCCACATTCAGGGGATCTCTGTCAACAGACTCAGCCATCTATAGATCATATAGCTATAGTGTATACTAAGGCTTTTGATGGTTGCATCTTTACTGAAAATGCACCCATTTTTTTTCTTGTCACTATCCCGTATACAACACAGTATAACAACTATCTATATTATAGATAGATAAATAATTAAAGATGATTTAAAGTATATGATTGGGTGTGTGCAGGCTATAAGCAAACACTTATGCCATTTTATATAAGGGACTTGAGCTTCTGTGGATTTTGGATCTGCAGGGAATTCCAGAGTCAATCCCCTGTGTGTACTGAGGGATGACTATATATGGAGAAGAACAGTATTTCTAGGTATGTACTATGTGTCAAACCCAAAGAAGTCAGTCAGACTCTGTACTCCTGTCTTTGTGGTGGTAGGGTTGGGGGTGTAAGATAACAATAATTTGTCTGGAAGGGACATCCTGGTACACCTCTTACCACTGGGTCCCAATAATTCATTGCATGGCTGATTCCTGAATCGTCATAGGGTTTATAGCACATGTGTCTTCCTAAAGCCTCTTGCCTGTCATTCCCAATCAATATGAAACTTTGACCTAAAGGATCATTGTATATTTTATGAGCTGTCCAGGAAGTTGGAGCTCCTTGGATTATATTGGGACAGAGAGGGGGAGAGTTAACACAGTTCTGTGGCAAATCTCTAAAGACTGTCCCACATAAATACAAACTATTTACATTTGTCTCTAATTAAATGATGAAAAATATGTTTGCAAAACTAGTGTCTGCATATCCTGAGACCTTGTTAATCTGGGCAAGCAATAAGATTTCTTAGGCCACATTCGCTCTGATCAAATTTCTCACTTCTTTAGGCCAGTGGTAGGATAGTATACAGTAATTTTTCAGGGTTCAGGCAGGGGTGTATTAGTGAATTAATTAGAAATATTACAAGACTACAGACCCAGCATTTTGTAGGTTGTTAATGGTAAAACTTAAACCATATCCCCAAAGGATGTTACCCTTTCATTGGAGGAGGATAACACCTTGGAAGCCACAATTCAGAAGTTACCAATTAACCTTTTGTACTATGCTCTTAGCTCTTATCCCATAACCCAGGGACCCAGTGTAGGAATTACTCCAACAGCCAAGAATATCAAGTATAGTATATGCTAGGGGACTGTGTATGTCTGCGAACCCAGTGGGCCTACTGTGAGTTGTACTTTAGCTAGGGATACATTTATTTCCTGGCTCCAGAGGCCTTAGTTCTAACCAGGGGTCATTACCAAGCTTTGGGTCTCTGGGTATCAACATCAGCTTATATCCTATGTTGAATTATCCTGGAAAATTGTAGTTATTTTCTTATTCATGGTGCATAGTCACTTGAGTAGACAGCTGCAAGACCCTCTGGAGGATCGTGATGTGGGTGTTTGCCACTGTGAGGAGGGTCTTTAATCCTAGGGACCCATTTATGTCTCCAGCCAGTGGATTCCAGTCAGGTCTGGCTGTTAATCAAAAGATTTAGTTTGCATTTTTTTTCAATTGCAATGACTTCCTTCTGCTTTTAGCTTCCAGCTTCTCCAGTCTTGTCCGTTTTGGACTATAAATATTAAGTAGCACTTTTGTCTCTGTTTCTCTGGGTCCCTATATTCCTATATTGATAAGAATAGCTTTGTGACTGCCTTTTATATAATAAACCGTGCAGAGGCATGGCACCACTAGGGTTGTCAGATAAAATATAGGGCGGCCAGTTAAATTTAAATTTCAGATAAACAATGACTGTGTGTGTGTGTGTGTGTGTGTGTGTGTGTGTGTGTGTGTGATACTGGGGATGGAACCCAGGAGCCTTCTACCTGCAGTCTATACTCCCATACCTATTTTATATTTTATTTGGAAACAGGGACTCACTAAGTTTTTGAGAGCCTCACTAAATAGCTGAGGCTGGCTTTGAATCTGTGTGATCCTCCTGCCTTAGCCTCCCAAGTACTGGGATTACAAGCATGCACCATCACACCTGGATCAACAATGACATTTTTAAAAAGTATAAGTGTGTCCCAAATGTTTTATGGGATATGACCACCAATAAGAACAACGAAGATACAACAGAACTTCACCCAAAATAAAACAACAAAAACATATTTATCTGAAATCTAAATGTACTGGGAATCCTGTATTTCATTTGCTGAATCTAGAAACCTTGCTCTTCAATAGTCTGCTCAGCAATTAGTGGCCTAGGTGAAGAGAGGGTCTGTGGGGCCTTCGTGGGACATAATCTTCTGATGTGTCCATCACCTGGCTTGGCATAGAGTTTCTCCAACACATTCACTTCCCCTAGCCTCTTCATGCCTTCCTCTACTGCCTGCCAGGACCAGTTGGAGTTGGGCATTTCCAAGTTGATGAGTGACCATCGTTTTCCTATGGTCTTAAGAACCATTCGAGCAGCTGTTGGCCCTGTTCCCTAGGTTTCTTCCTAGGACATTAAATCCATTAATCAGAGAAAGTTCTCTGGAGTCAATTAATGCTGGCTTACCCACTCTCTCTATTATTCTGACCATCTTGATCAAATGCCTTTGTGCAAAGCCAGGCACACTCCCCTGGGTCCTGCTGTACATTCAGGCTAATTCTTGTAATTCTTTCAGTGTATAGATTTTTTCCCCTCCCCTATGAGCTACAGCATGTGCCAAGCTGGGCTGTGCTTACATTTTCTGGGTTATATTCTAGTTATTGGCCTGGCGATCAGGAGAAGCAATGGGGACAGCTTCTGGTGGGGACACCTGTTGCCTTTTGGGGGAAAGGCCCCTGCAGCATCTTCCAGCATCAAAGTGTTAGCTCTACCTAGGGAGGGGCGAGTCATCTCTGCAGGCACACAGGGTCTGAGCAGGAGGGGTGGCCTATAGGGTCAATATCTTCTACCAGGAGGCTCTGGTACCCTATTTCAGAGTCTCAAGTTTATACATCATGGTTTTGTAATCCCAGCATTCGGGAGGCTGAGACCGGAGGATCCCAGTTTGCAGACAGCCTCAACTACTTAGTGAAGCCCTCCACAACTTAGTGAGACCCTGTTTCAAAATTTGAATAGGAGATCTGTTTTGAATGAATATTTAAACACTTATGAAGCTCTGTGACTTTAATAGTGAGGCACTCAGATTCTATCTTTTCCTCTTCTAGAGAAGATGAAGTCCCCACTGGGAGCTCCCAAAGAGGCCTCGTGGCTCTTACACTGGCCATTACTTGTTAATGGCCTTTAGTCTATCACATTTCAGGGTATCTGTATAATTGAGCAGTAATCAGTCAACTCTGTCATCCTTGTAGGCAGTACTTTTCCCATATTTTAGGAATTCTACAGCATCTGTTTCAACTGGAACATTGTGCAGAGCACCACTGGTGAGATTTTAGCAATTTGAACCATCTTTTTTTTTTTTTTTTTTTTTTTTTTTTTCTGGGTCTGGGGATGGAACCCAGGAGCATTCGACCTCAGAGGTACACCTATTTTTTATTCTTTATTTTGAAACAGTGTCTCACTAAGTTGTGGAGGGCTTCACTAAGTAGTTGAGGCTGTCTGCAAACCGGGATCCTCTGGTTTTAGCCTCCCGAATGCTGGGATTACAAACATGTGCCACCATGCCCAGCTGAGCCATCTTCTTGTACTCAAGACTATCTGTGCCCTACCTCTCAACAAGGATGGTTAGGTGAACCAGTTAAAATCCTAAATCCCCACCCAACCACTCTTTTGTCTTTGGGCCACTCCTGGGATCCCTTGTGTTTCCAGATTTTAGAGAAGTAGATGCCAAGATGGAGGTTAGAGAAAATGCCATAGGGAGCTGGGGCGGCTGAGACAGTGGTCAGTCTGTATCTCAGTCAACGCTGTCACCGCTATAACCCAGGACAACACAGTTTAGAGGAAGTTCTTTTTGGAAATTATGGGTTCAGTCCATGTGAAGCTTTGAATCTCGGGGCATAGTGGCAGGAAGCAGAGAGAGGGAGAAAGCAAGTACTTTGCGCCATCATCACAGAGACTAGGAGAAGGCAGATTAGGACCATATATAATCCCAAGGCCACACCCCGAGGGACCCGCCTTCTCCAGGAAACTGTACTGGTCAAGGCCACGCCTACTGCAATGGATTTATCCACTGATGAGATTATAATCCTATGACTTAACTATATCAACCCTGAGCTCTTTAGGAGACAGTCTAGCTCTGATCATGATAGTCTGTAATCTAGAACTCTCCTCAGTTGATGGAGAGAGAAAAGGAAAAAAGTGTGGGCAGCACCATTTAGGCTGCTGTAAAGTCTTTAGAGAGTTCAACAAGGCTGTTGGAGGATGCTCAAGCTGAAGTAGCTTGTTAGAGATGCTCCATGTCTGTGGGGCACAAGCCTGCCTGGAATCCCTGCCATGCGGCGTCATTGGCTGAAAACAGCTGTGGAAAGTGTGTGTGTGGCTTCAGAGTGAAAGCGAGGATGGAGTGGAGAGCTCAGTGGCTGGTGCTGTCAGATAATTAGGCCCCAGCAGTTGGAGTCATGGGAAGTGCATTTCCACAGTTTTCATAGGAACATGGCTTTAAGATTCTAGAGTCTTGCCAGGCATGGTGGCGCACGCTTGTAATCCTCGCACTTGGGAGGCGGAGATAGGATGATCACAGAGGTTCGAAGCCAGCCGCGCTGGCTTCAGAGACACTGTTTTCAAATTTAAAAATATATAAAATAGGTCTGGGAGTAAAGCCTGGAGGTAGAAGGGCTTTCAGGAAACCCAGTACCACCAAAAAAAAAAAAAAAAAAAAAAAAAGATGTTTGAATATAATGCACCAATAAAAAAATTCAAAAGAAAAAAAAAAGATTCTAGAGTCTCTTTTGCTCAGGTCAGAGGCTCTACTGGCATTACCTATTTCTCCTAGAGGCCCTTAAGGAGATCCTACCCCCATAGGTTGGTCTTATATTAGACTTCCTGCACTTTATTGGCAGCTTCCTATATTTGGTCTGTGTTATAATTTAATTTGGTCTAGGCTGTATTATAGATGGAGAATTTTTCCTGGGTAGAGAGACTAGAGATAAGAATCATTTTGCTTATATTCTTTCTAAATTTAGATTGCACATTGATCAGTTCTTTCCTAAGCGTGTCTTTTTTTTTTAATAGCATCATATACAGCTGAAAAAAAATCAACTTATGTTTTCAACATTATGTCCAAGTTTACATCTTCTATCTTCCAAGTGACTGTTGGTTGTAACTTTACCAAATATTTTACCACCATGTAATATAAGCTGCCATTTTTTTCTGGCCTCTGAAATAATTTCCTTGTCTTTTCCCCCTAGCTTTTACCTACTGTCCAGTTTTAAAGACCCGTGACATATAATTTCATTTTTATAGCAGAATCCCATTTCCATGTCAATAGTATCAATTTTTATATCATCTAATTATTATTTATATTAAAGAAATAATTTATGCATAACTCACAAAATCTCACATAAAAAAAGAAACAATTTTTTTAGCTTATCCCTCCCTGGCTTAGTGGATGCAGGCTGGACTTAGCTGATGCAGGCTGGACTTAGCTGGGTAGGTTTTTTCCAAAATGATGGCAGAAGAGAACAAGTTGACTTGCATAAGGGTGCCTAAGTCTTTGGCTACTCCCACTTGGTAACATTTCATTGGTTAAAATAAGTCACATGGACAAGCCCACATTCATGAGGTAAGGATGTACACACTCTTACCCATGTCACTAGAGAGGAGAGGGAAGAAATATCCCAGAACAACAACTCTTCAGCCACAGGTATTCACCTTTATCATTTTTGTTGTGAACCAGATTTCCATTTTATTGCTTGGAGATTGATTTCAAAGTTTTTTAAAGTAAAAGAAATAAAAAATATTTCCTGGAATCAGGAGCCTAATTTTTGTAAATACTTGTGAGGCTGTGTTCTGTTACTTTTTGTGTCTCTATGATTTCTCAAAATGTAGATAAAGTTTGCACATTGCACATCCTGAAGAGGATGGGCCCCTTGTTGAAGTTCTATACATCTTCCCTTTTTATCTATTTTAGGACTACAGAGGAAGCACTAAAAAATCTGAGCTTTCTGCCTTTTCCAGCTCCTGTATACTTTCTGGTATACAATTGCTCTAAGTGTTTTAAGATTATTACTATTATTACTTTTTGTGGTATTAAGATTTAAACCCAGAGGCATTCTACCTCCTAGCCCTTTTGTTATTCTTTTGTTTTGAAACAGTCTTACTAGGTTGCTGAGAGTTTATCTAAATTGTTGAGCCTGGTCTTGAACCTTCAATCCTCCTATCTCTGCCACCTGAATCCTGGAATTACAGGTGTTTGCCACCATGCCTGGCTAATATTATCATTATTGACCATTGATTCCCAGTTAAGAGTTGTTAAGTGCTTCAAATACAGCACCTCCTGGGATCTACATCATACTGTGATGAGGTCGGCATTGTTATTACAGTATCCTAATCTCTTCAGGATTTGGGCTTATCTGACTCTAAAACCAGCTCTCTTGCCCTATTTTATGGATATTGCCTTTTTGTTTCAATGCTGCCTCTTTATAGACTCTTCCATAAAAACAGAAATATCTTTCTTGCTTAAGAAGCCCTTAAGGTCCACTGACACTGAAGGAGTTTCTAACTAAAAGAATCTGACTGTAGACTACTACTACCAGAAGAATAAATGCTCTTAGGATGTTTTGCTTTGGTCTAGAGTCAAGCCTCTGTAAAGAAGAATGGCTTGATGACAATCGTTCCTAAGCTTGCCCAGAGTTCTCACCCCCATGGCTGGTCTGTGTGGAGGAAGCACCAGTGGCCATGGAAATGGAGGGACCCCTTTATCCCCTGCCAGATGCCACTTTTCCTTTCTTCTCTGACAACAGCTGCCCTTAAAGGAGGCTCTGCATTACAAGGAAGGAGAGGAGGTTCTGGGAGGAGGGGTGGTGAATGATTTATTTCCAGTTAACAAAAAACCAAGGGAGTTCCTTTCTGAAGTTTTGTTTGGGGCTCTCAGGCCATCTTTATATAGCAACGTAAGCAGAAAACCCTGACCACACGTCTATGGCGATTTGTTCTAGGTTGCCTTACTCTCTGCTCTGTACTTCTGTCTTGTTCAGGCCATGCCAACTGCTCAGCTCAGCAGCTCTTGCATTTCTGGCTCCATCTCTGAGGGATCTGTCCTCATTGGGGTCCTCATCTTCAAAATGAGCAGTCAGTTTCTGGAGAGAAATGAGATAATACTGTGAGAGTACTATAAAAGCAAATAAAGACAAGAAAACAAAATCAAAGTATTGTCTCTCTTCATGTTCCATGCCCAGTGGGCATTTAATAGAAATAAAAGCTGGGCTGGCTAAAGAATGTAAAGGTGCTTGAAAGTAAAGGGGGCAGAGACAGAGATCTTTAGTTAGAGGGACCCTTCCCCTTGAGATTACTTGTGAACCATGAGGATGAAGTGAACATCTCTCAGGGCTGAGAGCAACACCACACTGAGGTCCTCCTGAGTAGGATAGGAGAAATAAGTAGGTAGAAAAGAGACAGTCAGGAAGGAAAAGTAAAATATAACTTCAATATAAGAACCTGGAGCTAAAGTGCTTCAGCCTTTACTCCCCAAACCAGTTCTCTTTCTCAGGCCTGTCTCCCATTTTCTGGGAAATATGTAGATCCTAGAGTTTCCTGAAAGAGACTATAATTGCCCTATGCATTGTTAATAAGACAGATATGCTATCTTGAGAAATCTATACTTGCAGAACACTTTTCAGTTAATCGGCCTGAGGACCCTAAGGATGACTAGACCACCAACCACTGTCTCGGGAAAATTGGACCGATCATCCTCCCTAAAGCTGACCAGACTAGCAGACCACCAAAAACTTCCACGGGGAACATCAGACTGAGGTCATCCTCACATATTTCCTCTAGTCCACCCCTCATGAAAGTCCCCCATAAGGAGCCCTGCATGCCTCAAAATGTCTCTTTCCCTTTTGAGATGGCCTACATTCTCCCTTGAATGTGTATTTTCTACTTTTCTAAATAAACCTCTATGTCTCTGACTGGCTTAAGCTGAAATTCTTTTCCGTCATGTTAGTTGAAGAACGGACAATCACCCCAACACTGCCAATTCTTGCTCATGGATACTCAGATATAGAATGTTTAGAAAGGATTAGGGGCATGTAACCAACCCCCTCCTGACCTGCTCCTCTGTCTCTGTCCAATGCTGGACAACTCCACTTATCTCCTCTCCTCTGGTTGAACACATCCAACTACAGTAAACTTCCTCTACTCTGAGTCAGAGTTGTCTCTTCTTGGGTAGATCTGTATATTTTTCTGTGCACTATGTTACCATTACCAGCTCCCCTGATCTATTTATGCCCCGGAAGTGGTACTAAAGAATGTGAGGCTGGGTTGGGAGGTAAAGAGTAAGAGGTGTGTTTGGGGAATGAGGAAGCAAGGCTTCCTAGCACTTCCCTGTGTAGAAGAAAGACAGGGAGGCAGAAGAGGTAGAAAGCCATGGAGGAGACAAGGATGCCTGAGGTTGGCTGTGTGCTCCCAGTCTCCAGTGATGAAGGAATGAGACACGTCATCCCACCACCCCTTTGACAAGTACGCCCCTCCAGCAGGAGACTGGATTTCCCTCTCTGAGGGTGTACAAGGCTTTGCTTTGGCTCTAGAACACAGTGATTCTCAATGGACAGAAAGTCAGAAACGACGGAGCAAGGGAGACTAAGGGGCTGAGGAGAGGGAGATGCAGAAAGAGGTTTGAAGAGACATGGGGAGACTGAGAAAATCATAGAACAAAAGAGGAAGTGAGACTATGGACAGAGAGGGAGAAAGAGGAAGGCTTGAAGAGTGGCAGAGAAAGGAGAAGGGAAATGACTTGGCAGGCCATTTCAGACCTGCTAGGTCTGAAACATATGCTGTCCAGGGCTGGAAGTCCTATGATGGTGGGTGTTCTCCAGGGCACCCTCAATCCTAGCTCAGACGGTGGAATTTGGTTAGCAGAGGGAAGTGGAAACTGAAAGAAGAGAGCTGTAGAGTTTGCATCTGTGCGGCTACGATCCTGAAAGCTCTGGGTTACCCATCCACTGCAGAAAGGTGGACCCCAGGAGGGTGGCTCTAGAGCGCCGTCATTTGGCAGTCTCCCTGGCCTTTGTGCCCACCACCCACCGGAGCCTCTACAGGAGGGCAGGGAGGCTGGTGTGGACAGGAAAGCTGGAATCCAGCGGTGGCAGCCTGGGAGAGGGAGTGGTGCACACGGCAGCGTGCAGTTGGCCAGCATACCACATCTGGATCCGCTTCTGAGATAAGCAGAGAGAAATTCCAGGCCCGCCTCCCCTTCCCAGGGCTAGGGAAGAGAGACTGGGGGTGGGGCCCATTGATTATAGACCTGGGGCCATATCTGCTGGGATTTGGGTAGTGTTTTCTGTTTTGTTTAGAAAATTGTCACCAGTGAAACACGCTTCTTCCTCACAAGTGAATTTAAGCGCAGAAAGGGTTTCTGGGGGCCCCCTAAGCTCTGTCCACTGTGGTGGAGGAGCAGCAACCCCTGGAAGGTGGAGGATGGTTCATCTTTGACTATCAGACCTGGGGCAGCTTGGGGTGAAGGAGGAAAAGCCTTTACCCATTTGCTTTCCCCTCTACTAGCTGCTAAGAACAAGTCCACAATGGTTCACTCTTGCTGGGGCTCATATACACACGGAAGTAATTCTGGGCTCTGGCTGGGGAGTGAGTATGGGGGATCAGAGATGGTCTGATGTTCTGAGAAACAACCAGACACCAAGAGCATGCTGCAGGGTGAGATGGAGAGCAATGGAGAGAACCTGGACATAACCCCGGGCCTTTGATCCTCCCCAGCCAGTATGGCCAGGGCTCAGCCTGAAGCCTGGCACAGTGGCTCAGGCCTGCAATCCCAGCCACTGTGAAGGCTGAGGCAGAAGGAGTTCAAGTTGGAGGCCAGCCTCAGCAACTTAGTAAGATTCTGTTTCAAAATTAAAAAGGGCTGGGGATGTAGTGGTAGAGGGCCCCTGGGTTAGATACCCAATACCACCCCCCACCAACAACAATAACAATAATATTAACAACAACAACAACAACAACACAAGCAACAAAAACAACAAAAACAACAACAATAACAAAATAACCCACCGAGTTGGTAGGAATCAAATTCAATCCTGTAAATTTTTTATTTTGTTTAAAAGCTCCCAGAAGAGGAAACCAAGCAAATGAGTTCCATCTCACAGTCTCAGAGCTAGGATAGGACTAGTTGATATAGAACAGCAGTGTGCACACAGTGACCAGAAATGAAACGCTGGGAAATGAGAGGAGGGAGGCAGTCACCTTGGGCTGGGGAGTGAGGAATCATGAGGAGCTTCACGGAAGAGGTGGCTCTTGTGTGCCGTTGGATGTTGCTGGAGCTTCACAGTTCATAATGCTTTTGAATACATTATTTTACTATACACTATTGTAGTAGCAAAGGTGGTTAAAGTAGAGAAAGAAGCACCACTGTTGGTGTTCAAAGTGTGAATGGATGTAAATTATTTGGGAAACAATCTCATATAGTTCAAAATTTTAGGAATTTGTGTTACAGACTTACACACGGGCAAATAAACATGGACAAGGTACACACGTTTACTGTGTTAATAACAGCAAAAGACTGAAAACAATCTAAGTGCTCATTGATAAGGATAGGGTTAAAAATTCCATCTAAGTAATGGAATCCCATACAGCCATTAAAAAAAAATAAAGTAGCTCTAGGTGTGCTGATTTTAAACAAAATTTCCAAGATATAATATATAAAAAAGAACACAGAGAAAAATAAGACAGGGCATGCAGCACAATGGTAGAGCTCTTGCCTAACTTGCACAAGGCCCTGGATTTCAACTCCAGGCCTGCAGGGGATACATGTACGGCATCTCCTGTGTGTGTGTGTGTGTGTGCGTGTCTGCGTGTGTGTGTGTGTGTGTGTGTGTGTGTGTGTGTGCGTGCGCTTATATGAACAGAAAATTTCCAGAAAGGCACACAGGAAACTCTTCACAGTGGTTGTTTTGGGGAAAGTGGATTGAGGGTTTGGAGCAAGAGGCTAACTGTTAAAGCATTTTAAGTAATTGTGAAATATATCATATTTCTAGATGAGTGTATAAAACATATGTACCATCTGAAAAGCAATTATAAAACACACCAGACTTAATGTACATTGTGTAATAAATTCTTGTAATCATAATTTTATAGTGCCTGCATACAGTAATCTGCTACTTTTTATTGAAAATAATCTCTGTGAGGTAGGCAAGGACATACCTTCCTCTCCCATTTCCTGAGTGGACAGCAGGGCATGGAGTGCTGTGGGAGGCCCGAGGTCCCTTGGGGACAGCAGTGGTATGACCAGGCTGAGGAGGAGATAGAGCAGGGGTGGGGCAAGCCGGGCTCCAGGCTGAGCCTGGGTGAGCCAGGCTGTGTCTGGAGTTTCCTTGTGAGCCACAAAGGACTTCTTAAATGTGTTGGGGAGTAGTGTGATCAAAGTGTTACAAGTATGAATCAATGCATCAGCCAGCATGTTCAAAGCTGTAATCCAAAGACCTGACCATGCAATGTAGAGGAGGGAAGGTCTATTTGTTCACAGTTTGGTGATTTTGAGTTTAGTCCTTATGAGGCCTGTGTCTTTGGAGCTCAAGTGATGGCAGTGGGAAGCAGAAAGAGGTTGAGAGCAAGGCTGTGCTCCTCACATCATGGAGGCCAGAAGCAAGAGCGAGCGAGCAAGGGAAGGAGGATCCACATATGGTCCCCAAAGCCAGGTACCCAGGGACCCACCTTCTCCAGCCACGCTCTTCTGGCCTAAGCCACCACCTAGACAAATCCATTACAATAAATCCTCTGTGAGTTTACAACAAAGCCCCATTTCCAACATTGCCACCCCATTTCTGCAAGGGCTAGGGGATACCCCAAATCCAAACCATTACACTATGAATCTCACTACCTGTACAAGTACAGTACACCAATAAAACAACTATTTTAGAAAAGTGTTACAAAGGGGAAGTAAAAGATGATGCTCCAGTGGTCAGCAAGTCTACAGCCCACCAGACAGCATGGCCCCGGGGCGGGCTTCTGTTCTACTCCTTAGGAATAAAAGTGGCCCCAGGAGGGCCTTACCCTACTGGTAGCATTGTTCCTGTTAATCCTCATGACACTACTGGGTAGGTATTTTTATCCCCATTTTATAGTTGAAGAATCAGAATTGTAGAGACAGGAGACATCTTGCTGAAGGCCATGCAGCTGATCTGGGGCAGAGACAGGATTTGGCTCCAGGCCCGCCAAAAGAGCTATTCGTGAAGTCTGTGTTCTGAAGCCTTCCAAAAGGACTTTCCCACAGCATCTTACCCTAGCCGTGGGTATTTCCTGTCTTGCTGTGACATTGGCCATGCCAATAAGATAAATGTGGAATGGAGGCTGAGGTAAATGTGCATGACATGGGCGGGCACCTAGCTCCTCCCGCTCCTGTCACCTGCCTTCCATCAATCACAGAGGCCCTCTGTGGGCATGGGAATAACACAGGGTGGAATCTTCTGGAGCACAGTCCCCGGGGAATAGGACAGCTTGTACCCTTCTATTTCTCTCTAGCATGGTGTTCCTCAGAGTGGAGGCAGGCAGGCTTCTGTGCTCACATCCCAGCTTTGCTGGGTATCCATATGCAAAATGCAGGTTCTAAGGAAAGGAAAGAGTTCATGGGCTTGCACCCTCTGGCCCTGTGCCCCCTTGAAATGCACCAGTTTGATTCTTCACCAGTTTGATTCTTAACCTTTGCATATTCCACTAAAAAATACCACTTCCTGGTGTCTGATACAAGGGAGTGACCCTGTAGTAAGATGTGCTTAAGATCCTGCAAAAAGAGAGAAATAACAAAGACCATAGCATAGCCTGCATTCTGGCCCTGATTTGTGGGACCATCATCATCTTTAAAAAGGCACAAGGGATGCTGGCCACCCCCAGTGTGTGTGCAGAAAGGGTGAAGGGCCGGGCCAGATATACAGTCTTGATATGGCCGAAGGACCCTCTTGGTTATAGTGAGCCCAGGGGCTGAAATGGAGGTCTGCAGTGTTGCTCCCTTTCTGGGAGTCTGGTGGGAAGCACCAGTGTAATCATCCTGACTTATATCTCCAGCCAAGCCCAAACACAGCTCCAGTCCCTGACAGAAGTAATTCTCCCTTGGACAGTAATGTGTGGAAACCCGCCAGTTCGAGCCTATACTGAGCATTCTTCTCCTTGACAGGACAGAGCTCAATGAATATTTCACCTTCATAATCTTGGCCACAGTTGGGGGTTTGCGAAGCTGTCTAAATCCAGTTTATCAGCAGGAATAAATGCCCTCAGACTTAAAGAGAGGGAAGCAGAACTCGGGCTGATGATTTATGGAGAAACACCAAGCTGGGAATGGATGAGGAGGGGGGGGGGAAGGAGGAGGAAGGCTGAGTCTGTGGGATTCCACTCACAACCTATAAAAGCAGTAACATGTACTGTAACGAGAGATCATATTCCAAGATACATTTCCTCCTGTGAAGGATATGGCGTCTGGCATCCATCATTTGGTAGGGATGGAGAAACTGTAGGGACCACAGCTGCCTTTGGGGTGCTTGGCAGGTGTGAGGATGGGCCCAGTGCTGGGTCTGTAACAGTCATGGCCTTGAGTTTGCAGGTCCTTCCCCTCGGCTGTCCAGAGGGCCAGCCATGCGTGACTTCCCACAGCCCTTCAGCTGTGTCTTTCCTTCATCCAATGATGCCTGAAACTTTGCTTCATAAATCATCTCAGACTGAATTCTGCTTAGAGTGTCCACAGCTACTACCTCCAAAACTTGCAAAGCTCTATCAAATCAGTAGTTTCCCTACTTGGACAGTAAGACTTTTTTTTAGTTTCTGTGACATCTGCAAGGTCACTAACTCTCCACTTCCCTCAGGTAGAATGGCAAACGAGAAGCAGTATCTCTGGAATGATGAGATTTGGAAGTCAGGCCCCCTGGGCTCATCTCAGCTCTGCCTCTTAATGGTTGTGTTATCTGGGTGAGGTTTTCTTTTTGTGTGTGTGCCTTGGTTTTATCATCTGTAATTTGGGGACAATGATGACACACTTATTTATTTCAGCACTGGGAGAATGAAATGGAACAGTGGTTCAGCCCAGTGCTTAGTGCATGGTTTTTATTCACTATATTGGAGATTCATCAGAAAGATGCTGCTGATGCTGCTGATGCTGTGAGAAGCAGGGCTTTTCAGTCACTTAACAAGGAGATTCTGAACAAAGGATTCTTGTAGATCCTATAAATTGGCTACTTTTTCTTTTTCATGTAGTTTTGAGATGATCAGCACCAGGGCTTGTTCTCAGCTCCTCTCTGGAAATAATGCAGGGGAAGGAGCATGCGCTTTGAAGTCGCACAGGCCTGGAGCCGAACAGTGATCATAGATAAATGATTGATCTCTCTGGGACTCAATTTCCTCATCTATAAAGTGGAAATAATAGCTATGTCACATAACCATGGTGCAAATTAAGTGAGAGAATGGGTTGAATATAGCAGCCATGAAATGAGCAACTAGATACTAATTCCTCACTCCTCACCCCCATACTAGAAGGTTCTAGGCTCCACGTATCTAAATTTTCTTTTCCAAGATATTTTTAAGACCTGCTGCTTCCATAAGTTCTCATAGAACTCTTCTGATTAGATTTTTGTCATATGTTGTGGGTCTTTACTTTGTGCGTGGCAAATTTGTCATCTAAGGTAGATGATAATCTTTTTTTTAAATTTTTTTAATTGGTGCATTATATTCATACAACTTATTGGGGTAAAAAACTTGTGTGTACAAACATGTACTCATCGCTGATTTAACCCCTACCCAAATCCCACCCCATTCCCTCCCCGTCCCTCCCTCCCTTGCTTGGCTTAGTGGTTGACTTCAATATGTTTAAGTACATTGTGAGCTTTAGAGATTTTCCTCTTCCCCCCTCATTTCTCCTCCTTTAGGTTGTCTTGTTTGCTCCTCTATTCTCCCTAACTCTCACATATTAGGGAAAGCATCTGATTTCTTATTTTTTGTGACTGACTAATCTCACTTAGCATAATGTCCTCCAGTTCCATCCATTTCCCTGAAAATGATGTAATTGAGTTTTTTTTTGATGGCTGAGTAAAATTCCATTGTGTACATATCCCACAGTTTTTTAATCCATTCATCTGTTGATGGACATCTTGGCTGGTTCCATAGTTTGGCTATGGTGAATTGTGCAGCTATGAACATAGATACACATGCATTAGTTTGGTAGTTTGGTTTCTTTTCTTTTGGGTAGATACCCAACAGTGGTATTGCTGGATCAAATGGTAGATTTGTTCCCATTCTTCTGAGGATTCTCCATACTGTTTGCCAAAGTGGTTGCACTAATTTGCAATCCCACCAACAATGTCTTAGAGTTCCCACTTCTCCACATCCTCGCCAGCATCTATTGTTGTTTGTGTTTTGAATGATGGCCATTCTAGTTGGGGTTAGGTGAAATCTCAGGGTAGTTTTGATTTGCATCTCTCTGATTGCCAGTGATGTTGAGCATTTTTTCATGCATTTATTGGCCATCTGAATTTCTTCTTTTGTGAAGTGTCTATTTAGTTCATTTGCCCATTTTGTTATTGGATGTTTTGTTTTCTTAGTGTTGAGTTTCTTGAGTTCTCTGTATATTCTAGATATTAGTCCTCTATCAGTGGTGTAGGTGGCAAAAATCTTCTCCCATTCTGTTGGCTCTCGATTGAGATTCTTGATAGTTTCCTCTGCTGAACAGAAGCTCTTCAGTTTCATGCAATCCCATGTATTGATTCTCCTTTTAACTTGTTGTGCCTTTGGGGTCTTGTTGAGGAAATGTTTGTCTGTGCCTATGTGTTGTAGTGTTGGACCTATGCCCTCTTCAAGGAGTTTCAAAGTCTCTGGTTTAATTTCCAAGTCTTTGATCCATCGTGAGTTGACTTTTGTACAGGGTGAAAAAGTGGGATTAACATCCAATTTTCTGCATATGGTTAACCAGTTTTACCAACACCATTTGTTAAAGAGGCTATATTTTTTCCAGTGTATGTTTTTGGCCTCTTTGTCAAAAAACAATTGGCTGAAAGTGTGTGGACTTGTTTCTGGGTCTTCTATTCTGCTCCATTGGTCTATATATCTGTTCTTTTGCCAGTACCATGCTGTTTTTATTACAATGGCTTTGTAGTATAGTTTAAAGTCAGGTATTGTGATTCCTCCTGCATGGTTTTTGTTGCTGAGAACTACCTTGGCTATTCTGGGCTTTTTGTTATTCCAGATAAATTTAAGGACTGATTTTTCTATGTCTGTGAGGAATGATCTTGGTAGTTTAATGGGCATTTCATTAAATCTGTAGATCACTTTTGGGAGGATGGCCATTTTAATGATATTTATTCTGCCGATCCATGAACATGGAAGGTCTTTCCATCTTCTAAGATCTTCTTCAATTTCTTTTTTCAGTGTTTTATAATTTTCTTTGTAGAGATCTTTTACCTCCTTGGTCAAGTTTATTCCTAGGTATTTTATTTTTTTGTGGGAGATCCTGAGTGGAAGTGTTTTCTGAATTTCTTTTTCAGTGGATTTATGGTTGGTGTACAGGAAAGCTTCTGATTTTTTAAGATTGATTTTGTATCCAGATACCTTGCTGAATTTGTTGATCAGTTCTATAAGCCTTTTGGTTGAGTTTGTTGGGTTTTCTAAATATAGTATCATGTCATCTGCAAATAGTGAAAGCTTAAGTTCTTCTTTTCCTATTTGTACTCCTTTGATTTCCTTTTCTTGCCTTATTGCTCTGGCTAGAGTCTCTAGTACTATATTGAAGAGAAGTGGTGATAGTGGACATCCTTGTCTCGTTCCAGTTTTTAGGGGGAATTCTTGAAGTTTTTCCCCATTTATTTATTTATTTATTTATTTTTTTGGTGGTACTGAGGTTCCTGGAAGCCCTTCTACCTCCGGGCTACACTCCCAGACCTATTTTTACATTTTTAAAATTGAAAACAGGGTCTCCTAAGCCAGCGCACGTGGCTAGCTTCGAACCTGCCCGATCCTCCTGTCTCTGCCTCCCAAGCGCGGGGATTACAAGCGTGCGCCACCACTCCCGGCGAAGTTTTTTCCCATTTAATATGATGTTGGCGGTGTGCTTATTGTAGATTGCCTTAATAATGTTGAGATATGTTCCTTCTATTCCAATTCTCTGCAGTGTTTTTATCATAAATGGATGTTGAATTTTATCAAATGCTTTTCAGCATCTATTGAGATGATCATGTGGTTTTTGTCTTTGATTCTATTTATATGATGAATTACATGGATTGATTTTCGTATATTGAACCAGCCTTGCATCCCTGGGATGAACCCTACCTGGTCATGGTGAATGATTTTCATGATGTGGTTTTGAATGCATGTTGCTAGTATTTTGTTTAATAGTTTTGCATCCAAGTTCATCAGAGATATAGGCCTGTAGTTTTCCTTCCTTGAACTGTCTTTATTCGGTTTGGGTATTAGTGTGATGTTGGCTTCATAGAATGTATTTGGGAGAGTCCCGGTTTTTTCTATTTCCCGAAATAGTTTGAGTAGTATTGGGATTAGTTCTCCTATAAAGGTTTTATAGAATTCACTTGGGAAACCATCTGGTCCTGGGCTTTTCTTTGATGGTAAGCTCTTTATTGCTATTTCAATCTCTTTGATTGTTATTGGTTGGGTTAAGTGTTCTATATCTTCTTGACTCAGTTTAGGAAGGTTGAATTTATCTAGAAAGTTGTCGATTTCCTCCAGATTTTCCATTTTGTTGGAGTATAGTTTTTCAAAGTAGTTTCTGATAATCCTCTGGATTTCTATGCTGTCAGTAGTAATGTCTCCTTTTTCATCCCTTATCTTCATAATTTGGGTTGATTCTCTCTCTTTTTTAGTTAGGTTGGCTAGTGGTGTATCAATCTTGTTAATTTTTTCAAGAAGCCAGCTTTTGGTTTTGTTGATTTTCTGTATTGTTTTTTTTATTCTCTATTTTGTTAATTTCTGCTCTAATTTTAATAATTTCCCGTCTTCTGCTGGCTTTGGTGTTCAATTGTTCCTGCTTTTCAAGGGTTTTGAAGTGTGTCATAAGGCTATTTATTTGAAGATTTTCTGTTTTTCTTATGTGAGCACTGAGTGCTATAAATTTTCCTCTTAATATTGCCTTCAAAGTGTCCCAGAGGTTTTGATATGTTGTTTCTTTATTTTCATTTGTTTCTAGAAATTTCTTGATTTCACCTCTTACATCTTCTATGACCCATTCTTCATTCAGAAGTGTGGTGTTCAGTCTCCACATGTTTATGTTGTTTCTCTGGGTCTTCTTATAGTTGATTTCTAGTTTCATTCCATTATGGTCTGAAATGACACAGGGAAGTATGTAACATTTTTAAAATTTGCTAGTGCTCATTTTGTGTCACAGGATGTGATCTATTTTGGAGAAGGTTCCATAAGCAACTGAGAAAAATGTAAACTCTGCTGTAGTTGGGTGAAATATTCTATATGTGACCAACAGGTCCATTTGGTTAATGGTGTTCTTTAGTTCTGAAACATCTTTACTGACCCTTTGTCTGGAAGATCAGTCTAGTATTGTGAGAGGTGTGTTGAAGTCTCCCAGTATTATTGTATTGGGATTTATGTGTGACTTCATGTCACAAAGAGTTTGATTTATGAAAGTAGCTGCCCCTATGTTTGGGGCATAGATGTTGATTATTGTTATTTCCTCTTGCTGGACTATTCCTTTTACCAGTAAAATGTGACCTTCTTTGTCTCTTCTAATAAGTTTGGGTTTGAAGTCTAACTTGTCTGATATCATAGTTGCTACTCCTGCTTGTCTTCAAGTACCATTAGCATGGATTACCTTGCTCCAGCCCTTTACCTTGAGTTTGTTCTTATCTTTACTTGTAAGGTATGTTTCTTGTAAGCAGCAGATGGATGGATTCTGGCTTTTAATCCATTTTGCCACTTTATGTCTTTTTATTGGGGAGTTGAGGCCGTTTACATTCAGTGTGATTATAGAGAGATAATTTTTAATTCCCAACATGTTAAGATCTTATTTCTGTTTGAGATACTGTTTATTCTTCTTTGCTTAGTTGTCTGTTGGATGGGAATTCTTGTTTCTTTGGTTCTGGCGTGTATTACCCATTTCCTCTTTGCAGTTAATCTCCTTGAGTATTTTCTCTAGCGCTGGTTTTGAAGACATAAATTCCTTCAGTTGCTGTTTGTCATGGAAGCTTCTTATTTCCCCATCTAATTTGATGGATAGTTTTGCTGGGTAGGAAATTTTTGGCTGGAAGTTGTTTTCTTTCAGAGTTTGGAATTACTCCAAGAGTTACTCCAAGAGTTACTCCAAGCCCTTCTGGCTTTCATAACTTGGTTTGGGAAGTCTGGAGTGATTCTAATTGGTTTGCCTCTGTATGTCACGTGGCCTTTTGTTTTTGTTGCCTTCAAGATTCTCTGCTTGGCTTCCACATTAGTCATTTTGACAATTATGTGGCGTGGGGATCCTCTTCTCTGATCCTGTCTAAAGGGAGTTCTATAAGTTTCCTGGACCTGTGTATCGACCTCTTGCTCTGTGTTTGGAAAATTTTCTGCTATTACTTCCTTGAAGATATTGTTGATCCCTTTGGTTTCACCTTCTTTTCCCTCCTCTATTCCAATTATTCTTAGGTTAGCTCTCTTGAAATGGGCCCATATTTCTTCAATGTCAGATTCCTGCTGTCGGGTTTTTTTTTCTAAATTAGAAACTATGCGTTCATTTTTAGAATGATCACCTTCAAGAAGTGAGATTCTATTCTCCATGTGGTCTAATCTGTTGTTTATACCTTGAATTGAGGCCTTTACTTCATTAATTGCATCCTTTATCTCTTTTTGACTCTCTCTAAATTCTTTTCGAAAGTCCTCTATTATTTCTAAAGTTATTTTCCTAATTTGGTCTTCTAGAGATCTTTGGATTTCTGTGTTATCAGATTCTGATGTTGTGGGGTTGTTGGCATTCACTGCTCCATTATTATTTCTCTTTCCCATGATTTTGGAAGTTTGTGCCTTCTCTGGATTCTTCCCTGTGTCACTACGAGTTCACTTAAGATGCTCTGGATCTCGAGTCTGTGGTATCTCAGTCACCACTACTCCTTTACTGGGTTGTATCACAAAGTCTCAGACCCAGGGAGTCAATCAAGGCTGCTTAGACCGTGGGGGGTGACAAGTTGGGCGTTCTCCAGTGGGGAGTTGTGACTATGGTATGATATCTCTGCCACTGACACTCCCCCACTGGGCTGCACTGCTAAAATCTCCGACCCAGGAAGACTATCTGCACAAGTCCCTGGGAGTGCAGTACTGGGATTTCTCCCCTAGGGGCCACAATTTGACTCACGGTTGTTGAGTGTGCTGATGGAGCTGTAGTGAACTCGGTGGATTCACTGCTGCCGCCACTGGCAATATGGCACCACTGCCACGCCCTCGGCCGTGATGCGGTGTATTTCTTCTCTGATTTTGAACTCTGCTCTGAGTCCTTGCCAGTTGTGCTGTGCCCGGCCCTTGGGAGCTTTAGATGTTCCCTGCACCAACAAAACTGCTGACTGCCGCCCGGCTGTTCAGCACCTGCTCACCTTGGCTCGCTGTCCACCCCTCCTCTCAGGCGCCTGGTGGCTGGTTGAGTGGGTTGGTCTAGGGCCGTCCAGTGAACTCGCAGCTGCTGCCAGCAGTAAGATGCTGCTTCTGCATCCTAGGCCGCGAGGCCAGAGTACCTCCTCTCTTGATTTGAGCTCTGATTTGAGTCTCCCTCCTCTCTGGAGCCTGGTGCTGCTAGGGGAGATGTAGGCCGCGCCGCTCTGGCTGCTCTGCACCGTGGGTCTGGCCACCCCGGCCGCTCCGGCCGTTCCGCAACGCGGCTCTGGCTGCTCTGGCTGTTCTGGCCGCTCCGATCTGGCTGCTCTGGCTGCTCTGGCTGCTCTGCTCGGCTGCTCTGGCCGCTCCGCTCGGCTGCTCTGGCCGCTCCGCTCTGGCTGCTCCAGCCGCTCCACTCCGTGGCTCCGGCCACTCCGCGCCGCCGCTCCAGCCAATCCGCGCTGCGGTTCTGGCTGCTCCGGCTGTTCTGGCCGCTCTGCTCGACTGCTCTGGCCGCTCTGCTCGGCTGCTCTGAACTGCGGCTCCGGCTGCTCTGCACCGCGGGTCTGGCCACTCCGGCCGCTCTGCCGTTCCGCGATGTGGCTCTGGCTGCTCTGGCTGCTCAGGCCGCTCTGCTCCGCGGCTCCCCCCAATCCGCACTGCGGCTCTGGCCGTTCCGGCTGCTCCGGCCGCTCCGCGTTGCGCGGGCGCAGCACTTTGGGCTGGTTTTTTTCCGGTGTCTTGTTTTTCCAGCCCTTTTTCTCTGTCCCTTGTATTTACCGTTTTTATTTCTTTGCTGGTGGTGTTTTCTGGCTCTGAAAGGCGCTGGTTTTGTGGTAGTAGAGTTGGATTGTTAGCGGGACTTGTAAGTGCCGCTTGCCTCCATCGCCATCTTCTCGGAAGTGCCGATAATCTTTGAAGGACAATGTTTGTCTTAAATGCCATTTATTTCCTCATAAGAAGCACTCTTGTGGCTACCCCAGGGCTTTATGAACAGGTGAGTGGAATTGGCATTCACTTCAGGAGGAGCCAGCTATGGACAGAAGTAAACTGGGAAACTTTAGGCGCCAAGCCCTCTACGACTGAATTTCTTTTCTTCTATGCTTTCTTTCTCAATCCTTCTCATTCTTTCAACTCTAAAGCACATCTGCTATTCCAGAAGACTGTGCAAGAGAAAAGTGTGTGGTTCTTTTAAAGGGCAAAATAAGACATTAAGAGTAGAATGGGACATGGGATATTTGTTCATTAATTTTTCTCCCATTCAACAAACGTTTGTGTGATTATTCTGTGTATGACATTGTGTCTGGCTAGGGTGGAGGGAAGATGGTTACAATGAAGAGTGGACAAATTCCACGTCCTTTCTAAATTTATAGCCTTGGGTCACTGAGTTGGCAACTCTAGGTCTAAGTGACCTGCCAGGTTGGAATTCTATCACTTCAATTTCCACATGTAATGAAGTCAGTTCCCTTGGACTCATGGGGTTTATCCAGAAGATGTAGAGGTGATTTGTTTCCCAGTTAGAATGAGGACTCTTTGAAGATGGTTTTCTGTTCAATACATGTTTGTGGATCTTGCTTCTAGCACAAGATCTAACAAATGGCAGACCCAATAAGTGTTTACTGAGTGAATGGAGGAAATACTGATGCTCTAGGGAGGAGGAAGAAGTGCTAAAATTAAGTGACAAGTGGCCTTGCACTCTGAGAGGAAACTTTTTCTGTGGACCAGCCTTGTAGTTACGTCTCAGGGGCTCAGGCCTCTAGAGCATGTCTTAATAAACAACAAAGGAAAACAAAAGCTTTCTGACCAGTCTGCTCTGTTTGGATTGGCAGAAGGTTTTTGATTGGAATGAGTGCCCCAGACGTGAAAATCAGAGGCATTTCATATGAGAGGAAGGCTTGTTGGCTCAGCCTCTGACTGTGACATGGAGCATATGGCCTTGACTTTGCCACTGCAAGAGAATGGGAGGAAGATGGAGAGGCTTTGGCTGTGTGGAGACTTCTCAGTCTGTCTGGGTCCTTCCTGTTGGTGCAGGTATTCTAACTCATCCTGTATGTTCACGGGTCAGGATAGCAGTTTCTAGTTTGAGATACTAGCTAGCTGCATGACCTCAGGTATTTTCTCCATCTGTAAAATAACAGGATAGGTAAAAAATATCTCCAAGACCCTTTCTCACCATTAGTGAGTCTTTTTGGGAGGAGGGTTAGTTTGTAGCCATGGATCCTGGCCAGGAAGCACTGGCATTTTTAATATTCATTGAGGAAAGAGGAGTAGAGTAATGAGAAAGGGCATCAAGTCCCCTTTACCTCTGTCCTTTGCCTTCATTACAATGTTTTTGCCTGTTCTCTATCCCACCCCTAAAGATGATCCTTTCGAAAGCTGAAAGATGAGGTGGAAGAGTGAAGTAGCCTTAGTCCCAGAGCCTTGGTTTTGTCATCTGCATGGAAAAGCTGCTGCCACCTTCCTGACTTGCAGGTTGCGAGGCTCAAGTGAAGTCATCTATACGCTGCACCTTGTAAACTGTCAAACACCACATAAGTGTAAAGAATGGTTATCCTGACAACAAACTGGCTGAGATGGAAAAAAAATATTAGCAAATAGCACTCTGTCAGGTAGCCCCCTTCTTTCATGGGGATGTTTCAGCAAAAAGGGTCACTTCTGCTCCCCTCAATTCACCTGACCTGTAGCTTTTCTCTGTCCGGAGATGAAAACCAAGTGACCAAGTCTTCATTTATTTGAATGCTTTTCCACTAGAGCAGAAAAGCATTTTTTATATAATTTGGTTTATCTCACTAAGCATGTGGATCAGCATCCCTAGGTGGTGAGAAGAAGAAATTTCTCTCCATCCCTTGGGGCAAAGAGGCCCAGAGAGGCCATGCTGGGAGCAGATGCCAGGAAAGAACGGTGATATGAAGTTCTCTTTCATGACTGCATCAGAGTTGGGGGTATAGGGGAAAGGGTGCTGAACAGGCCCCAGAATTACTTAGTATTGTTCTGGTCTTTGATATCTGCAGTCAGTGAGAGTTTGAAGGGACCTCAGATGACATCTAGTTGGGCAACCTCTTAGACCTGAGACTTTGGGTCTGGCTGAAGTTATCCAGTTCAGGTAGAGTGGGGCTGGAACTAGAATCCCACCTCTGGACTTGGGTTCTTTACAGTGTAGCACACAGATCCTTTTTCTTCCTCTTCTTCCAACTCATTTCCCACCATTCTTTATTTCTTCCTTCACCTCTGTCCTCTTGTTTCCCTTTTCTAAGCCCATGTGGTGTAATTCTCAGGATGGAAGTGCTTTCTGAGTCTCTAGAGCAAGCTGGCTGCCTGATAGGCTGGGGTGAACACCCCAAAGTAGCATGGACATGTTCTCGGATGTCAGGAGCATCCAGGACACCAGGGGCCTCTTCTCAGACCCAGCAGATACATAAGACAGAGATTCCACCCACGAGCCCATGCGTAAGAGACAACCTGTGAACTGTGACAACCTGTGAACAGAGACTCCACCCATAAGCCCATGCATAAGAGAACCTGTGGTGGCCAGTGTTCACCATCCCCTCTTCCTCTCTCACCGACAAGGAAGGAGGGCAGGTGTGTGCGGGCCACCAGCCACAAGTGTGGTCAAGGTCTGACTCCTTGCATCCCACTTTTGCATGCTGTTGCTCCCCTTCCCTTGGGATATTCCAAAGCCACGGCAATGGGCCAGGCCCCGTCTGCTTGTCAGCCTGTCCAGGCTCACCCAGATAGCTCTGGCCTAAGTTCAAGTGCCCATTTCAGCTGTGGGGCAATCTCTCCCTCTAGCAACAGATGACTCTGTTTATTCAGATGAGAATAATTTTCTCCCCCCTGTACTTTCAACAAGTTCGACCTCAGGCACCCCCCTGCTCTTCTGCCAAGAGCAATAAGAGGCAAAAGGAGGAGGTGGATGGAGGGAGAGACACGCCACAATAATTGAGCTGTCAGCCGAGCCCTGGGTTTCCTGGATCTGGGGTGTCTCACTGCCCACACGGGCCAGTTTACAGCTAATAGGGAAGGGAGCTGCTTTGCTTCCTAATCACACTTAGAGATAACTGTGTTCAGGCATGTGAGATGGGCCTCAGTTAAAGTGGCTTCAGACCAGCTTCTTCCATGGGGATCTTTCTCCTGGTCTGGGCTAGAGCTGCCTCAGTAGCTTGATGTCAGGAAATCAGTGTGTCACTTGGGGATGGTGGGTAAGGAGATACATGGAAGACAAGCATAGGTGGTGTGACACTCTGATTGGACATGGCCTTTTGGTGTTGAGGTGGCACTGAATGAGGCTGGAGATGGTCTTATCCTCAGGGATGTGGAAGGCTTGAGGCCCTGTCAGGAGGAGAAGCACTGGGGAGGGGCGATGAGCAGCTTCCTGCAAGTCCACGGTCACTCGGAGCCCCACGTCAAGACCGTTTGAAAGCAGGTCAGCCTCCCAGACGGGTGTCCATGGCCTTCTTGGTATTTGTCTACTGTGCTTGCCCTCCTGCTTTATATTGTTCTTCTCATCCTGCCCTCAGCCCTCATCCAGATGCATGAGTCCAGGAACACACCAGGCGTATTTGGATGTCCGTGTTACACTGCTCCTTTTGCCTTGACTGCCTTTTAGTCATGCCAACCACACCCATAAACTGGGACCTTGATTACAACCTACTTCTTCCTCAATTCTTTTGCAAATATCTTTGAGACCTCTTCACTTCTTTTCTTATCCCTCCTTTATAGCACTGAGAACACACTCTTCTATATGTCAGTTGCTTATGTATGGCCCTATCTCCTCCACTCAGTTGAACTTCCTAAAGAGAGATTTTCAACTTTTTCACTGTGGTGTCTTTTTGTGACCCAGCAAGGGCTCTGTTAGTAGGTGTGAAATAATTGCCTATGAGTCTGAATCATCCTGAAGGCATATATAAATGTACACTTCCATATATCAAAGAGAACATTGCACCCTGAAGATGGAGTTTCTGTTCTTAGTAGGTCTTAGTCTTGGAGGAAGAGGGACAAATATGTAAATGAACAGACTCTAAGGACCCCAGGGAGGTCCACAGGCATTGGATTTTAGAATTGTAAGTTCTAAGTCCATTCTCTTTATCGATATATAAAGAAACAAGGTCTCAAGAGGCACAGGTTGAATGATCATACAAGTATTAATGGTAAAGTGCTGCTTACTCTGGTCCGGGACTCCATAGCCCTATCATGTGGCTGCTGAAGAAGACTTTCTCCCAATGCTTTTGGGGATTCTGGGTGCCACCCCACATTGCCCTAATAGTCTAACCTACAATGATCTAGTTTGTACATCTTGGGAAGCCTAGCCTAGACCCTCTATGCTGAATCCCAAAGGGAAACCAATTTAAAAACAGTCCCCCAAGTGTTATGGGACCCCCAAGACCTCAGGCACCCTTCTACTGCTGGACTCCTAGCTTTTCCCCCTGGGGGGTGACCTTAAAATGAATTTAAGGTCATAGTTGATGGGAAAAAAGACTGACATGAAATAAAAGATAAATGAGAAAAGCACACAGAAGCATGGGATGGTTGATCCAGGACCAGGGCTCTGGGTTCTAAAAGGAGAAAGATGATCTTCCCATGAGAAAATCATCCAAGGTTTTCAAATAAGTTCTTTATAAAGGTCAGAGGCTCCTATGTCACCAGACTCTCTCCACTGAGAAAGGAGAAGGTTCTGGAGTCTCCAGATGTTGGGTGGATGGACTGGGCTCGGGCTCAGGGCTGGTGAATGAAACATCCCAGAACAACCGGGAAATCCTTTCAGAATCATTTTTGCAACTGGTGTAGGAACCATTTGGGGTAAAGAGGAGATATGAAAATATCCCCCTCCTTCTCCTATTCCTTCTGCTTCCATCAGCTCTGAAAGGCAGTGATTTCTAACTACCTCTTCTGTGTACAGGGTTCTTTGGAGAAAATAAGACGCCCAGGGTCAAAGGGAGGGTAGCCCAGCCAGGCGGGTGTCCCAGCTGGAATGTTCCAGCAGAGCCTGGCATGGTCCTCACAGGCACCCTCGGTCCAAGTTGGCCTGTGCCAGCCTCAGGCTTCCCGCTCATTGGCTGTAAGGTGATGGGCAGCAGGAGGAAGTTGGGGGGCGGTGGAGGACAGGCTGCATGTTGGCCAGGGTCACTTTCCCCCATCCCTGAAAAACATTTGTACTATTTGACCTAAGAGACTACCGAGACCCAAAGATAGTTCTTTATCTGTAAACTGGAGACCTTTGTTGAACACCTTCCAAGAAATCAGATCTGGCTTGGGGGAAAATGGCCAGCGGTCCAATGGCAGCCTTTCTTGAGTCCCAAATGTGAGCTGTGGTTTCCAGGTAGAAGCTGAGAGGTTTGGATTTGCCATGTCCCCACATGGCTTTTGACTGCAGAGCTCCAGGCTTGTGTAGCCTGTAAACCCTTTGCCAGGAAGAACTCTCTTCCACACTTCGGCTGGCTCGGGGCCCGGTGACTCCGGCCAAGGAACTGTGGCCTGAGGACCACAGGCATGATTGGATGCTGTGGTGCCTGCACTCTTGTGTCGGTAGCATTGCCAGCACCAAGTTGTTGAAATTTCTCTGCTGTACAAGCCCACCTTGACTCTTGTTTTGACCCTGCCCATATTTTTCTCAGTTATTAGCATTTACTTTCCATCTCTTTGGGCTCAGAAAACAAGATCTCCCAGACCCACTGGATCTTTGGGGGTGGAGCAGGATACCCAGGACACCTGAAATTCAGGGGGGAACGTAGGAGGAGATCTTAAACCTTTTGTTATCTTTGCATGGTTAGACAGATGTTGAAGAAATTGTTCTATGTCCTGATTTTTTCCATTTGCTATGACACGCAAACTCTCTTCTTAATAATTTTATTTTGAATGTGTGTTTACTTCAGGCCCTGGATCCTTTGCCTGGATTTCTTTAGATTGGCTCTGGGAAGCAAAGCACAGGGAAATTAGTGCTATTATTTTCCAAAGCCTGCCATGGACAGGGCCTTGTTTTCTGACCTTAGAGAGAAGCTGAGATCCTCCCTTCTGGTTTCTTGAATCCTCTTTTGTTGCCCAAGGGGAACGAAATTGGCTGCCATCTCCAAGAGCACTACACATCTAGCAAGAGAGACAAGCAGGCTTGATTTATGCAGGTCTTTAAAAGGTCAGAGTGGTTATGAGACAACAATGGGCCTGGGGTTGGCTGGGATGAGAGGCTCTTCACATCTCTGGAGATAGTCCAGGTGGAGTCCCTTGAGACTTTCCTGAGGGCACTGTGTCCCCAAATCCCATCTTGTCTCTCATCTTGGAGGGTCTGGCTTGGCAGCCAAGTACAACTTCGAAGGACTGAGATTTCCCCTTCCAGGCAGGGTGTGTGTCTCAGTGGTGGAGTGCTTGCCTAGCATGTATGGGCTCTGGAGTTCATTCCCAGCAAAACACACACACACACACACACACACACACACACACACACACACACACACAAAAGAAAGTAAAAATGAAAGAAGGAAATAAGAAAGAAAAAAAGGAAGAAATAAAGAAAGAGAAGGAAATTTCCCTTTTCTTTTTCTCTTCTTTCTCCTAACTTTAACAACCTCTCTCTGCTCCATGGCCAACTGATTTCTCTTGCATTTCCATTTTAATGGAAATGAGGTCCCAAGCTGGGCATGGTGGCACATGATTGTAATCCCAGTACTTGGAAGGCTGAGACAGGAGGATTGCATGTCCTCAGCCAGCCTCAGCTACTTCGTGAGAACCTCTGCAACTTAGTGAGACCCTGTTTCAAAATAAAGAATAAAATATAGGGTTGTGGGTATACCTTGGAGGTAGAATGCCTCTGGGTTCTATTCCCAGTACTGAAAAAAAAAATATAGAGGCCCTATTAAGATTAAGAAGACAAAATCTCTGCTGGTTGTCATGCATGCTTCTAAAAATAGCACCCAACTACTATTTAAGATCACAGAATCAGATTTTTCCAGGAGCGGGTGCCTTGCAAGGGCTTGGGTGATTGCTCTGCCCTGCATATGGTACCACATGTTTCTTGGGCAGTTGAACTCTATCTTCTTCTGGGTCCCATCTGGCTGGTCTTCTAACTGAGGATGATGAAAGAGATCTTGGCTCTCCACTGACTCAAAGATCAGCCACCACCGTTAACTGTCAAGAGATCTAGGGATCTGGTGTAGGCTAGAGGTTAAGAACAAGAGCTTTGCAGCCAGAACCCTCTGTGTGCTTCCTAGGGGCGTAGCCTTGGACAAAGTCTTTAATGCCATCAAGCCTTTGAATCCTCATCTATAAATGGGAGCTAATAATGTCTATATGCTTTTTTCTGGATGTGCACAAATCTCTGTAAATGGAACAGGTGATTGTCGACTTGCTTGTCTGTTGTCTTCTATACCATGATCTTGTTTTGTTCAGTTTAGTTCATATCTACCTAATTTTAAGAACCTGGGAGAGTCTCACTAATCTACTTTGTTAGCTAAACTAAGGGATGAACTGATACAATTGGTGGGGAGCTAGGCAACTCACAGTGAATCACTAACTGCTTTATTGGAGAAAAGAGTATAAATTTGACCTGTGGAGGTCCTCAATACCCTGTTCAAAGATTTTACCTAGTAAGTTGTTAGACTTTATTTTATTTGTTATTACTATTTTTTTGTGGTACTATGGATAGAACCTAGGGGCACTCTAACACTGATCTATATCCTCAGCCTCCCCTTTTTGTGGTACTGGGGATAGAACCTAGGGGCTTTCCACCTGTGGGCTACACACCCAGACCTATTTTTTCTATTTTATTTGGAAACAGGGTCTCATTAAGTTGCTGAGAGTCTCACTAAATAGCAGAGGCTGGCTTCATATCTGCGCAACCCTCTTGTCTCAGCCTCCCAAGTACTGGGATTAAAAGCATGCTCCACCATACCTGACTAGCCCCTTTTAAAATTTTAAGACAGGGTTTTGCTAAGTTGCTAAGGCTAGCCTCAAACTTGTCATCCTCCTGCCTCACAGCTTCCTAAATAGCTGAGTTTTCCATTGCACCCAGCCACATGGTTAGATTTTTCAGCAGGTAGAAAAGTTGCTGAGGCCAAGAGCTCACCTGGGGAGAGGAGGTCAGGAAACTTGCCACTTCCGTTCTGCCCTTAACCCAGGGAGATCGTCTCACTCCAACAAAGCTACCCAAGACCCTTCATTTGGACAGACCCATGCGCAAATGGTAACTGTCAGAGTGGCATGCTGCACACAGCCTGAAGGGCTGCCAGTGGCACTGCTGGATGCCCCTGGCCCTGAAAAAGACCTAAATTCCTCTACACAGGCCTCACCTTCAGAGGATGACTCGTTTTCAAATGGCCTGATAGGAATAAAGGAGGTTGGGAGATCCAGGGCAGTTAGCATATTTCCCCTGAAGAAAGGACTGCAGGGTCCTATTCCAGGAGTTGTGGGTTGCCAGGGGTGTGCTGGACCATACTGGCTTACAAGACACAACTGAGCATATCTTTTCCCAACTCTGCAGTAAGAACATTCATATCAACTCCCCTTCCCTGACCCGACCCTGAGAGCTGGTTATTAAATATTTGCAGCACACCTTCAATTTTGATAGAAGGCTAAAGATGTCCACAAGAAAGGATGTTGAAGAAGAGGATAAAAAGAAATCTTGGGCAATGTTTTGGACTCAGGCACACATCTTTGGGAAGTGAACTTTTGCTTGCCAAATGCCCGGTGACGTGTTCATAGGCCCACGCCGAGGGGAATGGCTCCATGTTTGGTTTTCAGAGACAGCGTCTCTCTAAGTGGCTGAGCCTGGCCTCAAACACGCAATCCTTATGTCCCAGACTCCTGAGTAGTTGGGATTATGGATGTGTGCCATTATGCCAAAGTTTCACACATGGCGGACACACTAAAAAGAAAGAAAGAAAAGCCCTGTCAATTGGAAGTTTAGGTATGCTGTATACCTAAACCTCATATATATCATCTAAGAGCCTTGCGGATCAGGAGCTGTCATCCTATTCCCATTGGGCAGAAGTGGCTCCTGAGACAGAGAAGTGCTCACGGAAATGAGGCCTCGTCCTCGTGGTGTAAACATGGGTCTTTCTGAGCCCAGAGCTCCCATTTCTAACTGCAGTGCTACAAATGTGAAGGAGAGAAATGAGGGAGATAGGATGTGACTTCTCTAAGCGGTGCTGCATCTGAGCGGCCTTGGCTGTAAGGCATAGTTTTATTCTGGGGAGGATTGGAAACCCTCTGGAAGGTTTGGGTCACACTGTAACACCCCATCCTAATCTTCTGGTCCAGAACATTCATTTATTCCATGCTCTGAATATTAAACTCCTTCTTGTACTTCATAGTCTGTTGGTTAATTCAGCTATTCATTAAAGCTAACTTCTTCCTGGGAAATATATATTCTCTCTCTCTCTCTCTCTCTCTCTCTCTCTCTCTCTCTCTCTCTCTCTCTCTCCCTCCCTCCCTCTCCCTCTCTCTCCTCTCTCTCCTCTCTCTCTGTGTGTGTGATTGCATGCACAAATGCACATGTGCACGCACACACATATGTGCGCGCCGCTAAGCAAAATAATAATAATAAGAAACCCAACTCCTAAGCCACATGTTTCTTTTTGCTGCTTGTTAATTTTAACAAGGCAGCTGGTGGTTTGGGCTGAGAGCTTGCCTTTTCTATTAACCACAGATTTTCCTCCTCTGGATTTCCTGTCTGTAGGTTTGGAGGTAGGGAGTCTTGGTAGAGGCAAGCTGGAGTCATTCCAACCTAATCAAAGCAGCTCCAAGAACCTGGGGAAAGAAAACCTATCACTGAGACAACCTTGGTCCATCACATTGGTATGGTCTAGGCACTCTACACAGTATGGGAGGCCGCAGAGATTAAGATGACCAGCATCCCCGAGGAGCCTACAACTTAATAGAGAAGACTGCAAAAAAAAAAAAAATATCCAAGGAGTTGTTATAAAGAAGAATGTACTGAGGACTCTAAGGCATGGGCCATAGCTGGAATGCAGAGGAAACGGCGAATTCTGGATCTGTAAGTCTTCATGGAGGAAGTCAGATCTGCACTGACCTGTGAGGGCAAGTGTTTTCATTTGCTCTCCTGCTTCAGGGATGAGGGGAAGGGCGTTCCAAGAGGGGGCGACCCTATGATCATGGGAAGGCCCACAGGTGAGCGGTGGCTGTTCAAGGATAAGGTGACTAAGGCACATGGGGGTCATGTAAGGTCTCGTGGGAGTCTAGATTGTTTTTAGACAAATGATGGTAACTAAAGACAATTACACGCTAGAGGAATATATTCAGAATTGAGTTGTGGAAAGATAACTGGTAAGTGGTCATTAGAGTATGAAAGTTGATCATTTTGTCTAGGAGTACCCAAGAGAAGTACAGTTTGCCCTCCACACCTGTGGGTTTTGCATCTGCAGATTCAATGGACAGTGGACCAAACACTGTTTCCAAAAAATTGCATCTGCACTAACCACATACAGACCCTTTTCTTGTCATTATTCCCTAAGAATGCAATATATGAGCACTGACATTGTATGCTCTATGTAATCTGGTGGTGATGTAAAGCATGCAGAAGTATGTGTAGAGTTTATATGCAAATACTATGGCATTTTACACGAGGGACTTGAACATTCTCAGTGAGGGATGAATGAGCTAAGTTCAATGGGAATGGAGAGGAGGAAATGAATGAAAATCATAATTTAAGGAGAGGCTGGATGTAGCTGAGGTGACTCTGAGGCTTTGAGCTGGGTGATTTGGGGGACATTAATGTAATAGCAAAGGAACTGAAGAGGGCTCCTCATCTCCAGTGAGGCATGAACTTTTGACAAGGTGAGTTTGAACCATTGAGGTGAAAAGTTTCAGCTGCCAGTTGGAAATGAGAGTCTGGTTAGAAAAGAGCTCAGGACCAGATATGGGTTCTTAACTTCTCTGGGTGGAGCTGAAGGAGAAATTCCAAAAGAGGCAGACTATTTCAGAAGGTAATACAGAAGGAATAACTAGAGAGTGAGGAAGAGAAGCAAGAACGTGTAGGGAAGGCCATTTGGACAAAGCATTCAGTGTGCTAGGAGCCGCAGAGACGAGTGGACTTTGCAATCAGGATGGTAACATCCTTCAAGAGAGAAGGTGCCAGCAGGCTCTGGCCTCAGAAGTCACAGCACTCAGAGGTGTTGGCTATACTTTACTCATTTGTGAACCCATGCAGCACATATCTTGAGCACTGATTGTGTTCTAGGCACCGGACTAAGTAAGCACTGGGGAAAGATAACAGGAAGCAAATGGGAGACTTCCCGTCCCTCCCTCTTTCCTTTCTTTCTTCTATGGAGCTTGCAACTCAATGGAAGAAATGGGCATTAAACCCATAATTATTAAAAGTTTATGCCGGGCGTGGTGGCGCACGCTTGTAATCCCCGTGCTTGGGAGGGAGGTGGAGACAGGAGGATCATGCAGGTTCGAAGCCAGCTGTGCTGGCTTAAGAGACCTTGTTTCCAAATAAAAATATAAAAAAAAAGGTCTGGGAGTGTAGCCCGGAGGTAGAAGGGCTTCCAGGAACCCCAGTACCACACACACACAAAAAAAAAAAAAAAAAAAGTAAAAAAAGATTATCCAAAGCTGGGTGTGGTGGTACATACATGTAATCCCAGTTCTTGTGAGGCTGAGACTGGAGGATCACAGGTTCGAGGCCAGCCCAGGCAACTCAGCGAGGCCCTCAGCAACTTTATTTTTCAAAATAAAAGTGTAAATAGGGCAGGGGCGTACGTAGCTCAGAGGTAGAATTTCCCTGGGTTAAATCCCCAGCAACGTATGTGCGCGCACGCTCATGCGCGCGCGCGCGCACATACACACACACACACACACACACACACACACACACACACACACACCGTTCATTTGTGACATGGTATGTTAATATGTGGACCAGGAAAGCCTTTCTTGAAGAAGTGATGTTGAAATGGAGAGCAGACTGGAGCTGACAGGTGAAAGAAGGGCAGAAGAGTTGATAGAAGGGGAGAAAGAGGCAGAGGGGAAGCCCTTGAGATAAAAAGGAGTTGGCCAGGGGAACTAAAAGAGGATCCTGGGGTTTCAGGGATGGGAGAGAGTGGCTTACTTTAGAAGTTTGTCAGTAAACCAAAACCAAGAGTCAAGTAGCATAAGGTAGCAAAGATCAGTGAAGTTGTGGTCATGACGAGGGAGACTGAGTTTGGGAGGCAAAGTTTCCAAGGAGCCTGGTGATGCCCACCCCTCACCACGCCCTGTGTGACCCCCCCTCTGGTGTGGGTGGAGCCTGTGACTTGCTTCTAGCCAAAAGAACACCGCCAAGGTTATACGATGTTGCTCCTGTGATTTCGTTACTGAATGTAAGTCCCGTCTTCGCCGACCACAGTGTGACTCTGCCGCTGAGGTCGAAGAAGCAGATAGCTGTGAACTGCCTGTGGGGAGGGCCACGTGGCAGGCAGCTGAGGGGGGCCTCTAGCTGGCAACCAGTGAGAAGTGAAGACCCTCACCACAGAGCTGCAGGAAGTGAACTCAGAGCCAACTGAAGGAGCTCAGAAGAGGATTCCTCCAGATGAGGGGGCAGCTCCACAGACACTGTTTGCACCTGTGAGACCCAAGCAGAGGGCCCAGCTACACTGTACCTGGACTCCTGACACATTAAAACAGTCAGATAATACACATTTGCTTTACACTGGTTTCTGGTAATTTGTTATAGAGCAAGATAAGACAAAAATGCTCAGTATGACTTTTATTTTGAAGTGTTGGGGGCTATGGAGATAGATTAGCAGAGGCTGTGAGCAAGGTGTTGGGGAGGGGTGCCAGCTATGTGGTCTGGGTCATCAGTGGGCATAGGGCATGGAGAAAGCAAGAGAAGCAAAGATGGAGGGAGAAGAATTAACCTTGGCTGGCTCAATGACTCTATAAATGAGCTTGTGCCATCTGGGACTATCATTAATACTGATGATCATTGAAAAATGTTTTTCCTAAATTCTATTTCATTTGAGAATATTGTTATACATCCATAAAGGAAATTAAGCTGGGTGTGGTGGTGCATGGCTGTAATCCTAGTACTTGGCAGATCGAGACAGGAGGATCACAGGTTTAAGACCACTTCAGCAATTTAGTGAGACCTGCCAAAACCTGGCCAGACTCTGTTTCAAACAACAACAACAACAACAACAACAACAACAACAACAACAACAACAACAACAAACAACAGGGCTGGAGGTGAAGCTCAGAGATTGAATGCCCCTGGTTCTAATCCATAGTACCACAGGGGGCGGGGGAAAGAGGGAAAGAGAGATTGATTAAATATCTGAAGTCCATTTTTAAGTCATTTTGGAAGTAAAAAAATTCACCCAAAATTCTGCTATCTTAACATCTTTCTATCCTCTTGACATGCAAACATGCCTCTACATAGTTGCATTACAGTTTTAGATAAAATTGTAATTACTATTTATATTGCATAATTATAGGATTTATACATGTTTATGGTAGATAGGGGAAATCTATATATAATATTAATATTTTCCTTACCGATATTCTTCCATGTCTTATTTCAATTTCTCTTGTTACCTTATGGGTGCTTAGTAGTATAACAAATTGAAGTAATACTTTAGTTCTTTGTAGTTTGCAATAATCGTTACATTTTTATAGATTATGCTTCCAAGTCATCTTTATGCAGGTAACTTTTTTCTTCTTTTGAGAAAAAAGAATAAATTTCAAGTGGGGCTACTGAGTCATAGTTTATAAACATTTTTGTGGCACATGACATATATTCCATTAAAAATAAGTTTCTAAATGTAATTTAAGTGTTGCTCATCCCTGTAGCCCAGAGCAAGTAGTTATTTGAAATCATAAACATGGGATGTATTCCTGGGACCAGTTAGATTGAGGAAGCGATCCACTTAGGTCACAGAAGAAAGCTTCCCAAAGAGCATCCATCCATCAACTTATCCATTCCTTTATCCCCATCCATCCACCCACCCACCAGCCCTTTTATCCACTTACACATGCATCCATCCAACAGATAAATAATAAACATCCACTATTGGCCAGACAATATTTCCACCATTATTGAGACAGACTGATCAGGGCTACTCCCTTTTTTTTTCTTTACATAACTCCAATTTTTTCTGATTTCCCCTCCCCCCTTTCTCAAGTCTGTGTTTGATTTGCATGTTAATCAGTATTCATGGATTTAAAAGTTTTGGCAGAAAGAACACCCACCGTGGCCCCTTTCATTTGCCTTCCTTCTCTGCTTCTATCCCAGACAAGTGAAGATAGAATAGTATTGTTCTTCAATTGAAGAAAAACAATTCATATGTTTCACAGGAAGGGGGCATTAATCCAGGCTGGAGATATGGTAGTTTCACTAATGTCAGGCCTGTCAAGAAATATGATGGGGTAATCTCATTGAACTAGGCACATTGTTTTCTGCAATGAAGAAAGTTCAAGGAGGGCTATTAATTCAATTGTTCTTTTTTTTAACTTTCTCAAGCTGGACTATTTATTGTTGAATTTGTGACATTGTTAGAATTGTACATGGCAATAATAAAAAGAAAACTTGGTATACCCATTTCTAAATTCTCTTTGATCATCGCATTGCCGGTATCTGGAATGGATTGCACTTTCTGCCTCACCTTTGCTACACCACTGGGGGAAACTGTTTCTTTGTTATTTCACATTAGGCCAAAAGTTATCTCTGTGCTTTATATCAAGGGTAAATATTTTTCCTGATTTATTGGTGAAAAACTAAGACAAATTTGGTTTGTGAGGTAATTAGAAACAATTAAAACCAGATCCACTAAATTTCCAAATCCTTTCGGGTGGGTCCCAACTAGCAAAACCTCCCCAAAAGGGGAACGTGGGTTACAGTCCTGAACCGAATATTCCTGATCTATTTGACACCTCAGGGCCTTTCGGGGCTGTAATTGAGCTCCCTTTGATTGAGTGTTTGCTAGGTGTTTTATGTTATTTGTTGTTATGTTGTTTTATGTTATTTGTTAACAAGTAGCCAAACAGGAAAGATGTCAAATAGCATGCTAACGGAACCCTGGAGTCATGAAATGGAGCAAGGATTTCAATTCAGACCCGACATGTGAGGACACAACCTAAAACATCTACATGCTCTACAGCGGTCATTCTTAGCGACTCGTGTCTGAATATGCACAGTGAGAGAATGAATTTCTGAAAATCACATTCAATTGAATAAAATTATTTTATGATCACATTTCATAGATATGTTTGGGATGCTTTTTTGTTTGGTACTGCGGATTGAACCCAGTGGTAATCTTCCTTTGAGCTACACTCCCAGTTTGATTGTTCTTAAGATTGTGAGATTTTTTTCTTTAGATTTTATGCTTCATATAGTTCTCATTTTTATAAATTTCATTAGTAGCATCTTTGTTGTCTGTGAAGAGCAGAGCTTTGGGAAGGAGTTAAGAGAAAGAGGGAGAGCCGGGCGTGGTGGTGCACGCTTGTAATCCCAATCTCAGCATTCAGGAGGCTGAGACCGGAGGATCACGGTTCGTGGATGGCCTCAGCTACTTAGGGAGGCCCTCTGCAACTCAGTGAGACCCTGTTTCAAAATAAAGAATAAAAAATAGGGCAGGGGGTGTAGATTGGAGGTTGAATGCACCTGGGTTCCATCCCCAGACTAGCTCCCCCCCAAAAAAATAAGAGTGAACATGTCTGCTGGATTTTTAGCCAGACGGGAAGGTGGCCTTTCTTTTCTTCTTGTTTTCCCTCTTCCTCTTTCCCTCCCTCTTCTCCATCTTTTCTTCCTTCCTTAATTTGTAATGTCTTTGGATCTAACAGTAGAAACTAAATTATTTGTTTTGGTTAGTCTCATTGGTAATATCAAGCATCTCTGTATTTAGACTTCTTCCTGTTCTAGTGACCCAAGGAATATCTTCTTACAAAACTCTCTTTTGTTTCCGTTAGTCTTTCACACATAGGAAAACAACTGCGTCTGAAACCAAATGCGTTATGTGTCTAGCACGACGTGACCTGACACCATCCACACTAATTGTTTCCATTCTTAACTAGACCCCAGTGTTCATTTGAAACCATTATTCATCCTCCCCCAACTTCCTTTCCTCGCTTGCTCTTTGGAGCCACGTTCTTTTATATGCTTCTTTCTTCTCAGTTTCTTCCATTCTTTTCCCAACATTTTTAGTTTTCATCAAGCTCCCAAGCTATCCTACCTGAGGGAAGCCTTGTCTCAGATGCATTTTTCTCCATTCAGTTTTTCTGTGGTCCTTCTCTTTTATATAATTCTGACTCTACTCAGAAAACCAACCCTTCAATCTGGATTTTGTGTTCACGTATAAGACATTGTGGTGGGTAATTTGGAAGAAGAAACATGAACATTTGGATTCTGCTCATCAGGAGACTGTGGGATGCTCAGGTGCATGGGAAATCTTCTCCCAAGCCCTGGAGCAGAACAAAACCCAACCAAAAAAAATCCAGCAACTGCACGCTTTGATATATCCCTATGTAGGTTTCTCTTACATCTGTTACTTCATTCATCGGGTTCTTTTACTACGCTGTGAGTTCTGAGTGTGGGGATTTCATTTCTATGGGGTTCACATAGCTCTTAATGGACTCAGCCATTAATCCAGAAAAACTTCAATTCAGTGTTTTCTATTTATCAGGCACTTTGTTGCATTAGACAGCTCCAACTAGGATAGTCAAGTCAGATGAACTGTTACAGGATTTTGGAGGCAGAAGAAAGAGAGTTTTTTTGGGGCTGGCATAGCTAAGGAGGTAGACTGGGGAGGGGGTGGACACTAAGAATGTGTGGCATTTAGTCAGGGGGGTGAAGAGGGGCCAGAGGGGCTTTCCAGGCAAGAGAAAGAGAATGAGCAGGAGTTGGGGGCTGGGTCATACAGCACCAGTCCTGGGGGAGTGAGGAGAACAGTCTGGCCAAAGTGGAAGGTCTGTGTTTGTATTGGGATGTCCTGGAAGATAAGGCTGGGGAGGCAGGCTTTGTGTTGGAGAAACTCCCTGGCTGCTTCCCACTCCTGCTCCTACTGCTCCCTTTCCCACCTGCTTTTAAGCAGTTTCGATTTCTTCCTGGCCCCTCTCATCAATTTCACTCTCCTTAAGGATTGGGGCTGGATTTCTGCAGGGATATCGGATTGCAAGTTCTAATATAATGTTTGGATACTGTACGTTGCTGTGTTCTTGATGAAAACATCTGGCTTACCTCTGCATAAACCTGTCTGCTCTTGAGTGCCCTGAACCTACGTGTTTACAGAAGGCTCTCAACCAAGTCACATATTCACAGCACTCTGCTGCAGTTCACACACAGAAAATTCCAGTCAGCCAGTATGTCTGACGAAAACCCCAAACCCATAAAATCGTGTAATGTCAGAACTGGGAAGGTTTTTTTTGTTTTGTTTTGTTGTTTTGTACTGGGCATTGAACTCTGGGGCATTCTACCTCTGAATTACACTCTCAGTCCTTTTTATTTAATTAATTAATTTATTTATAAACAGGGTCTTACTAAATTGCTGAGAGCCTTGCTAAGTTGCTGAGGCTGTCCTTGAACCTCTGATCCTCTTGTCTGAGCCTCTGAAGTACTGGGATTATAGGCATGTGACCCCATACCTGGTTGGAAAAGAATTTTGAAAACTTTTGCTCAAGGCCTTCATCACAAGGAGGACAAAACTAAAATCCAGAGGAGAGTTATTTGCCCATATTTATATGGCTGACTTGCTTATTAGTTATTATTTGACCCACTTGTTCATTCATTGTAAAGCATTTTTTTTTCTTGTGGTACTGGGGGTGGCTTTCTACCTCTGGGTAGGCCTATTTTATATTCTATTTGGAAACAGGGCCTCACTAAGTTGCTGAGAGCCTCACTAAGTAGCTGAGGCTGGCTTCGAACCTGTGCAGTCCTCCTGTCTCAGCTTCCCAAGCACGGGGATTACAAGTGTGCACCATCACACCTGGCCATTGTAAAACATTTAAGAAGTGCCTATAGCCGGGCGTGGTGGCGCACGCTTGTAATCCTCGCACTTGGGAGGCGGAGACAGGAGGATCGCACTGGTTCGAAGCCAGCCTTGCTGGCTTAAGAGACCCGTTTCCAAATAAAAAATATATAAAAATAGGTCTGGGAGTGTAACCCAGAGGTAGAAGGGTTTCTAGGAACTCTAGTACCACCACCAAAAAAAAAAAAAAAAAAAAAAAGAAGTGCCTATACAGGCCACACGCTGAAGCAAATACAAATGAAACATAAGAAAGAAACCTGGAATCTCATTCTAGTGGGACAGACTCTTAGCAAGAATTAGAATCCGTGATGAGCGCTATAACCATGATGTGAACATATGGGGAGAAAGGAGTTTCCTTTGTTGGAGGAAATGGATCTTAAATGGATCTCTATGAGTGGAGCTTAATAAAATGAGTAACACGCCGGGCGTGGTGGCGCACGCTTGTAATCCCCGCACTCGGGAGGCGGAGACAGGAGGATCGCGCAGGTTCGAAGCCAGCCGCGCTGTCTTAAGAGATGCTGTTTCCAAATAAACATATAAAAAATAAGTCTGGGAGTGTAGCCCGGAGGTAGAAGGGCTTCCAGGAACCCCAGTACCACCACCACCAAAAAAAAAAAGTAACAGGTCAGCCAGGCAGAGACTCAGCAAGTTCATCCCAGATAGGGAGAAGAACAAAACAGCCAAGAAGCACAGAAGGGTATGGTGTGGCCCGCAATGGTAGGAGGTGTGTTTGTCTTCAAGGGTTTTTGGCAAGGAAGGATGGGAGACAAGGTTTCAGAGGAAGGTAGGGGTCAGACTGCAGAAGGCCATATGTGAGATGCGAAGGCAACAGTGAGTTGGTGGAGGTCTTTAATCAGGAAGTGACCTGATTTGATTTTTTTCGCTTAGTACAATAACACCCATGGTACTGTGGCAGATTGCATAGGCGGATAGGGAGAGACTAAGAGGAGGATTGATGCTTAAAATAAATCCTGATGAAGTCCTGAATTAATCTGGTGATAGTGGATTTGCAGACAGAGGGCCTGATTTGCAAGTTTTAGGTGAGTAAATTGGATAGGAGTTGGCAATACATTGGTTCTGGGGAAGAATAAGAAAGAAGAGAGGAGGATGGCCAAATTGGAGGTTTAGTGGCCTTGTTGGTGGGGAGGGCATTAGGCGAGGCAAGGCAGAGGTGAGGTGGAGAAGAGTGGAGAGTGGAGGAGAAGATGCTGCTTTTGACTTGTTACAGTCTTTCCAAGGAGACAGAGGTAGCTGGGGCCGGAGATGGAGTCTTGGATAGTTAGAGCTGGCTATTCCCCATCAGAAGTAGGCGTGTTAAGGCTGAAAGTCAAAGTGAAAGGCACTGATTCCCAATTCTGTTTTCCAACCTGCTGTTCCCTGTAGTTTTCTCTAACTCCGGGTTTTTACTGAATTCTTACTAAGTGAAGGAACTTTGAGGCCACTCTCGCTTTGGTCTAGACCAAGAGGTCTTTGTTAGGGTTTTTTTTTTTTTTTTTTTTCCTTTCTCTCAAGTCATTTCCCAGGACTGATGGCATCCCAGGACTCCAGGGGAGGGCTTGTCAGATGGAGTTTATTTATTTAATGAAAAGAACTTAATAATTTGGTTTTGTTTTCCCCTGGTTCTTTATTTTTCTTTCTCCCCCCTCCTCCTTCCTGGGCTTTGCAGGGCGGGAAATGGGTCAGCAGCTTGGCCAAAACATTCTTGAGTATTTAATTCTTCGACTGTTTTACAAGCCTGCCTGGTTTATATAGCTAATCTCTCTGCGCCGGGTCCCTGGAGGAGTGTGTGTGTGTGTGTGTGTGTGTGTGTGTGTGTGTGTGGTGGATGGTGGTGGCAGAGGCCTGTTTAATCAAGAGCACTGTAGACTGTGTCTGGACTGCCTGCCTGGGGTCTGGTTCTTGGTTCCTTACTGTGCAAGCTTCTCTGCTGGGTCTCGTTTCTGTGAGCACATTCTTTGAGCTTTCTCGCTCAGTCTGGGGAGCTTGGTGAGGGTGTTTGTCTTGAGGTCTTCTGTGAGCTTTGGACACTCTTGGAAAAATGTGGAGAGACCTGAGTCCAGGCACAATTTGGTCATCTGTGGGCATCCCTGCATCCAGAGTGATCCCATTTTGCCCAGAGAAGACAGTAAATCGCTATGTCCTCTGGAGTGAAAGCCATCTCCCGGCTTCCTCTTTCTTTCTTGGAAAGACACTGACTACTAAGGAGATTTCTGCTGATCCAGATCTCCAACTCACTCAAGCCCTTCTCCTGGAAGAACCATAGTCAACTTTAACATGGTCTTCGTGTGTTCCTCAGCTCAGTGACATCCCTCCTGACCAGAATGTCATGCTAAACATTTTAATTGGAACTTTGTCAAGGACTTTGATCAGTGACACTGGGAGCTAGGTGGAGCCTGGCTGTGGGAGACAGGGACACTTGCTGGTCTGGCCTGTCTCTCTGTGTCAGAGAGCGGGGTGGCTGTGGGTCCCAAGTTACCTGAATTCTAGGATTTTATCTTAGGAAAGTATGTGCTTCCTAATGGACTTAAAGTGGGAACAGAATAGTGTTTTTTTTGTTTTTCAGTACTGGAGATTGAACCCAGAGGCATACTACCTCCAAGCTACATCCTAGTCTAGTTTTTATTCTTTATTTTGAAACAGGGTCCCACTAAGTTGTGGAGGGCCACACTAAATACCTGTGATCCTCCTGTCTCAATCTCCCAAGTACTGGGATTACAAGCATGCAGCACAAGCCTAGCAGAACAGAATAAATAGTTTTTGATGCTTATTACGTGGTAGGTTCTGTGTGAAGTTTTCTACATGTCATTTCATTGAAATGGCCAAATCCTTAAAAGATAGGCATTATTATTATTTTTTGGTGGTACTGGGGTTCCTGGAAGCCCTTCTACCTCTGGGATACACTCACAGACATTATATATATATATATATATATATATATATATATATATATATATATATATATATTTGGAAACAGAGTCTCTTAAGCCAGTGCGGCTGGCTTCGAACCTGTGTGATCCTCCTGTCTCCTCTTCCCAAGCGCGGAGATTACAAGCATGCGCCACCATGCCTGGCTAAAGGTAGGCATTATTATAAATTATATTTTTACAAATTAGGAAACCGAGGGTCAGAGGGTTAAATGCTGTGTCCAAGCTGGCTCCGTGTCGAGTGTGAAGGTGAGAGGGACCCTTGCAGTCCCATACAACGGCACTGCGCGGGTTACACAGCATTTCTCACATACTAGATCAGATTCTCTACCACAAAAACATGAGGTCAACCTAGGTGTGATTATCCCCATTTGACAAATGAGAAAACCATGACTGAGAAAGGTCGAGAGACTTGGCTGGAGCCACAGGGCTCATTACTAGTAGAAGCAGACGCAGATTTTGATCTCCTGATCTTCCAGAACCTTCCCGACTTTTCCAAGCTGCTTGCTCCTTCTTGTCACTGCTGTGTTCTGGCTGCTTTTTTTTTTTTTTTCTTTTTCTTCAGGGTGGAAAAATTCCCCTATTTTAATCTCTCCAATCATAAAGTGTAACTTAAAGAACCCCAGGGAAAACAAATCAACTGTCGTGCTTGCAGGCTCCCTAGAATTAATAGGACAGTTATTGTATATAAAACACTAACCCAATTAAAAACATATTTATCGAGGATTAGCAAGTCTGTAATAGCTATAAATCTTTTTTACGGTCATTACAATTTTTAAATATGTTTCTAATAACAATGCAATTATTTATATGATCGCCCGAGTAAAATAGAACTAAATGCATATTTGGAGAGTATGGATTTCAATCTGTAACCCTCACATAGAAAGCCTGGAATGGTGGGGGTGGGATAGTAGGAACCATGAAGATTTCCTTAAGAGAAGAGAGTGAGGGGAATCCTGGGGAAAGTTGGCAGGGCCCCCTCCCGCCCGCCTCCAGCCCCGGCCCACCTGGGCCTCGCTTGGTGTTTCTGTTTGCTTTTCACATGGTACCCATGCCAAGTATTTTCACTGTGTTTCCAGATGGACTCAAAGTATTTCCTGGGCGAGAGTCACAGAAGAAGCACGCAGTCAGTGCCAGCAGGTTGGGCTGTGGCGGGTCAGCCAAGGTGGCCTTCCATTCTTGCCTGGCTGCTGTCGAAGCAATATAATGGAGAGGTATTGTTTTTGTGGCAACAAGTTTTTGACAGCCACTGTAGAATTGCTGCCATCATAGTGACAGAGTTTTACTGTCACTGTGATCTTGGGGGACACTATTTACCATACACTGAGATGAAATTGATGGTATTGTTTACCACTGAGATGGAACTGAGCTGTTCAGCAGATGGTGTTTCTTACAACAGTTTTGACCATGTGGTCTTACATACACACTCACAAATGTTGAACCTTGCACTATTTATGTTTTCATTCACCTCCTCCCCATTAAACAAATATTTATTGAGTACCATTTAATTGCCAGGCACTGGGTAGGCATTATAAGTGGGTAAAAATAAGTCACGCCTTGTTGGTGTGATTCCAGGGTATGGGGGGAAACCCTGAATTAAACTATTCCCATCTACTCAAATTCTTTTATTAATTACACAATGAATATTTACTGAATACTTATTATGTGCTAAGAACCTATCTAGGTGCTGGAACAGTAGCAGGGAAGTTCTTTCTCTTGTGGAACTTACATTCTTGATACCTAAAGTTAGTTGCTAGAAAGAAAAAAGGTTCCAGCTGCACAATAAGACTTGGAAAGCTATTCTTTCTTTACAGTGATAAATGAAACAGTAAAAATTATTTCTTTTGGAAGATGACACAGTTTTGTATATAATTACACAGTATGCACAAAAACCTATCAAAACTCATGAGTTCATCAGCATTGCAAGATATAAGATCAAAATAAAAAGTTCATTATATTTTTATGCAGTGGCAATGAATGATTTAAAAATGAAACTATGAAAAGAATTCAATTTACAACAACATAAAGAGAGTACAATATTTTAGAATAAGTTTAACAAAAGAAGCATAGACTTGCACATTGAAAACTACAAAACATTGTCTAAAGAAATTAAATAATAGCTGCTGGGCATGGTGGCGCATGCTTGTAATCCCAGCATTTGGGAGGCTGAGACGGGAGGATTGTGGTTCACAGACAGCCTCAGCTACTTAATGAGGCTCTTTGCAACTCAATGAGACCCTGTTTAAAAATAAAGAATAAAAAATAGGGCTGGGAATATTGCTCAGAGATAGAATTCCCCTGGGTTCCATCCCCAGTACCACACATAAAAAGAAATTAAATAATAGCTAGATAAATGGAAATATAACTTGTATTCATGGATTGGAAGATTATATTTTTAAGATGGCAATAATTTCCAAATTGGTTTATGGATTCAATGAGATCCCCACCAAAATCCCAGCTGTCCCCTGGCCCCCCATGGAAATTGACAGACTGTTCCCAAGATTCATATGGAAATGTAAAGAAAAATGAGGAGCAAGTTTGGAAGGCTGACACCTCTAAGTCTCAGAACTTAGCTGGGCGTGGTGGCGCACGCTTGTAATCCCTGCACTTGGGAGGTGGAGACAGGAGGATCGCGCAGGTTCGCGAAGCCAGCCGCACTGGCTTAAGAGACCCTGTTTCCAAATTAAAAAAAAATATATAAAATAGGTCTGGGAGTGTAGCCCGGAGCTAGAAGGGCTTCCAGGAACCCAAGTACCATCAAAAAAAAAAAAAAATCTCAAAACTTACTATATGTTTACAGTGATCAAGACTGTGTAGTGCTGCCATAGATATGCTGATCAAAGAAATAGTGTTCATCACCTAGAAATAAACTTTTACACTTATGGTGAATATTTAATGGGGAATGGAGAGTCTTTTAAAAAAATGGTACTGAGGCTTTTGCATGAGGTACTGATAACCTCATGCAAAAGCATGGATTTAGGCCCCATCGCACACCATATACAAAACCTAGGTAAAAATGGATCACAGACCTGAGTGAAATCACTGAAAATATAAAATTTTTAGAGATAGCATAGGCATAAATCTTTCTGACTTTATATTAGACAGTGGTTCCTTAGATATTTCACCTTTAAAAGCATAAACAACCAAAGAAAAAACAAACTACAAATTTTTGTATTTCAAAAGACACTGTTATGGTTTAGGTTTAGAATGTTCTCCTCCCCCCCAAAAAAGCTCATGAGTTGGAAATTAGTCCCTAGTGTAGGAAGGTTCGGAGGTGGGGCATGGCTAAAGGAGGTGGATATCTGATTCATAGTCCTGGGGAATGAAGAAAAAAAAATATATCCATATATATCCATATATATGTATATGTATGTATGTATGTATGTATGTATGAATGTATGTATATGTGTATATATATATATATATATATATATATATATATATATATATCCATATTCCCCTCATCTTTCTCTCTCTCTCTTCTAATGCCATTGAGTGGAGCGTGTCCTCTTCTGCTTCCTTTTCCCTGTGCCCTGTCTCCATGGTTCTGGCCAATCATGGACTGAAGCCTCTGAAACCTACAAAACTAAGAACCCTAATAACTCTTCTTCCTCTAAGTTATGCTTATCAGGTATTTTGGTCACAGAAGGGAAAATACTAAAACAGACACTATTAAGAAAATGAAAGCTGGGTGTGGTGGCATACACTTATAATTCCAGTATTTGGGAGGCTGAGACAGGGGGTTGGCGGTTTGTGGCCAGCCTCAGCTACTTAGTGAGGCCCTTTGCAACTCAGTGAGACCTTGTTTCAAAATAAAGAATAACAAAATAGGCCTGGGGGTGTAGCTCAGAGGTAAAATGCCCCCGGGTTCAATTCTCAGTACAGAAAAAAAAAAAAAAGAAAAGAAAAGAAAAGAAAAGAAAAAAGAAGAAAGAAAATGAAAAGACAGTCCACAGAATGGGAGCATGTGTTTGCAAACCGAAGATTCAGTATCTAGAATTAAGAAGTAGAAACTCTTACAACTCAATAAGCAGAAGATAAGTAACCCAACTATAAGGTGGGCAAAAGATTTGAGTAGATGTTTCTCCAAAAAGATATATGAATGGTCAATAAGCACAGAAAATGATGCTCAGCTTCGTTAGTTACTAGGGAAAAACAAATCAGGACCACAGGAGACATCACTTTGTATATGTTAAGAATGTTATAATAAAAAAAAAAAGCCAGACAGTCAGAAGTGTCGGCCAGGATGTAAAGATATTGGAATCTGCATTTCTTGCTGGTTAGAATGCAAACTGGTGCGGTCACTTTGGAAAAGATTTGGCAGTTCCTCAAAATGTTAAATATATAGTTAACATATGATCCAGCAATTGTGCTTCTAGGTATATACCCAAGAGAACTGAAAACATGTGTCCATGCAAAAATATGCACATGAATGTTCATCGCAGCATTATCCATAACATCCCCAAAGTGGAACAAATCCAAATGTTCATAAATTGATGAATGGATAAACAAGATATAGCATATCCATATGGTGAAATATTATTCAGCCATGAAATGGAATGAAGAGCTGATGCATGCTACAGCATGCTTGAGAACATTATGTTAATGAAGGAAGCCGTACACACAAGGTTACATATGATTCTATTTGCACGAAATATCCAGAGTAAGCAAGTCCATAGAGACAAGTTACTGAGTGATTTTCATGGGCTGGAGAAAACAGAAATTAAGGGAATAATTGCTAATTGGGACAGAATTAATTCTCTCTCTCTCTCTCTTTCTCTCTCTCCTTCTTTCCCTTTAAAATAAAAAGGTTGAAATACTAAGTTGCTCAAACTTGGGATCCTTCTGTCTTAACCTCCACGGATTTCTTTTTGAAGTGATGAAATATTCTGGAATTAGCGTCGATGGCCACACAACTTTATGACTTTATAACAACCCTGAATTATACACCTTAAATGAACCAGTTTGTGAGATGGGAATTATATCTCAATACAAAAGTATGATAAAAATAAAATAGACTTAAAATGCAAAAATCCATAAGATAAGTTACAAATGATTAAAAGTTTACCTATTTCAGTACCTGGCATATAGTAGGTGCTGTCTATTAGGTGTTAGGCACATATTTGTTGAAGAAATTAATGAATAATCAAGTGATTTTTTTCCAGAATTGAGTTTTGAAAAGGGAAGAGGGCAAAGAAGCATGAGGGAACTTTTACAATACACAAAAGAAGAGAGGGTCTGGAGGGTTGGAGAACATGGCTAATGTATTTCTGCTTTTTACAATTTTACTTGACACCATCTCTCCATACTCCTATCATCCCCCTTCTCTGACCTGCTTTGGTTTCCTTCCTAGTGTATCTCTATTACCAAATACCTAATAGACTCACAGTAAAGACTTCTTAATAATGGAATGGTTAGAACCTCAAGAACTTGTCTGAAACTTCTTAATAACTTTGGAAGAAAATGGGGCTTGAGAAAAGGTATAGACCCTGGGTGAGACAGCCAGATACATATATTGGACAGAAAGCTAAGCCTTGGTCCCTCAGGTGTTCTGCATTGCTCTGTGCAAGATGAGTGTATCTTCCCTTCAATATTCTCCAATAGTGTGACCTGGAGCAAAGCCAGGCCATAGGAGAGAAGGATATTTATGGTCCTGCAGTTAGCAGCAGTCTTGGTCTAACCTGATGGTGGGGAAGGCTGATAGGTTCAGTACTGACTCTGAGCTGTGTAGTTTATAGAAGGACAGTGAGGACTTTATGGTAATGTTCACAGTTAGATAAAGATCAGTCAACAGAGCACACCTGCTCACATGCATGTATGCATGACCCATAGATTGGTGTTATTAAAGAAAGTGTAAAATGCACAATACGTGCACACGTTTAAGTGCATGAGAGAAGCATATATTTATTTAACCAATAATTTCTTACCTACCTTTAAGAATACCTTTAATAAATTGACTTGAATCATGTAAGAAGGACTGGACTAAATTTTCCTCTTGCTCTGTCTCTAAGCCTGATTTGGATACATGGCCTGACTTTCCTCACCTGCAGAATTTCAAAGTCTGCCATTTTTCACTTGATTGATGGAGGGGATAAGGGACAAGGACATGAAAGCTAATTTTTTATAATTATTAATAAATACGGTTGATCAATTGATATGCAGTGAAGATGAAGATAAAGTTACCTTACAAAATCAGGTAGGTGACAACATTAGTATCGATTTTGCTTTGCTGTAAACTAAGGCATGTCTGTTGTCAAAAAAGTAGAACTGAAGAAAATCCTTTAAATCTCCTAGAGACCAGATGATCCACTCTTTTCTACAATCATGCATCACATGCAATCTCAAATTCTCAAGTAATTTGATAGTAGATAACATATTTTTTGTCCTTTCCATGCAGCCAGGCATTGTGCTAAATCGTGTACGGGCATTATATAAGTTAATATTCACAACTATGATTTAGGTACTATTATTATTGATTTCCTTTTTTAAATGAAGAAATTGAGGCACAGAAAAATTAAATAACTTGCTCAGACCAATTATTAGCAAATATCAAAGATGGATTTCAGACCAAGGCAATGGAACTCCAGGGTTTTAATACTCTGCAACACAGGTTCTTGTTTTATGATTCTACGACATTAATTAATGAATTGGGTATATTGTATGCATCTGTCCCAAAACTATAGAGTAAGGAAAGGGAAAAGAGTAAGGAGTGGTGTATCATGAACGGAGAAAGAACCAATGCTTGAACCGTATAGTGGTTTTGCAAGAGGATTTTTTTTTCTTCATGGTGAGTTGGTTGGCTTAGACTTGGCCTAGCCATTGGAATGGGTCATGCAAAGCCCAGGAGCAGGCTTTACATTCCATTTTCTTGATTGGTGATAAGTGATTATCTTCAGGCTCTTGCCTTTCTATAGTGGTCTGCTTCTTGTCATTGGTTGCTGGCGTAGAGAAAATAGAAAAGGTAAGGTGAGAAGGAATTCCTGTCAGAAGCAGAGTTGAAGGGTGCTATCAATCTCTGTTATTCAAAGGCAAGAAGATGCCTACTGACTTGGGATAGCAGATCTGAGGGAAGTTTAGGCTGATCCCCGCTTTCTATGTTTAGGTTCCCAGGCCTTGGTTTATGAGCAATAAATTCCTCTATGAGGTTTGTCTTTTCATTTTACTGGGAAAAGTTTCCACATAAAGTCCTTCTCCAGGCCCTCAAACTTCCCAAAACTCTTGGGAACTGCATTCCATCTACATGCTTTGTAATTTCCTCTCCACAATGCATCCTCTTCTGTTAAAAGCGCCAGTCCACCAGTCCAGTCTTTCTTTCTCCATCTCCATCTCCCCTATCCCGATTTATGATCCTAAGAAGCTTTCTCCTCCTCCTCCTTCTCCTCCTCCTCCTCCTCCTCCTCCTCCTCCTCCTCCTCCTCCTCCTCCTTCTTCTTCTTCTTCTTCTTCTTCTTCTTCTTCTTCTTCTTCTTCTTCTTCTTCTCTCTCTCTCTCTCTCTCTCTCTCTCTCTCTCTCTCTCTCTCTCTCTCTGCCCCCCCCCCCCGTGACTGGGAATTGAATCCAGGGTCGTTGTACCGCAGAGCCAGTCCTTTTTATTTTTTGGTTTTGAAACAGGGTCTCACTAGGTTGTTGAGGGTCTAGCTATGATACTGAGGCTGTTCTCAAACTTGCTTTCCTCCTGTTTTAGCCTCCCACATACTGGGATTGCAGACATGTATCACCATGCCCAGCTAAGCTTTGCTTTCTTAATATCGTCATTTTGAAAATTTTGCTTCCTAGCCAAGTATGGTGGTGCATGTTTATAATCCCAGTAATTGGGAAGCCGAGACCAGAGGATCGCAGGTTTGAGGACATCTCAAACCCCCATCTATGATGGTTAATCTCTTAATAAGTAGCAAGACTCTCATCAACCTAGTGAGACCTGTTTAAAAAAAATAAAAAGGGCTGGGGTATAGCTCAAAGGCAAAATGCCTCTGGGTTGGATCCCCAATACCAAAGGAAAAGAAGAAAGAAAGAAAGAAAAAAGAAAGAAAGAAAGAAAGAAAGTTTTGTTTTCTACACTATGAAGTGTTTTATGGTAAGACAAAACACCTCTTCATTTATCCACAACATGAAGAATAAATATAAATGTATACATTGCTATAGAGTCTTGATGTCAGTTAGTTAAGCCTATCTTTCAATATAAGGATTGTTTTTATAGTGTTTATGTTAAGTAATAATCCAATAGCTATGTAAATACCCCTAGTGACATGAAACCACCAGCTTGACTTTCAGACAATTCTATTAGGAATTTTATTTTTAGCAGAGAAATGCAATATGCACGTGTTAGTCCCTTTTCTTTTCTCATTCATGTGACAAATCTTGAAAAGCTTAAAGACATCTCTTGTGGCTTTTCTTTCGTTATTCATGCCAAGACATCCACTCTGTTGAGACTCCATGTCTTTTTTTTTTTTCCAGTGATTCCTTATGATTCCAATGAGTCTTTCCAGACATCTTTCAGTGGTGCCTAGAAGTGAAGCAAGGAATATTCCAAGTATGGTCCCACCATACTAAGGATAATATTACTTGGTGAAGGAAACTGAGTGACTCCTTGGCTAAAGCCAAGGGACTGCAATAATAGGAAAGAGGCTGTTGCTTTATTAGCTGCTGAGTAGGATAAGAACTGGGTGCTTGACTCTCCCTCAGTCAAATTCTACCTATAAGAATCAGGGTAGAATTTGCCTGAGAATCCAGAGAAATGAATGGAACTCAAAGATTGCATTTCCATTTGTTAAAATATGGATAGAAAGTTAAACATATTATTTCCTGTCTGAGCTTATGCTGTTTAACCTGTGAATAGTTAGTGTACAATTTATAAACCTTGCAAAAATTCTCATCCTTGAATTGAGGGCATTTGTGCAGCAATCAGAAGAAATGTCTTGAGTAGTTTTAGCTGCAATGACAACATACTACTGAGAAACCACGGAATAAAGCAAGACATGGATGTGCTCCTGAGGACCTTGATTTGAAATTTCCTTAAAGGAATAAAGACCTTCATTTTCTCCACCAGAATCCTCCAGGTATCCCTGTGATCAGTGAGTTAGGAGTCCTCATGGTCACAAACTCAAAATGGAAGGGCAGTACCTCCTAACCCAAGGGAGAGGCACTCTGACACCTGTGAGGATAGAAGAGTATCCTCCAGAGTCGGACACAGTGATTGGAGGGAAAACCATGGGCAAGAAGGGATAAGGGTGGCAACTTCTCAGTGGTACCCTCTCCTCTACTTGTCTCCCTCTGGTCTTGTTGCTACCTTGCTGTTGGTATAGATGGATGAGAGGGCCCACACAGGGCTTGGCACTGGGGGAAGATGGCGTAGGAGAGATGGTCCTGGGTTTTCTTCAGAACTCAGACTTAAGTAAAATTCCAAAGTAGCTTGTCCAGCTCACTAGGATGCAGTCTTAGGTCACATCAAAAATATATTTGTCCCAAGCACATCCCTGTTTAAATAGACCTTTAGGGATCTAGTAGGTGTCCGATCTATGATGGTTAATTTGGATTGTCAACCTGACTGTATTAAGAGATGCCTAGGAACCAGATGTGGTGGTGCACGCTTGTAATCCCAGTACTTGGGAGGCTGAGACAGGAGGATCCTGCAGGTTCGAAGCCAGCCTCCACTATTTAGTAAGGCTTTTAGCAACTTAGTGAACCTGTTTCCAAATAAAATATAAAATAGGTCTGGGAGTGTAGCCCAGAGGTACAAAAGCTCCTGGCTTCCATCCCTAGTACCACACACACACACACAAGAGGTACCTAAGGTTAGTTTAGTTGACTTCAGGTGTGTTGACGAGATGATTGGCGTGTGAAACTGCATATTGAGGGGGGAGTCCTAGCCTGAATGTGGGTGGCACTGTCCAATGGGCTGGAAACTTGGATGAAATAATGGGTAGCAGAAGGAGGAAATGGCAGAAACAAACGCTCAGTTCTTCCTGGGTGAAGGGTGTCTGTTCTTACCTGAGGATACTGGGCTTCAGATTCTTTGCTCTGTCAACTGGACTCAGCAATGATTCTTCCAGAGTTTCCTGGCCTTTCCATCTTGGACAGGGGCTGCATCATTGGTCACTCCTGTTCTGAGACTCCAGCTTTTGGACTGTTTTACCAGCTGCTGGTTCTTTTGTTTCTCTGCACACAGGCAACCATTTGGGACTATACTCCTTCCGGGTGCAAGCTGACTTGATATGATAAATCCGTGTGTGTGTGTGTGTGTGTGTGTGTGTGTGTGTGTGTGTGTATAGGGGTTTGTGTTATTAGGAATTGAACCCAAGCGTGTTCTACCTCGGAGCTATACCCCCAGTCCTATTTTATTTATTAATTTTATTTGAGGCAGGGTCTTACTTAAGTTACTGAGGCTGTCACTAAAAGTTGCTGAGGCCAGCCTTGAACCTATGATCTTCCTGTCTCAGCCTCACAAGTATTTACAGGATTACAGGCATGCACTACCATGCTTGGCCCAAAATCCTCTTTTATAACATATGTATCCTGTGGACTGTGTTACTCTAGAAAACCTTGATTAATACACTATCTCTCATCTTTTTTGATACACTTTTGCCCTAGAACTATCTTTCAGGCATTTTAGTACAGTGGCTGGTGCCTACTAGGTATAAAATCAACATGAACTGTAATCATAATTAAAGACTAGATTAGTTTCCTCAAATAGAAAAAAGCATTCTCAAACATTTTGGATCTGGGAGACTAAAGAATTCGGGGTCACTTGAATCACCAGCAAGGGACTATATAGAAATGGATTTTGTTATTCTTGCTCCTAACAGATAGCTAAGCTCAGAGCGACTCCTTGAAGAACCCCACAGAGTGTTAGCAAAGGCCTTGGGAAAAGAACTAGGAACCCCGCCTCGTTCCTTGCTATGTTAGGCAACAAACCCTGCCTGCCTTGCCAGGAACAGCAACCCAACAGTGCTCTCGCTGCCAGATCCCAGCTGCCCTGCAGAGTCAGGCAGGGTCAGAAAGGCAGATGTCGGCCAAGTGGGGCCGCATTTGAGTCATATCCTGGGAAGTGTGTGTCAGAAGCAGGTGAAAGATGTTAAATTTCACACAAACTATACACCAGATGAAAGGTGAGGAGCACAGCAGCTCTGAGCTTTAACTCTCACCCAAACCTCTCTGTTATATAGAAAGAGAAGCACCAGAAGTTCCAGAATAGAACTCAGGGCAAGCCTGGGGGCCAGGAATCAGGTCACACGGGCAACAAGGGTAACGTCACAGGGTCCCCATTCCAGCAGCCAGGCGACCTGGAGGCTCAAGAAAGGCAATGGGCATACAACAGTGTGAATGTATATAATACTCATGAACTGTGTATTTAAAAATGATTAAAATGGCACATTTTTTATTACATGTATTTTATCACAGCAAAGCAAAACAAAATAACAGGTGTTAACATGGTAGGGTTTGGATATGATTTTGGGGAACCTTTGGTTCCCCAAAGGTTCAGGTGTTGGAGGCTTGGTCCCTGGTATAGTGTTAAGAGGTGGTGGAACCTTGAAACGTGAGGCCTGGTGGGAGGTGACCAGGTCCCTGGAGAGGGGGTGGGTACCCTAGGTAGAGATTAATACCCATCTCCAGGGAGTGAGTTATATCTCTCAGCACTGCACTGGTTACTGTGTGAGCAGGTTGTGATAAAGCAAGTTAGACTTTCTTTCTTCCTCTATTCTCTCCTTTTCCTCATGATCCCGCCACGTGATTCAAACACAATGTTTTGATGAAGGATAAGGCTGTCATCAGAGGCCTAACAGATAAGGGCAGCCTGATCTTGGACCCTAAAACTGTGAGCCAAATATCCTCTTTTCTCTATGAATTACATTGCCTCAAGTATTTTGTTATAGCAACACAAAATGGACTAAGATAGCAAAGTATAAAACAGTGATAACAAACAACCACTGCGATGATTTGCTTCTAGTTCTTAAATACAAACAATGTAATGAGGAATTTAGCAGTTCCTGTCAAGGGGAGCTTCAGGGTCAAGTGAAAAGAATTCTGGTGAAGCTGGACCAATGTACATTTTAATCACTAGGGCTCTGTCTGTGTCTTTGAATGTTTTTATTGTCCAGCATCATCCCAAGATCTATGGGCGTACTTTCCTCTTCAAAACACAGGCCCCTCCATGGCTACAGCTCTTTTTAGGGTCCTTCCTAAGACTCAAGCTGTTAGCACCATGTTAACTCTCAGAAACTCATGGTCTCTGGCACCCTGTATCCCCAAAGCTTGTGAGAAAAAAATATATATATGTATGTGTATGTATATATATATTTGCTTTATGGAAATAGTTTATTTTTAAAATTTTTTATTGGTGCACTGTAGTCATACATCTTAATGGGATAAAATGTGGTAGAGACATACATGCACACATCACCCAATTAGCCCTTACCCAATTCCTGCTTCATTCCCTCCCCCTCCCTCCTTCCCATGCTTGGCTTAGTGATTGACTTTGATATGTTTGTTAAATTCTCACCATTAGAGAATTGTGAGAAAATCTTACACCTTCCTTTTTCCTCAGTCCAGACAGTATGATATTTTCAAGGGAACCTTACTAAAATCTATCAAGGATAACGTGAAGAAATAATGACCAAAAAATGCACATTACATAAATAGAAAAGTAGCGCTACCTTATTAGATACATATAGTATGCTTTTCATTAGACTAAGTGATTGACATATGTATTTGTTAATTCTTGCAGCAATCCGAAAGGAAATTATCACTATGATTTTATTTTCTTTAATAATCAAGGCAATTGTTGCTCAGAACTCTCAGGCGCATTGTAAGGCTAAATCAAGACTTAAACCCTGGTCGGACTGGCTCCAAAGTCTTTATTTACTTTTTCCTTTATCCTGCTCCTAGATTTTGCACCCAGAGGACGTTCGCAGACACAGCAGAGAGCTGCGGTAATCGTGCTTTACCTGGTTTGCAAGCACATTTTAGGTCTTTCTCTGGCCTTTTTATCTCTTGGCTCCTGCTTCTTCCTCAGTAAGCTCAGAAGAGCAAGGACTTGGCTTGCTTTGTTCAGCACAGTACCCTTACTGCCAAAAGTAATTGTTCGGCATATAACAGGGGCCCATAAGTCATCATTGAATAAATGAATGAATGAATGATCTCTCAGTGACACTGCATCCTTGTCCAGCTCTCAGGGGCTCTCTATCAGTATTATCTTATCCAAGGACATATGCCATCTTTCATTTACAACTTATTTTCCAGACCCCAGAGTTCTCCTTAATAGTGATAGTTTCTGGGTGACCATATTATTTCTCAATTGAGAGCTTGCAAAATGAGTAAATTCTTTCATATCCTGGGTTACCTCTTTTAACTCCCTTGAGAACCTTACAGATTATTACTCACCCAGGTGAGAAATAATGGTAGTTTTGATCATGGTGATGATGAATAACTAACACTTATGGGGTAGCTAATATGCTTTAGATATCATGCTGAGAACCTGACATTCATCATCATATGTAATTCTCATTACATCCTTTGATATAAATTCTATAATGATCCTCACTGCACAGATGAGAGAAACGAACACTGGGTGGTTCTACAGAATAGCCAAATTCATGTCTAGTTCTTTCTGTTTCCCAAACTTTGAACTACTTATGCTTTGCAACCTAAATTTTTCTTCCTATCATCTCATGAAATACAATGTCTTAGAAAAAAAATCTATATATTAAACAGACCTATGACATTACAATACCCAATAACACCAATATATAACTGTAACTACAACTATAGCATCTGTACCATAAGAATCAGCACCCACTCTGTAACAGGTAGGATATCCTTTTCCAGGTAGATCTGGAATTATCTACTTGCTTGATAAAATCGGACCATCTCTCCTTCTTCCAGGACCATCCACCTGTGCCACGTTTCCTAACCCACTTCCTTTGGGAAAACATAGCCCTTCCAGAAGGCCCTTGAGCTGTATGAATTTTGGCTGGACCTGACTCAAGGCCAGTATTTTATACTTCATCTATATCTAGGTGTAGTCATGAGGATCCAGGGGATTTATGAAGAGTGTCTTCCTGGAGCCTGACCCTTCTCTCATCTTTTATCACTTATTTATGGTCTAGTGTCTTCAGTGAATTCACCCTGGGGCTTCCAGTTGTCGGTGCTATCAGATTGCTCCTCGCTGCTGGAGTGGCTGTTCTTGGCAGAGAAAGGAAGGGTTGGGGCAAAGGTGAAGTGTGGGGCCTTGATGCTTCTGGCAGCTTATGGGATGACTTCTCCGTGACTTGTCATTGTGACCTCTCTTCCACCAGCAGCTGTGAATAGATTCTAGTTCTCTCTGGGCAGTTTGGTCATGATTTCTAGAGCCCTGGGTCTACTTTGGCCATCCCTGTGCTGACGGTGAGTCCTTGAATTTAGCATTGGAGATGGAGATAGAACTGGAGGAGGAGATGAGAAGTTTCTGACCCAGAGAATTCAGTTGGAAAAAAGAGCCTGCCAGACCAAATCCAATCTCCATATTGCCCCCAAAGGAGTTTCAGGTCTTTTTAAACCCAAGCAGCATCTGCTGGTGTCCATATCTTTAAGGTCAAGCATCCATTCCATGATTCTAGAATAAGCAAATCCATATACCAAGATTTATCCAGGAACCCTTTCCTCTTCCTTACCTCAGTGGAAACCTGGATATTCTTCTGCAAATTTCCTTGGCAGTCTCTCCCAGCCTGACCTTCAGAGAAATGGGGCTGCCCTCTGCCTGCCCTCCTGGGTCATTTGGAGGTTGCCACTCACAGTGACCCATTCTTTCCTCAAGAGAATGTTTTCTTTTAAAGTTTATAACATTTGCTTTTTTGTTTGTCTTTCTGTTTTCCTGCTGCCAGGAGAGCTCTGAGTTTTGCACAGTCACTGGCAATGTTTTGTAAACTGGATACCACGTGGTGTAATTTGGATCTAAGATGTCTCCCCCGAAGGCCCATGTGTTAAAGGCTTGGTCCCCATCTTGAAACTATTGGGCAGAGGGAGAAACTTTAAGAGGCGGGGTCTGGTGGGAGGTCTCCCAGTCAATGGGGTTGTGCTATTGAAGAAGAATATTGGGATCTCAGATCCTTTCTCTCTTTTTCACATCCTGCCATGAGGGTGAACAGTTTACTATGTGGTACCTGCCATGATGTATGGCCTTGCCACAGGCCTGAATACAACTGGGCCAATCAACCATGGACTGAAACTTCTAAAACTTTAAACCAAACAAATCCAAACAAATATTTCCTATTTTTAACTTGACCTTCTCAGGCATTTTGTTACAGTAATGAACAGCAGACAAATCTTCCAGATTTTTTAGATCCCCAGATGAAAAAGGTTCCTGGGCAGTAAATAACCTCATTTCTAGTGTTCTCAAAGACTCTTGAGAAGAGTTTGGGGGTTTTATCCCTTTTTTATTTTAGAGTTCATTTTTTAATAAAATGCTTCACTCATAAAAAAAAAGAACATATAATGTCGGTAAGACATAAAAGGTAATAAAATTAGCTGGGCATGGTGGCCTAAACCTGTAATCCCAGTACTTGGGAGGCTGAGACAAGAGGATCTCAGGTTAAAGGAATGCCTCAGCTACTTAGTGAGGCCCTCAGCAACTTAGTGAGACTCTGTTTCAAAATAAAAAAATAAAGAAGGCTGAGGGTGTGGCTGGGAGGTAGAATGCCTACGCGTTTGATCCCCCCCCCCCACACACACAAATAAACACTCCCAGACCCATCACCCAAATTAAGAAACAGAATGTCACCAGAATGGTGAAACACTGGTCTGTGCCTCCGTTGGTCAACCCTCCCCCAAAGAAGGAGTTTGATGTGTACTGTTCTGATTTTCATTGCAGTGTGAAAGCATTTTGAATAAAATAAACCTACTATAGACTTTCATGTATATTTGAATTTCATATGAATGGTAATACACAGAGTTATTTTTGTCTGGTGTTTTTAGATTTGTCTGAATTGCTGCATGTAGCCATAGTTAATTCAAAGAATGAATTAATTTCATTGTACAACTGTGCTACACTTCACTTGCCATTCACCTGCCACCGTACATGTTGCTTCCTGCTATGCTAGTAAAAATAATGCTTCTATAAAAAATTCTTGGCCAAGTTTCTTGGGGGCCTTGAACAAGATTTCTCCCGGTCACCATATTTCATTTGAGCTAGCTTCTCCAATTTGCTTCTTCTCCACTAGGATTCTCTCCTCCGAAAGTGACTTTGTTTCTAGTGAGCATCCTCAGAGGTGAGGCTGGTGGTATACATGCCGTTTCTTGGCCCACTCTGCATTAGTGGAATAACGATCCTGATGTTTCTTTTGGTTACCCAAGTGCAACCCTGACACTAAGTTCCTATAGATCAGCTGCACTTTAATGCCCAATCATCCTCTCTTTCTACTGTTACCACACCTCCTTCTTCTCTGCCTCAAAACCGCTATTTTCTTTTTTCTCCCTTTTTGGTCCTAAGAAACTCTGTTTTTATTAAATCTTTTCTTGTCCTTTTTATTCTTTTCCATGATCAAATCCCCCAACTACTCTTCTCCACATTTTTGATCCATAGTTTTTGATCCATAGTTTTATTTATTTATTTATTTTTCTGGTCTGGGGATGGAACCCAGGAGCATTCAACCTCCGAGCTACATGCCTTGCCCTTTTTAAAATTCTTTATTTTAAAACCGTGTCTCACTGAGTTGCAGAGGGCCTCACTAAGTAGCTGAGGCTGTCCACGAACCGCAATCCTCAGGTCTCAGCCTCCCGAATGCTGGGATTACAAGCGTGCGCCACCACGCCCGGGTCCATAATTTTACTATGAAAATCTTCCTTGCTGCATATATTTTCCTCACTAAAATTTCCCTTTGCTCAGCACAGCACACCATGGCTTTGACAGTTTTCCTCCTCTTCTATGTAAATTCCCTAAATTATGCTTCAGAAGTATTATCCAAGCTGGACGTGGTGGCGCACACTTTTAATCCTAGCATTCAGGAGGCTGAGACCGGAGGATCGCAGTTCGTGGCCAGCCTCAGATACTTAGTGAGGCCCTCTGCAACTTAGTGAGACCCTGTTTCAAAATAAAAAAATAAAAATTAGGGCAGGGGGTGTAGCTCGGAGGTAAAATGCCTCTGAGTTCCATCCCCAGACCCCCCCCCCCCACGCACACACAAAGTATTATCCATTTATTCTACTGCAGGCTGGAGAAGGGTGGAGGTGCGACCCAGCAAGGACAGGGTGAAGAGCTCTGGCATACCCAAGCTCAGTCTGAACCTGCAGAGACCTGAATGTAGATATGGTAGATAGGATGGTGTCACTTATGTGTGTAGATGTGGAGATGCTTGGAGTCGGGCAGCTGGTAGCTTTGTACTTCAGGGTGCTCTAGTCTCCTCTAAACAAGACCACAGACAGTGGATGAAGGTTCTAGAGAACAGGGTACCCTCATTTAGTGGGGTAGGGGCCTAGCTACAGATGGTAGCATGCTCAAACTCTAGCCAAGTTGGCTTTGCTCAAGGCAGGCTGTGAGCAAGTGGCCTAGAGGGTGGTAGGGAAGAACTAAGACCAGTGCTTTTAGGCTCTTTCATATTGCAGAATAGGATTGACTTAGAGGCTGGGCACAGTGGCTTACACTGTTCCTGGTTCCAGCACCATGGCTTAGGCGATGAACTTTAGAACTATCAGGTCCTATCCCTGCTTGCCTATCTGACTCTCTCTCTTTTTCTCAAACTTGCAGGAAAGTTGCAAGAAGAGCAAAACAATCTTTTTTCTCTTGAGAAACAATACTTTTTTTCTCTTGAAAGAAGCTGGTGAAATAGATACATCATCAACACATTTTCGCTGGGAATGGCGGCACACTGCTATATACTTCTATAATCCCAGTACTCGGGAGGCTGAGACAGGAGGATCACAGGTTCAAGGATAGCTTTAGCAATTTAGTGAGATGCTCAGCAACTTAATGAAATCTTTCTTCAAAATAAAAAAAAAGAGAAAAGGTCTAGGGGTATAGCTTGGAAGTATAATACTCCTGGGTCCAATCCCCAGTTCAAACAAAAAACAAACAAAAAACAAACAAGCAAAAAGCAACAACACCATAATCAGAAAATTAACAATTACATAGTACAACAATTTAATGCCCAGATAACTCTTGAATTTTACTTAATGTCTCAATAAAATCTTTTATAACATCAGGATCTAGTCTAGAATCAGTCATATCTCAGTCTTTTTGTATTTCTTTCATCCTTCCCTGCCATTCATGTTCTTGACAATTTTGAAGATAACAAGTCCAATTATGGTGCAGGACATCCTTCAGTTTGGATTCGCTAGTGTTTCCTCATGATTAGCTTTAAGTCATGCATCTTTGTCTGGAACATTCCAGAAGCAATGCTGCATTCCTTTCTCTGCCCTTTAAGAAGGTGTGTGACGTCAACCTGCCCCTTTACTAACAACATTTACTTCATTCACTACATTAAGGTGCTGTCTCTCTTGCCAGCATGGTGGCATATGCCTGGAATCCCAATCCTGAGACAGGAGGATCATAGATTCGAGGCCAGCCTCAGCAACATAGCAAGATTCTCAGCAACCTAGTAAGATCCTGTACCAAAACCAAACCAAACCAAACCAAAACAAAATAAAATCAAGGAGTGGGGGTATAGCTTAGAGGTAGACTGCCCCTCTGTTGAATCCCCAGTAACACACACACACACACACACACACACACACACACACACACACACACGGTGTCTCTCAGCTCCACCATAAAGTTACTTCTCCCTTCCTGTAATTAATGAATATTTTATGAGAAGTTATTCAGTAGAGACTCTTGGGTTCCCATTTTATTCAGTAGGTTGTAATCTAGTGCTATTATTGTCATTTCTAGTGTGGTGCTTCAGCTGTCTGGGGTGTGACCAGTGAGTCCTTTGAGCTGGCTTCTGCATCCTCTTGACCTCTTCCATCATCCTTTGCGTGTTGTCTTGTATTTTCCCAGCAAGAAGTTATTTCAGGTTCATCTTTTACTTTTCCTACCCAGCACTGGCATCAGCCACTCTTCTGAGGAATCTTGGTTCCTTCCAGTGAAAATGGCACTTAGGAAACTGGAATCTGGGTGGTGTTTTACTGCTAGTGGGGTGTTATGGCTCCCAGTCTCTTCTCAGAGGATAGAGCTAAGGAGTAACACACACACACACACACACACACACCCCATACAGTGCACCTAGATAGATGAGTTCACATCTATATCTCTAATTCAAATCCCTAAGATTCCTCTTGGATTTCCTCCCTTTCCATTTTAGTAGCTGTGATAATAGTTAACATGTGTCAACATAATTGGGCCATAAGGTGCCCAGCTATTTCCTTTAACATCATTCTGGGTGTGTCTGTGAGCATGTTTCTGGATAAGATTTAACAGTTGTTTGTTTGTTTGTTTGTTTGTTTGTTTATTATTTTGCAGTACTGGGGATGGAACCCAGGGCCATTCTACCTTCGAGCTACACCCCCGGCCCTATTTTTTTTTTTTATTCTTTATTTTGAAACAGAGTCTCACTGAGTTGCAAAGGGCCTCACTAAGTAGCTGAAGCTGTCCGCCAACCACGATTCTCCTGTCTCAGCCTCCCAAATACTGGGATTACAAGCGTGCACCACTGTACCCGCAAAACTTAACATTTAAATGGATAGACTGAGCAAAGAAGACTGCCCTCCCAGACATGGTTGCCCATTGAAGGAGTAGGGCACTGGGCGCTCCTGCCCGAGGACTCAGACTGGAACCACACCATTGGCTGCCCAGGCTCCCAACTTGCCAGCTTCAGAACTTGAGATTTCTAAGCCTGTACAACCATGTGAACCAATTTCTTATAAATAAACGGTCTCCCTCTCTCACACGTATTATTGGTCCCATTTTTCTGGAGAACCCAGACTAATATAGTAATTTGGCAAAAAAAAAAAAAAAAAAACACCCACAAAAACTTGGCTTCCATAATTTTCAATGTATTTACTTTTTTGATTTCTCCTCCTGTATGTTAACAATTGCCCTTCATTATCACTACTCAGTTGCCCCCACATGTAACTGGCCTCTCTGCCCTCGGGCTCTAGCAACCTGTGCTAGTCACACTCCTACACAGATGGCCTGAAACCCCTCGGAGGGCCAAGGCACCCTCTGGTGCTGACACCCATCTCCCTGGCTTAGACTGCTGTTCCTCCACCCCAGGGTGGAATGCCTACCTCACTCAACTCCACCCCTGACTGTGGGAGAGGGAATCAAGGACAGGGGAGCCAGAGGGAGGAGGGATGGCAGCATCCAGAAAGAAAAAGAACAGAAAGAGCAGTCAGGTTTTCCTTTTCCAACCTAGTTTCTTCCTTCCCAACAATTTATTTGCTATTGCCATTGATGCTTCCTAAATGAACTTTAAAATCAACTAGGATTTAAAATCTAAAAATATATTTTCTCTCTAGGAAGGACTTTTTTTGTTTTTATTTTTGGAGAGGTACTGAAGATTGAACCCAGCAGCATTCTACCTCTGAGCTACATCCTCAACTTATTATATATATATATATATATATATATATATATATATATATATATAGTACTGGGGATGGAACCCAGGGGCATTCTACCTCTGAGCTATGACCCCAGCCCTATTTTTAAATTCTTAATTTTGAAACAAGTTCTCACTGAGCTGCAAAGGGCCTCACTAAGTAGCTGAGGCTGTCCTTGAACTAAGATCCTCTGGTCTCAGCCTCCTGTTATTTTTTTATTTTGAAACAGGGTCTCATTAATTTGCTGAGAATCGCCTTGAACCTCCTGACTCAGCTTCCCAAGTACTGGGATAATAGGCATGCAACACTGTACTTGGCTTAGTAAAGACCTTTCTATCTTCACTTTCTTGTACTGCTGGTAGGAGCACAAGTACTTACTCTTTGGGAGATCAATTTGACAGTATGTTTCCAAAGTCTTAAGAAAACTTGTACATTTCTTTTGACCCCCAAATTATACTTTAAGAAATTTATTCTAAGGAAACAATTAAATATGCACAGAGATATTCAGCTTCAAAAATGATGACAACTAAAACCAGAATCACACAGAATGGTTTGCATCGGGGAACACATGTAAGTCCATAAAATCGGATTCTACGTAATTAGTAGAAGCATGCCGAATTATAATTATGGATGTGGATAGATGTTTATTAAATATAGTTGAGTGAACAAAAGATATAAACTGAGAAAATCCCAATTTGTGATTAAAATGTTACAAATACACACATGGTAAGGAAAGAAAAAACACTTGGGAGTGTAAACTAAAAGGAAATGGTCACAGATGTGAGATTATGAACATTTGTTTTTCTTTTCCCATAACTGTGTTTTTAGATTTCCTTTAAACAAACTTTTTATGTAAACAGCAATCAAAAGCTATGAAAAGAAAAAAGGCCAGGTTCTTGCACTGGCTTTGCTATTTCTGTTAGTAGTTACAGGTATTCTTGAAGTCACTGAACCCTTGGTGCTAACACTGACAGCTACCTGTCTTCAGTTTCTAGGAGCCTGTTGATTCTCCTTCCAAAGTATTTCTCAGGGTGTATGTCACAGTATTTTTCTTTCTGTTTGCCTGTCAGCTCTAGAGCTGGGCCTCGTCACCTCACACCTGGACAGTCACTCAAGGAGCAATTCTCCGATCACATGATTCCTGTGCAGAAACCTTCAGTGGTTCTCCATGGTGAATCACAGCAGATTCCCATTTCTGAACAATGTAGCCTTCTGTGCCTCTTCTATTCTCTTTCACACCAGCTTCAGCACTTTCAGTTCTTCTTCAGTTGAGCCAACTTTCTTCCCTTGAGGTACAGTCAGTACACTCCAAAATCTGAGTCCTCTTCTTTGGAATTCCTTTTTCCCTTGGCTCAACCTTCCTGTCCATTTCATTTCCTAATCTATGTTGGAGAAAACCAGACATTGAGATGATAAGATTTGGACCCAATCTTCTTAATCTTCTTCCTTGAAACTGCCAAGTCTTCAACCCACAAAAACAGTTTCTGGCTCCTACAAGATATCAGAATTGAACCAGCAAAGGTCCTCAAGGTTATCCACTTGCCAAATTCAATAAACTCACTTATGGGAGGGGAACAGCATAAGAACGTTTACTCTGCAGCCAGACAGACTAGGGCTGGATTCCCAGCTTCCTCTTGTACTGTTCTATCTTGTACAAGCGACATGAGTTTTTGAAGGACCAATTCCTCATCCATTAATTGGAGAGGCATAATAGTTACTTCTAAGATTTTTTTAAACATTAAATGAAATAACTCTGTAGAATATTTGCACGATATTGGACACTACAAAGTGTTCTATAAATATAATCTATTGTTGATAATGCATTAATAAAACGTGAGGTCATTGTATTGGCCTCTTCCTGTCGTTCACCACCTCTCCCCTTTTTTGTGGTACCAAATATTACATCCAGGGGTACTCTACATATGGGCTACACCCCCGGGCCTTTTTATTTTTTATTTTGTAACAGGGCCTTGCTATAATGTTGAAGTTCTTGCTAAGCTGCTGAGGCTGGTCTTGAACCTGTGATCCTCTTGTTTCAGCCTCCCAAGGAGGGATTATAGGCATGTGCTACCACACCTGGCTATACCTTTACTTCCTACCCATACCATATACTTTATTATTCATTTGTAGTCAGTTGCCTACCATTTCTCAAATACCTTGTCCTGCTTGAGTTTTTGTGCCTTCTCTCTCTCTCTCTCTCTCTCTCTCTCTCTCTCTCTCTCTCTCTCTCTGTCTGTCTCTCTCTATTTCTTTTTTTTAACAAGAATATTCTACAACTACTCCTTATTTGCTGGGTGGACAGCTACCCATCTTTGAGAGCCGAATTCATGTGTAACCTCCTAGCAAGAGGCTACTTACCCTTCTGTTTCCCAACAGAGAGAGTTCCTTTCTCCTGTGTGGCTATCTTTATACCATGTATGTATTTTATTTCCCATGTGTCACGCCACACCACACTTTATGTGTTTACATTGTCAGCCCTGGCTCACACATAGATCCTTGATTCTATTTCTCTATTCATTCCCCATGTGTGACACAATTTAGACACTCAATGATATTTGCTGAATGAAAAAAAAAATGGAAGGAGGCAAATATCAAATAGCACAGCCAGGAATCAAAATGAAGACTTCTTACTCCATGTTTTCTCGCTGACATCCCCCGAAAGTCACAGACACATGAGCCGGTTTTTCAGGTTGTCATTTAATGTCTCATGGCCCCAGACTGACCCTGAGAATGAGATGTATTTCCTAAACTCCGGCTCATCTCAAAGGAGTTACACAAGGAAAGACCCAAAGACCCCAGAAAACAGTAGGGATGTGGAATGCTCTGGGGCTGCAGGCAGGAATCTCAAAGACCCCATCAGAAACAAAATAAAACATTTTTACAATGCTCAGTGAAAAGAGAGAGACACACACACAAAACTGATATTAAAGTGATCTCCAGGCTGTGTTTATTGAAACAATCTTAGGTCCCTAATCAAAACAATGTTGTATCATTTTTCCTCCAGGCTGGTCACAAGCTACAAACTGGATCATTTGACACTTCTCTCGTGCACTTGAAACTCAAATTGAAACTCTGCCATTTTAACTGTACAAAGAAAAATAACTTTACAAAGCCCTGCATATATATTTTTCTGATTCATCCTTTTGATATTTTACTTGGACCCAGACCCAAATTCACTTGGTTTTCTCCAAGCACATATTTGGGCAACTTCCATCATTGTTCTTGGAAATGAATTTTCCTTTTGACATATTGTATATTCTATATACAACCCGGGCGACACCATCAGAGGCCACAGGATTGATTCCCTTGGGAGCTGTCAGGAGCATCTCTGAAATACTGTGTCTGCACTTCCTTCAACCAGCTGCTTGGTTTTGCAATATTCAGGAGTGTGTGTGTGTGTGTGTGTGTGTGTGTGTGTGTGTGTGAGAGAGAGAGAGAGAGAGAGAGAGAGAGAGAGAGAGAGAGAGGATGAGAGAGAGGGAAAGAGTGTGAGAGAGAGAGTTTCTGGAGAAAGTTCTGGGTAAGTGTGCTTTTCAGAGGGTTTGGGGGAATTTCTGTGGTTTGTTTGCTGATATGAACAAATGTTCAAGTATGCTTGGAGAAGATATGTGTGCATGTTTCCATTTATCTGAGGGAATATCTGAAATATAGACTTAACAGAGGGAGACACTGGGTCTCCTGAAGAGGGATAGAGGGATATAGGTTGGGAATATTTGTTAAGAGAATATGGAAAGCTCATCAAAACTAGGTGAAACTTCACCCTATTGTCTGAGAAGAATTGTGTTTTGTACAGCTATGGGTTTTGACCACAGCAACTTCCAGGAACTGGGACAGCTCATCTGGGGCATAAGCAGGGAGGACTGAGCTTGCTCTGATTCTGTCTGTGGTCAAGTCACAAATGTCTACTGCCATCGGGCTCCCCCACAGAGCCCCTTTCCAGCCCAAGCTCCAGCCCACATCAGATCCCCAGAGTGGCATCTGCCCTGTGACTTAGCCCCATCCTCCACTCCCTTCATCTCGATCTCATCTCTCTTTGTTATTATTGGCTCTGGTGCTCTTCTTCTCTTCTTGCAGTCCACTCCACCTTAATTTGCCCCATTCTGTTTTACTCTGCCTCACCTTTCCTATTGTTTCAGGCCTCATCTTATCTTTAGGCTCTGCTAAACCTCATTCCCAGCTGTTCATCTTCCCTGCCCTCCTTTTCTCTGGGTATGAGATATCCAGAGGGAACCGAGGTGAATCACTGACAGGTAAGAATGAGCACAACAACCAAAGACTGAAATAAAATCAATGCTGTGATAGCCAGAAGGAAGTAGAATTTCTCAGACGAATTCAGATTCTTCTAACACAGGCTTTCAGAGTCAATGAATCAATGATGCTGCCTCTGGCTTACTGCAGTACATTTTTAATAAATGTTACAGCTGGAGACTGTGACTGGATGAACTTTAAGTTCCTCCCGCTATAAAGGTTCTATGGTTTGTAGAATATAGCAGCTGTAATATTTTAAAACCATGTGTTAAGGACAATCAAGGATGCTCTACTTGTCTGTTTTAATTGTGGCTACACTATAAGGCTATACTTTTATATCTTAGCTAGGAGGAAGAAGATCCAGACACGTTTTAAGTTCTGTAATTTGACAAGCATTGCTTTTCCTTTCTTTTGTCACTGCTGTAGCCAGAGCCAGGCAACACTAGCACACCCAGAGCTTTCACAGAGGCCAGAGGTGCTGCTTTCCAATTCCTCCCACAGTCTAGGGAGGAGATGCAATATCAGTGCTTTCTTTCCAGTGTTGCTGTGACTTCAAAACACAATAAAGCAAGCTGAGAATGGTCCTGGCTAGAACTTTAGCTCCAGCTTTGTTCTCCTCCTTATTCTAAAGAAGCCCACTCAGAATGCTCTAGGTTCTTAGCCAGAATAGGTGGTTGGCACATGGATATTAGTTTCACCTAGTTCTTGGAGGACATCTTAGGACCTTCCACCAGAATCCAAGTTGCTACTTGGTATAGTCTACCGTATTCAGATCTTGGCTTGGTTAGTGTGTTAATCTGCTTTCTGTCACTGTGATAAAATATCTGAGACAATTAACTTAGGAGGAGGAAAGATTTATTTTGGTCTAGAGTTTCAGAGGTTTTAGTTCATGGTGGTTTGGCCTTGCTTCTTTGGGACTGTGATGAATCAGAATATCATGGCAAAGGGTGGTGGTAGAGGACAAATATTCACCTCATGGAGTCCAGGAAGCAAATATAGAAAGAGGAGAGACTGGGGTTCCAATATCTTCTTCAAGCAATGACTTAACTTTCTTCCACTAGGCTTTATTTTCTAAAGTTCCCACCCCCTCCCAATAGCGTCAATCTGGGGATCAAGCCTTCAATACATAGACCTTAGGGGACATTCAAATTCCAAACTACAGTGACTAACATTTGACCAGGTGTGATGGTTAATACGCATCAACTTGGCTGGACCAAATTATCCAGATATTTGATAGAACTTCCATCTGAATGTCACTGTGATGGTATTTCTTAAATGAGACTAACATTTAAATCTCAAACTTTGAGTAGATCACTCTTTTTTTTAATTAATTAATTAATTAATTTTTTATTTATTTATTTTTTATTGGTGCACTGTATTCATACATCATAGTGGGATACAAACTTTTGTAGACATACATGCACACATCGCCCAGTCAGCCCCCACCCGATCCCCACCCCATTCTCTCCCCATCCCTCCCTCCCATGCTTGGCTTAGTGGTTGACATCTAGTATTATAGCAATTTATCCAAAATTAAAAATGATAATCTCACATAACAGTTTCATTTGTCTGATACCAAGCTTTTGATGACTTAAAGATAACGTTTCAATATTTCTTTTTACTTTCTTTCTTACCAGAGAATATTTTTTTTCTATTTTTTTAGGTGAAACTATCATATATTTATATATTTATTTTTCAGAAAAAAAATCTATCCTAATATGGAAAATGGACTCTAGATACCCAAAACGATCTTGAAAAAGAACAAAGCTAGAAGATATATATTTTCTGATTTCAAACCATATAAAGCTACAATAATTGAAACAGTGTAGTACTATTCTAAAGGCAGATATATAAACCATTGGAGTTAAATAAAAGCCTAGAGCCAAATTCTTCCCTATATTGTCAAGTTATTTTTGACAAGGTTTCCACGAACATTTGCTGGTGGAAATAATAATCTTTTAACTAAATATTGTTGAAACATAATAATTACATGGAAAAGAATAAAATTGGACCCTTACCTAATCCAATATACAAGTATTAACTCAAAATAGATAAAAGACCTAAATATAAATCTTAATACTATAAACTTCTAGAAGAAAATCTGGGTCATGAAACCTCACAACATTGAAATTGGCAGTGATTTCTTGGATATGATTTCAATGGCACAGGCAACAGAAGAGTATACAAACTCCCTAAAAAATAAAAAAAATATTGTATATCCAAAGACAATGTAAACAGAGTTAACAGTTACTAATAGAATGGGATAAAATATTTCCGAATGCTATATCTGAAGGTATATTAATATTCCAACTAGAAATCCTAAAAATTAACAACAATAAAGGCAAACAATACCATTTAGAGATAGGTAAAAGACTAACATAAATAATGAATCTCCACAGATAACCAATCTTAGTTGTCTGTTGGATGGAAAATCTTGTTTCTCTGGTTCTGGTGTGTGTTACCTATTTCTTCTTTGTAGTTAATCTCTTTGAGTATTTTCTCTAGCGCTGGTTTTGAAGACATAAATTCCTTCAGTTTCTATTTGTCATGGAAGCTTCTTATTTCTCCATCTAATTTGATAGAAAGTTTTGCTGGGTAAGAAATTTTTGGCTGGAAGTTGTTTTCTTTCAGAGTTTGGAATATGTTACTCCAAGCCCTTCTGGCTCTCATGACTTGGTTTGGGAAGTCTGGAGTGATTCTAATTGGTTTGCCTCTGAATGTCACTTGGCCCTTTGTTTTTGTTGCCTTTAAGATTCTCTGCTTGGCTTCCACATTGGTCATTTTGACAATTATGTGGCGTGAGGATCCTCTTCTCCGATCCTGTCTAAAGGGAGTTCTATAAGTTTCCTGGACCTGTGTATCAACCTCTTGCTCTATGTTTGGGAAATTTTCTGCTATTACTTCCTTGAAGAGATTGTTGATCCCTTTGGTTTCACTTTCTTTTCCCTCCTCTATTCCAATTATTCTTAGGTTAGCTCTCTTAAAATGGGCCCATATTTCTTCAATATCAGATTCCTGCTGTCGGATATTTTTTCCTAGATTGGAAACTATGCGTTCATTTTTGGAATGATCATCTTCTAAGAGCGAGATTCTGTTCTCCATGTGGTCTAATCGGTTGTTTGTGCTTTGAATTGAGGCCTTTACTTCATTAATTGCATCCTTTATCTCTTTTTGGCTCTCTCTGAGTTCTTTTCGAAGCACCTCTATTATTTCTACAGTTATTTTCCTGATTTGATCTTCTAGAAATCTCTGATTTTCTGTTTTATCGGGTTCTGATGTTGTGGGGTTGTGGGCATTCATTGCTCCAGTATTATTCCTCTTTCCCATGATTTCGGAAGTTTGTGCCTTCTCTGGGTTCTTCCCTTGGTTCACTATGACTTCACTTAAGGTGTTCTGGATCTCGAGTCAGTAGTATCTCAGACCCCACTACTCCTTTACTGGGTTGTATCACAGAGTCTCCGACCCAGAGAGTCAATAGAGGCTGCTTTAGACTGTGGGGGGTGCCAGGTTGCACTTTCTCCTATGGTGTGATATCTCTGCCACCGCCCCTCCCCCACTGGGTCAAGTCCCAGGGAGTACAGTACTGGGATTTCTCCTCTGTGGCCCGCAATTTGACTCACTGTTCTTGAGTACGCAGATGTAGCTGTACTGGATTCGGTGAATTCTCTGCTGCTGCCGCCGGTGGCAATACGGCGCTGCTGCTACGCCCTCGGCCGTGAGGCTGGAGTATTTCTTCTTGGTTTTGATTTCCACTCTGAATCCCTCGGCTTGCTGTAACCATCCGATGAACTCGCCGCTGCTGCCGGCAGTATGGCGCTGCTGCCGCGGCCTCGGGCGTGAGGCCGGTGTATCTCCTCTGTGGCTCTGAGCTCTGTTCTCAGTCCGCTTTCTCTCTGAAGCCTGGTGATATTTTTGTTTCTCTGGTGATGGTGTTTTCTGGCTATGAAAGGTGCTGATTTTGTGGTAATGGAGATTAGTTGTTAGCGGGACTCTTAAGCCCCGCTTTTCTCGGTTGCCATCTTCTGAGTAGATCACTCTTTATAACGTGAGTGTGTCTTAGTCATGTGAAAGCCTTATAACAAATTCTACCTCCAGATAACCTTCAGACCCAAACTTTCAGCAATAACATTTCCTGGGTCTCCAGATTGCCCCCTCACCATGTAGATTTTGGACTTGTGTGTGTCTCCATAGTACTGCAAGCCAGTTCTTTAAAATCCTTCTCTCTTTTTATGGTGAATCCTGACAAACACACCAAGAACCAGTCTTGCCACAAACACATCAAGAACAGTTATTGCACTGTTGAATTTGTCCTTCCTGAGGATCCTCATCCCATGTCATCGAGTGTCTAGGAGTAAATTTTCTCTGGATGGGTAGCTGTGTTAGTGAATATACAATGTTTTAACTTTAGGGTGATCAATCATCTTGGTTTGCCTGGGACTGAGGAGTTTCTTAGGTATGGAATTTCCAATGCTGGAAAACTGGAAAACCAAGATAAATTGGTCAATCTACCCCACTTTAATCATTTGGACAGCTGATTTTTTTTCTACTTAAAAATCCAACATTTTTGAGAACACTAGACAAAGCACCTCTGGTGGATTTACTGGAAAACCATTATGCCCGACACTGTTCTGGATCTTGGTTACTGATAAAATGAACTTTACCCCCATTGCAATCATGTCGTTTTGAGACCCTAGGGTTGCATCCAAGAACTGCTCAGAGCCTAATGTAAACATACTCTCCTAATAACCCTCAAAGTACTTTAATTATTAGTGTGCTTTTTGCCAGCAAGCACATTTGTTACTCTGGCTGTAGAATAGTCTTGAGATGCTCAACATTGCTGCTTCAAGCTCCACAAGACCCCACCCAAGTCCAGTTCTGTGGGTCTGGTGCATGGGAGCCACAGTTATGCTTACATGAGGGCAGGTCCTGAACTTCACCTTCTCAAAAACTGATGCTTAGTGGCTCCCAATTTTCTGATAATTGACCTTCCCTTTTAGGACACACATTTGCTTATGAAGGCTCAGATTTCTTCAAGCAGAAGCAAAATCTCTAGAAGACATCTGTGGCAGGTACTGTGCTGAGCATTTCTCTCTGTCACTATTTTACAGATGAGGAGATGGACTCATAGAGAATAAGTAGTGTGTTTAGTGTCACACAGTAAGTAAGCAGTGAAGCTCAACTTTTATCCCAGGTGTCCTTTCTCTGACATCTTACAGCTTTACGCACTGTACATACATGATACCTTTCACTCATCTTCATCCCTTGTAAACTAAGAATTAGGATGGTGTGATAGATTGTGAAGCATGAGCAGATCCCTCCCATCCCTGGATGCACATACTGTGCGTGGTGAGTTTGCTTTTTCCCCCAATCTGTGGTTGCCCAGCCTAATCAACTATTAATGGAAGGCGATGCTTTTCATTTGGAGTATAAGCTGCATAGGTGTGAGTACATGTGCCCCCCCATATAGCAGATATTACCTGTTGGCTTATTCACTTGGAAAAGGGTCATAGCTAAACCCTAGAATCCTATCTGAATGGCCGTGTCTTTGTTTCTTCTTTCTTCCTCTTCCTATCCCTTCCCATTATCTCCCTCTTTCAAGCTTTGTATGTCTCAAGTCTCTGTGTTGGGTGGGTAGGAAGTACATGTTATGCAGGGATCCATTGCCTGTCTGTATGATGCTCTACTGTGGTACATTCTGGTGCTTTGCAAATTCTAGGTCCTTAGACATTTCAAGAGTTCACTGTTTTCAACCCGTTCCTTCTTTTTGTTGAGCTTATGGATTTTGGGGGATTCAGGGAAGGGATAGTGGGAAGAAAGTGAGCTTTGATCTCCTCATGAATAAAAATGACATGAGATTGAAAACAGTGAATGTTTCCTGCTCCAGGGTATAGTGGGTTTGTATACATAGTATGAGAAATAATTTCCTTTGAAATACTAATTCTGCCCACCTTTCATTTCATTTACAAGAGAAATTTGTATTTTTCTTATGAACATAACTTAGGCCTTATTTCTTGTGACCTAAAAACCCTGGCTACTTAAGCTTTCAGTATGGTAAAAACAATACCAAAGGTTTCACTGTTTTATCTTTCACATACTGAGTAGATTTATTATTGTTATTACTTTATTACCTTATGATAAGATACCCAACCAGTATATTTTGATGGAAAATAAAATAATAAACATTTCAGATTATCGGTCAATTTTTCATAGGTACCTTTTAATAACAAAGAATTGTAGTAAAACTTAATTCGAAATTATAGTAAATTATAGTAAAACTTAATGTTGAAACCATCTAGTAACTACCTAGAATAGAGAGTGGCAAAGTTTCTGTAAAGGGCAAGATAGTAAACTCACCAGCTCTTGTCTTCATATAGTTTCTGATAACTACTCAACTACTATTGTAGCATGGAAGTAGTTATAGATCATAGTGAGGGACCAGTTTGGCTATGTTTCAATAAAGCTTAATTTATACACATTGGCAGTAGACTGGATTTTGGCATAGTAGGTTGGAGTTTGCCAACTTCTATGTAAAGCATGGAGATTGTGAATCATGGACACATAATCCTTGGGGTTGTAAGTGAATCTTCCCAAGATGAGTTGACGTCTATGTAAAAGGCGGCTGGCATTGGCAAGAACTTAGATAAACATCTAGTATCACCCTCTCCTTTCGCAGATGAAGCTCAGAGAAATGAAGGAAATCACAGATCTGGAAAACAACCCATTCTCCAGATTCTGAGCCCATGGTATACAACTTGCTCCATTTCCTTTGATAAATACTCCTAATAAGTTTCAAAGAGTTTTGAACAATAATAACACCTGATGTTTGTATGCAATGTATAACTTTCAAAGATAGGAAATTATAGCCTCTCTTGCTCATAGACCTTCAGTGACTTACCCATAATTGCAAGCCAGAAAGTGATAGATGTATGAACACGCCCGTGCCTTTGGACCCCAAGGCTGGTGCTCTTTTTAGTTACATGAAGCACTATTGCCTTGTAGCCACAAGTTCTGAAGATACTGCCCGACCTGCATACTTCTGGCAAGATGCAGAATAGGTATAGAGAGAAGATATAAACTTCCCATTTAATCGATAGCTTTATTTTGAGTATGTTTCTGGGTCAGAGCAATAAAGGTTACTGTTCTTAGTTCTGTCTTTGAAGGTTTGATCCCAGGAATCTGGGCATAGACTGATATGAAATCTTAAAGTGATTCTAGAATTTAAAGATCTGCAGTGCTGTCTGGTGATAAAGCCCCCACTAAATGCAATAATCTGGTGTCCATGTAGAGCTTTTGAGCCTATGTTCTCAGGGATTAGAGTGCAAAAGGCTTCCTGAATAGCAGTTATGAGGTACAGAATAATTTAGGCAGACATGCTAGTCCTAGAAACCTTTCTCATATCTCCTCTTTTTTCTCCGGGGAAGAAGAAGTGCATCCTAATGAAACTGCATCCTGGTGGCCAGGTACGCCTGATGTGGTACAGGATGCCCAACAGCACGGCACTGTCTGGTGTCTGTTGGCCCCACCCTTTCTGACCCTTAAGCCAGATCTTGCCAGGGCAGCAGGGCCTGGCCACCTCTTCCCACCCACATTCCTGAGCACTGCTGAACCAGCCCAGCTAAGCTCAGTCTGCCAAGCAAGCTGGCATACAGAGGGCAGTGAACCGCCTAGAAGAATGCAGGGGCTGAAGCCAAGGCCTGCTTGGATTTATTATTATTTATTTTGGTGTATTTACTTAATTGTATTTGCCATTTGTACTTTATTTTCCTTTCTTGCTCTTGGATGGCTCATGACAAGACTTTCTGGCATCATACCTAATTATACTGTTTTTAAATTTTCCCTTCACTCCTGATCCACTGGCAAACGTTTTTCAAAACTTTTGATGGGATTAAAACTAAATTGACCAGATGGTGTCTTTGCACCTAATTTAGCACAGTCCAGCAGTGCCAGACTTCTAGGGCACAGGGACCCATTATCCCCACTCTTGCTTCCTCGCGTGGCTCCACTCTGTTCTGCCTTCTATATTTATCTAGTCTGGAAATGGACTTAAGGAAATGCACAGATGTTACTGAGCTAAGAGGAGCCTTGGGGCTTCAGGGTTTGGCAGAGAAGTGCATCAATGTGCTGGGAAGAATTCCTAAGTGGTGTGAAGGGTCATCTCTCCATCTTCTGGTTCTGTTTCCTAAAGCCCAGCTAACAAGGGGGGGGGGTAAATGGACTAGAACCATAAAAATGGAGCTGAGTTTCATGTTGTGTTCAACGTTCAGATTTGTTAGAGTACAAGAGCTTTTCTGAGATTTGTTCATCCATCCAGTGTTTCCCAAGTTCCTCTAATATGCCAGATATCATTGTGAATAAGACATAAAGTCTTTGCCTTAATAGAACCCATGGTCTATTTTGGGAAAAGTATTAAAGGGAGCCCAGGTGTGTTGCAACCCTTTCTTTAAAAAAAATGTTTGTCATAAAGTCTGTTTTGCATTACTATAATGAAATGTCTGAAGCAGGCTAACTTTATAAAGAAAGGAGGTTTATTTAGTTTGCAGTATTGGAGCTATAGACTCACATCTGTTGGTGGCCTTTTTGCCTGCAGCTTCTCAAGAAGGCACAAAGCATCATATGATAAGAAATAGGTAACATGCACGCATGGCTGTCTGTCTGTGTCTCTTTTTTCTTATAAAGCCAGCAGGATCCTATCATAGGATCTTCACCATAATGATTTTATCTAATCTCAATAATTTCCCAAAGGCCCCATTCCTAAAAACCATAGTCAGATTAAGTTTCTGTCATTTGAATACAAAAGACATTGGAGATTAAACTCCTGCATGAGTTTGGGAACAACAAATCATATCCAAACTATAGCAGTAGTCTTCCATAACCTGCGAGGCAATTAAAGAATTTGTATTTAAATGACTTCTCTGAAATCTGTTCACTGAAGTGAGGTCTATAGGCTTATAAACCTCACTGTTATTTTTGACAGCCATAAATGATCCAGCAACTGAGCTGACCTAAGGCTCTGATCCTACTTCTTCAGTGGGTCCCAGAAAGCAATGAAGAGGAGTGTCTTTGTGCCCATGGGAATACACTGGCCATGGTACAAGTCCAGAGTTCTGTATGGAAGAGTAGGGTGGACTCATAGAGGAAAGTTCCCACTAACAAGAAACAAAGGTTGAAGTTATAGTTAGATTAAAATTCCTATTTTAGTACACAAGGGTAGGGACTAGGTCTCGGGCCTTCACAAGGAAGACATCTGCTAACATTTGCATATGGAGTATCCCCCAAAAGCCCATGTGTTGAAGGCTTGGTCCCCAGCTTGTAGCACTATTGGGAGATGGGGAGACCTTAAAGAGGCGTGGCCTAATGGAAGGAAGTTAGGTCACTGGGAGGCATGACCTCGAAGAGGATTGTGGGACCCTGATTTCTCCTCTTTTTCTTTTTGTTAGCTAGTCATCCTGAGGCAAAAAGTTCTCCTCTGCCATGTGCTCCTGCCATGATGCACTATGCCATCACAGGCCCAAACCAACAGGGCCAAATAACTGTGGACTGAACCTCCCCAATCTGGAAACAAACTTACCATTCGATCCAGCAATACCACTTCTGGGTATCTACCCACAAGAAAGGAAACCAAACTACCAAATGAATGCATGCATATCTATGTTCATAGCTGCACAATTCACCATTACCAAACTATGGAACCAGCCAAGATGTCCATCAAAAGATGAATGGATTACAAAACTGTGGGATATGTACACAATGGAATTTTACTCAGCCATAAAGAAAAACACAGTTACATCATTTTCAGGGAAATGGATGGAACTGGAGGACATTATGCTAAGTGAGATTAGTCAGTCACAAAAAATAAGAAATTGGATGCTTTCCCTAATATACGAAAGCTATGGAGAAATGGATAACAGGAGGAACTCTAGATGAGAAAGGAGATCCCATAGAGGAGCAAATGAGGCAACCTAAATAAGGGGATGGAAGAGGGAAAGAGGGAAACTCTCTAAAGCACAGGATGTACTTAAACACACATCAAAGTCAATCACTAAGCCAAGCATGGGAAGGAGAGATAGGGATGGGATAGGATGGAGATTGGGTAAGGGCTAATTGGATGATGTGTGCGTGTATGTCTACACAAGTCTTTTATCCCATTATGATGTATGCCTATAATGTACCAATAAAAAATAAATAAAATAAAATGCAAAAAATAAAAAAGTTACTAAAGCAAAATAAATCTTCCCTTTCTCTAATCTGATGATCTCAGGTATTTTGTCGCAGTGATGAAAAGCTGTCCTGATTATCAGCATATCAGCATCAGTGTGTGTGTGTGTGTGTGTGTGTGTGTGTGTGTGTGTGTGTGTGTTACTGAGGATTGAACCCAGGAGCATTCTACCTCTGAGTTACACCCCCGTCCCTTTTGAAGAGTCTCTCTACTTGCTGAGGCTGGCCTTGAACCTGTGATCTTCTTCATCTTCTCCCAAGTACAGAGATTTCAGACATGTGCCACTATGCCTGGCTCAGGAACACTTTTACATTCACATTTATTTCAAACCTTCTTTCTGAAAAAATACATCTACTCTGCAGGTGGAGGCTCCATTTCTTTCTTGAATCTCCAATCTCAATTAACCTTAAAACATGTGTTTACTGACCTTAAGTTTCTCTGGCTACAGCTCACCAATGAGAGCACAAGTGGCCCCACCAGTGAAATTTGGTGACCTTCTAGTTTCCTCTATAAGTTGTGTGTGTGTGTGTGTGTGTGTGTGTGTGTGTGTGTGTGTTTTACTGGGGTTCCTGGAAGCCCTTCTACCTCGGGGCTACACTCCCAGACCTATTTTATATTTTTTATTTGGAAACAGGGTCTCTTAAGCCAGCGAGGCTGGCTCTGAACCAGCGCGATCCTCCTGTCTCTGCCTCCCAAGCCCGGAGATTATAAGCGTGCACCACCACGCCTGGCCCCTCTATAAGTTTTGTGTCGGCAACTTAAAACTAAAGATACAACCCTAAGATTAACCTTACCCTAAGATACAACCTTTCCTTAGAGCCCAGTTGGTCGAGTCCCATGCTGAGAAAAGAATATTTTGTATTGACAGAGATTTCTGGCTTAGTCTTTTAGGAATAATGGGTCTACATGAGTGGGCTAAAGAGCCCCAGTCTCATTCCTATCCTGATCAAGCCTGGGAACATCACACTATAGTAACCTTAGCTTTTAATGGTTATCTTGGGTTATTCTATTTATAAACTGTGGAATGATCCCAGCTCTGATTAAATTATTTTGCTTCTATTCTCCTCTAATGGGAGAAACTGGATTCTGAACATTTGTCTCACTTCAACAATAATGTACAAATTATTTAGTTATCATTGCTATAATTACTCTGAAGGAAAAATACAGGGTTCCATGATATACATAGCTGGGCACTCCAGGCTTGATTTGACAAGAGAAGGAGGGAGTTCCTAGGGAATTGAGATATATATGATAACTAAAGTTCTTTTACTTTCAGAAATAAGAAACAAAGACCAAATTTACTCTCACGCTAACATAACTAACAAACTAGACAAAATATATGATACTCAGGGCACTGATCATTAAGTAACTAAAACAAGTGGTCAATAAGAAGGGGAAAATAAGAGGCTTTCTATAATTGCCCCAGTTTACTATCTAGAAAAAGTTTTCAAGTCATAATGCAAGTAGCCAGTTGTTCCCGTGGTGGAGGAGATAGAGTCAGAGTCCAGGGAAGCTGAGATAGCTAGAGTTCTCATGGAAGATCACTGGAGACAAGAATCTTGGGCAGAGAGAGAATTCCAGAGATCTTCCAAGAACCAGATACTCAGCTGGGTACTGCTCAGAACTTGTGTGTAAGGAAATTATATAAGGCTCAGGAATCACCTTGAAAGGATTAGAGGAAACAGTAACTGGATGTCACATAAGACTGCAATACTACCCTTTCCTCAGAGCCCTCATATTTAAGGCCCATCAAGCAGGATTCTAGAAGTATCTTGCCTCAATAATGGAGAAAATTACTCCTAGATTAAATGCAACTCTGGTCTCACCTAACAAAGTTAGAAACAAGTTCTGAAAAGCCTAGCCACTTAGTCATATTTTAGGATTAAATTTAAGTTTGAATCTTCAATCAGTCTTTATAGAGAGGATGGCTAGGTGGTTTGCGGAAGGTATTATAGAAAATAGTATGAGTAGAAAAAGAATACAAAATAGGGCAGGGGGTATAGCTCGGAGGTTGAATGCCCCTGGGTTTCATCCCCAGACCCGCAAAAAAATAAATAAATAAATAAATAAAAAAGAAAATATAATGAATACTAAATAAATTTGTGAGTCTCTTGGCCATAAACACCACTATCTGAAAACTCTTTTTAATGAGAAGAATTTCTCTATGTAATGCGAATTTCTTATTATCATTAGCATTATTTCTTTTTTGGTGTGGTACTGGGGATTGAACCCAGAGGCATTCTATCTCTGAGATACAACCCCAGGCCTATTTTTTGTTCTTTATTTTAAACAGGGTCTCACTAAGTTGTGGAGAGCCTCACTAAGAAGCTGAGGCTTGCCTTGAACCTGCCCTTCTCCCGTCTCAGCCTCCCAAGGAGTGGAGTTACAAGTGTGCGCCACCATGCTCGGCTCCTAATTAGCACTGCTCCTTGTTTTCTTCCAAACAGACACAGCAGCATATCAGTATGCTATGAAATATCATCTCATCTACATAAGAGGCATGAAACACTCGTTGGCACATGTAGGATTTTGCAGTCACCGCTCTCATGTTGAATTAATTATAGGTTCATAAGCAGTTGTAGGAAGCAATACAGAAAGACTGCACATATTGTTTGTCCAGTTACCTCAATAGTAACATGCAAAACTATTGTATAATATCACAACCAGGCCTTGGTAAAAATCCGCCAATCTTATTTGCAGTTCCAATTTTATCTGTACTCACGTGTGTGTGTGTGTGTATGTGTGTGTGTGTGTATGTGTTGTGCACATTTAGTATTATACCATTCTGTCATATGTTTAGGTTCTTGCGCCCATTATTATAATCAGGATCTGAAACAGTCTTATCATCATGAGATCCTTTGTCTTCCTCTTTTATAATCACACTCACCTTATTTTCATCCATGTCCCTAACAGTAATTACGAATATTGTCTCCATTTGTATAGTTTCATCTTTTCAAGAATGTTACACAAATGGAAACGTACATTATAAAACATTTTGGAATGGGTGTTATTATAATATGTTATTATATAACATATATAATTATTTATCATTTGTAATTTCCTAGAGATTCATCCATCCAAGTTGTTTATCCATGGTGTGGATTGCCATAGTCTGATTAATCATTCACTCACTGAAGGGCCTCTGGATTGTTTTCACAGATGGGTGTTCTTAGACCATTTGAGCTGGTATACAAAGTACCATTTACTGGGTGGCTTATTAACTTCAGAAATTTATTTCCCACAATTCTAGAGGCTGGGAAGACTAAGATATAGATGCATATTTGGCATCTGTTAAGAGCCTGCCTTCTGATATGTGACCATTTTTGTGTGTATCTTCATGAGATGGAAGCTATGAAGCCTGTTCCTCAGGTGTCTTTCACATGGGCACGGATCTCATTTATGAAAGTTCTGCCTGCCTGCCCTAATTACCTCCTCAAGACCACTGCTCCTCCCAACACCCGCTCCTCGGCAGTTAGGATTTCAACATACAGTGTTTTGGGGGCGAGGCATGAACATTCAGACCATAGCATGGGTTATTACAAACAAAGCTGCTATAAACACTTGTGTATAAGTTTTTATGTGAACATAAGTTTTCATTTTTGTGGGATAAATGCCCAGGAGTGTAATTACTGAGTTGTGTGGTCGTTAAATATTTATTTAGTTTTATAAGAAACTGCCAACTGTTTTCCTGAGTGACTATACATATTACATTTCCACCAGCAATGTCTAAACAATTCTATTTTTCCTCTTCATTTTCATGAGTATTTGATGTTACCACTATTTTTTTTTAATTTTAGCCATTCTTGTGTCTAGGGATATCTCATTGTAGCTTTAATTTAGATTAGTGAGTGAAACAAAACAAAATTTAACTACTCAAAGAAAAAAAAGAGGAGAAACAAATGTTTAATAAATCCTTTGATTACGTTGTTCCCTTAAGTGAAGAAAGATCTCAAAAAGTCCTCCAAGGATAGGTTGACAGGTATTCCATGAGGTAGAGCATAAAGCATGTTTGCCAGCTAAGTAGCATTCTAACAATGCAATTAACTACATCTACGGAAGCCTACAGAGTAAACTCTGCTTTAAAAGACCATGAACATGTATTCAAATTAACATGCTCACACATTATAATTATTTTCTCAAATAAAGGAGGACTCGGATTCTTCTTCTTTGCAATCTCAGTTCAAAGATAAGCTCAGGAGAGCACCATCAACTACGTGTTCTTCAGAACTCCTTTGTTCATAAGTGTGACAGAGAAAAGGTAAAATCCAGCGAAACTGGTTTTATGAGAAGGTAGACTAGGTATAATATTGAGAAACTATGGGAGGGGCATGTGTTAGGCCAGAGAATGAATATATATATATATATATATATATATATATATATATGTATGTATGTATGTATGTATATATAGTCAAACTGTGAACCTCTCTGTTTTTAGGAGCAAAAATTTTTGTCAAACAAATGTTACATAAAATATACTTTGGTGACGCCGACCTAGAGGGAGAAACTTAGGTTCTGCAAATGTGATTTGCAGCCAAGGCCAGAAATCAGTCAGATGTCAGGGAATCGTTTAGCAGGGTTCTCTACTAGGGGTTGTGATGATAAAAATGCTTACCTTTATGCATTATTTCTTCACTTTATTAAACAGCTTGGAGAGCAGGGGTCCGGGCTGCGGGGTGCCAGCAGTCAGAGTAAGGCCTGGAAACTCCTCCGTGTGATCTGAAAGGGGGGGACTTGGGAGAAAGCCCAAGTGAGCAAGCCAAGCAGGCTGCCCCAGAGAAGGCCCCAGGCAGAGGAAGGAGCTGGGCGGGTGCCAGTGGTAGGAAACTTGTATTTTTCAATAAATGTTTTTTCCTAGACACTATTACTTTTCTACCATTTGACTTAGAAATTGCAGTTGTTCTACATCAGTTAAAACAAAGGTGTGAGGAAAAGTCTGGAAGGACTCCCTGGGTCGTGGAGGGTAGGGGTTTTAGCTCCTTGTGGAGACAAGAGCCTGGGGTGCAGGGCAGGGAGAGCGCCATTACAGTTGACTCTAGGTGAACATGCTCTCCCCTCCACCTGGTCCCCTTCTCCTGGGTGGAACAGGCTCTAGGCTCCCCTGGATTTTTTCAGAAGGCCCTGATTGTCTCTGAGACATTCTCAAGTAAAATGCAGAGTCTATTATGGTTTCTTTTGTTTCTTCTCCCCCAGGTTTGTTTGGGTATAGCAGAAGTCCAGTCTTTCTCTCTCTCTCCAGATTCTAATACCCTATCCCATAATATCTAGGCTACCACATTGACATGTGCCAAAATTTAAGAACTCCTCCTCCTTGCTTTTGAATAGGCGCATTTTGAATCTGGTCCACAGTGATGATTGAGTCCTTCTCAACAGAGATTTTTTCTTGTGGTATGAGATGGGGATATCATCTAATTCAACTGCAAGCCTTCAGGACAGGGGCTTTTTAAGCTCACACTTAGTAAATGTTGGGAGCTACTCTGTTGTATAGGCCAAATGACTTTTTGTGTATTCAGAATGAGTTGGACATGTCTCAAGGGCTTTCCTCTACTCACCATTTTTCTAGAGCTGGAGCTGCAGGTGCCTCTGATCATGGATTTCATAAACTTCATTCTACAAAGAAATTGTTTAAGAGAGCCTAGGAAGAGGTGGTAGGGATGTGTAAGGAAATACACCACAAGCTGCGTGCATGTAAGTTTGTATCACATTGAACCTCACTAGTATGCATAATTGCAATGCATTTAATTAAAGTACAACAACAACAAAAAGAATGGTGACCATATGGAGATATAAATAAGTCTGGCCTACGAAAACGTCTCTCCTTTCTGTTTCATTACAAAGAGAACTAGGGCCTATGCAGGAAGCAGGAGGTTGTGTAGTAGCCCCCGATCCAGTGTGATTTAGCTATATCAACTAAAACTTAGATCCTAATAATGGTCCAATTTCATTGCCACAATCCACATGTGAGGAGGTATATAACTCTTCTTCCTTCTTTTCCTCCTTCTACTCATACTTCCTCTCTTATTTCCTCTTTTTGATCTAAAACTAGGCAACATGGTGACAGACATCTCATGGGAAGCAGAGGACAAGAATTATTAGGATGTACAGATCATAGCCATCTGTGGGCTGAGCAGAGGCATGGGCGGTGGTTAATGGCTAATGGGAACTTCTTTCAGTCCTTCCTGCCCATCTTGAAGAAGCAGAATCTTCCTTAATAATGGGTTTCCAATGCCTACATTATTTTCTGGATCCATCTGGGTGGGAAGCCAACACAGATGAATCAGGGCTTGAACTCTGGCTTAGCTTTTATTTCTGTAATACAGAGTCAGAAACCAATTATCCTCATCTCCGGGATGTCGAAAACCCTTCCTGTGGCCAATAAATTGGGTGCCACGCAGGCAGGAACAGTTTCCCTGGCAGCTGGGTTGTGTCTTCATGAAAATGACATCTTTGGGTGAAATGGTCCACCCTTCTGTAGAGATGCGCCACTGCTCAGCCTGGAAACACTCCGCTTCTATGGATAGAAGTGCCTAGTGGGTGAGGGTGCTGGCCAGGAGTCGTCCCTTGTCTCCCTGGTCTGGAGGTCTCTGGGATCACATAAGGGCTGAGTTCAGGAGCTTGGGAAAGATCATGATACACAGCCTCTGGAAGCCTTCTTTAAACCGTACCTGATTTTACTCAAGACCCTGTCTGAGAATTCAGAACTCTAGGGCTCATGGGCTTTCAATCCTTTCTTTGCCAGTCTGTAAAAGGCTTTTCAGGACACTTCCAGGCTGCCCCAAAGTCCTAGTAGACTTTTTGCTGTAACCTGCCATCCAGAATAAAGGAACCTCCCACTTTCCTGCATTCCTTACCATATATAGGAAAATATGACAAAATTGAGATTCCCCCCCTATTCCCGTGGGAAAAAAAAAATTTTAATTATTTGCACCTGGACTCGTTCCACAAAGAATATGAAGCAGTCTACACAAATATGCATGACACAAAGGAATGAAAATAAATAATTGAATGATTCACGGTTATAGAAAAGTACAGTTATCAAGATGAGGTCAGGAGTAATTTTGTCACCCCAAATGCATACTCCATGGTTCTGTATGTGTCTTGGAGCTGGTACACAAATTTGTACCTATGATGAAGGAAAAATCCTATGACACAATTTTGTAAAAGTGTACTTTCTAGCAAGGAAGCAAATCTATGCAGTTGTTGAATCCAGAACTCTGCCTTGATTCGAATGTAAGAAAGTGTACATCCAAGTGCAAATTTTCACTTTTTGTATTAATCTTCATATGATTTATGAATATTTGCACAATAAATATTAATAACGTGTAATTTATCATATATCATATTACAGTAGCGTATGCTATAGTAGTATATAGTCAGTGCCCATGAACACACCACTCAACCAAAGGGCAGGCACTTCCCAGCAATTTAGTCTACCAGAGGCTCCTTCCTCTTTCTTTTATCCTGATTTCTTCTCCCACAAGAGTCCCGAATTGTTTTTTTAATCACTCCTTTTATATTGTGTTTTGCTTTACCCCAATTCATGCATATATAAATATATTTTGTTCAGCTTTGCTTACTTTTTGGAGTTTCAAAAAATATTATGCAGGCCGGGCGTGGTGGCGCATGCTTGTAATCCCCGTGCTTGGGAGGCAGAGACAGGAGGATCGCGCAGGTTCAAAGCTAACCACGCTGGCTTAAGAGACCCTGTTTCAAAATATAAAATAGGTCTGGTAGTGTAGCCTGGAGGTAAGAAGGGCTTCCAGGAACCCCAGTACCACAAAAAAAAATATTATGCAGATTAAAGTCTTTGGGTTTTTTTCTTTGCATTTCTATTAAACATTGTTTCCAAGAATCTATCATGTTGTTACATGTGTATATAAGTCACCCTTTTCCACTGCTTCATTATAATCCTTTTGGGTGAAATGTACTCTACCACTGTATATCCATTATTTGTTTTTGACCTTTTAGGTTGCTTCTAATATTGTGCTATTATGAACAATGTTACTGAAATCATTTCTGAATGTATCTTCTTGTGCCATATTCAAGAGTTTCTTAAATATGGGGGCAAAATAATTGGATATGATTTACAAGATAATGCCAATATATTTTCCAAAGCAATTGTTCCAATATACAATCTCACCAGTAAAGTATAAATTCTGCAAGTCCTTATTTGACATTTGACAATGTCAGAAATTAAGATTTTGCCAATAGTGGCATAAAAATGTTATCATTGTGGAAATGCAATTACTTTCCCTTGGTTAGTAAGGCAATTCAGTCTGTTCATGTGTTTGTTTTATGCTTTTATTTTGTAAGCATTTTTCTTATATATTTTTATTGGTTTATTGTCATTTCCTTATTGATTCATAAGAACAACTTACATACCATCTCTTAGGCCAAGTTTTTATTCTATATCTCTACAAGGCATTTTCAGTCATTCTTATGGTTTTATTTCTATGTGCATTTTAACTTTAGATTTATAAATCTAAATATTCAGCCCAGGACTTTCTTCTTAGTATTACAACTATGAATCCAATCACATACTTAGACCAAGTCTTTACAAGGTTGGATATCTCACAGGATGCTGAGGATCAACATGTCCAAAATTGGTCTCAATGTCTTCCCCCCCTGACTGAATTCTTCTGTTTTGTCCTCTGTCTCAGAGCTATCACCACAAACAACTCATGAATCCCAGCTTCAAAGTTTGGTGTGGTTTGTGATTCTAGTGTCTCCTTTATACGCATATTCTGTTAATAGCCAAGTTCTGTGGACACTAACTGAGTCCATCCCCCTCTGGCTCCCCAGTGGAATTCCTTTATTGAGTAGTCACAGAAAGCCTGCATCCCTGCAGGACACGCCTAGCTGGACTTCTGGACTGTAGAATTGCTTTCCTCCAACCTCCAGACCATGCTCTGCACTAGAGCTGAGGTGATCTCTCTCTGAAGCAATCATGTGGTCGAGTCATTCCTTTGTTTAGAACATTTTAATGACGTCTATTACATATCAAGGATCAAGCACATCATGGCTTTAAAAACTTTGTGGTCTGACCTCAGTTAACCTCTTGTCCCTCATCTATTGCCCTGTGTCCTTCTCTGTGCTCTACTCATGAGGGAGGCTGTCATACCTGATAAGACTGAAAAGTTGGGTAAAATAGGGAATCACAAAGAATTGCAGATACATGGGTTACGAATTGATAGCGTTTTCTTTTTAGGACTCATCTTCATGAAACCTTGTAAAAGTACTCATCCCTGAACAAAGTCAGCAACTTTCTTTTTGTGATCATGTTTCATGAGTTTACATACTACCTAATTACTTAATTAAACTAAAATTAAGACCCATATAAACAGCTTTAGGAATAAATGCTACTGGCCTCGATTAGCATTCTCTGGTGAGGGTGAAGACGCTGGCTCATCTATATGCTTCGGTTGCTGTGGGCAGAATTGTACACATGTGCTAATAAGGGAAGGTTGGTTAAGAGACTCTCTGCTCTGTTTACAGTCCTTCAAGCTCTGCTCTCCAGGCTTTGGCCTACGTTGTTTCTTCTGCTTGAAATCCTCTTTCCTAATTATGTTTACTCTATTTCTTTTTCATATCTCAGCACACATGTGGCTCCATCTGATAAGCCTTCTCTGGTTCCCCAGGACTTGGAAGGAAGCCTTACTCTGTGCTATCACATTTCCATCTCTTTCAGGTTTCTCGGTATTTTGGGGGGCTTGGATGATTCGTTTTGGAAGGGATCTGTTTTGTACATTATAACATGTTTAGCGGCATGCCTGGCCTTTCCAGGATGTCAACAGCCAGTCAATAAAAAATGTGTTCAGATACTTTCAATGTCTCCCATGGGGTCAAGATTGTCCTGATTGAAAGTCACTGCTCTAGAGTGCAAATGTTCATTGAATGACTGGATGACCTTAGGTTTTTGTTTTTTTTCTACAGGATCGAACCACAACAAAGAAGCACATAAATTCAGGGGAAAAGTTGGAGGTGTAAATTCAAACAATATCTCCATCCTATAAAATACATTTCAGTAAATTGAGAGCAGTGCTGCCAACTTAGGAATCTATTTTTACTGCCTACAAGAGAAGATTGCTAGTGATGTTCTATATATTTTAAATTATTCTTTAGCCTGCTCCATGCCTGTCTCCCCTTCACCCCAATCTGCTATCTGCCAAAATCTTTGGATCTCAAAGTGGGAAAGATACAGTCTATTGGCCTTCTGAGATCTACCAACATATCACCAAATAAATTTTAACTTCATGCTTCTCAGGTTTGTATGAGAAATGAATTTCCATAAGAGGGTGGGCTCTGTGGGGTGAGGAGGGACAGGTTCAAGTACAGCTTAATGCTCCACCCTACTCAACAGCTTCTCTTCATCTCATGAAAATAAGCTTACCAGAGTCCAAGGTGGGAACCACCTTCCGTATGTCCTTGGCACTATCCCACTTATCTATGGAACTTTTAATTATTAGTTAATAAATATTTTAAGCACCTAATATATGCCATATGTTGGATTAAATCATGGCCATCACACATAGGTTTATATGATTTGCTTAAAAATAGTTTTCAACTATAGAAACATTTCGCTCCTAATTGGCCTACATGTTGGTCAGAATCCTTGAAAGTATCTACTTTATGGCTCCCTCAACTTAAGGAAACACTGGGAAGTGATTCAGAAAACAAAGAAATGGTTAAAAGGCTGTTTCTCTGGCTTGAGGAATTGCCAAGAACACCCACCAGGGCTCTCTTCTCTCATCAGACCTGTAGACCCCAAGCTACAAGTCTCAGCTAGAAAAAGGAGTCTCTTATAGATGTTGAATCTCCCAGTTCAGAAAGCACGGAGAAGAAATGTTAGGCACGGGAGACAGGTGAGACGTCATGGAGTGCTTCCTGGTGTGCCTGCTTCCCCACCCAGGACCCCTGGGCTGCCTTGCTGTCTCTGTGTACTGGCACCTTGGCCTGCAGGGTCTAAGGAGTTCTCATAATGGAATTCCTCCCCGCAGAAACTCTGCTTGGGGAAAATGGGTTTTTATGAACATTCCCAGGAGTAACTGTTGTGGTTTATGATTTTTTTTTTCTTTCTTTCTTGGCGCTGTTGGAAATAGCAGGCTCGATGACTAACCTCAGAAGGGCACATTAGCTCTCTGTGAGCTGATTGCCTGCAGAGGAGCAGAGAGGAATTCCTGCTGGACTCCCTGCTCTGGTCCACCCTGGCTTCATTTCCCTGGATCCTTCCAATCATGCAAACATACACAACATCACCATGGCAACCACGAGGCAGATATAGGCATGTGAAGAAAGCATGAGGCGAAATCCCTTTTCTGATGCTTTCTCGGGAGGGAAGGAAGCCTATAACAGCTTTAGAAGTCACCCTGTTTCATTCCAGTTCGCACACAAGAGCATCTACTTCAGTCAAAACATAGCATCCTTCTCTCTTCTATTTTGCTTTTCCTACCAAGGCCAACTAAAGCCATGGAAGATCTGAAAAAGACACTCCAGAATGAGCTGAACCTTGTCTCCTTAAACCCACCATTAAAATGGCTTGCCAGTTGTTAAGTGGGGAAGAGGCATTGGACAGATGGTCCAGGCTTTCCACATGGGATTAATAAACTCCCGTCTTATTTTATGAGTTTCTGATGCAGGCTCTCTCTTCTATATTGCCACCCCAGTGTGGCTGCCATCTCACCGTAGGGTCAGAGAGGCAGATCCCAGAAGTTTTCTCTCTCCACGCTCCTCAACGAGATAAACTAATCTTTTCAAGGCTGCATCTGAGGGATCTGGTGATGGTCATATCACACTGGATTCTGGTTAACTTCCAGAATTTTCCCCCAGGTGAAACCAGGGTTAAATGAATATTGAGTAGTGTCAGGAAGAACAGCTGCTTCCTGGAGACTTTGCAAAGTGGAAGAGACACAGTGGTAGAGATGACAGCAGGGATGAGAGGCTGGTGGGTGGTGCGGGTGGCAAGGGGTGGGTGGGGGCGCATAGGCAGAGTTTGTCAGATAAGCCATACAGGGTGTGTCCTGACTCACACCAACTCTGACCCCTTGGTAATGGCTTCTGGATGGCGCTGAGAGAGTCTCTGTGGCTGTGTTATGGATCTGAATTACTGAGCATTGGTGGTTAGTTACCAATGCCCAGGATTACTACAGCCAGAGAGAAGTTCCTCCCCTGGTGTAAATGAGTGCATTTTTCCTAAAGGTGGTCTGGAGAAAGTCAAGGACCACCGCTCTGTCTTGAAGAGGAGCAGTGGATCTGAGTGAAATGACTTCACTCAAGTCACCCTGTGTTTCTACAAGGAGAATCTTCATTGTCGGCAAGCCCAAAGTTCTGTTTGTCTTTTTGCTTTATTTTATTTATTTGTTTGTTTGTTTGTTTATTTATTTTTGCAGTACTGGGGATTGAACCCAGGGGCATTTTACCTCCAAGCTATACCCCCAGCCTTATTTTTTATTCTTTATTTTGAAACAGGGTCTCACTAAGTTGTGGAGAGCCGAAGTATAGCTGAGGCTGGCTGTGAACCCGCAATCCTCCTGTCTCAGCCTCCCCCAAACTAGAATTACAAGTGTGCACCACCACGCCTGGCTGTCTTTTTGCTTTTGCTTTTTGGTGACTCCCCAAGATACAGTTCAAGTCCCTAGCCCAAGGTTATCTGTCAGACTAGCTTTTTGGATTTATTTTGACCTGGATCAGACTAAACTCCTATTTCTCAGCACACCATTTCTATTAGTTATGTAGAGTGTCTTGTAAGTCCTTCAGGGTAGCACACAGTTTTTGTCTTTCATGTCTTGAATCCAAGGGCTTTTCTGCTTTCTCCTGCTTTCTGAAATTGTGTTCTGTGAAGGCCAAGTTAGGACCTTCTCTTCTACAAGCCTTGCAGACAGTTTCACCCTCTGTGTTCTTCTTCCTCCTTTGCTGGCACTTTTCTCTGTAGTCTTCCCTCTGTAGATCGGCACATGAGTCCCTCTCTTAGCTTCCCATTTGTAAAAATCATCCTGGGCATATGTAGAGCTCCAGTCTCAGGAGGTGAAGGGTTGCATGTTTTTTCTTGTATGTGGAAGTTAGAGTGAAATTGGAAAACAAAAGGACTTCAGCCAAATGAGGAGACCAGTGGAAAAGTGGAATGGTATTGGGGAAGGGGAAAAGGAGACATGATGAAGGAAGCAGTTCAAGTAATGCTCTGCACATATATAAAGGCTTCAGTACCCATCTCAGTCGCGTGTATTTGAAGGGGGAGCAGGGTGGGATTCAGAGAGAAACACACCAAGTGCCGTGTACATGTATGTTTCTGTTACTCTGAACCTCATTATGATGTATAATTACAAGGTGCCAATAAAGATATAGTAAAAAGATTTTCTTCTTTGTTTTCTAGAAGTAGTACTTAGTTTTCAGCCTATGATCCACTTAGAGTTAATGTTTAGATAAAGTGTGAGGTAAGGATCAGGGTTCAATTTTTTCTTTTTTCATTTTTTTTTTTTTTTTTGCGTAGGAATGATCAAGTATTCTAGTGTCATGTATTGAAACAACCCAGGCTTGAACCTAGCATTAGATACCCATTGGTTTGCTTCATGTAACCTTTTGTGTCTGTATACATGTGACCTGGGAATGGAAGGGTGGAAGTGGAGCTGACCTACAGCTTTCACCAGATTCTAGAAAGGGTCGTGTCCCCAAAAGGTTAAAGGGGATACACTAATGTAACAAAGTCTTCTCCTCCTTCTTCTCCTGCTCCTCCTCCTCCTCCTGCTCCTCCTGCTCCTCCTCTTCCTCCTCCCTCTCTTCCTCCTCCTCCTGCTCCTCCTCCTCCTGCTCCTCCTCCTCCTCTTCCTCCTCCTCCTCCTCCTTCTGCTCCTCCTCCTCCTCCTCTTCCTCCTCCTCCTCCTCCTCCTCCTCCTCCTCTTCCTTCTCCTCCTCCTCCTCCTCTTCCTTCTCCTCCTCCTCCTCTTTCTTCTCCTCCTGCTCCTCCTGCTCCTCCTCCTCTTTCTTCTTCTCCTGCTCCTCCTGCTCCTCCTCCTCTTTCTCCTCCTCCTTCTTCTCCTCCTCCTCCTTCTCCTCCTCCTCCTCCTCCTTCTTCTCCTCCTTCTTCTTCTCCTCCTCCTCCTCACTGAACAAAAGTGACTACAGAAGAGGAGAAAAAAGATGTCAAATTCTGTATTCTTGGGAAGAAAATGAGATGGTCGTTTGGGAGTAAGCCTGAACAAACACACACAAATTATTCTTAATAATAGTATTAAAGCCAAGGCAATAAAGCCTTATTAAATCGGATACTAGGCTTCTTTAATGTAGCAAATAATTCAAAGCAACTGCATGGTTGTTTTGAAGTTCATTCTTTTGGTCCACTATCTTTTAAATAGATAAATCTTCCTGAACAAGGGAGTTAAAAATGTAGTGGAAGCTGGGCATGGTGGTGCACGCTTGTAATCCCAGTACTTGGGAGGATGAGGCAGGAGGATGGCAGGTTTGCAGTGAGACCCTCTGCAACTTAGTAAGATCCTGTTTCAAAATAAAGAATAAAGCATTCTGCTCAGAGGTAGAATGCCCCTGGGTTCAAGCCCCAGTATCACAAAAAATATATATATTATAAAAAATATATATGTATATATACCTAGTGGAAATTGAAACTTTAAGGGGAATTTGTGAATGTCACTAAAACTGGTATTCTACAATGAAAAAAAAATTTTTTTTGCGGTACTGGGGATGAAACCCAGGGGCATTCTACCTCCAAGCTAAACCCTTAGCCCTATTTTTTGTTCTTTACTTTTTGAAACAGGGTCTCACTGAGTTGCAAAGGGCCTCACTAAGTAGCTGAGGCTGTATGTGAATCACGACCCTCCTGTCTCAGCCTCCCAAATGCTGGGATTATAAGCATGCACCACCATATCCAGCTTTACATTGAGAATCTTAAAGTCCCCAGATGTCAATTGGCTCTAGTCCTTCTCCAATTTGGAATGGTTGGTTACAGGCTCTGACAGCAGTAAGCTGCTTGCTTGCCTCACAGAGCTGCAAAACATCCATTTCCCTGGGTTAGAGCAGTGGCAACTGCTTGCTCACTGAGTGAGGAAATGAAAAGACTTTCTGATGGGAGAGACAGCTGGACTCCCTTTGGCCTTTCTTTTGCTATAGCAGCTTCTGGCCCCATATTTTCCAGGTTTTTGGTCAGGACACCCATTAGCTGTTTCTAGTTCCTGACAATCTTCCACTGTGGCTCAGACCAAACCCCAGGACTCCCTTATACATAGAGCTCTCAGACTAGAGGGCTGGAAAGAATCTTAGACATTAGCTGCTCCCATCCCTGTAATCTTCAGATGAGAAAATAAAGGTCCATAAAAGAAAGGACACTTGCCCAAGGTCATATAGTGAGAGGTAGAATTGGATAGAATATGGGTTTTCCTACATGTAAGGCAAATATTCTATGACACTCAGGATACAAGAATGGGTAAAAAGCACTGGCTCAGGACAGGCAGACCTGGTTTTGGACTCTGGTTTTTTTCTTGCAACCTGTGTAACTTTAAGAAAGTTGCTTTGTCTTTCTAATCTTAAGTGTCTTCATTTGAAAACAATAAAATAACCAGAAAATATTGATTAAGTGCATATTCTGAAATGGCACATGCTGGTTTTGGTCCTGGTTACATAGGAGAGAGACAAGCCAAGTGACTTGGCCCAAGGCACGAAGCTTTCAGTCCAATGTGTGTGAAGGTCAATGTAAAGATTTAATGAGATGATAAGTGCAAATGTCAGCATGGTTCCTGGCATGATAGATGCTATCAGTAATTATAATTATTATATGTTCCAAATGTCACAGGCTCCCCAAAGAAGGCCAGTTCCTGGAGTATCTTGGCCTTAGTTTTCAACCAGTGTTTTGGATATACAAGCATCCAGGAGACCTCTGAAAACCATTTTAGTGCCTGGATCCCTACCCTATCCTACCTTCAAACTGTTGAGAAGGATCCTTGCTCTGACTCCTCTGATGCCTTATGCACAAACTGGGATGATGCCCTTGATTTCTCACCTGGGAGCTCTCTGGAGGCCTTCACGTACTCTTCCTGAGGCTAGTGACCTTCTCCCAGCTTCCTGTGCTCTGCAGCTGAGGTTATTCCAGTGACCCACTTGACTCCTCTGTGTTTTTCTGGCTTCTGAGCTGCAGTCACTGGGCCCTGCCTTGGTACTGGCCCAGGCCTATCATTTGGCTTCTGTATTGCTCATGTGACAGTTATGGAGTTACTCTTTCCTGTCCCACCCTGATGCCCTCCTGAGCCTTTCTTGAGCTACCAGTGATGCAATTTCTGCCAACACTCCAGCAAAGGCCCTTAGAGTTCAGAGCGTAGTCAAGCCTGCCTCGGGCACATCCCAACCCATTCTGAAATAACAGGAGTTACTGTGCAGAAGAAAGCCCTTGGCTTCAAGAGCTTGTCAGCTTTACTCTGCCCACCTTCCTCTCACCTATGGGGCACAGTGGGCCATGACCCGAGCTAGTGGGTGTCCAGGGAGCTGCTGAAGAAGGAGAGGAAATAAATGGGGGCCAGAATTATTCATGCACATAACAGAGTGCTGAAATCATATGTCTCTCCTTCCACTGTCAAAGATCAGTGGTGTTCTGGTAAAATTTTCTTGATATATGGGAGTCTTGAATTCCCTTTCACGCTCTGAGGTCCCTAAAGCAGAGGAGTCTGGGGTTGTAAAATGAGCAATATAAGTTTAAGAGTGCCTGTTTCTGTATAATAAGACAATTTATGAATAGTCTATTCCTTCTTGCCTTCTCTTTAAGGTAGATAAAGAAATTTGAAGACTACTGAGAATTAGGAAATAATAGCCAACAGTTATATGAGACTCAGAGACATTGTTCTAAGTCGTTCACATACACCCTAATTTAATCTTCAAAATAATCTTATGAGGCAGGTACTATTATAACTCACTTCATTACACATAAAGAAACCAAAACATCAAGAGGTAAGTAATTGGTGCAAAAACTTGTAGCTGGAAAATGATCCCTGGCACCCTGACTATGGAGCCATCATGCAGTATCATACACGGTTCATTTTATTTGGTGGCTCACTCAAGAGAGATGTCCTTCTATCTTATACTGGACAAGAACAGTAACTTAAAGCCGGGCATGGTAGCGCATGCTTGTAAGCTCAGCATTTGGGAGGCTGAGGCAAGAAGGATCGCGGTTCTCGGATAGCCTCAGCTACTTAGTGAGGCCCTTTGCAACTGAGTGAGACCCTGTTTCAAAATAAAGAATAAAAAATAGGGCTGGGGTGTAGCTCAGAGGTAGAATGCCCCTGGGTTCCATCCCCAGTACTACAAAAAAAAAAAAATAATGATAATAAAAAACCCAGTAACTTAACAGGAGTGTGCATTCCATTCACATTTTGTTGTCAGAAACTGTTACTAGGGGCAATAATAGAATGAAAAACATCGTGATATGTGCCAGGCTGCGATTTCTCTCCCTATTTTATCAAGGCAGGATGGGCACCTCCTTCCTCTCTTCACTTTCGAAGTTAGTTTATAGTTACCTGTTTCTCCTCATGGCAAAATAGGCTTGGAAAAGAACAAACTTGAAGAACTCACACTTTCTGATTTCAAAACTTACTACAAAACTATAATAATTAAAGAAGTATGATACAATAGAAAATATATATGAAAAAATGAAGCAGAACAGAGGGCCCAGAAATAAACTTTCACATATATAGTAAATTGATTTTCAGCAAGTGGGCTGAATATTTAATGGGGAAAGAATAGATGGTGCTAGGAAAACTGGATATTCATTCACAAAAGAATAAAGTTGGACTTATACCTAACACTGTATATAGAAATTAGCTCAAGATGTAACAAAGACCTGAAAGCAAGAACTAAAATCCTTAGAAAAAAACATAGGGGAAAGCTTCATGTCATCGAATTTAAAAATGATTTATTGGATATGTCACACAAAATAACAGGCAACAAAATAAAAAATAAATTGTACTTTACAGAAATTAATAACTTTTGTGCATCAAAGGACACTATCAAGAAAGTAAAAGAGAAGCTGGGCATGGTGGTGCACTCTGGTAATCCCAGCATTCGCGACTGAGACCAGAGGATCATGGTTCATGGACAGCCTCAGCTACTTAGTGAGGCCCTCCGCAACTTAGTGAGACCCTGTTTCAAAATAAAGAATAAAAAGTAGGGCAGAGGGTGTAGCTGGGAGGTCAAATGCCTTTGGGTTCCATCCCCAGACCCACAAAACAAACAAACAAACAAAAACAAAAGAAGAAAGTAAAAGAGGATCCCACAGAATGGGAGAAAAAATTTGCAAATTATATTTCTGATAGGGAGTTAATATATAGTATATATAAAGAGGTTCTACAATAACCTAATTAAAAAATGGACAACTTTCTTTGACTTGATTAGATATTTCTCCAAAGAAGATATGTCAATGGCCAATAAGTACATTAAAAGATGCTTAGTTAGGCTTTGGAGAAATGCAAATCAAAACCACAACTAGATTCTATTTCATACACATTAGGATGCCCATTTTTTTTTTAAGGAAAAGAATAAGTATTGTTGAGGTCTTGAGAAATTGGAACCATTGTGGCTAGCTGGTGAGGATGTGACCCCTCCAAAAAAACAAAAACATAAAATAACATGACTTAGCAATTCTACTCTGAGGTATTGTGTTTGTTAGCTTTCTGTTACTGTAACAAAATACCTGAGACAATTAATTTAAAACAGATTTTAGTCTATGAATGATTGGCTCCATTGATTCTGTGCCTGTGGAGAGACAGTACATCATGGTAGGAGCATGTGGTGAAGGAACCTGCTTACCTCATGGCACCAAGGAAGAGGAGAAGCTGGGTTCTAGTATACGCTATAAGGACATGCTCCCAGTGACTCAACCTATTTCTATTAGACCTCACTACTTCCCAGTTTTACTGGGAGCTGGTGACCAAGCCTTCAATACATGGCCCTTTGGGGGCATTCAAGATTTGGACTATAGCCAGCATATACACAACATTATTCAAAGTAGGAGCTCAAAAATGTTTGTACAGTTGTTTTCATTATAGCTTTACTCAAAATAGCCAAAAGTTGAAAACAGCCAAAATGGATATAGACAGACAGAAAACAGACTGACACACAAACACAGACACATATGCGCGCACACACACACACACACACACACACACACACACAAATGTTATTCAGCCTTAGGAAAAAAAGAAATTCTGCTACATGCTATAATACAAATGAACCTCAAAAATAATATACTAAGTGAATTTTCAAAGAGGGAAAATATTACATGATTTCATTTATACAAATATCTAGAATATGCAAATCCTTTTTTCTTTATGGTACTGAGGATTGAACTCACAGGCATTGTACATCCAAGATATGCCCCCAGACTTTTGTACTTTTTGTTTTAAAACAGGGTCTTGCTAGGTTGCTGAGAGTCTTGATAAGTTGCTGAGGCTGGTCTTAAACCTGTGAGCTTACTGTCTTAGCTATACAAGTACTGGGATTACAGGCATTCACCACTACACCCAGCTCCACATTCATAGACACAGAAAGTATAATAGAGGTTACCAGAGACAGAAGAAAGACTTAAATCGGGAGTCATTGTTCAGTGGATTTCTCTTTGGGATGATGAAAAGTTCTGGAAATGTATTGTGGTGGTGGTTGCACAACATTTTTGAATGTACTTAATGACATTTTATTATATACTTAAAATGGATCAAATGGTAAATTTTATATTATGTTTACCACACTAAAAAACACTAACTCAAAATAATTAGTTCCTTCTTAAAACACAGACATCATTTTATATTTTGAGTTAGCACATATTTTAATTTGTATTTTACAAGAAATAACAAATCTTATAAACCATCCATTGACTTTGCAAGGTGAGCTAGTCAGCTGAGTGTTGGACCCCTATGGTGGATAGTTCTGTTATTTCCACAACTGCCCTATTGCCATATATGTAGTCTAACATACTAACATTCATTTGAAAATCTATGCTTAGAATTTTCAAATTGGGGTTTGGATAAGCAGCATATATGTTAAATGTGGCAATAGTTCTTTTATTTTTCCCTCTGAAAATGACTTTAATTGATGATTCACTTTATAATCAAAGGTATATATAATTTCAAGAAATATAGGAGTGACCCTACACTATGAATGATATGTGAAGTTCATAAAGGACTAATAGAGAGGAGATTAATTTTTTAAAAAGTAAGAAAGACTGCTTAGTGCTAAGTTCTAGGGATGGCTGAAAAGTGGCAACATAAAAAGTAATAAAGTTTATCTTTCTGAGTAGAGAATAGATGAAGTAGAGACATATGTACAGAATAAATATGTCAGTCAGGATCCTGAGACCTTCATAGATGTACAACCATAACCCTTCTAACAAGCCTGTCAGGTGGATTTTATTAACTCTTTACCATGAAGAAATCCGGACACAGACTAAATAATCCTCAAAAGGTCACTTGCTAGTAAGTGGCAGAGATAGTTGTGATTTGAACTGATTTTCTGTTTGGAGCCCACATCCTAACTATTACTAGATTTACCTGTTTCTGGTAGGAAGGAAAACCTTAAAAAAAGAAAAAGAAAAAGAAAAGTAAAGGAAATATATACTTACCAGCAAATGGTTGTTGAGATTATGTAGAAGAGGCTGTTTGTTTACTCACTAAATCCAAGATATTCACTTCAAGAAAATTGTTGTTTGGCAACACCGAGACAAGTGCATACAAATTGTTTCTCTGAGACAGACTAACTTTAGGAAGAAAAGAGGTTTGTTCTGGCTCCCAGTTCCGGAGGTGAGAGGTTGAGGGGCCCATTCTGCCAATGGCCTTCTTGCCAGTAGAGTCCCAAGGTGGCCTAGGGCACCACATAGCAAGAGACAGGCAGCACATGTGTTTTGTCATAGTGTGTCTATTCTGGTCTCTTTCCTTCTTTTTATAAACTCACTAGAATTTAAGTCAGTAGGGTGGAGCCATGGAGCTCCACCCTACTGACTTAAATCCCAATCACTTCCCAAAGACCCCTCTTCTGAACACTATAGTTAGATTAAATCTCCACCTATTTAATACCATACACATCTGATTTTCATGATTAAACTCTTGCATCTGTTTAGGGACAAATTGTGTATCAGTATAGGAGTTAACAGTCAATGTGCAAATGCCGTGGAGGTATTACATGTAGAATTTAGCAAGGAGAAGCCAAGCATGGTGACACACACTTGTAATTTCACTATTTGGGAGGCTGAGACAGTAAGATCACAAGATTTCAGCCAGCCTCAGTGACTTAATGAGGCTGTCTGGAACTTAGTGAGATCCTGTTTCAAAATAAAAGAATAAAATGTGGCTGGAGGTATAGCTTGGAGGTAGAATGCCCCTGGGTTTCATCCCCAGTACCACAAAAAAAAAAAAAAAAAAAAAAAAGAGAAAAGAATTTAGCAAGGAGTTGATATAAGTGCCTAATTGTATCTTTTGTAATACAATAAACACTTTAGAGTATAGTTAATGAATTGATAAAGGTTGAACACCATAGTTGAGGGGTTTTTGAGAAGGAATTTCCTGTTAACATATTCTTCCAGGTGTATTTTGGTTGCTGCATGGTGAAAGTCCTGTTGGACTTCAGGCCTGCCATAGACAAAGATGCTTTCCTGTGTAGGGGAGGGGCTTCTCCAGTGGGGTGGATCTCAGTGTATTTTGGGTGTGGCATATGAGAACATATTGGATATGCAGTGATTACTAGGTGAGGCCTGGATCAACATTCTCACTGATATATTTCCAAAGACTGACCATACTACTTAAAGGAAGGAAGATTTATTTGCTCACAATTTATTTTGGAGATTCTGGGTTCAGTTCATATAGGACCAGGGTCTGAAGCTCAGGGTATGGGGATGGGAAGTGGAAAGAGAGCATGCACAAGGCTCTACATTCACACTGTGGAGGATGAACCATCTAATCCCTAAGGCCATTGGCTCAGGGAACCCTCCATAGCAACCAAGCCCTGTTTCCAACATTGCTACCTTGCTTATGCAAGAGCTAGGAGGACATTCTAAATCCAGCCCTTACAGGTGGTCATGGGAAAATTATTAGGTGCTTAGTTTTATGACTTCCATTATCAAATAAGAAAATATAACCTTAGAAACATAATATAACCGTGCGACAGCTAGGTCCCCAACACAGGTCTATCCAACTTGCCTCTAGTACTCTGAACTGAAGAGTTAGGGTAATCTGAGCCCTGAGACAGATCCATTGCTGGAGCTTTCCTTCAAAAAGTTTGGCAAGTTTTATGTTGTGTTTTAGTAAGGGAGGTGTTCGCTTGTTCTTTTATGTGCTGATTAGTGCTTTAGAGTCATTCCAAAGGAAGGCCTCCAGGGACACAGGACTTCCTGTGTTACCCTGAAGCTTGATATGTATATATCTTTTATGTCTTTATATAATTGGCTGATAAAAAATGTTGAATAAGAGATGGCCAGAACCGGGCACTGTTTCAAAATCATCTCGAAAGACTGGAATTATGGCCAAAGTTAATAAGATGAGATTCAACTGGGTAAAATGTCAAGTTCTGACTAGAAGTGATGAACAAAAATAATTTAGATAAGTATAAGGCAATAAAGACCTGGTTTAAAAAGGCTTGTGATTTGGCTGACTATGCATTTAAAATTAGCCCACACTGTGAACTAATGAATAAAATAGAGCTTGAATTCTTAAGTTGCATTGAAAGCAGTGTAGTGTTCAAAGCAGGGGGAAATAATAGATTCATTGTCTCTGGTACTGGGCACACCTCCCCTGAAAATCATATCAGTTATGCCTAAGTAGAGACATTGACCATCAGAGGACATGGTCAAGGGGAGTTGCCCAGAATTCTGAATCTCTCTCACAACAGCAGGCATAGGTGAAGAGTCTGGAGTAAAGGATAGAATTTATCTCAGCCCAACTGTTCCTTTCTAAACAGACACACCACTCTGCCACTTCAACTTTGTGAAAGTACCCCTTATGTCTTGAGACAGCGACATATTTGCATCCTAGAGTTCCAAAATTGAAGCAGGGCCTGTCATGTCTACATCCCAGTTGAGCCAGGGCAGTAGGTTAGGTTAAGCCAAAGAAAGTGTCCAGAGATAGCATGGGAAACATGGTTTACTAAGGAGAGCTTACAAGAGATCAGTAAATGCTCTAAGAAGAGTCCAGTCAATGGTGACAGGCTGAAAAATATCACCTCCGTCCCTGCTGATGCTTCGCCACACAGCCCTCCTCTCCTCAGAGTGTTTTGTCCAGTGGTGACTGGATGGACGAGTAACAGATCATCCTTTCCACAGGGTCCTCAGTTCCACGCCCATCCCCACTCAGAGGATTTATACGTTAGCCTGCAGAAGCAGTGACATCATCAGCCTCAGCTTGCTTTGTTTGCTTGTATTACCAGCATCCCAAGGAGCAACCATCCTGGGGATGGTTGCACCCATGTACCATGTAAGAAAAAAAAGTAGTCTTCTACACATCACACTAACCTGCCCTAGTTCCCAGTGTGCGTAAGAGAATGCCAGCATTCTTCAAGATAATATGTGTCTGGACTTTCTGTCCTGGGCTTGTTCTCATTGTTCCCTTAACTTGGCTAAGTTTTTGAGAACAGAAAGGAGGCATTCAGGGACATGGCATTTTACCATCCCTCTTTCTTTTAGTGATACAGGGGCTCAAGCTCCTTGTGCTTTTGTCTTTCCTCTCATCTGTTAGAACTTGAATTCTCTTGCTATATGCTGACCCCAGTCCCAGGCCAAAATTTGGATAGGTATTGGATTTTTAAGGGAATGGTCAAAGAGCTAAGAAACACTAGAGTCTAGACTGAAGAAAAGTGTTGCACTTGAGTCCATATATCAACATTTTTAGTTCAGAGCTGACAAATTAATGGAGACTAACTTTTTCTAGCAGCAATGCATTTATTCTAAAGATCGTACATCTTTATGCTGACTTCCAATCCAAGTCAGATGCTGAACAGGAAGTGCTTGATAAATGTCTGTTGAAGATAGAGTCCATTTAAGAACTGAACTGTTTGGTCTGAAAGACATGCAGACTAGAACTGAAGGAATGTAAGGAACTCTGCTAAAGCTGGGGAAGCCTGTATGGTCTTGAATTAAGGCTTGTGCAGCAGGTTCCTGCTGCATTATCTCCACTGTCACCATCTGACCTTGCTATTTGTGACATCAGTGTCTATGAAGGGATCCTCATCTGCTGTGACTGGCTATGGGGTGAGGTTCATGTGCTGGCGGCTGGTCCTTAGTGTGCTGATGTGGAGAGGTGCTGTGGACCTTTATGGGGTGGGGCCTAGTGGGAGGTCCTCAAGTCAGTGAGAGCACTGCCTTTGAAAGGTATTAGGTAGTTTCCATCTTGCTTCCTGTCTTGCACTGTGATCTCTGGCCTCTGCACATGCTTCACCGTGATGCTTTCTGCCAGTCGGCCTTCATCAGTGACGTAACCAATGGGGAGGCTCAGTCTTATCAATAGGACTACCTAGTCTTCGACTTTTAGTCTCCAAACTGAGACTTAAATAAGCCTCTTTTCAATATCAAGTTCTCCCACTTTAAGTGTTTCATTACAGTAATAAAAATGAACTAATAAATCAATTATTGTACTCTCTGTATTTGTTACTTTCCTTCAGCACCACGTTACTGAGTGTTAACTGCTTGAGAGCACTTTCTTCTAAATTCTTGCAAAGCACTAGGATGATCCTTCTTTTGCACTCCGTGAATGTTATGCTATCTTTCACTTCTTGTTTACACAAAGTTGTATAGAGGTCTTGATAAACAAATCCTACTGCTCCAAACCTTTCCAATTAGCATAATTCCTGGCAGATTCTGGCATCCCAAAATGTATAATCATATCTTCTGCACTGATCACAACATGCAAGTACCCTGGTGTGTAGAGCAAAGACGAGGAAGTCGTCCTTCACATGGCTAACACATGGGTGTCTCTTTAATTCTCTTGGATCTTTTTTAAAAATAATTTTTCTTCTCTTTTAGTTTTAACCCTACCTTTCTCACTTTAGTTTCAACCTCTACCCCTCTCACTTTGACATGAGAGCCTCATCTTCACTCTGCTCTTCCTTACAAATTTCTTTTCCTTTTATTAACTTAATATTCAAAACTGGTCTATGTTCAGAGAACTTTATCCTGCACAATATCTTCAATCTTTGAACAACTGTAACCTGGCTTCTATGTATATGCTACTAAAATTGCTCCTGCTCTTGTCACTACTCACTCATTTTTTCTCTTTTTTCCTCCTTCATCCTCCTCTTCCTCCTTCCCCTCTTTCTCCTCCTCTTCCTCCTCCCCCTCTTCCTCCTCCTTCTCTTCCTCCTTCACTTTCTCTTCCTCTTTCTCTTTCTTTTTCTCCTTATACTGGGGAGTAAACGCAGGGACATTCTACCTCTGAATTACACTCCCAGGCCTTTTTATTTTGAAACAGAGTCTTGCTAGGTGGCTGAGGCTGGCCTCAAACCTGCAATCCTCCTGTCTCGGGCTTCCAAGTACTAGGATCACAGGTGTGCTCCACCATGCCCAGCTTGCTCACGCTGTCTAGACCCACTTTTCCTGGAATTTTGAGGCATTTGCTCACGCTCACCCCTTTTCCAAATTCCTATTCCCTTGTCTTTTGTTCCATACTTCTGGTTATATTTTTCCTTTCCCTCACCTTTTTTTTTTTCTTCTGTCTGCCCTTTTGATATTGGTGCTTCATCTGTTCTCATTCTTGACCATCTTTTTTTCTCATTTTAACTCTCTCCTTGGGTGATTTTATCCACATGCAGGGTTTTAATAATCACTTATATGTGGGCTATTCTCAAATCTAAATTTCTAGCACACAGTTCTCTTCTGAGCTTTAAACTCAATGAGTCCCAAATGAATTTTCTCTTTCTTCTCTAAAAAATACCTGAAATTCTCTATTCCCTTTGATGGCCTAACCAACCTTGTAGTCAACAAAGATAGAAATCTGATGTAGTCTTTGACTCTTTCTCCCTCTGATGTAGTTATCAATTCCTACTGTTTTTTTTTTTTTTTTTCTGTTTTCAGTAGTTCTTGAATAATCCTCGCTTATCCATCCATGCAGCCACAGTTTTGTTTGGAATCTTCTTTTTTTTTTTTTGTCCAGATGATAGAAACAGACTCAGAGATAACCTGTTGCTCCAGGCCCACTTCTCTGCAGATGGCTCTCCACAGAGCTGTCTGATCTCTTTGAGCACAAACCAGGCATAAACCAGGCACATCACCACCCTCCTCCTCAGCTCCCAGTGAAGAAGCCAGGCTCCAAACTGGCTATTGCTTTTAATACAGGATATTCCTCAAAGGCCCAATGTGGTAAGTTTTTGTTCTCAGCTGGTGATACTATTGGAAGTGGTAGAATCTTTAGAAGGTGAAACCTAGATGAAAAGGTGGGTCATTGGGGGCAAGCCCTGAAAGGGGATCTCTGGCCCCTTACCCTTTCTGTATGTATATATATATATATATATATATATATATATATATATATATATATATATATATATATGTGTGTGTGTGTGTGTGTGTGTGTGTGTGTGTGTGTGTGTGTGTTATTATAATTTTTTCAGTGCTGCTGATCAAACCCAGGGTTTCATGCATTACAAACAAGTATTATACCACTGAACTCTACCCCCACTTCCCATACAGAGTTTTTATATAATATGATATCATACATCATGATTTTAAAATATATTGAGCACTTTACATATGCTAAGCACAGCCCTTGCTCTTATTCAGCTACTGTCCACCTGGAAAGTCAGACATTAATCAAAAAGATAACACAGAAAATTTCAGGCTACAACTTTATATATTTGAAAAGTGCTAAGAAGGAGAGTGCATGGAGCTATGAAGGCATAAGATCAAATTGACTTCTCAGGAGATGAAGTTGAATGAATTAAGGTCTGAAAGAATTTAGGAATTAACTAGGGCAGAAGGGCTATGTGCTGTTAAATCTCTGAACTGAAAACTTTTTCCACCCTTTAGTTTTTGACTTGGCAATATATTGCAACCTTTTTTTCTGGTAAAAATTCATCTATGGCATAAAAGTGCCCTTGATATAGTATTCAATCCCATGGATTTGTTGCAGTTTAATGAATACCCTAACATCAGATATTTAAGAGTTTTCTACTTTTTATTATGAATTATGCAGCAGTGAATATTTTGCACATACATTTTTGTGTATGTCTTTAATAGTTTCCCAAGGATGTATTTCTGCAAGCAGGAGTACTGTGTCAAAGGGTGTGCATATTAAAGCTTTTGCAATTGGCTGCCAAATTGCTCCCTGGAAAGGCTACACTCTTCTGCTTTTCCTTCTACCAGCCACATAGGAAAGCTTGATTCTCTCCCCAGTGGCCAGCCGCCACATCCTGTCCTCCTTTTGAGTCTTTATTGTTTGTAATTATAAAGATATCTTACTGAAGTTGTAGTTTTCTTGTCTTTGCTTGTTGTCAAGGCTGAACTTTTAAAAAGATTTTTGACTCTGTGAATTTCTTTAGCTAGTTGCCTATCATATAAACATACTTTCCCCCCCAAAATTATCACTTTCAAATGTTGAATTTGTTTGTTTCTCATTATCTTCTTGTAGGCAGAAGCTCTTTGGGCCCATATTTACCTAAAATGAAGTAGGTACAATAATGGGATTTCTTTTTTAGGTAACTAGTTTCTAGAATGTGACTAATTCCCTGACCACAGTGAAGGTGGCAGTCAGAATCGCTCCAGTCTCATTATCTTAGATCATCGTCATGATTAGAGAACTGAAATCTTCCTTCTGAATCATGAGCCAGTCACATGTACAATTTTTATTTCTATGACTACATAACCCCAGGTATGTAATCTTAAAGACCGTGTAAATATAAGGGAGAGTTGATCTCAGTGGTCTGTGCCTCTTCAATACAGACAGTCCTGACTTAATGTTGACTTTAGATTTTTTGACTAATCGTATGAAAATGATATATATTCAGTAAAAACTGTACCTCAGATTTGAATTTGTCACCATATAAGCATTTCATTTTTTGCTTTCAGTAGTCTTCAATAAATTGTATTAGACATTCAACACTTCATTCTAAAGTGTTTTTCTTGGATGACTTTGCTAAACTGTAGGCTGATGTGAATGTTCTAATCATGTTTAAGGTAGGCTAGGCTAAGCTATGATGTTCATTTGGTTAGGTGTATTAAATGTGCTTCTGACTTAATAATATTTATTATCTACTTAAGAAACTTGAGGTGTAACTCATAAGTTGAGGAACATCTGTAGTATCCTCTCCTGGAAGCCTCTGGATTCCAAAAGGGGGGAACAGAAAAGGTGTCCAGCTGGGCGTGGTGGCGCACGCTTGTAATCCCTGTGCTTGGGAGGCTGAGACAGGAGGATCACACAGGTTCAAAGTCAACCTCAGCTACTTAGTGAGGCTCTCAGCAACTTAGTGAGACCCTGTTTCCAAGTAAAGTATAAAATAGGGCTGGGAGTATAGTCTGGAGGTAGAAAAACTCCGGGTTCCACTCTCAGTACTACAAAAAAAAAGAGAAGAAGGGCAGCAGCAGGTAGATACCATGTGGTCTGACAAAGATATAAATAAGGGCCCCAACATTCCCAGGGCTCGGGAAAACAGTCATGAGTGTCCAGAAGAGAAGAGTGAGGATGGTTGAAAAATTATAAAGGCAGATAGTAGAATGACTTAACGATCTATGGGTGTTTATTCAACAAAATAAATTATTTCAGGAGTGAGAAAATACAAAGCCTGTTCCCAATTACACTTACAGAAAATTTGCATAACTTAAAGTGTATGTAACACTATGAATTAACGCAGAAACATGGTTTGTTTTGCATGGGTTATGATTGTTTAGGGGTTTTTCTTTCATTCATTTATTATTCATTTCATTCATTCAACAAGTACCTATTAAGTTCCCAATAGAAATCAGACCCTGTGGAAGGTGCTGAGAACTCAAAGGAGAACAAGCCAGCAGTTGTCCTGCACTCAAGGAGCTTCTAGATGATCAGGAACAGAAACTAGGTCTGCTCTGAAGGACATATACTCTCTTGTGTAATATGCTGGCTTTGTCTTCATTTATCCTAACAGTAGGAGATGAGGGGTTGGTTGCGAGAATTTGTAAGAAATACTTTGTTAATGACAGTTCTTATAGTAATAGGGACCACAGACAAAAATATTTTAGGTAAAAGCTAAGTGTATCCAGATATTAGGTTTTTCTCAATGATAAGTTTTTAAATGACCCACAAAGAACATCATCATTGTGTTTAAAACTAATAACATCGTTATTGCCAAAATGTCTTCAAAAGCAAACACAAAAAGCTCACCTTGATATCTTAAATCTAAAGCTTTCTAGCCTTAACTTTCCCTTTCTTATCAAATGATTGTTACTACAATGCATTATTTCAGAGTGTACACTTTTTTGGCATGCTGCTACTGAATGCTGGAACCGACTGCATTTGAACTCTATCTCTTATGTTCTGCATGGCCAAGTGTCAGTGAAGACCAATGTCTAGAAGCTTCAGGGAAGCAGATTTTGGTTCAATGCAAGGAGAAAGAATTTGGTGATCCATGAAAAACAGAAAGAATATTTTTTCCAGAATAGTATTGGGTTTTCTCTAATAACAATGATGATGAGAAAAAAAATAGTAAAGATAAGTTTGCATACATCATTTCATTTAATCATCTCAAAAAAACTTAAGGGATGAATTATAATCCATGTATACAGGTGATGAAACTGAGGACAGGCTAGACTAAACTACTGGCCCAAAGTCACGCAGTTAACAGCAGCACCAAGGTCCGAGTACACCTGTTCCAAATCCTCTGTTCTCAATTATCAGACTATTCTGTCAGGTTTTCATCACTAGAGGAACTCAAGCATAATTTGGATTGTTGCATGAATAAAATAGTAAAGAGAGAATTAAAACTTTAAATGAGCATGGAGGTCATAGAACTGGCTAACAGATAAATAGGTAATTTTAGACATTTTTTTGATAATGTGAGAATTTGACAACAACCTGTGATCTGTGGGCTTTCTTCCAGGAAAAATACATATGTTTGTGCAGATGTGATCAACCACAATGAAAAGTTTGTGAGATTCTCATGAACTCTTTTTTTATTTTTTAAAACGTTTTATTGGTCTATTATAGTCATACATCTTAATGGGATGCAAGATGGTGAAGACATACATGCACACATTACCTATTTTGGGTCCTAGATTGAAAACCCCTACCCCAAAGACACTTTTGTTTTGACAGTCTATATTCAGGTGCATGCCCTTGGAAGTTATTGTCCCCTCAAGTTATGATTACAGGAGTTGAAATGATGCCATGACCACATAACACTAACGAAATAACAAAAGAAAACCCTAGAATATTTCACCCATTCCCAAAGAAGCAGCAACCCTCTTTCTATATTTCTCAAAGTAAGTTTTGTGTGCCATTGGAAATCTCTTCCCTGGCTGTAACAATTCAGGTGCATTCAGAATGACTCAGAAATAAAGACACAAACCATATGCACAGCCTCAATTTACATTATTATTTATGGGACATGTGAGCCTGTCCCTCCCCAGCAAACCTCACTGGCAATAAAGAAGTGTAAAGGGACTGGGGACAAGGGCAAGATCATGGAGGGAAGGTGTGCAAGGCAGTGTTTTTATATGTTGTTGATTTCTGGTTCCTGCCTTGCCTGATGGAGCATGTGTTTCCAATTGGGAATGAGCACGTGAGCTCAGCGTCTAGAGAGGGGCCTGTAGGTGAAGGGCCCTCCCCTCCTCCCCTGCCTCCTGCTCCTGACTGCACTCCCGTGACTGGGAGCTTTGGTACAGTGGGTCTGGAAACCATTCTACAGCTGGCCTGGGCTCTCAGTCTGGCACCCATCTCAGCAGCATATGTGTGTGTGTCTGTGAGCTCATGTGTATTGTATGGGGTTTCATTCTCATTTAAACCTTCTAGTTTGGACATTTGGGTTGTAGAAGTTTCTGGGGCATTATGGATACATGTTATGGCTCTCTGGTTCCCATGAGGAGGACTACAGTGTTTTACCTCTCCTCCAACCCTTCCTTCTACCCTTTTCCTCTAATGCATTGTTACATGCTTAATTGCTTTGGCACCAGTCCTTGGAGCAGGGCTCTCTGCATAGACAGGTTCCTCATGAGTCCTGTGGAGAGGCTCTGCGGGAATGCAGGTTTACAGAGGAAGGGATAGAAGCCAAAGGATGTGCAGAAAACAGATTTCTACTGCTGAGCCCTTGCTTCTGCTCTAGTGTGGGCCCTCGTATCTCTCATCTAGCTTGTAGTAATAAATAGCCTTCAACTCTATTCGCTGCCCCCAATCAATTCATCCTCCATACTGCTGCCAGAACTACTTTTCTCAAATGCAACAGGAAGAAGAAAAAGAAAAGTCATTACACAGTTTAAAAGCTTCAAGCGCCACTCCCTGATACCTCTTTATAAACACCAGTCATGATAACTTTGACCAGTTCTAGAGCCCTTACTCTGTGCCAGGCACCTAGCAAAGTGCTTTTTACACACTATTTCTGATAATCTCCAAACAACCCTACCAGTGTGATTTATTGTTTCCTGCACTTCACCGACGAGAAAGCTGAAATCGAGAGTATTTAACCTAACTACAGGTCACACAGCTTGAAAACAAAGATGCTGCATAATGTCTTGCAGTTTATACTCTGGACAGGAGCACCCAGCAGAGAGATGATGGTGAGTTTAAATCCAGCTGGCCCTCCACATTCCACCCCATTTTTCTGAAAGGGGCCCTTTCTCCATTTTGCTCTGTATTTAGAGAGAGAAACACTAATTATTCAGGTTTTAACTTACCTGCTATTGTGCTTTCTTGGCTGGTCCATTTGGTGCTCATATGAACTGCTGGGGATACAGAAATGATGTAATAGCATCAATCTTAGAAATATACAGTTCTGTAGGGGAGAAAGATGGTTACTGGATAACTACTTCAATGGGTTACATGTAACCCACTGAACTATGAGAGCACAGAGGCACACCATCACTCCACCTCAGAAGGGGAGAAGAATGAGGAGTCCAGATGCCTGGACATCCTTAGCACAGAGTACTGCTTGTTCAGATGATGATGGAGGCAGGGAAGAACTATTCTAGACAACTAAAACAAGAGCAATGCGTGAATGTGTAAAAAATACAGGTGTCCAAGGCACCATTTTGAAAAAAATCCTTCTGTAGGTGAATTTGCAGTGGAGAGTTTTTAAATCTTAGGACAACATTTAGTATGCCCAGAAACTTTCTTTATAAAAGTGGCCAATTGCCAGGTGTGGTGGCGCACACTTGTAATCCCCGCACTTGGGAGGCAGAGACAGGAGAATCGCGCAGGTTCGAAGCCAGCCTCGCTGGTTTAAGAGGCCCTGTTTCCTAATAAAATATAAAATAGGTCTTGGAATGTAGCCCAAGGGTAGAAGGGTTTCCAGAAACCCCAGTACCACCAAAAAAAAAAAAAAAAAAGTGGCCAATAAATATATTAAAAAAGTTGTTCAATATCTTTAGCCATGAGGAAAATGCAAATCAAAACTACAAAAAGATTCTATTTCATTATTTTATTTGTTATTTTATAACAAATAAAAGCCAGGCATGGTGGCACACGCTTGTAATCCCAGCATTCAGGAGGCTGAAACAGGAGGATCGTGCAGGTTCAAAGCCAGCCTCAGCTACTTAGTGAGGCTCTCAGCAACTTAGTGAGGCCCTGTTTCCAAATAAAATAGAAAGTAGGTCTGGATATAGCCCAAAGACAGAAAGCCTCTGGGTTCCACCCCCAGTACTACCAATAATAATAATAATAATAATAATAATAATAATAATAATAAATAATAATACCACAATCTGAGTCTCGGTTGGTTGCAAGAGACCCTGTATCCCACTAACTATCCAAGCTATAACTAATCAACTAGCTGATGAACTAAGCAGTAGTTAAGTAAGTTATTTTCTATGTCTCACTTCCATTTTTTCTGTAAATGTTATCAGCTCACATTGTTGGCTGGAGTTCTCAGAGCCAGCTCTGGTTCTGGGAGCTGTCTGATTCTCAAATCATGTTTGTTGTTGTTGTTGTTGTTGTTCTCTGTTCAAATAAACTGTATTTGACATAATTGGAATTTTCTCTTTTATGTTTGGCATAGTCGACATGATCCAGAGCAGAATTCCAGCAACCTGTCTTCTGCCTAGACTATCAAGTAACCAGACATAGATACCTGTGCAGTCCATTGTGCTTAGTCTTTTCTTGTGACAACTGGGAACCCTGTGTAAGTTATCTTTAGGATTCTGAAGATTCATGAATTTGTGGGTTTTGTTTGTTTGTTTGTTTGGTTGGTTTTTTGGTACTGGGGTTCTTGGAAGCCCTTCTACCTCTACCTCCAGGCTACACTCCCAGACCTATTTTATACTTTTTTAAAAATTTGGAAACAGGGTCTCCTAAGGCAGCATGGCTGGCTTCGAACCTGCATGATCCTCCTGTCTCCGCCTCCCAAACGCGGGAATAACAAGCGTGCACCACCACTCTTAGCTTGAGCTGAGTTTTTATGAGCAGATTTTATAATGAAAATAAGATCTGGTCCTATAGTGTATCGGTTAGCTTTTTGTCACTCTGACAATATACCCAAGAAAAACAACTTATAGGAAGAAAGATTTATTTTGGCTCATGGCTTCGGAGCTTTCAGTCCAAGGTCAGCAAGTTCAGCTGCTTTGGGTGTATAGCGAGACAGAACATTATGATGGCAGGGCATAATAGAGTAGAGCTGCTCACCTCCTGGCAGCCAAGAAACAGAGAGAAAGGGAGAGGGAGAGGGAAAGAGAGAGAAAGAGAGGGAGAAGGAGAGAGGGGGGGAGGGAGGGACTGGGCATAAGTTATATATATTCAGTTTATTCCTCTAGTGATCTAATTTCTCCAAGGAGATCTTCCCTCCTACAGTTTCCATTGCCATCAAATTGTTAATCCATTTGCTAGGGTGTGGTGGCACACCGGGTACTTAAGAGGCTAAGACAGGAGGATCATAGGTTCATAGCCAGCCTCAGCAACTTAGGGAGGATCTCTGCAACTTAGAAAGACCATGTTTTCAAATAAAAACAAAGTAGATCTGGATTGTAGCCCTGAAGTAGAAGACCTCTGGGTTCATCCTTCAATTTTTTAATCCATCAATGGACGTTAAAATATATGATTTAATCGCTTTTCTGAAGGCCCCACTGAGTACTGGATACTGGGGCCCAAGCCTTGAACACATGGACCTTTGGAACACAGTCCAGATCCATATCTTAACACATAGGAAAGTCTCAGGTGTTGTACTGAGTCAGAAAGAAACTAACCTGGGCTTAGTAGGTGAATAAGGCTCCTAGAAGAAGGGAATCAAGCGGGTGTGTTGGCACACGCTTAGAATCACAGAATTTGGGAAGCTGAGACTGAGGATACTGATTCATGGCCAGCCTTGGCTACTTAATGAGGCCTTTTGCAACTCAGTGAGACCTGGTTTCAAACTAAAGAATAAAAAATAGGGCTGGGGGTATAGCTCGGAGGTAGAATGCCTCTGAATTGCATCCCCAGTACTGCAAGAAGGAGGAGGAGGAGAAGGAGGAGGAAGAGGAGGAGGAGGAGGAGGAGGAGGAAGAGGAGGAGGAAGAGGAGGAGGAAGAGGAGGAGGAGAAAGAGGAGGAGGAAGAGGAGAAGGAGGAGGAAGAGGAGGAGGAGGAGGAGGAGGAGGAGGAGGAGGAGGAGGTGGAGGAGGAGGAGGAGGAGGAAGAGACAGAGGAGGGGAATCAAGGGTATCTGGATGCAGGAGTCTAGAATTCCACCTACTTGAACTCCATCCAGAGTTAATTTGTGATGTGAAAGAGTGCATAACCTTGGGATGGCACCTGGGGTCAGTTTGTGCAATGAGAGGGCTTAAGGGCTTATGGCTTCCTTCTTGGTGTTTAGAGTGATGATCTGAGTCAGATAGAAACCACTTGTCCAAAGTCTAGAACACTTCCATTTGGAAACCTACAACCTATGCCTTTTTTTTTCCCAGAAAACTGAGTGAAACTAAACAGAAGTGATTTGCAATTAGTGGCCACACTGAAAAAGTTAGGGTTTGGATAAAAGTGTTTATTTTTTAGGCTACACTAAAAAAGAGGATTAAATACTCCACAGAAACAATGGAAGATATTTCAAAACTTAGCAGGCAAAGGCTTTTCACAGACTAAACTTGAGAAAGAAAGAAGAGATGCTTATGGAAGGGGAGCCTTTACATCAATGGGATCTGATGTTTAGCCACCCTTATGACTTGGTTAAAATCTTAAGTTTAGAAAGGCATCTTAATCCATTATAGAAAGGGTTGTATCTGCCCTATTCATCAATAGGTCATATCCTGAATTCAGTTTTTTAGTTTAAAGAGTATAAACCAGGTTGGGAAGCTGCTTCTTTATAGTTACTTTAAATTTTTATTTTTTAGCTTTTTATTACTACATTGCAAGTATATACACAGCGTTGTGAGATTTATAGTGATACATTTCTATATGCATGCAGTATCTCTTGGTGTGTTTCCCTCGCACACCACCCCTTAACTCTCCCTCCCTCCCTGTTCATGACACTGTTTGATCTATTTTCTTTCTCTAGCCTCCTTTCCCCCTCTACTTCTCCTATCCCCGGCCTCCTTCCACTATTCGACTGGTTTTTCTCCTCATTTTCATAAAAATCTTTTTCTTTCCTACTTTCTCTCTAGCTTCTACCTATGGTATGGAGCTTCCTCAAAATTCTAGGAATAGAACCACCCAGCTATATCACTCCTCGATATCTTTTCAAAAGTATTAAAGTTAGAATACTATAGCAGCACAAGTTACAACAACCATTTATGGAATCAACCTAGATGCCTGTCAACAGGTGAATGGATAAAGCAGCTGTGGTGTATACACACAATGGAGTTTTGTTTAGCCACAAAGAAGAGTAAAGTTATGCCACCCTCAAAAAAGAATAGATGGAACTGGAGAACATCATACTAAGTGAGATCAGCCAGGCTAAGAAAATCTAAGTACTGATTTTTGCTCATTTCTCAGTTCCTTTGAGAGCTGTCTTAACAAAAGGAGTTTACATCTGTGGAGGAAATCATTTGTGAGGTTATCTTCTTCTGTACCTGAAGGAGACAGACCTCAAAACCACAAGAAGATTTTTACAATGAAGAAGGTGAAGAGTCAGATCTGTGTAACAGACTACCTGAAATATTTTGTCTTAACTAGCCTTCCTACTTAGTTACTGCGGTATAGGAATCAGGAGTCCAGACTGACTGGATTTGGACTTCACATCAGATATAAGTGGAAATAATAAAAAAAAAAAAGAATTTAATCCCATTTTGCCCCAAAGTGGTAAAACAGTGAATCTGCCTTTCCCCCTTTTACAGAACTATTAGAATTTATAGGAACAAAAGCCAGGAAATATACAAATATGGATTCAGGCAGGCTGTACCAGCCTAGAAATACATTACTACCTTACTATTCTGTATTTTTGAGTTCTGTTACATTGCTTTGTCACCTGGGCTTTGGGGCAGGAGTGGATAGGGGCAGCTTTGGCTTTATTCTCAGCTTGAGATAGTTGCCTGTAAGAAGCTGAAATGGAGAAAATAGCTTAACAGAGTAGTAGGAAGTGGCTGGGGACTAAGAAAACACCAATTTGGGGCTTCCCTGAAAGTTTCTAATTTTCAATGGGCCTCGTTACACTTAGACTTTTCTTTGTTTTGGCAGGTAATAGTGTTTGGGTTTGAAATCTGAGTTAGAGCAATAATTAGGCAGGTCAGACAAGAAAGGGGCCAGGATCCCTTGATTTACTTTCCTTCTGAACATGAATAAAATGGTCACTGGTCATAGGGTGAAAAAAAAAAGTCCTCACAATGTTTTTTTGAAAAAGATGAATGAGTCCTTAGAAGAACTGATGATCATTTGTAACAGGGCCTGTCTGGATACAGTGGAATCTCTTCTATGATAAGTTACCACTCAGAGGATTGATAATAAATAGGTGAGTTTTTTGGAAGATCTATCTTTAAGGATATGAAGGGGGAACTCAGACATTCTTTTTTTTAAATAAATTTTTATTGGTTCATTGTAGTCATACATCTCAATGGGATAAAAAAAAAAACTTGTGGAGATATACATGCACATATCACCCAATCAGCCCCTACCCAATCTCTAGCCCCTTCCCTCCCTCTCCCTCCTACCCATGCTTGGTTTCCTGATTGACTTTGATATGTTTAAGTACATCATGTGCTTTAAAGAGTTTTCCTTATCTTTCCTCTTATCCCCTCAGATATGTTACCTTCATTGCTCTTCTATAGGTTCCCTTCTTCATCTAGAGTTCCTCGTGTTACCCATTTCTCTAATATTTTGCACATTAAGAAAAGCATCTGATTTCTTATTTTTTGTGACATTTCACTGTAAATGACATCATTTTGTTCTCCCTTATGGTTGGGCAAAATTCCATTGTATACATATCCCATAGTTTTAAAGTCCACTCATCCATTGAAGGACATCTTGGCTGGTTCCACAGTTTGGCAAAGGTGAACTGTGCATCTATGAACATGGTTGCTCATGCATTAGTTTGGTATTTTGATTTTCATTCTTTTTGGTAGATACCCAGAGGTGGTATTGCTGAATCATATGGTAAGTTCGTTTTTCTTTTTCTGAGAATCTTCTATACTGTTCTCCAAAGTGGTTGCACTAACTTGCAATCCCACCGACCATGTATTAGAGCTTCTATTTCTCCACACTTACTCCCACTACTGAAAACCTAAAAGTCAGAAGGTGAGTAACTTTGACAAGATGATCCACTCACAATTTTTTCTAATAGAGGTCACCGTAGGAAATCTACTGAGTGATTAGGTGAGGCAGCAGCAGCTTCTAGTGCTTCCTGGCCACAGAGCTGAAGAAACCCACTGGGCCTTTGCTGTGGAGCAGGCTGGCCCCAGTTCCAGGCCTTCCATGCAACAGGCTTGGGGCCCAGCCTTGCTGGCTTCAGACCTGGTCTCGCTGAGTGGCAGTCTCCTCCAGGTTTGGCCTTGCTGCACGGCAGGCTCTTGACCCTGTCACTGTGTCACTGTGTCAGGACATTTATAGAGGTTCCCATTTCTCTCTCTCTCTCTCTCCATATATATATATATATATATATATATATATATATATTTTTTTTTTTTTTTTCTTTAAGTAGGAGAAAATTTGCAGAAGCTGGGAGCCCAATTCCCTAGCAGCAATTAATTTTATCTCCCCACTGAAAGCAGAGGTCTCCCGGAACACCCTGCGCAGCAAGCCGGCCCAGCAATACGGCGGGCGGGGCTCCTTCCAACTTGCCCCAGACATTTTTCTTACATAGTATGTTGTCCAGAGTCCCTGAGCATGTGGGGCAAGAACAGTCTACTTTTGGGGAGATTTCTTCAAAAATTCAATGTGGATTTGATTGGATTTTTCTGCCTCCCCTGAATACTGGCTGCTGCCGCCTTCTTGGTCTCTCCTAGAATATGTTGTTGTTAAGTATTCCTGTGCATGTGTGGCAGGAGCAGTTTGCTTTCTGATCTCTTCTGGGATATCCCTCCAAAAAATACTTTTCCTGCAGTGGCGGGCGCCGCACTGCCGTCTTGCCTTTAATTCTGCCATTTTCCACTCTCTCTCCTATAATTTCAGATAGGAAGTCATGACTGGAAATATTTTTTTGTGTTGTCCCAATCAGCTATTAAATAAAAATCTGTTGTCCAGGGTTTCTCAGAGGGATGCATGTCCTATTCAGCTGCTGCCATCCTAAACCAATCTGGCTGTGGTCACCGCTGCAGCTGCAACAGCTGCCATCTTCCTCCCTCTTCAATATTTTTTAATAAAATAAAACAGTACAGGAGTTGAGGGCCCAAGTCCTTAGTAGCAATGTGTTTTATCTCCCTGCCAAGTGCGGAGGTCCACAGCTTCACCATGGAGAGCCAGTTCTTTTGCTCTGAGCACACCCAGCCACAACGCTGCGCAGAGGAGTGTGGCGGCCAGGAGTGCCCTTGGCTCCAGGGACTCGTGACACTGGTCGACCTGATTATGTGGGGCTCCATCTGCCATGCCCCGAACATTTTTTTTTTTTTACATAGCATGTTGTCCAGAGTTCCTGAGCATGTGGGGCAGGTGCAGTCTACTTTTGGGGAGATTTCCTCAAAAGTTCAGGGTGGATTAGAATGAATCTACCTGCCTCTCCCCGATACTGGCCACTGCTGCCGCTGCCATCTTGGCCCTCCTCCCAAGCATTTTTCTTACATAGTATGTTGTCCAGATTTCCTGAGCATATGGGGTAGGAGCAGTCTTTTTGGGGGGACATTTCTCCAACAGTTCAAGGCAGGTTGGACCGGATTTATCTACCTCTCTCGAATACTGGCTGCCACCACCATCTCTGCCATTTAGGTCTGTTTCTTCTCTTTTATATTTTAGGTAGGAAGCCATGGCTATAAATATCTCTATATGATGTCCCAATCAGATATTAAACCAAAATCTGATGTCCGGGGTTTCTCAGAGGAATACATGTCTTATTAGGCCGCTGCCAGCTATCGTCACTGCTGCCACCATCTTGTAATTTTTCCCAGAACTCAGACATTCTTGCACTTTGTGTGTGTGTGTGTGTGTGTGTGTGTGTGTGTGTGTGTGTGGTACTGGGGTTCCTGGAAACCCTTCTACCTCCGGGCTACACTACCAGATCTATTTTATATTTTTATTTGGAAACAGGGTCTCTTAAACCAGTGTGGCTGGCTTCGAACCTAACCTGTGCGATCCTCCTGTCTCCACCTCCCAAGCATGGGGATTACAAGTGTGTGCCACCACACCTGGCGCACTTTAAGTTTTTTAAGTGCCTTCAATGTAAAGTAATCAATACACTAAAACAGTATATGTTAATGTGGTGTTTCTTTAATTCCTTCAGTGGCTAATTTTGTTTATTGAGCAATTCAAGAATAATTATTAAGAATGAGTAAACTGACTGGAAATAGAATGGAAATTTGTACATAAGCTTATAATTCTGGGAATTCTTTTTTCATAACTTGAAGATTTACAGTTATGTTGGATTAGGTATTTATAAAAATTCTAGTCCTTTTTAATTAAGTTAAGATACTAAAACTTGTCTCTTAACTATTTTGACTTTAATTAATTTGGGGGGATTGAACCCAGGTGCTTTCTATATCCAACCCACACCCATAGCCCTTTTTATTTTTTATTTTAAAACTAGATCTTGCTGAGATGTGGAGGATCTCATTTAGTTGCTGAGACTGGCCTTGAATTTCAGGTCCTTCTGTCTTAGCCTTTTAAGTACTGGGATTATAGACATTTGCCATCATGCCCCACTACTACTCTCATTTTATTGTGTGTGTTGACGGTGTAGTCTGAAGACAGTATAAGTATGATTCTGACTAATGGAAGATTTCTCCACGACCTCTGTTGACTGGATTTGGCTACTAGAAATTATTCTGAAGAGAAAATAGCTGTTTACGGTTTTCATTGAGAAAGTCAGAGATGGTCTTGACTAATTGGAAAATGATAAAAAAAAAATGACAGGTTGGTTGAATCCGATAAACAATGCATTTATTTAATAGATATTTTACTGTCTACTATGTGTAACACATTTTAGTAGAGATGGGGATATAGTGGCAAACAAGGTATATGTAGTTCCTCCCTTCATGGAGTGTCATAGAAGAAACAGATGCACATGCATGGTACAAGTAAGAAAATACAGAATATTAGTAATTGTGCTATGTATTAAAAGGAAGATGATTATCCATTCACTGTTAACCTCTACAAATGGATGAATGGCTGAATTGAACCCCTCAAGCTGTTACCAAACTCAGGTAACTCAGTGTTATCAGTAAAAGTGGCTTTCAAGTCTCTGAAAACTAACCTAGGTAAATGGCTATTATCATAGTCCACATGTCAGAAGTGTTGTCTACAGCAAAGCTAATGGGAGAATAATAATATATTGCTCAGCAAGGCAACATCCAAATTAGTGACTTTTAGGTCAACTAAGAGGCATTGCAGCTAAAGGGCTTATTTAGATTCTTTCTTAGTAACAATGCCAGATAGTTTTTGACATTTATTTAATACCAGACATAATACTGGTCTCACAGTTTAATGCCTATAACAAATAAATTCTGCTAGTGGAAAATCTTGATTTTATGTTATATAGAGAAACCATATGTATGTGGGTCTGTTAGCAGACATAAAAAGTGCTGCATTATGTTTTAGATAGCTTTTTTTTTTATATTGCTGTGACCAAAATACCTGACAAGTAGAACTTAGAGGAGGAAAGCTTTATTTGGCTCATAGTTTTAGAGGCTTAGTCCATAGTTGGCCATCTCCAAGGCAGAAACTACAGTGTCAAGGTCTATCAAAGGGATATCATTCAACTCATGGTAGTGGAAAGGAGAAAGAGAGAAAGAGAGAGAGAGAGAGAGAGAGAGAGAGAGAGAGAGAGAGCCAGAAACAGATACAGTCCCCCAAACCACACCTCCAGTAGCTCACCTCCTTCAGTCATACCTCACCTCCAAACCTGGCTAATAATCTAACACATACGCTCTTCTAGAGGATATTTTAAATCTCAAATTATAACTCACTGTAAGGAAGCTTGTTTCTAAAAATTATGAAATGGTGCTCATCTGTAAAATGTTGATATAAAAAAGTACAAAATTGCTTTAATACAAAATTGCTTTCCTCCTAGGTTGTCATTAGAAATCAAGGTTGCCAGAAGTTAAAAATTCTAGTAAGTATATGTAATTAAAAACAGAGACAATTTTTTAATGCAAGGAATGTAAAACATGTTGGTAAGTGAAGGTATAAGGTATGACTATGTAAAATTAGAATTTAATTCTCTATCTTAAAACAACAGATTTTTTGGCTGGGGGAAGGAGAGTTGATGTTTTTAATAGGACATAAAGATTTATAAGTGTTTTACCAAAGAAAACTGAGTTTTTTCATTGAAGAGTTTTTTCCCCCCTATGGCTCTGCATCTTTTTGTAGTTTCCGTTTGTGATGTGGGGGTTGAATGGACCCTTTAGGGTGGGTACAAGTCAAATTGCCTATGGTGGTCTGTTTAATGGAAATATTATCTATCTGAGTTGAAGAGATAAACAGGTAAAAGAAGTAAATTTAATCTTGGACTCATTGAGGGCTTGGATGGCCACATGGTCTTTCCTAGTCTTGAAATCTTCCATTTTTGAAAGTTCTACACATCATAACTCATGAAGCAGACAAAGTGAAGCAAATTATAGGAAAAATTGGTGTGGTGACTGTTATAAAATTCCAACAATGGTTTATGGTCCTTTGTCTGTCAAACCTATATTCTGGAAAGATAATCAGTACATCAGGTGGTACATTCCTGCTACCTAATGGACCATGTGAATATTTATAGGGAGATTTCATTCAACTGCTACCTCCAATGGAATACAAATATGTTCTATAATAGTTCTCTAGTTGTATAGAAGCTTCCTAAGCAGGGAGGCCAATGTTATAAATGTAGTTAAAAGGCTGTTGGAACATGTGTTTTTCTTATAGGGCATCTCTGTAAAGATCTCCAGCAACAGGGAAACCATTTTCTTGGTTAAATGATGAAATATTTAACCAATAAATATTTACTATTTATAACATATAAATAGTATACATAATGTAAGCATAATATGTGTATTAAATAACATGCTATTTCTAATGTGTAAATATATAATTATATTATATTTAAATTTATAAATATTATATATTCAATTCATAATAGTATTATGAATAATAGGGTGCTAGAAACACAATGGCTTTGCTAATGCCTATATAATTCTTTGTCTTTTAGGAAGGCTGAGAGAATAAATGACATTTTTAGATCAAAATTGGCAAAATTAATTTGAGTGCCTTAGCCCAAAGAACTATCATTATTTTTAATGGGTGAAATAATTACTGGAAGGCACATGTCCTTTATGATAGAACTCTATGTGTTTCCCTCCTATTCTCCTAAATTCTGGTGTGACCAAGCACTGCAGGGCTTTAGATACATTGTGCCAAGGCATGTTTCTATTTAATAAATGAAGCTCTTTGTGGCCTGTCAACTAATGGCACTCAGACCTTTCACAATGAAGAAATTTAAGAATGAGTCTTGTGAAAATAAAACCAGAGATTGCTTTTAAACACCATTGAAAAGGATTTTACCAAGTCCTCCCAACTTTACACTGAATTGAAGATTCAGAGCCTTAAATCCGGGGTCTGTATCTTAACTTCAGAGAACACTTTTGGACTCCCAGGACTGTACATCTGTTGGAGACTTTAAGGTAAAGCTGATTAGGGAAAAAGCTTCACCAGAAACAGATAACATGTTAGATGTAGACAGTTTTCCAAGATATTGGAATAAAACTTTCCATCCTGAGATGCTTTCCCTCTTAATTTTTTCTTGCTTATGCCTACCTCTTTTACTTGGCAGAATAATGCTGTAACTAGACTTCCAGACTCTTACACATATGTTCTCACTCCCTATTCTAATGTGACCTGGTTATGGGCTACTCAATTTCTTACTAGCTGGACAGGGAAGAGTTTGTGCAATTTTTAATATTTTTATTGCATATGAATAAATACATTGAGTATCACAGAGAATTAGTCACAAAAATGGTTGTAGAAATTATTAGATTAAAATGGATAGACTTCTCATCTGACTCATTCAGTTTTGGTTGGTTTGGCTCATGGGGATTCTTGGTATTATCTTCCTGATAGTCATCATAGTAGTCTCCCTGATGTAATGTATTCTCTAAAAGCCTTCGCTGTCTATATTTAACCATCTGCTGATTGTCAAATGGTCTTCCATTGGCTAGGATATGAGAACTTAAAGAAATGAATAAACACGAGGATACTTTAATCAATGGGTGGTATATCAAGAATGGAAGCCCAGCATAATGGTGACTAAGAGTAGCACAAATGCCCTAAGTTTTGGTCAAATCTTTATTCAGTGACAGCCTGATCAAAAGGGGGAAAAACAATCTATGAGTCCATGGATTTGGACTTGGCACCTGCATTGGGCCCAAAGCCAAAAGAGAATTTAATTTTCACAACTGAGCTTTTGTTGATTGCAAGATACACTGTAATCTACCAAGTAGTGAAACGGTAGCCGATTGGCTGGTTCATGGACTAAGCTGTAGACAATATACTTGTTTTCTAAGCCTCGTTTCTGTTTAAATGTCTTCAGTTCACATTATTAGTTGGAGTTCTCAGAATTGGCTCTGGCTCTGGATACTGCCTAATTCTCAAATCATGTTTTCTTCTTTTCTTTAATTAAATAAACTTTATTAGACATAATTGGCTTAAGAAAATTTCCTTTTTAACATCAATATTTTGGACTTTATAGCATTCTGCTCATTATACACTTGGTACCCAAGCCCACCTTGTTCTCCTGATTGTTCCAACAGTCTCTTGTGTGTGTGTGTGTGTGTGTGAGAGAGAGAGAGAGAGAGAGAGAGAGAGAGAGAGAGAGAGAGAGAGAGAGAGAGAGAGAGAGAGAGGCACTGGGGATTAAACTCAGGAGAGCTACACTCTCCAGCCCTATTTTATCCTTTCCTTCTGAAACAGGATCTCACTAAGTTGCTGAGGCCAGCCACAAACTTGCGATCCTCCTCCAAAGTACTGGGATTATGGGTGCACGTGCCACCACGCTCAGCTTCTGCTCCATTTTTTTTTTAATCATGAACTAAGGTCCCCACACTTTATTCCCAAAGCCATTTATTTTCCCTTATTTTCTTTCCCTATTAAAAATCAATCAAAGTAATACATGTGTGTAACTTAAAGAGTCAAATACTTTATGAGGCTCATAGCAAGAAGCAGTTCCATGTCTCACCTCTCCTTGTCCTAAAGTCCTACTCTAGAGACACTGTCATTTTTACTGTCAGATTTTTTGGTTGGAAATTTACTCTCATGTCATTAAGTAAATTTTTGTTTTAATTTAAGGCACTATCTACTTGCCTTCTGTTATGGGAGATAAAATTAAGTTTATCTTACATTAATTTTTGAAAATTATTAGTCATTAATTCTTCAAAAATTAAATTTTCCCAGTTTTATCCTTCTCTCCCATTCTCTTTGAGACACTCTTCCTTATTCTTTATTTTGATTAACCCATACTTTTCCTTTAGTACTCAGCTTAACCTTTCTTTTTAAGATAGGCCTTCTTTTACTCCACATGCCAAGTTAAACCCTCTTCTATATGTTATCCTATTTATTTTTATGTTTTCTTTTTTAAAAAATAGATTTTAAACTTTTAAAATTGATATTGCTTAATTGGTATTAACTTGACTCAGATCTTTGGTGTATACTCTATTTTGCTTCATATTACCTAATTACAATTCTTTTTACTAATTTTCATTTGCTATTGTCTTTCAGCTTTTGGAAACTTGGTTCTGCTGTTCTTCCCTTCCCTTTTTTGCTCTTTGTGTTTCAATTCGTATGTTCTTTTTTAAATATTAAATTAATTTCATTGTGTACATATTCCACAGTTTTGTAATCCATTCATCTGTTGATGGACATCTTGGCTGGTTCCATAGTTTGGCTATGGTGAATTGTGCAGCTATGAACATAGATACACATATATTAGTTTGGTAGTTTGGTATCATTTCTTTTGGGTAGATACCCAGAAGTGGTATTGCTGGATCAAATGGTAAGTTTGTTCCCGTTCTTCTGAGAATCCTCCATACTGTTTCGCAAAGTGGTTGCACTAATTTGCAATTCTACCAACAATATTTTCAAGTTCCCACTTCTTAATGTAATCTTTATAAAAATTTTTTGAGACTTATTCCTCAGAAAAAATCTATCCTAACATGAACTATGAACTCTAAACACCCAAAACAATCTTGAAAAAGAACATAGCCAGAAAATGTACATTTTTTCTTTCTTTTTTTTTTTGTGGTACTGGGGTTCCTGGAAGCCCTTGTACCTCGGGCTACACCCCCAGACCTATTTTACACTTTAAAAAAAAAAAAAAAAAAAACAGGGTCTCTTAAGCCAGCGCAGCTGGCTTCGAACCTGCGTGATCCTCCTGTCTCTGCCTCCCAAGCGCGGGGATTACAAGCGTGTGCCACCATGCCCAGCCTGAAGATGTACATTTTCTGAATTCAAACCTTATAAAGCAACAATAATCGAAACAGTGTAGTACTGCTATAAAGGCAGATATATAAACCAGTGGAATAAAATAAAAAGCCTAGATATAAATTCTTCTATTTTTGACAAGGTTTCCATGAATATTTGGTGAGGGAAATAATAATATTAACTCAAAATAGATAAAAGACCTAAATGTAAATCTTAAGACTATAAACTTTTAGAAGAAAACCTGGGTCATAAAACTTCACAATATTGAAATTGGCAGGGATTTCTTGGATATGATTCCAAAGGCAGTTTCAGTTTGTCATAGAAGCTTCTTATTTCCCCATCTAATTTGATAAATAGTTTTTCTGGGTAGGAAATTTTTGGCTAGAAGTTGTTTTCTTTCAAAGTTTGGAATATGTTACTCCAAGCCCTTCTGGCTTTCATGACTTGGTTTGGGAAGTCTGGAGTGATTCTAATTGGTTTGCCTCTGAATGTCACTTGGCCTTTTTTTGTTGTTGTTGTCTTTAAGATTCTCTGCTTGGCTTCCACATTGGTCATTTTGACAATTATGTGGTGTGGGGAACCTTTTCTCTGATCCTGTCTAAAGGGAATTCTATTAAGTTTCCTGACCTGTGTATTGACCTCTTGCTCCGTGTTTGGAAAATTTTCTGCTATGACTTCCTTGAAGAGATTGTTGATCCCTTTGGTTTCGCCTTCTTTTCCCTTCTTATTCTTATTACTGATTATGCTTAGGTTAGCTCTCTCAAAATGGGCCCATATTTCTTCAATGTCAGATTCCTGCTATCTGACTTTTTTTCTAAGTTATAAATTATGTATTTGTTTTTGGAGTGATCATCTTCTAGGAGCGAGATTCTGTTCTCCATGTGGTCTAGTTGATTGTTTATAGTTTTAACTGATGCCTTTACTTCAGTGATTGCATCCTTTATTTCTTTTAGGCTCTCTAAATTCTTTTTGAAGGCCCTGTATTATTTCTACAGTTATATTCCTGATTTGATCTTTTGGAGATCTCTGAATTTCTGTGTTATCAGGTTCTGATATTGAGGGGTTGTGGACATTCATTGCTCTATTGTTGTTCCTCTTTTCCATGATTTCAGAAGTTTGTGCCTTCTCTGGATTCTTCCCTGGGTCACCACGACTTCATTTAGGGTGCTCTGGATCTCAAGTTTGTGGTAATCTCAGTTGCCACTACTCCTTTACTGGGTTGTATCGCAAATTCTCAGACCCAGGGTTTTAATCGAGGCTGTGTGAGACCGTGAGATTGCCGGGCTGAGTGTTTTCTCATTGGGAGCTGTGACTAGGGTGTCCCACTACTCCTTCACTGTGTTGGACTGCAAAATCTCAGACCCAGGGATATTATCAAGCTGTGCAAGTCCCTGGGGGTGCAGTGCTGGGATTTCTTCTGTAGGGGCCGCAATTTCACTTACGGTTATTGTGCTTGGTAATCTGGAGCTGTCGCTGGCAATGTGAACTCATCACCACTACTGGAAATATGGTGCCACTGTCCCGCCCTTGGCCATGAGGCTGGCATATTTCTTTTCTGGTTTTGAGCTCTGTTCTGAGTCCCTGGAAGGCGTGATGAACTTGGCCACTGGGAGTTTTAGATGTTCTTTGTGCTGAAAGAACTGCTGAATTACACCCAAATGATCTGCAGCTACTCACTTCAGTTCCTTGTTTACCTTTACTCTCTGGATGCTGGTGCTGTGAGGCAAGATGGTGCCAGCGCGGGGTCCGCCACCGCAATGTTAGCTGGTTTCTTTTCTGGTCTCTGGTTGTTCTTCTAGTCTTCTTTTTCTCTGTCCCTTGTGTTTACAGTTTTTATTTCTCTGCTGATCGTGTTTTCTGGCTGTGAAAATTGCTGATTTTGTGGCGATAAGATCGCGTGTTAACAGGACTTGTAAACGCTGCTTTTCTTGGTCACTATCTTCCTGGAAGTCCCTCATGTGTTCTTTTTATAAAACTTTTTATTGGTGCATTTTAATCATACTTCTTAATGGAGTACAAGATGGTAAAGGAATATATGCACACATTGCCCAATTAGCCCTTATCCAAGAGTCCACTCAAAATGATAGAAATAAAAGGTGCAATATCAGAAATGAGAATTTTTTTTTCATTTTGAGTGGACTCTTTGTGAATACTTTACATTTCTCCACTGAAATTCTCCACCTGTTTGTACATATTATCCACATTTTCTACTAGAGACTTTGACATATTAATCATAGTTATCTTAAAGTCGCTATTTAATATCTGGTTCTAGTGATTGATTTATCTTGTGTCAGTGAATTGTTTTATCTTGCTTTGTGTGCTATTTTTTCTAAGTTGAGTGATGAACATGTGTTAGAAGAATAGCAGAGACTAAAGTAAATATATTCTTATGCCTGGAAGTGATTATCTTTTCTGTCAGGTGACTCATGTTTAAAGGTAGACTCAATTTAGTCAAAAGTTGAGCTGAATTTGTGTTTTATTTGATACAGAATGCCCCCTGAAGATCTCATGTATTAATATTTAGAGGTGATATGAATGAATTATAAGGATTCTAATCTTATCAGTGGATGAATGCATTGTAATGGATTTATTGCATGGTAACCTAGGCAGGTGTGGTGTGGTGTTGGGGACTGTGCTCTCTCTTTGTTTGTGGCCTCCATGATGTCAAAGCAGAGCCCTTGCACTCTTCCCTCTCTGAGTCCCACACCATCCTCTGAGCTCTGCAGATTCCACCCAGCCCAACATACATTAAACCCCTGAAATCTCCAGAACTATGAGCAAACAAATTTCTTTTCTCTAAGTTGTTGTTGTTAGGGATTTTAGGTCATGGTAGTGACAATGCTGACCTAAACAATATTCCACAAAATTCAGAGTCTTTGGCAGTGTGAAAGCTTATCAATTTAAAAAGGTTCCTCGTGTCAGAAACAGCCTAAGAAAAAAGTTGGAATGTCTCCACTGCTCCATATGTATTAATGTTTAGAGGTGATATTAATGAATTATGAGGTGCTCAAGAGCAGAAGGTCTAGAATATATAGATGCTGCTGGCCTTTGAAATCTGATAAGCTATGTCCTTGGCTTTCTAAACTCTTAAAATTCCAAAGAATGTAGACTACAAAAAGCTGGAAAGGATAGGTACGTATTACACGGAATACAAGTCTGGTAGGGAAATATTGAGGAACCAATAATGTGGAGATGGGCTTTAATCATTCAGCTCAACTGGCTAGTCATGTACTGCTATCTACATGGACATGTGTGAAGATAAACACGAGGAGTATGCATACAACTACAAAAATGCATAGAATATATCATCGTAGAAATATTTATTATATATTTACTATAAAAAGGCATGATTATTGCCATTTTTAGGCACACAGATGGTTTAGATATTATCTCTGGCTCCTATAAACTTGAGTCTAACTGGTGCAAGAAGCCAGTCGTACAGAACAGTGTATGGGAGAGGCAGCTTGAGGTAGTAAGCTTAGCAAGTGTGTTTGGTTTAGAATCTTTTAGTCATCCTGTGATTTTAGCTAATTATTTAAGCTACATTTTCCTTATTCTTCAAGTGTTAAGAAAAAAATATTATTGCCTTTAAGTCTATTAAGTATTAAAGTATTAAGTATTAAAGAAAGAGGAATAAAAGGCATGTAAAACACCAAGGTCCATGTTAGGTACACATTAAGACCTTACTGGTTGTGTTGGTTACTTTTTCATCACTATAACAAAATATGTAAGATGATGAAGTTATTCAAAGTAAGAGTTTATTTGGTTCATGGCTTTAGAGGTTCCAGGCTATTTTGGAATGGGCCCGTTGCTCTTAGGCCTCTGGTAAGGATGCTATGTGGTAATGGCAGGGAATGCATAGCACAGGAAACTGCTCACCTGATGTCAATAGAAGCAAAAGAGGGAGAGAAAGGGGCGTGGGTCACACAACCCCCTTAATGGATATCCCCTCTTGCCATAAGGACCTCTACTAGGCCCCACTTCCTAAAAGATTCCACCACCTACCAGGATCACCAATCTGAGACCAAGCCTTTAGGGATCTTGTGACAACATCTAAACTATAGCAGTTATAATTGAATCTAAATTCAATAAATAAAAGTGGCTTCCTTCATTTCCTAGGGAAGCCATTACAAAGTACTGCAAGCTGGATGGCTCCAGCTATAGAATTTATTGTTTCACAGTTCTGCAGGCTAAAAGTCCGACATCGAGGTGTCAGCAGGGTTACTTCCTTCTGAGGGCTGTGAGAGAGAATCTGCTTCACACTTCTCTCCTAGCCTCTTGTTGGGATTCTTTGGAGTTCCTTGGTTTCTCATACATCACCCCAGTCTCTGCCTTTGTTCTTACATGTTGTTCTCCCTGTGTGTGTGTCTATGTCCAAGTATTCTGCTTTTATAAGGACACCAGTAATGTCAGATTAGGGGCCATCCAATTTCACTAGGACCTCATCTTAACTAATTACATCCACAAAGCCCTATTCCCAAATAAAGTTACCTCTGGAGGTACTGGGTGTTAGAAGGCAACATATGAATTTGGGGGCACATGAGTTAACACCTAAAAGTTATACTATGGAAGAAAAATATCTGATTAAAATACAGGACATGGCATCAATTGCTAGTAATCAGGGTGGACATTGAAACCTTCTTAGATTTCATAGGGCATGATGCAGCACTTGGCAGCTGGCAGGAATTTGGTGGTGAGGCATGAGAGGCCTTACAGCGGGGGGAATGTGGCAAGCAAAGCTATGGAGGCGTGTTGTAGAGCGGTGAGGAAATCGTTCAGGCCGGGCTTGAGAGTACAGGCAGGGAGCACTCTGGAGGCCCTTGACGGCTGAAGGAAGGAGTTTACACTTTACACTGTTGGCAGGAAGAAGCTATTGAAGGATTATGACGCATACCACTGAGACAAATGAGCAGTTCAAATAAGACTTGAAATATGTAAATATTTGCTCCAACTATTGAAAACGATACGAGAGACCCACATTACTAGTGCTTTCACCTTACATTTTATAATAATGAGTTGGATTGAGCGGACTCATTTTCTATCCCCTCTAGTGTTCTTTGCATATATGTGCCCCCTTGGGCTGGTTGGACTTATGAGTACAGTCTGTGATCAGATGAGAGCTTGCTTGTGGGTCAAGTGATCTGATTTATATGGGAATCATACCATGTTAATGGAACATGCAATGCTTTCAGGGCTAACGGGATAGACGATAGAGATATGGCAGATTGTGTGTGTCAGGAAATACAGGCTAGGAATGGGGAGCTCAGAGAGGAACAGGTGGCCCAAAAATGGAGACATGATTTAAAAAAAAAAAAAAACAAACAACAACAACATTCTCAGGAAGCTCAGGTTTCATAGCTTTTCCTCCCTCACTGCCCAGGGCATTCATGCTTGCTCCAGTAGAGTCTCAACACCTTGGTCAAACAAACCCAGACTTCATGAAAAAGTAGTTTAGTCAGCCAATCAATTGTTTGGTCTGGGAGATGGCAACTAATTGCAAAGGAAACTACTGTTTAATCTCAGTGGTTGGTTGCTGTGGCAGCAAATCAGCACAGTCCTAGTGTTTGACACATCTGGCATGCCACTCAGCGCAACAGCAACATCTGGCACCACGCAACTCTTGTGGGCAACCCCGCAGCCGCCACAGACTATGTAGGCTCATAATTAACTTGTCAACACTCTCCACCAGAAATTTCCACCAGCCCTGGAGGGCTCAGCTCAGGGTGTGAGCAAGAGTGCAGGAAAGGTTTCTAGTCCTGACGCCTCAAACCAAGCCTGGTTTTTCTGGTCGGTGAGTTTGCTGAGAGCAAAACATTGTCCTCTATGCTTCCACCTCTACAGATTTCTGCTGAGAAAGACTCCATTGTTGTTGAGAGGCCAGTACTATGGACTTGCTGCATAGAGAACACAAACTCTGAGCAAATGTATTTGATGGCATTTAAAAAAAATTTATTGGTGCATTATATTAATACATCATATTGGGGTAAAAAACTTGTGTGTACAGACATGTACACATCACTGATTTAACCCCTACCCAATTCCCACCCCATTCCCTCCCTGCCCCTCCCTCCCTTGCTCTGCTTAGTGGTTGACTTTGATATGTTTAAGTACATTGTGTGTTTTAGAGATTTTCCTCTTCCCCCCTTTTCTCCTCCTTTAGGTTGTCTTGTTTGCTCCTCTATAGGATTTCCTTTTTTTAATCTAGAGATCCTCCTATGACCCATTTCTCTCTAACTCTCACATATTAGGGAAAGCATCTGATTTTTTATTTTTTGTGACTGACTAATCTCACTTAACATAATGTCCTCCAGTTCCATCCATTTCCCTGAAAATGATGTAATTGAATTTTTTGTTTTGATGGCTGAGTAAAATTCCATTGTGTACATATCCCACAGTTTTGTAATCCATTCATCTGTCGATGGACATCTTGGCTGGTTCCATAGTTTGGCTATGGTGAATTGTGCAGCTATGGACATAGATACATATGGATTAGTTTGGTAGTTTTGTTTCTTTTCTTTTGGGTAGATACCCAGAAGTGGTATTGCTGGATAAAATGGTAGATTTGTTCCCATTCTTCTGAGGATTCTCCATACTGTTTTCCAAAGTGGTTGCACTAATCTGCAATTCCACCAACAATGTCTTAGAGTTCCCACTTCTCCACATCCTCACCAGCATCTGTTGTTGTGTTTTGAATGATTGCCATTCTAGTTGGAGTTAGGTGAAATCTCAGGGTAGTTTTTATTTGCATCTCTCTGATTGCCAGTGATGTTAAGTATTTTTTCATGCATTTTTTTGGCCATTTGAATTTCTTCTTTTGTGAAGTGTCTAGTTCACTTGCCCATTTTGTTATTGGATGCTTTGCTTTCTTAGTGTTGAGTTTCTTGAATTCTCTGTATATTCTAGATATTAGTTCTCTATTGGAGGGGTAGGTGGCAAAAATTTTCTCCCATTCTGTTGGCTCTCGATTGAGGTTCTTGACAGTTTCCTTTGCTGAACAGAAGCTCTTCAGTTTCATGCAATCCCATGTATTGATTTTCCTTTTAGTTTGTTGTGCCTTTGGGGTCTTGTTGAGAAAGTGTTTATCTGCGCCTATGTGTTACAGTGTTGGACCTAGCTTCAAGGTCTCTGGTTTGATTTCCAAGTCTTTGATCCATCTTGAATTGACTTTTGTACAGGGTGAGAAAGTGGGATTAATTTCCAATTTTCTGCATATGGTTAACCAGTTTTGCCAACACCATTTGTTGAAGAGGCTATCTTTTTTCCAGTGTATGTTTTTGGCCCCTTTGTCAAAAATCAATTGGCTGAAAATGTGTGGACTTGTTTCTGAGACTTCTTTTCTGCTCCATTGGTCTATGTATCTGTTTTTGTGCCATTACCATGCCTTTTTTTTTTTTTATTACAATGGCTTTGTAGTATAGTTTAAAGTCAGGTATTGTGATTCTTCCTGCATGGTTTTTGTTGCTGAGAACTACCTTGGCTATTCTGGGCTTTTTGTTATTCCAGATAAATTTAAGGACTGATTTTTCTATGTCTGTGAGAAATGATCTTGGTAGCTTAATGGGCATTGCATTAAATCTGTAGATCACTTTTGGGAGGATGGCCATTTTAATGATATTTTTTTCTGCCAATCCATGAACATGGAAGATCCTTTAATCTTCTAAGATCTTCAATTTCTTTTTTCAGTATTTTATAATTTTCTTTGTAGAGATCTTTTACCTCCTTGGTCAAGTTTATTCCTAAGTATTTTATTTTTTTGAGGGAGATCCTGAGTGGAAGTGTTTTCTGAATTCCTTTTTCAGCGGAATTATGGTTGGTGTACAGGAAAACTTCTGATTTTTTAGATTGATTTTGTACCAGATACTTTGCTGAATTTGTTGATCAGTTCTATAAGACTTTTGGTTGAGTTTGTTGGGTTTTCTAAATATAGTATCATGTCATCTGCAAATAGTGAAAGTTTGAGTTCTTCTTTTCCTATTTGTACTCCTTTGATTTCCTTTTCTTGCCTTATTTCTCTGGCTAGAGTCTCTAGTACTATATTGAAGAGAAGTGATAATGGCCATCCTTGTCTTGTTCCTGTTTTTAGGGGGAATTCTTGAAGTTTTTCCCCATTTAATATGATGTTGGTGGTGTGCTTATTGTAGATTGCCTTAATAATGTTGAGATATCTTCCTTCTATTCCAATTCTCTGTAGTGTTTTTATCATAAATGGATGTTGAATTTTATCAAATGTTTTTTCATCATCGATTGAAATGGTCATATAATTTTTGTCTTTGATTCTGTTTATATGATGAGTTACATGGACTATTTTTCATATATTGAACAAACCTTGCATCCCTGGGATGAACCCTACCTCATCATGGTGTATGATTTTCTTGATGTGGTTTTGAATGTGTGTTGCTAGGATTTTGTTTATTAGTTTTGCATCCAAGTTCATCAGAGATATAGGCCTGTAGTTTTCCTTCCTTGAACTGTCTTTATTCGGTTTGGGTATTAGTGTGATATTGGCTTCATAGAATGTATTTGGGAGAGTCCCAGGTTTTTCTATTTTGTGAAATAGTTTGAGTAGTATTGGGGTTAGCTCTTCTATAAAGGTTTTATAGAATTCACTTGGGAAACCATCTGGTCCTGGGCTTTTCTTTGATGGTAAGCTCTTTATTGCTGTTTCAATGTCTTTGATTGTTATTGGTTGGTTTAAGTGTTTTATATCTTCTCGACTCAGTTTAGGAAGGTTGTATTTATCTAGGAAGTTGTTGATTTCCTCCAGATTTTCCATTTTGTTGGAGTATAGTTTTTCAAAGTAGTTTCTGATAATCCTCTGGATTTCTACGCTGTCAGTAGTAATGTCTCCTTTTTCATCCCTTATCTTCATGATTTGGTTTGATTCTCGCTTTTTTTAGTTAGGTTGGCTAGTGATTTATCTATCTTGTTAATTTTTTCAAGAAACCAGCTTTTGGTTTTGTTGATTTTCTGTATTTTTTTATTCTCTATTTTATTAATTTCTGCTCTAATTTTAATAATTTCCTGTCTTCTGCTGGCTTTGGGGTTCAATTGTTCCTGCTTTTCAAGGGCTTTGAGGTGTGTCATTAGGTTATTTATTTGAAGATTTTCTGTTTTTCTTACGTGAGCACTCAGTGCTATAAATTTTCCTCTTAATACTACCTTCAAAGTGTCCCAGAGGTTTTGATATGTTGTTTCTTTATTTTCATTTGTTTCTAGAAATTTCTTGATTTCACCTCTTATATCTTCTATGATCCATTCTTCATTCAGAAGTGTGATGTTCAGTCTCCACATGTTTAGGTTGTTTCTCTTGGTCTTCTTATAGTTGATTTCTAGTTTCATTCCATTATGGTCTGAAATGACACAGGGAAGTATGTAGCATTTTTTAAATTTACTAGTGCTCATTTTGTGTCCCAGGATGTGATCTATTTTGGAGAAGGTTCTGTGAGCAGCTGAGAAAAATGTAAACTCTGCTGTAGTTGGGTGAAATATTCTATATGTGTCCAACAGGTCCATTGGTTAATGGTGTTCTTTAGTTCTGAGGCATCTTTACTGACCCTTTGTCTGGAAGATCAGTCTAGTGTTGTGAGAGGTGTGTTGAAGTCTCCCAGTATTATTGTATTGGGATTTATGTGTGACTTCATGTCACAAAGAGTTTGATTTATGAAAGTAGCTGCCCCTATGTTTGGGGCATAGATGTTGATTATTGTTATTTCCTCTTGCTGGATTATTCCTTTTACCAGTAAAATATGACCTTCTTTGTCTCTTCTAATAAGTTTGGGTTTGAAGTCTAACTTGTCTGATATCATAGTTGCTACTCCTGCTTGTCTTCGAGTTCCATTAGCATGGATTACATTACTCCAGCCCTTTACCTTAAGTTTGTTACTATCTTTACTTGTAAGGTGTGTTTCTTGTAAGCAGCAGATGGATGGATTCTGGCTTTTAATCCATTTTGCCACTTTATGTCTTTTTATTGGGGAGTTGAGGCCATTTACATTCAGTGTGATTATAGAGAGATAATTTTAAATTCCTAACATGTTAAGATTTTATTTTTGTTTGAGATACTGTTTATTCTTCTTTGCTTAGTTGTCTGCTGGATGGGAAATCTTGTTTCTTTGGTTCTGGCATGTATTACCTATTTCTTCTTTGCAGTTAATCTCTTTGAGTATTTTCTCTAGCGCTTGTTTTGAAGACATAAATTCCTTCAGTTTCTGTTTGTCATGGAAGCTTATTTCCCCATCTAATTTGATAGATAGTTTTTCTGGGTAGGAAATTTTTACCTAGAAGTTGTTTTCTTTCAGAGTTTGGAATATGTTACTCCATGCCCTTCTGCCTTTCATGACTTGGTTTGGGAAGTCTGGAGTGATTCTAATTGGTTTGCCTCTCAATGTCACTTGGCCTTTTTTTGTTGTTGTTGTCTTTAAGATTCTCTGCTTGGCTTCCACATTAGTCATTTTGACAATTATGTGGCGTGGGGATCCTCTTCTCTGATCCTGTCTAAAGGGAGTTCTATAAGTTTCCTGGACCTGTGTATCAACCTCTTGCTCTATGTTTGGAAAATTTTCTTCTATTACTTCCTTGAAGAGATTATTGATCCCTTTGGTTTCACCTTCTTTTCCTTACTCTATTCCAATTATTCTTAGATTAGTTCTCTTAAAATGGGCCCATATTTCTTCAATGTCAGATTCCTGCTGTTGGATTTTTTTTCTAAATTAGAAACTTTGCGTTCATTTTTGGAGTGATCATCTTCTAGGAGCGAGATTCTATTCTCCATGTGTTCTAATAGGTTGTTTATACTTTGAATTGAGGCCTTTACTTCATTGATTGCATCCTTTATCTCTTTTTGACTCTCTCTGAATTCTTTTAGAAACACCTCTATTATTTCTACAGTTATTTTCCTGATTGGATCTTCTAGAGATCTCTGAATTTCTGTGTTATCATGTTCTGATGTTGTGGGGTTGTGGGCATTCATTGATCCATTGTTATTCCTCTTTCCCATGATTTTGGAAGTTTGTGCCTTCTCTGAGTTCTTCCCTGGGTCACTACAACTTCACTTAGGGTGCTCTGGATCTCGAGTCTGTGGTAGTCTCAGTTGCCACTACTCCTTCACTGGGTTGTATCGCAAAGTCTCAGACCCAGGGAGTCAATCAAGGCTGCTTTAGAACATGGGGGTGCCAGGCTGGGCCTTCTCCCATGGGGAGTTGTGACTATGGTGTGATATCTCTGCCACTACCACTTCCCCACTGGGTTGAACTGCAAAAATCTTCAACCAGGGAGACTATCTGCGCAAGTCCCTGGGAGTGCAGTACTGGGATTTCTCCTCTAGGGGCCGCAATTTGACTCACGTTTGTTGAGTGAGCTGATGGAGCTGTAGTGGACTTGGTGAATTCGTTGCTGCCGCCACTGTCAATATGGTACCACTGCCATGTCCTCAGCCGTGAGGCTGGAGTATTTCTTGTCTAGTTTTGAGCTCCACTCTGAGTCTCTGCAGGGTGTTCTCAGCTCACTGTCCACCCCTCCTCTCTGGAGCCTGGTGGGTTGTTGAGTGTGTTGGTCAGGAGTCGTCCTGTGAACTCGCCACTGACACCGGCAGTAAGGTGCTGCTGCCACATCCTCGGCTGTGAGGCCGGCGTACCTCCTCTCTGGTTCTGAGCTCCATTCTGAGTCCCCCTCCTCTCTGGAGCCTGGTGCTGCGAGGGAAGATGGCATCGCTTGGCTCTGCACTGTGGCTCCGGCTGAAGCACTGCAGGCTGGTTTCTTTCTGGTGTCTCGTTTTTCCAGCCCTCTTTTTCTCTGTCTCTTGTATTTACAGTTTTTGTTTATCTGCTGATGGTGTTTTCTGGCTATGAAAGGTGCTGATTTTTTGGTAATAGAGATCGATTGCTAGCAGGACTCGTAAGCCCCGCTTTTCTCCATCACCATCTTCCCAGAAGTCCGATGACACTTTTCTAATGTATAATAAATGTGTTGGTTTTATATGTAGCAGAAATACTATTCACCATATGTTGAAATACACTGGGCTCCCTTCACCTGGGCTTCATTCCCTGAGGTCTTCTGCACTCTTTAGAATTGGATCCCAAACCCATTTCCTTTATACAATACCTCAATCATTCTCTGGAATTGAGATAATGAGTGCAAAGCATACCTACTGCTTGTGCTTGACATACAGATAGCTTTGAATTAATAGTGAGTAGAAACAATTATGACCGCTCCCACAATATACCCATTACTATATCAGTCTAGGATCCCTCAGTTTAGATATTACCTTCTGTTGAGTTTCTTATGAGCAGTTATATCCAAACTGCAGTACTGTCTGGAGTTATCAGGGAAGGAAGAAGTGTTGGCTGCTGTGGTGTGGCCAGCAGTCATCATATCAGCTTATCATAGTGCTCCAGGAAGGGAATCTGCCTTCTGAATAGCACAGGGATTGACAGCCCCTCTTGTTTGCTTCATCAATTATAAGGAGTGCAACAGAAAAACTGAAAATTAGAAGATTTTGGGTGGTAGTTGATTGCTTCTAGTTTCACCTATTTAAAATTTCTAATTAAATAATCATTTAAGCTAGGTGTGGTGGTGCATGCTAGTAATTCCAGCATCTGACCACAGTAATTCAGTAATTACTAGCATGCTAGTAATTCAGGAGGCGGAGACTGTAGGATCACAGTTCCCATACAGCCTCAGCTACTTAGTGAGGCCTTTTGCAACTCAATGAGACCCTGTTTCAAAACTAAAAAGATTAAAAAATAGGGCTGGAGGTATAGCTCGGAGGTACAATGCCCCTGGGTTCCATCCTAGTACTGCCAAAAATTTAAAAAGATAAAGAATAAAAAACAGGGCTGGGATGTAGATCAAAGGTAGAATGTGGTACTAGGTTCCATCACCAGTGTGTGTACCACACACACACACAAAATCATTCAACATTTTATGGTTTAGTGCCTTCAGTATTATTTAGTGAAAGAAAAATAGAAGATATAGATCATGTGATTAGAAGTTTATAATTTAGTTATAAATTAGTCGAAGAAGGCATTCATATATTTTAAAAATGTATCTTCAGAAAAAGTTTCTCAGAACTTCCCAGTCATTACCCTAAATAATCTACATAGTTAGTGCAATTTCTACCAAAATATCAATGATGTTTTTTGCAGAAATAGAAAAATTAATCCTAAAACTCACATGGAATCTCAAGGGATCCTGAATAGCCAAAATAATCTTGAAAAGGAATAAAGTTGGAAGACTCACACCTCCTTATTTTAAAACTTACTACAAAGTTACATTAATCAAAACCATGTGCTGTTGGCATTATGGACATAAAGAAAATAGGAGAACCCCCCAAAATCATTTGATATGATTAGATGATCTTATGTGAGGGTGCGAATGCCATTCAGTGGTGGAATGGATAGTCTTTTCAACAAACAGAGCTGGAAAAACTAGATATCCACATGTAAAAAAAACGAGGTTGGCCTCTTCTCTTGCATACAAAAATAACTTGAAATAGATCAAAGACCTAAATGTAAGAGCTAAAACTATAACACTCTTAGAAGAAAGTTGGAAAAAGAGCTTCGTGACACTGGGTTAGGCAATGACTTTTTAAGATACCACAGCAAAAGCATGGGCAACAAAAGAAAAAAATAAACTGGACTTTATAGAAATGTAAAACTTTTCTCATGAGGGTAGGGGATGTAGTTCAGAGGTAGAATGCTTTTCTAGCATGTGCAAAGGCCCTGTGTCCCAATCCCAGCACTGAAAAACAACAAAAAAACCCAAAAACTTTTGTATAGCAAAGAACACCATTAGCAGAGAAAATGCATCTAATGAAGTGGGAGAAATGTAAGCAAATCATATATCTGGTAATGGATTAATATCCAGTATATTTAAAGAATATAATATAAATTATGTACACAATACATAAAGTACTTGTACAACCCAACCTTCTTGTAGTAGCAACATTTTCATTAGAGATGAATTTTAAGCAAAAGTGTTTTATTTTGGTGTAATACAAAAATTAGTATTGCAATCTTGGACATGTGGAGATCAGGATAACCTTTGATGGGTCTGCAGAACAAGTGGGGAGCAGGAAAAACTATCCAAGCTGTTTTGAAAGAAAGTTTATGCACATTTGTGGTGCTTTGCAGCATCTGGCAAGCCTGATTGGCCAGTGGTGGCAGCTGAGTGTAGCTAGTCTTAATTTCATCGTTAGCAGTTTCATTGTCTGTAACTGGGTAAGGATAGTTCTCTTAAAATTTGTATCAGGCCGTTTTCTTGAAATGTCCTAGTAGGGAAGTTACTGGAACAATAATTTGTGGCCCGAATATTTTCCCCATGGCCTCTAGGCTCTATTTTAGATGGGTATGACAAGAATGTTTCTCTTTCTTTTTTGGTACAGTTTCCATACTGCAGATTGGCAGAGACAAGGGCAGAGGGTGCTTGCCAAAGCTTCAAAGTTGAGTCTAATTTGACTCATTAAGGGTGCAAAGACTCCCACTGCAGGCAGGGTTGGGGCTGTGGAATTGAGGCAGCATAAAGTGGGTGGTGGTGGTGAGCCTGTGGGAGGAGGAGGACTGGTTGGTGGAAGATGAGATGGTCTGGGCAGGCTTTGGGGAAGAAGCTATATGCCAGGAAGAGAGATCATTGCTGCCATGTTCTCTGAATGGCCCGAAGAGAAACAAAGAGGAAGGAAGTAGAAAGAATAGCTGGAGTTCTGCTGAAGCAACCAGTGCAGAGGAGTGGGGGGAGTGAGAGGCTCTTGCAAATCTCTGTGGTCAGATGTGATTCCCACCTCCTCCTCTAGGTCACCTGTGGACATCTGTCTCTTCTGCAGTGGAGAGGGGAGCATTGGAACACTCTCACTTTTCTGTGTGGGCCTGGTGGGCTCCTTTTAAGATGGGAGTCAAAGCTGACCATGGTGGGGCATGCCTGTAATCCCAGTATTTGGGAGGCTGAGATTGGAGGATCACAAGTTGGCAGCCAGTCTCAGCAACTGAGGTCCTCTGCAACTTAGTGTGACTCTATCCCAAAAGGAAAAATAAAATGAGGCTAGGGGCGAAGCCCAGAGGTAGAATTTCCCTAGGTTAAATCCCCAGTAAAACACACACACACACACACACACACACACACACACACACACACACACACACACACACACACACATAAAATGCGAGTCAGTCACATATGAGAAATAAACATGGCGTGATGGTGTGTTCATCTGTGAGAATTTCTTCCAATGACACTCCTATATAATAGATGAGACAGCTGTGCCCATGATAGCTACAGCTCTTTCCTGCTCTTAAACATAGTGATTCATGCATTTCAATAACGATTTCTCAGTTCTTGCCATGTGCCAGGCTCTGTGTGAGGTGAATTCAACAGTGAACAAGATGACAGGCATCTGTTCTCATGTGGCCAGCTGCCGCTCCTTGTTTTTTGTCATCCCTATTTAAGTGAACCCGTGTGTGCCAAAATGCCTGGCCTAATACCTGGCACAGAACAGATGCTAAAAATGGAACCTACTGCTGATACTTCTCATGGCTCCAGGTTCCCTATTAGTGTCACCCTTCATCACATTGTCACTTCTCATGTGTGCTGTTTGTGAACACACCTTTTTCCCCTCCCCTCTTTCTGGTTGTTATAAACCTAATCCAGATCATCCACAGACACCGGCCACAGCACAGCCGTGAGCTCACCAGGCGTGAAGCGGGATTGACATTGCTTAGCAACCATGAAAATAGCTCAGCAGGCCCCACAGGGGGCTGGAGAACCTCATCTCTGGGGCGTGTGGGAACGGAAGAGCTTCAGTTGAAATGAAGATACAAACAAACTGAATTGGTCTCCAAACATCACGCTTCTTGTTGCTTGACACTTGAGGGAATTATCTCCTTTGCATCCTCCCTACCTACTCTCTCAAGCACCAACACATATCTAGGGGGGCCAGATAATAAGGAATAAGCAATCAGGGATGGGAAATCTACAATCCCTGCCTTAGAAGATACACAGAAAGATGCACACAGAGGCACAGTGACGTCCAAATCCAGATGCACACGCACATGCCATTCGGGTGGACTTCCTGTTCCGTCACTGTGTGGACTCAGAGTTGCTGTTTGCATGTCAGAGCCCATCAGCTATTTGGAGTGTTTAGATAAGTGAATGAGAACAAAAGTTGTTTTGGCCAGAGATGTTATGCAACGCATGTGCTGGATGCTTGCCTTCCTTCCTCTCCCTTCTCCACTGCACAAACACTGTACTAGGAGGGAAGCTTTAACATCCAGAAGAAACAAAAAGAAAAGAAAAAGAATGCTATCAGCCTCGTGGAGTAGGGAAAGAAGGTGGCCATTAAGGAAGTGAAATTTAACGGCAGCTGCTGGTCGTCCTGGCCTGCTTCTGGAGATGCTGCAGGTGCTTAGTTATTGCAGAGGATGATTTTCAGTTAAGGGAGTTTACATCAGGGGATTGATGCTGAAGCAGACTCAGTGACCCTATGAGGATTGCTTTGCGTGAACCCCAACTACAGAAGATAATGTGATCAGGATAATAAAATACTGTGTGGCTTCTAGGTGCTGAGGGGATCTAATCTCTACCTAAAAGTGATAATTTGTCACACCAGGAAGGGAATGAGGTTGACTGGGCTCCCATATTACAGAATAATATGGTGGGCCCCAGGTCAAGTGGCCTGGGACTGACAGTGACCCAAGGAAAGTGTTCTGGTACCAAAGGAAACTTGTGATACCTCGTAGAGTGATGTAAAAAAAGTGGAGGCTGAATGCCTGAGGCTGGCAGCTCACTCTGAAACCATGATGACCTCTCCCTCTGTAACCGCCTGACATCATGTGGGTTTCTCATGTCTCTGGACACCATGGCCAGCCCACCTCGATGGCCTCTGTTTGGCTGAGTACTGCCAGCTCCCCTGTTCCTCAGGCTCCTGTCTCGACTGCTTCAATTCTCCATCACTCCTCCCCTTGGCTTGCCCCAGCTCTCTTGGCATGAAATGATACCTACTTTTATGACCCCATAGACAACTCCTAGCTTGTTAGAAAACTATCATTCCCCAGGTTTACACAGAATATATCTATATACAGATATAGATATAGATAAAAGATAACTTAATATCGCAAGACTTTCATTTTTTTTTTTTATTTTTGGTGGTTCTGGGATTCCTGGAAGCCCTTCTACCACCAGGCTACACTCCCAGACCTATTTTTACATTTTTATTTGGAAACAGGGTCTCCTAAGCCAGCGCGTGCGGCTGGCTTTGAACCTGCGGCTGGCTTTGAACCTGCGCGATCCTCCTGTCTCTGCCTCCCAAGCGCGGGGATTACAAGCGTGCACCACCACTCCCGGCTTAAGACTTTTAAAACACATTGAATTCCTATAAGCTTAACTTAATGTTTTTACTTCATCATTTATTGTTTTTTTTTAGTCTTGGAACTGGATTTTTTTTTTTCAGTCTCCTGACGCTTTCCTACTATGGAACTGAGGTGAGAGTTAGGGTGATCCTGAAAGGATTGTGGAGGAAAGCTGTGCCAGGATAAGTCTGAAATGAAAAAGGATATCCACAGAGGTGGTTTCCTCCATGCTCTTCCCTCCATTCGCTGTGTATTCATTCCCCTTTGGCTTCCACTCTCACCATTTTATTGACATGCCTTTGGCTCTAATCAGTAATCTGTTGCTTTACTCAGTGGACATGGTTCACCTGTTTTTTTTTACTATTCAATTTTTGAACAAACATACCTATTCAAAGTAGAAAATATACATAACTATTCAATCTCAGTGGCTGATACAAACATTAGAAAAAGAGTGCATCCATTATAACTAAGAGTGGCCTTAAGCTAGGTGTGGTGGAGCACGCTTGTAATCCCAGCACTTGGGAGGCTGAGATAGGAAGATTGTGGGTTCAACAGCCAGCTTCAGCTAACTTAGGCCCTCTGCAACTTAGTGAAATCTTGTTTCAAAATAAAGAATAAAAAAAAATAGGACTGGGGGTGTAGCTCAGAGATATAATGCCCCTGGGTTCCATCCTCAATAACACACACACGTGCACACACACACACACACACACACACACACACACACACACAGTGAGCTTAGACAGCTTCACACATCATATTTAGGTTTTTCACAAAACCTAAAATCTCTGGAAATTATTAAAATTATAAAAAAGTTTAATTGAAAAATTTTCTATTGTGGTAGAATACTGAATAAGTAATCTACCGTCTCAACATTTCTTGTGCACAATATATTATTGTTAACTATAAGCACAAGATTGTACAGTAGGTCTGTAGAACTTATTTCTCTTATGTAACTGAAATATTATACCTACTGAACAACAACTCCCATTTTGGCTAAATGCAGCCACCCTAAAATATTTGATATAGTTTGTGATGGTGAAGCATAAATGGTTAATGGTATATATATATATATTTTTTTAAATTCTTATTCAAGAATATATTTAAGCAAAACTGACTCAGTATGACATACACTACTATATATTAGAAAAATGACATTCTAAATTTTATAGAGTATTATCAGATAATGTTAACCAAATTAAAAAATAGGGATAGGAGAGCCAAGGGTATATTATATATATCCTTGAGCTGGGGAGTTTCTCAAGTAATAGAATCATATTAAGAAAAAATACTAAAAAATAAAAATTGTTTCACAATAGTTGCAATGTTAACCTACTCAAATTCTTCAGTTAATAGCACTAGTAAAAACAATCTTTAACTATGAACTCTTAGCTTGTAACATTTTAATTTTTTCAAAATCTTTAAATTTTTAAGTGCCATTAAATACTTCTTATTAATAAATTTATTAAACATTTCCTTCCTTCCTTCTTCTCCCCCTCCCTTCCTCTCTGGTATTAAACACAGGGGCATTTGTATTTCCAAGCTTCTCCCCCAGTTCTTTTTTATTTTTTGTTTTGAAACAGTGTGTCACTAGAGTCTTGCTAAACTGCTGAGATTGTCTTTGAACCTGTGATCCTTCTGTCTCAGCCTCTCAAGTATTAGGATTACAGGTATGCACCACTATGCCATGCGCAGCTCATTTTCTGTGTTTTAATGAGCGAATATTCAGAGAAGGATCATAATTGCTGCCATCCTCAACTGATTTGAAATCGACTTCTAGCTATTTGGTTCTGGGACATGTGTTTGCTGGGTGATATCCATGATCGCCTTTGATCTGTTTTTGAAGTAGTAAGAAAAATGTCTTCTTCCACATCTAATTCATCTATGTCAGTCACCTCTCAATATATTTGTAACTTCTAGTAGCAACATTTAGAGAAAGCTGCTATCTTACAGATCAAAAGGAGTCTGCAGTAGACATTTTTCTGGATGATGTGGATAGTGTCCTTTGAACTTCTCCTTCAAGTAGAAGTCTCCAGATTAGTGTCTGGATTGTTTATTATAAAGGTTGCAGTCAGTTGAGTCTGGTGGGGCACACCTGTAATCCTAGTACTTGGGAGGCTGAGACAGGAGGATCACAGGTTCAAGGTCAGCCCTAGTAACTTTGAGAGACTTTCAGCAACTTAGCGAGACCCTGTTTCAAAATAAGAGAAATAAAATAGGTCTGGGGGTTTAGCTCAGAGGTAGAATGCCCCTGGACTCAGCCTCTAGTACCAAAAAATTGATGATGATGATGATGATGATGATACAATCAGGAACAGTCAAGTGAAGTGGAAGTCACAGAGCAGAGGATGGGACTCTGGGGCAGCTCCCTGCCCTCTCTTGTCACCTGTCCTCCCTGTACCTTGAGGTACTCACCAATTTGGGAGCCTCACTCCATTCTTAAAGCATCCCCCTTGTCTGCAATGGCATTGTGAACACCATGGCTACTCCCTCCTCCTTCTGTGACACTCTATGCTTGCTGCCCCATATCCTCTGATAGAATTTTACCTTCTGCACAACCTTTAATTTTAGAATTTCTAGGGCTTTGGTCCTAGACCCCCCTTTTTTCTTACTCTCCTTCCCTCTGGGACATCTCACCTGTGGGCACTGTGAAATCTGACTGTGAGGCCTGGCTGGAGGAGGTCAAGAATGAAGGACTCCAGGAAAGCAGAAAGACACTTCTAACCATCCCCCTCCCCCCAGCCCTATAAATTTATTTGCTCTGGCCCAGTGTCAAGCCCCCAATAGGAGAAATATGTAGCTGCTTTGTTCTCCTCCCTTCCTAATGCCCCATAAAAGGCCTCGAGTCTATAAGGAAGTCTTAAAGGCTTCTGACGCTCGTGGGCTCTACCCCCTGGTCAGTTGCCTCCTTCCAGGTTTTGTTCCAGAATAAAATCTGTTCCTGCTGTTGAGCTGTGTTCTTTTTGTCTCCATATTTTCTGACATCATCCATGTGTATGCCTTCAAATACCATCTCAGGATGACAACCCCACAACCAATGTCTTTAGATGAATCCAGATAAGTCAAATTCTAGACAAGTCTGGACAAATCAGAAAAGCATTTTCTGAGCTCTACACTCCTGTATGCAGCTCCTGTCCACTCTGTCCACTACCCCGTTCTGTCCACTTCCCTCTCCTTTTTTTTAATGCAGTACTGGGGATGGAACCCAGGGTTCCATCTACCAGGTAACCCAGCTACCTCTAAGCTACATTCCCAGCCCTAGATTTTATTCTTTATTTTGAAAAAGGGTTTCACTGTGTTGCAAAGGGCCTCATTAAGCAGCTGAGGCTGTCTGTGAACCGTGATCCTTCTGTTTCAGCCTCACAAATGTTGGGATTACAAGCGTGCACCACTACGCTTGGCTTCTTCCCTCTCTTCTCTGTCCAGTCTCACTTGTCTGTTACTTGGACAACCACCATGGCCTCTAGAAGTCCTCTCTGCCTCTATTCTGATGCCTTCTGTACTCAGAATCTAAAGCGATCATTTATCAATACAAATCATATTTCTCATTTACCTGCATAAAACTCTTCAATGATGTATCATTATTCTCAAGATCGAGTTCAGTATTATTAACCTTGTATACCTTGGGTGATTTGACTCCCAGTTTCTTCTTCAGCACCCTGGCTTTCTTTCAGCCTCTTCAGTTTACCAAATTTCCATCCAGGTTGGAGCCTTTTTGTGCCCTATCCCTTCTCCAGATGTATCCCTTTATATTTCTGTGGCACCTAGACTTTTTCTCTGTGGCACTTGGCACCCAATAATCACTTGTGAAATTATTTATTGCTCATCTCTCCCGCTGAAATGCTCCTTCAAGTCAGCATCATGCATGTTTCATTCAATAAAGTCAGCATCACATATGTTTTATTCAGCTCTTTATCCCTAGTACTGGACATAGTTTGACTTGATTCATTAAATACTTCTTGAATGACCAAATGAATCAGCAAAGAATAAAGAGATGGAAAGTCCTAATTTTGAACTTTAACCTGAACCCTGAAAGTGGTATCCAGGTTGGTGCTCAACTTTCCTCTATAAGCATATTTTAGTCACCTAGAGAGGGACTGTCTTTGTTAAAGTCTTTGGGTTGCCCTGATCACAGCACCAAGCTTATGAGAAAAAGCTTGATAAGAAAAACTATGAGATTTTGGATGACTCAGTTGCGAGGAGGGAAATTCTAACATTTTCTTGCTTTGACAAGTAATGAATTGGTAGCATGGTGGTGTTAAAAGAGCAGAGTTCAGGCTCAAGCAACAAATACACTGGGTTTGAATCCTGATTTGACAGCAGATTATCTTGTGAAGTCAGGTAAGTAAGGTAAGTTATTTAATCTCTCTAAGCTATATCATAGGGTTATGAGGATTGAATGGTGTGATCCACGTTCAGTCAGTGTTTGGAGCATACAAAGAGCTACCTAGCTATTGCTGTTGTTGTTGTTGTTGTTGTTGTTGTTGTTGTTACCAATAGTCCTGGTTCTCTAATAACAAACCATTTGGGATGGGGCACAAAAAGGCTCCAAGATGGATGGAAACTTGGTAAATTGAAGAGGCTGAAAGAAAGCCAGGGTGCTGAAGAAGAAACTGGGAGTCAGATCATTGCTTCCTTCAGCTGAAAGATCATCATCTTTTTCTTCAGACAAACTGACCCCAATAGTTTCTCGAGTTCCAGGATTAGTGATCAGGGGACTTGTAGGTTTCATCCACTCTGGAACTCTTTGAGGCATTTCCATTGGAAGAGTAAGAATCTCTTTTCTCTTGGGTCATGCTCAGTTGGACTTATTCTGGAAGATGAACAAAAGCGACACACAGGAGGGGAAAGCCCAGTTCACTCCGGCGTGGTCTTTCCTGGTACATTTGGGTGGGCCCAGAGACAGATTTTCCATGAAAGGCATGTCAGTAATATCAGGGTTTCTGAGCATGATGGCAGGAGAGGATCCAGAGAAGCAGAATGACTTGAGGTTATTTTCTTGGAAAGGCAATTTTCTTGGCAAGACTTGTGCTTGCCTCATAAGTGGACCGGTTTTGAGTCACTTCCCTGCTGCTGCTGGTTAGGCCCAGAACACTGCCTTTAAGAGCACGGCCCCTGGCCCCAACTCACACTCACTTTCTCCCGAGGCCCCAGGCCATCATTCTGCTCTTTGGGGATCTGTCACTGGTCTTATACATGTGTAGATTGAATCCATTTGGATGCAGTTATATGGGAGAAAAAGAAGAGAATGTATATGCAAGGATAATAGCTTTATATAGGAAAGATGGGGGAGAAGAATAGATGTGTCTTGTGCAGTCTCTAGTGGAATAATGGAGCACCCCAAATAATAATAGTTTAAGAAAGACTGAGGTTCATTTGTCCCTTGGGTGACATTCTAGGGAGGTAGACCAGGGCTATGATGGTGACCTGCAATGTCAGTGGCCACACTCTTTATAGCAAACCTCTGCCATCTTTGCTATTTCTATCCTGGGGTCCACCATGGAGGCTTGAATTTTTGTTACCACATCTGCATTCAAACCAGCTGGAAAAAGCAATAGAGAAGCAGGAAGGGGGAAGGACAAGAGCCTTCTCTCTCCAGATACTTCCCAGAAAGTGAACACATTCCTTCAACATATTTCCTGTGAACCAATGCTTGGATACATGGCTATATCTAGCTCAGAGAGCCTGGATAATGTGTCTTTATTCTGGGTAGCTACATGACCCGCTGGATTTTATGGGGTTTTATTATTGAGAAAGAAGGTGAGAACAGGCACTGGAGGACAACCCATAGTTTCTGCCACACCCTGAAAACAAGAATGAACACTATAGAAAGATGTCATAAGAATAATTGTAGTCAGCCTTGGACATAGGCTCTGGAGCCAGGCAGTCAGACCTGCCTAAAATCTTAATCCTACCAGATACTAGCTGTGCAGTGTGCGACAAATTGCTTAACATCTCTGAATATCAGTTTTCTATTGTGAAAATAATAACTATTTCAGAGAACTGCCAACAGAATCAATGGGAGGAATGTTTGTAAAGCTCTTGGTACCCTTCCTGCGCAGTCATAGCTCACAACAAATGTCAAGGATTAGTATGTTAGTTTTGGATTCATAACTTCCCCGAGGATGTCCTTTTCCTTTGGCCCAACTGGAAATGAGATTTCTAGCCATCACATTCTTGTGACCATTATCCACACCCTTCGGAAAGGCCATTGTTTTCTCCTTAGATTAATCTCTTGCTTGAATTTTGAATTTTTCCAAAAGCCAAAATTTCTTGGACAGAAAGGAGCTCTGATGTTTCTAAAGAAATAATGTATAACTAGAAAGTATCAGTGAATTCCCCTGTCAATATTGCTTAATTCTCTCAAATATGTGTTTAACTTGGGTTTAATAAAATAGTTATTTCCCACTTACTATTAACTGCAATAAAAAAAAATGGTGGGCGGGCCCCATGGTACAGTCAGAGAACACCGAGACCAGCTCCAGCCTCTACTGCCACTTTCTCCTCCACCTGCTACTAACGACCAAGGTTTGTGCTTCTCCAAAAGGATTGTATTAACTGGTATCTATTGCAGGAATGGAGCATGCCTGAGGCTACTACATCCAACTCCATCCTGATGATGAGCATTCCTGTGTTCCACCCATAATCCTAGTACTTTGAAGGATGAGACAGAAGGATTGCAGGTTTGTAGCTAGCCTCAGCAACATAGAGAAACCCTATATCAAAAACAAAAAAAGTGCTAGGGTATAGCTCAAAGGTAGAATGTCCCTGTGGGTTCTATCCATGGTGTGTGTGTGTGTGTGTGTGTGTGTGTGTGTGTGTGTGTGCGTGTGCGCGCGTGTGTGTTAGACAATGAAAGTAGCTTTTAAATAACTTTCTTTTGTGGTGGACTGTGGATCCTGCCCACATGGTAGACAGAGGCAGAGCCAAACTCTGTATGGTTCCTTAGCGCAGTTCTGGCAGTGGTATGTATGGTTTCTGAAAAATTTGAAAAACAATATTTTACATGTGTGCAATTTTGCAATCATGAAGTATTTTTATGAAGAAAAATAATGAGGATAATATCAACCATTTATTGAACACATATACTAAGTATTCTGTATACATTATCTCTCAAGTTCACTATCTAGCATTATTGAACCTATTTTTTAACATATTTTAAAGGTGAGTAAAATGAGGCTAAGAAAGCTGCATCTCCACAGACAGAAGCTCAAAGGAGGCACCTTCAGAAGAGGCAAACTGGAGGCCAGCCACCCCACGCTTTCCTGGTTCCAATATCAGCTATTTTTTTTTTTTTTTTTTTGGTGGTACTAGAAATGGTGATGGAATCCAAGGGCATTCTACCTCTGAGCTTCATCTTCAGCCCCATTTTATTTTGTATTTCAAAAGAGGATCTCAACAAGTTGCTGAGAATGACCTGTAATCCTCCTCTCAGTCTCCCAAGTACTGGGATTACAAACGTGAGCTACCACGCCTGACCAATATAAGATTTTTTTTTTTATTTTATTTTTACCACAAGAATCATGCCTCGGTTTTAAAATTCTTTTATTTTAATGATTTTATTGCTTCATTTTTATTCCATAAAAAACTAACAACCAAGTGAACAACAAATGTCAAGCAAAATATATCAATGGAATGTTAGAACAAACTGCCCCTACCTTCCCCTTTCAATAATTTTTTTTTTTTTTTGGTGGTGGTACTGGGGTTCCTGGAAGTCCTTCTACCTCCGGCCTACACTCCCAGACCTATTATATATATATATATATATATATATATATATATATATATATATATATATATATATTTTTTTTTTTTTCCTTTTTATTTTTTTTAAATTTTTTATTGGTGCACTGTATTCATACATCATAGTGGGATACAAAATACTTTTGTAGACATACATGCACACATCGCCCAGTCAGCCCCCACCTGATCCCCACCCCATTCCCTCCCCATCCCACCTTCCCATGCTTGGCTTAGTGGTTGACATCTAGTATTATAGCAATTTATCCAAAATTAAAAATGATAATCTCACATAACAGTTTCATTTGTCTGATACCAAGCTTTTGATGACTTAAAGATAACATTTCAATATTTCTTTTTGCTTTCTTTCTTACCAGAGAATATTTTTTTTCTATTTTTTTAGGTGAAACTATCATATATTTATATATTTATTTTTCAGAAAAAGATCTATCCTAATATAATATGGACTCTAGATACCCAAAACGATCTCGAAAAAGAACAAAGCTAGAAGATATATATTTTCTAATTTCAAACCATATAAAGCTACAATAATTGAAACAGTGTAGTACTGTTCTAAAGGCAGATATATAAACCATTGGAGTTAAATAAAAGCCTAGAGATACATTCTTCCATATATTGTCAAGTTATTTTTGACAAGGTTTCCACGAGCATTTGGTGGAGGAAATAATAATCTTTTAACTAAATATTGTTGAAAAATAATAATTACATGAAAAAGAATAAAATTGGACCCTTACCTAATCCCATATACAAATATTAACTCAAAATAGATAAAATACCTAAATATAAATCTTAATACTATAAACTTTTAGAAGAAAATCTGGGTCATAAAACCTCACAACATTGAAATTGGCAGTGATTTCTTGGATATGATTTCAGTGGCACAGGCAACAAAAGTGTATATAAACTCCCTAAAAAATAAAATATTGTATATCCAAAGACAATGTAAACAGAGTTAAAAGTTACTGATAGAATGGGATAAAATATTTCCAATTGCTATATCTGAAGGTATATTAATATTCCAACTAGAAATCCTAAAAATTAACAACAATAAAGGCAAACAATACAATTTAGAGATAGGTATAAGACTAACATAAATAATGAATCTCCACAGATAACCAATCTTATTTGTCTGTTGAATGGAAACTCTTGTTTCTCTGGTTCTGGTGTGTGTTACCTATTTCTTCTTTGTAGTTAATATCATTGAGTATTTTCTCTAGCGCTGGTTTTGAAGACATAAATTCCTTCAGTTTCTGTTTGTCATGGAAGCTTCTTATTTTTCCATCTAATTTGATAGAAAGTTTTGCTGGGTAGGAAATTTTTGGCTGGAAGTTGTTTGCTTTCAGAGTTTGGAATATGTTACTCCAAGCCCTTCTGCCTTTCATGACTTGGTTTGGGAAGTCTGGAGTGATTCTAATTGGTTTGCCTCTGAATGTCACTTGGCCCTTTGCTTTTGTTGCCTTTAAGATTCTCTGCTTGGCCTCCACATTGGTCATTTTGACAATTATGTGGCGTGGGGATCCTCTTCTCCAATCCTGTCTAAAGGGAGTTCTATAAGTTTCCTGGACCTGTGTATCGACCTCTTGCTCTATGTTTGGAAAATTTTCTGCTATTACTTCCTTGAAGAGATTGTTGATCCCTTTGGTGTCACCTTCTTTTCCCTCCTCTATTTCAATTATTCTTAGGTTAGCTCTCTTAAAATGGGCCCATATTTCTTCAATGTCAGATTCCTGCTGTCGGATTTTTTTTTTCTAGATTAGAAACTATGCGTTTTTGGATTGCTCATCTTCTAAGAGCGAGATTCTATTCTCCATGTGGTCTAATCGGTTGTTTGTGCTTTGAATTGAGGCCTTTACTTCATTAATTGCATTCTTTATCTCTTTTTGCCTCTCTCGGAATTTTTTTCAAAACACCTCTATTATTTCTAAAGTTATTTTCCGATTTGATCTTCTAGAAATCTCTGAATTTCTGTTTTATCGGGTTCTGATGTTGTGGGATTGTGGGCATTCATTGCTCCATTGTTATTCCTCTTTCCCATGATTTCGGGAATTTGTGCCTTCTCTGGGTTCTTCCCTTGGGTCACTACGACTTCACTTAAGGTGTTCTGGATCTCGAGTCTGTGGTATCTCAGGCACCACTACTCTTTTACTGGGTTGTATCGCAAAGTCTCAGACCCAGGGAGTCAATAGAGGCTGCTTTAGACTATGGGGGGGGGTGTCAGGTTGCGCGTTCTCCTATGGTGTGATATCTCTGCCACTGCCACTCCCCCACTGGGTCAAGTCCTTGGGAGTCAGTACTTGGATTTCTCCTCTGGGGCCTGCAATTTGACTCACTGTTGTTGAGTACGCAGATGGAGTTGTAGTGGACTCAGTGAATTCGCTGCTGCTGCCACTGGTGGCAATATGGCGCCGCTGCCACACCCTCAGCCATGAGGCTGTCATATTTCTTCTCTGTTTTTGAGCTCCCCTCTGAGTCCCTGCAGCGTGTGCTGAGCCCAGCCACTGGGAGCTTTAGATGCTCCCTGCACCGAAAAATCTGCTGGATCCCGCCGGGCTCTTCCTCAGCGGCTCACCTCGGCTCGCTGTCCGGGCTCTTCCGCAGTGGCTCACCTCAGCTCTCTGTCCACTGCTCCTCTCTGGAGCCTGGTGGGCTGTTGAGTGTATTGATCTGGAGCCGTCCGGTGAACTCGCCGCTGCCACCGGCAATAAGGCGCTGCTGCCGCGTCCTCAGCCATGAGGCTGGCGTATCTCCTCTGTGGCTCTGAGCTCCGTTATGAGACCCCCCTCCTCTCTGGGGCTGGTGATTTTTTTGTTTCTCTGGTGATGGTGTTTTCTGGCTATGAAAGGCGTTGATTTTGTGGTAATAGAGATCGGTTGTTTGCAGGGCTCTTAAGTCCCGCTTTTCTCGGTCGCCAAATCCCAGAAGTCCCTCTATTTTATATTTTTTATTTGGAAACAGGGTCTCTTAAAGCCAGCGTGGCTGGTTTTGAACTTGCGTGATACTCCTGTCTCCGCCTCCCAAGCACAGAGATTACAAGCGTGCGCCACCACGCCCGGCGCCTTTCAATAATTTTTTAACTTTCAACCTTTTTATTTTCCAATATAAGTTTTTAACTTTATGGAAGCAGAGTGGAAGAAAGAAGAAGACAGATCTGGCTCCTAAGATACTACCTGGAAGGACTCTCGTTAGAATCACATCTTAATGGTTCCTGCAGAAAGATTCTCCAGGGTCTAGCAGCCCACAGGCTGCTCATCCTCTTGCCTCCTCTGAACAGGGCTAGGAGGGCAGCTGTTTCTGAGGGCAGCTGGGTGGCAGGGCTGCCGAGAGACATGCTCCCCGCAGGCAGGACAGCCCTTCACGCAGCATGATTGGGAGGCTGCGCTTGACACTTGAGTTAAGAGCTTAACCCTGACTCATTGACTCCGTGGCATTTTTGCAAAGCTGATGTTAGTTTACAAATGAAGAAACTGAGGCTCTGAGAGGCTAATGCCAGAGGAACACAGTTGGTGAGGAATAGATCCAGGGCACTCTAGAAAATGTAGTGAGATTCTGCCCAGGTATTTAATTATCATATTAAATGTACCTAAAATGTTTATCACAGCAAAGTACTTAGTAAAAAGCTTAGGGACTGGACTAGAGCATTGTCTAATCAAAGACTTTACGCTTGCCAGGGGCAGGGGCTATCATCTCATACCTGTCTTTCTGCAGCTTAGGACCGAACTGTAAATGCTTAATAGTCGCTGCCTGCAATAGCTTTCCAAGTAAGAGCATCAGTGAAGAAGGCTTAGCATATCGAGCTCAGCACAGCTCCTGGCCTGAGACCTGGGCAGGAGTTTGGGGACTGATCGTGGACAGCCTGGCTTTCCCAGAGGAGCCCGCCTGGCTGGGCTTAGAGTCTCAGGCTCTTGTAGGGGGTGAAAGAGCCTGGGAAAAGCTGTCATGAAGACTAGAGGGTCACTTCCAGCTGTAAAGTTCTAACATTAGGTTTCCACCGAAAGGAGGGAGGATATGGGTTAACAGAGTTTGCAGACCTCAAAGTAACCAAAGGGATTTTCCTAATTCTAGCAAATAGTCACTAATAGTCCTGAGCCAGGAAGTGGTAAAGAAACAGGAGAGGAGAAACAAGTGTCCAATACCCCTGTTGGGAGAGAGTGTCCAGAAAGTATTTTGGCCTAACCTTACTCTCAAGCTTTGCAGAAAACAGCTCTGGAAACTCAAAGTAAGCAGCACTGTCTGTCCAGAGTGTCTGCAGCAGCATCCTCTAGCATTGGTGGGAGCTTCCTCCTCAGCATAATCATCTCCTTTTTGTTTTGAAAAATGACCCTAATCCCAGCCACTGGGGCTGGTTCCAGCTCCCAGCCTCCTGTCCTGGGCCTCTATCCTGCTGTGTTCGCTCCTCAGCAGAGGGGGGCCTCAGAAGATATCACTAACTGCCAAATTCCCAGTAAGTCAGTTGCCACGTTTGTCCTGGAGTGTGTGAACATTAGGTCAGGTCAGAAGACTTGGGCAAGTCTGAACCACCCACATCAGCAAGGGAAGAGCAGGAGAAGCTATCCTGGGCAGTCTACCTAGAAAAAAGGGTTTGTTTGCTTTTGTGTTTTATTTCTTCTTGCCTCCTCTTGTCTTTAAATGCTAGCAGCTAGAGGGAGTCAAAAGGAACTCTGACAGGCTTATTCTGAGGTGGGTGTGAAAGCTTCCCTGTCTTGCTCTGTTTTTCTTTTTAGCAGCTTTGCACAAGGGGCAAACGTCCTGCCAAAAGGCCTCGTAATGCCCCTCTTTGGGGACTGAATTTATCCGCTCAGCTGTCCCTTGTAAATTTATTCCTGTGTGAGATTTTCCCCAAACCATTCATTCCTCCGCTTAGCTCAGGCAGCTGGAATGCAGAAAAAAAAAATACATTTTTTTCTTTTTTCAAGAATGTGCCTTTTGTGCACTGGGAGGGGTTGGGCGAAAGAGAAAAGAAAACAATCAAATGTGCTGACACACACACACACACACACACACACACACACATACACACACACAAGCACGCATGCACACATGCACCCTGCAGTGAACAGCCCCACTGAAGTACCGGGGCTTCCCTGGGCTGGTGAGGGCTGGCAGGAGGCTCCTGGCACACCGGTAGTGGATATGTGTGCAGTGTGGGCTTCGGGTCCTCAGCCTGGGATGCAGCCAGAGCAACACCTCACTGGTTGTTTCCATGGCAACATCACAGTGTCACTGGAATGGAAAGCTGCCGCGGGTGGGTCAGAGCCAGGAGGGGCTTTCTGCTGCACATGTGCATGCGTGGGGCTGTGGGGAGGGGAGACACTGGGAACCTTGACTTGATTTTTCCTTGAGTGAGTCTCTGAGAGGCAGGTGAGGGCTGTGGAAGGGACTTACAGTGACATACGTGTTTAAAGAATTTTGCTTGTCTCAGGGGCAGGGAGAGTTTCTCTGTGAGGGCTGATGGTTTTGAGTAAATGGGGAAGGGATATTATCAGAGCAAACATGTGAACCCACTGACCATGGACTACCATGATGTTTCTCCTCCCATGATGTACCAGGTGGGGGGATATTTATCAGGGATGGCTGAAGAGTCAAAGACTCTTGGCCCTATTAAGACCCATGGGCCATGAAACAAAGAGTCTGCAGGGAGGTATAAGAGTAAGATTTTAAGAGTCTGGGTATCCTGCTGTCTAATATTCTAGCAGCAGTCACAGCAGGGCTGATAAATGCAGCACCCCCAGGTCTGGGCTCACATCTATTCCCACAGCATTTTATGAGGGTTTCTTCCCCAAGGAGCAGGTGCAGAAGCCCTAGAGCCCATGCCCTGCTAAAAATCCCAGTCTTATTTTACCAGCAGGCAGACAGTTTTTAGAATCAATGAACCTACAACCATCATTTCTGCCTGTGGAACAGATAGACTTTTTGGGTGCAAGTGCTACTTTTATCCCTGCAGCACAAGAAGATTTGGGGAACTTGTATTATTGTTATGATTTTTTCTAACATTTTGTAAGGGCTGTCCACCAGTCTGGTAGCCCAGGCTAATGTGTATGGCTCTGGTTTTAGGAAAGTTTTCTTTTTATGAGCCGGGTTGACAGGGCCCAGTAACTGCACACCATACCCAGGAAAAGTAAAAAAAAAAGAAATGGAAGTGGGCATGGTTGTGCAGGTCTATAATCCTAGTACTTGAGAGGCTGAGACAGGAAGATTGCAGGTTTAAGGGCCAACCTCAGCAAATTAGTGAGGCCCTCAGCACTTTATCAAGATTCTATTTCAAAATAAAAATAAAAAGTGCTGGGGATATAGCTCAGAGGTAGAATTCCCCCGGGTTCAATCCCAGCTAATGATGATGATGATAATGATGATGATAAATAATAATAATAACAACAATAATAACAATATGGAACCTCAATGTTTGGGAAGTATACTGTCTGAAGGATAACATGGTTGGACCTGGAAGGCAATAACATACTGGGGAAAGAGTCAGAGATAAAGTGGGCCATGTCAAGGCTTCTTGAGTTCAATGGACACAAGAACTCAAAGGCCAGCTAGTCAAAAGGTTTGTTCGGGAAGCACAAGTGCTGCTGAAATTCTGTCTTTCTAACTAGCTCCAAGGATGCCAGTGTCACTGGTCCATCAGCCACGCTGTGAGTGGTGAGGGATATGTACATAGTAGGGAATGGAAGAATATTCTCATTAGTACCTTTTTGCCATTGTCCTCGGGCTGGTGATAGCTTCTTTTTTGTAAGCCTGTCCTTCCTGATCTTGTCCTCCAACAGATACTAAGCAGTTCAAACATCAAACATCAGTTGTCAATACCATTGTGCCACCTCTTCGAATGAATAGGTTTTAGGGAAATGATTGTTTTTAGAATTTCAGTATCATTCATGGCAAAGAACACTTAACATTTGTGAGACCTGGATTTGAATCTCAACTTGCCCATTTATATAGCTGGGCAAACTTGGAGAAATTATCTGTTCCCTGTAAAACTAATTTCCTCAACTGTAGACTCAACATAATAACATATGTGAAGCACTCCACGAATATCAGGTTTGGTATTTATTGATTGTGATGATTGTTACATATCAGAAGTCATGAGCTAGAAGTCTATAGACCAAATATGCATCCCCTCCAGGTGGGTTCTGTTGGACCTATGCAGTGTTTTAAATAACATTGAGTTAGTTTCCAACATTTTAAAATTGGTGAGTTTCACACAAAAACCTAAATTGGGGTATTATGTTGAAAGATCATTAACTATGACAAACCTGTACTGATTTTGTCACTAGCAGGGGTGCTGTGGGGCTAGTGGCTTTCCCTGGGGTCTACTGCTTCTAGTTGCCATCTCTCCGTCTTCTCTGTGTTACCTCCTCCTGCAGACACATGTCCTTGAGCTTCCACAAAGATAGGATCCCTTCTGACTCCAGGCTTCTAGTTATTTTGGCCAACTGATATGTATTATTAAGGACTTCTGGAACCCACCAAGTAAAACCAAAGATTGCCTTGCCAATAAAATGAAAGAAATTTAAAATGAAAGAAATCTAGTAGCCTCTTTGAGATCCAACAAAGCAGTTGCCTTTATTGCTCTCAGCAACACCCCTGGGGACCAGAACCTGCTGGCTCTAGAAATCTCCCTCATCTGTCACCACTGGTCGCCTCAGTAGCACGTCTGCCTTGCTTTCTCCCTGAAGTGTAAGATGCTCATGACCTTGGTCTTGCATTTTGGGTAGGTACTTCTCTTGCCTTCACTCCTTGCTGACATCTGGGTGATTTATGAACATTATTTCCCTTTTGTTGGACTCCTGCATCTCCAGAACTGCCTGGGCCTAGTGCCTGAGAACTTTGCTCCTTGAATTACTAGTCATGCTAGACATATGTTACTGGCTGTTACCCAAAGATACTCCTTATGCCTGTTTGAGGAGAGCCATGATGGAATGGAAGGATGCTTCTCTTCTCTTCTCTTCTCTTCTCTTCTCTTCTCTTCTCTTCTCTTCTCTTCTCTTCTCTTCTCTCCTCTCCTCTCCTCTTCTCTTCTCTTCTATCTTATCATATCTTTTCTTTCTCTTCTCTTCTTTTTTTCTCTTCTCCCACCTCCCCTTCCTTCTCCCCTTCCTCTTCCTCCTACTCCTTCTTCTTCCTCTTCTGCTTCTCCCACCTCTCATTCACATACTCTTTCTCCCTCTCTTTATCTTTTTCTTTCACTCTTTCTTTCTCTTTTCCTCTCCCTCTCTCTCTTCTTCCAGCTTTTCAATTTTTATGCACTGGAGGTGGAATCACCATTGCAGACAGAAGACACAACACGAAGACAAAAGTCCTGAGCCATGCATTCTCTTCTTATAGGCTCTTTTGTGGACCCATGAATTCCTGAGTATTCTGTCTGTCTCCTCATATGCCCTAGATGAGTCCCATCAGATGAGCAAGCACTGGGAGGTGCTGAGTCTGTGTGTATGGAGTGTTACCTGGGTAGAGGACTGAGGGAGATCCCGTAGCTGTTATTGTAGGTGGATTCATTTCTCAAACTCATGGTGAATGATGTTCAAGTTCCTTGAGGTAGAAGTTTTCTTGCAGGTTGGTGGTTACCTGGGCAGGGAGAAGGAAGGGAGAGGCTGATGCTTGGAGATGTGACTCTGTTTCTAGTCATATGTGTCCAATTCTCCAACTTTGAAGACAAATGCACCAGGAGTTTTAGGTTTGTGGGTTTTTGTGTGGGAGTGGATACCTGTTAAGAGTTTTAAAATTTCTGCCATTGTCTCTAGACAGTGAGAGTAGAGCAGCAGAAACTTCTCAGGAAACCCTAGGAAAATACCCTTTCATGTAGAATTAAGCTTGCTATTCCTTAAGTTCCTTCCCCCAACCTAACAGAGGAGTAAGGGGCAACCAAAACCCATCTTTCACTTTCTGGAAATTTGATATCCTTATGATGATATGCTCATGCGTTCACTGATCTAAAAATGAAGAATTTCCTTACACCAGAAGTTGGGTGCACTGGTCCTGTGTGTCTGGCTCAGAGTGCCCTTGTCCTGTCTAACTATCCAGCTGCTTGGCATGGTCTAGATAGGCCCTTCAGATGATGGACCGGATCCTTGACTTTGGTGGCTAGAAGTGGACATGTGAGGAGCCTGCTCCGATTATTCTGTATTCTTTAACTATGAGAAGCTGATGAGGGAGGGCCCTGGAGCCTGTCTAAGTTCACATCCATGCAGAGCGTGGGCTTCTTCAACCCAGATGTAGGTCATTTTCTGCCACAAAATCTGCACCTGAATCACCTGGGAGCTTTGACAATACAGATTCTCAGATGCCGCCCAGATCCTCCGAGTCAGAGCTCTGGATGGGAACCAGAAATTACACCTTTAACAGACATCCCAGGTGAATCTGCACATAAGAACCACCAGTTGCACACGTGGACTTTAAAAACTCATGTGGAGAATGCTTCTCATCACCTGTCTTAAAATATTCTTTAATAGCATCCCTGCTCTGAGTGGAGATGTTCCAGGGAGAAAAAAACCAAGCACCAGGAACCTGCAGGCAAATCTCTGGAGGGCCAGGATATGGGCTTCATAATCTTCTCATACTGTTTCATACCCGTCAGGGCAGGTGAGTGAGCACCTCATTACCTGGGACACCCGCAGTGAGGGAGCCTCTATAATCTCCTGTGCATGTCCCAGCTGAGCTGGAATTGCCTTTTTTTTTTTTTTAAAGCTTGACCTGAATGTGTCTTGATTCCAGGTGGAAACCATTTTTACTTAAAACCATCAAATATTGGCTCTGAGGGGGAAGTCAGCGATCTATTCCAGAGCCCTCATTTAAAATATATAGAGAGGAGGGATGATGGGTTCGAAACAGAAAAAATATTATGATGATAAATTCCTGAATCTGCATTCAGGGATCTTCATAGAGAGGAGCTTGGGAAGAGAGTAATCAGCCAGGAAGAAATCGTTTCCACCAAAGCCAGGGGCTGAGTGTGAAGAAATGACTTCCAGCCTTCCCAGAATCCCTTCCAGGCCAGGAAGTACAGCAGGCATGGGCTGTGAAATTCCCTGTGTTCCCCAGGCTGCTCTGCCAGCCCCACCCTGCCCAAGCACAAAACTTTTGGGGTCTTCCATCCAAAAGGGCGTCGCCACTGTGTGCATATGGCACGATTTGTTCTCTAAGTATTCAGTGCCAATTATGTGCCCAGCTCTTATCTAGGCTCTGGTATATACCATTAACGAGAGAGATGGGAGCTACCGTCGCTAAGCTTGGTATCGAATTCTAAACTTATTGAATTGTTTCTGTGTTTTTAATTGCCCAGTTTCTGCCTTGAGAGAACTTTTGGTGCTTTGGGAGTAGAAGGTGAAGGAGTCACATTTGAGGTGATATTTGAAGGATAAAAGGAGCCTCTTGAGGGGATCGAGGCAAAAGGAACAGCATGTGCAAGGGCCCTGAGCCAGAATTCATTTGATCCTGTCCCAGGACCAAGAGAAGTTGAGGGCAGAGAAGAAGGCAGGGACTGAATCATCCAGGGATTTGCAGGTGGCGGAAGGGGTTTTAAACTGATTTATACTTCTAAAAGTACCTCTAGTTGTATGGACGAAAATGGATATAGTCGGAAGAGGATGAGACCAGGAACTGTGTACTGACACCATTCATTCATGGGGGAGATAACAAGGACTAGAGCCAAAGGGGCAGGGTGCGAGTGGAAGGATGGGTTAGGGCCAGGATGTATATAAGGGAAACAGCCAGAAGGTTTAATGACCCAGGGATACTTAAATGGAAAATAACTTTGAAATGTACAAACTATATAAGGGAATCTATTTTCTAGAGCCACTTGTGCATAATCTGAAAAAGAATAGAACTGATGCCTCTTATATGCAGCACTGTGTGCTTTTTGTGTGTTGAGGCTCACAGTGGGTGCACAGTGAACAGTGCTTGCATGTGTTAGTGAAAGGAGCAATGATCCTTGGGCTGTGTCTTTTCCCAGATTAAAATTTTAAAAATTGCCGGGCGTGGTGGCGCACGCTTGTAATCCCCGCGCTTGGGAGGCGGAGACAGGAGGATCGCGCAGGTTCGAAGCCAGCCGTGCTGGCGTAAGAGACCCTGTTTCAAAAATATAAAATAGGTCTGGGAGTGTAGCCCGGAGGAAGAAGGGCTTCCAGGAACCCCAGTACCACCAAAAAAAAAAAAAAAAAAAAATTTTAAATTGCGGTCAAGCTGAGCGTGGTAGCACATGCCTGTAATCCCCGCGCCAGAGAGGCTGAGACAGGAGGATCACACAGGTTCAAAGCCAGCCTCAGCTACTTAGTGAGGCTCTCAGCAAGTTAGTGAGACCCTGTTTCCAAATAAAATATTAAAAAAATAGGTTTGGGAGTATAGCCCAGAGGTAGAAAGACCCTGGGTTCCACTCCCAGTACCACAAAAATAAATAAATAAATAAAATAAAAATTGCAATCAACATACAACAATCAGCATGAAATGAAAGCCACGCATCTTAATTGGCCAGTTGGATGAGATTCACTGTGATTTTTCTATGTCTAGCTTTACTTACTTCTGGCTTTATGATTCAGCCTACTTCTCTTTCATGCATGTGCCCTGAACTAAACCCCGACCTTGCAAGCTTTGGTGGGTGGGTCTGTGAATCACTTCCAGTCCATGTGAGTGGAGCTGCTCGTGATGGGAGCTGTGGGAGTCTGTCTCTCATGTAATAGTGATACAGCCTTGTGCTCCACAGCTGAGGCTGCAGCATCTTCAAATCCTGCCACATGGACAGTCCATGGATAGAAAGAAATAGGGCCAAAAGGAGTTGCTGACTTGGCTATTAATCCAGTTTGGATTGACAGTTTCTAGAAGAGAAAGGGCTACTTTGAATGGTCTGGGTGGAGCAGAGATCTGGGCTGGGCAAAAGGACAAGAAAGGACTCAGCCCAGGGATACTTTGGAGCATGTTGGAGAGAGATTACTTAAAACTTGGCTATGGGCAAGAGATGCCTGGGTGTTCTTTCTCAGTGCCCAGTTTGTTCCTTTGATTGGTTTTCTATTGACTTAGCTATTTTGTAGTTCTATAGGGACAGGGGATAGCTTATAGACTTTTGTATAGTAGAGTTGTAAATAATCTCTGTCCTGTGCTAACAAAATAGAACAACAACAAAAAACTGCACAACTTATGGTTTGTGGCCATGAAATACCTTAAGCAATTTGGGCTTTAACCTAATGATATTATTTTAGTTTTTCTTGGTTAAAAATGCCTGCAAAAACAAACTTTTCAAATTGTTGTTTAAGTCAGTTTAATATTTTAATAATTCTATTATTATCAGATCAGATAAAATCTGTGATATGGATTCACCTTATAAAGTCATATTCTGCATAATGATGCTTTGGTTAATGATGGATCAAATAGACAATGGTATATACTATGAAGCCTAGGTGTATATTAGGATACACTATCTAGGTTGGAGTTAAGTATGTATATTCTGTGATGTTTGTACAACAGTGAAATTGCTTAACAATGCATTTCTCAAGATGCATTCCTGTTGGTAAGTGATGGAGTGAGACTGTGTTATTTGCATAAGAGTATCCAATTGACTTCACTGAAAACGGACTTTGTGCCATCTTTTCCTCTGAAATTATGTGGTTTCACACCCTCAGCCAGGTCCCCCTTGCCTGGGGAACAGGGCAAATCAGAAGCTGGTGCTCGAGCTCCAGCCAGCCTGGCCCAGTTCAGCAGAGAAGAATGTCCCTTAAGGATGCGCTCTACACGTCAGATTCCTGGGCACGCTGGGGATGGATGTGTGTGTGCATCTGTTCTTCTCTGGGCGTACAAGGGGCGCGTGGAGGGGGGTGGTATTTAAAGCATGGTGGTGGGAATCCAAGCGTTCGGCATGAACAATTCTTTTAGTTTTCCATTTGCCAAGTTGTTCCAAGGTCCAGAGTTGCCAACTTCTGAGCCGGTGACTCACGCTGAATGGAAACACTTGCACAGCAAGGCGCAGCTTCTTTCCACCCCTGACTGCGCTGCAGTGACCCAACCAACTTGGCACTTTCTCTTACCCCTTTTACTGTATCCATGGGAACCCAGGGTTCCCTCCTCAGGGGTTTTCTGAAACATTACCCATTCAGGCCTTGCAAAGCTGCCAGGTGAGGTGGAAGGAAAACAAAGGTGGCTCTTGAGGCCCCGGGAGCTGACCTTAAATCCTGACACTCTCGAGGTGTGAAAAGGTCTGACGGGACAGCCAAGTTGAGGTGAAGCAGTAAAAACCTGTGGCTTGTCAGGAAAGTAGTGAGAGCCGGACTTCTACACGAGCGATTTACAGGCCTTGGGCAGTCTGCAGCTGCATAACTGCCTTGTAAAATGGCATAGAGATGCAGTGTCTATGAGGTAGCAGACCACTGGGGAAATGGGAGTCATCTCACATCTGGCAGAGTCCCGCGCAGAGTGGAGGCAGCGGCAGCGGGTGGTTTGGAAGGGGTAGCAGCTGCATTGTTCTTCCGGTTGATGATAGGGGAGCTGCAGAGGCCTCTCCCCGGCATCTGCTGCCCATCTGGTACATTTTGCATTGGCTTCAATTTGCCCTGTTCGGACAGTGATATAAGCTCAATTTATACCACTCCAGGTAGGGTACTAAGTGCCTCATATATACAGAGCATTTAATCTTCATAGCAATTTTATGGTGCAGATAGTATGGTCATTACCACCACCACCACAGGTAAGAGCCTCAGAGAGGTAAAGCTATGAGCCCAAGGTAACACAGCCAGCGGGGGGCAAAGACGAAACGTGAACCCTGGTCTGGTGGGCTCCCAAGGACCTTACTGTTATACTCTTAGCTCCTGTAAGATTTGGGATCCAGTTGTAGAAGGATTTTATTAATAGGATGGAGAGACTACCGATCTTCTCTTTTTTGTAGGGTCAATTTTGCAGTGAGACTGTGAGTTTAATGAGAGCAAAAGTTCAGTACTTCCACTCTTTAGATGCCCTGTAGACCCCAGAAGTGCTAGGCAAGTACGAGGTGGACCAAGAGTGGTATTGTTTCTGTGAACTTTCATTTCAATGTATAGAGTTCTGTTATGTGTTTGGAACAAATCCATCATCTCAAGAGGCTATATAATGCTCAAAACAGCTTTAGAAATTCTCCTTGGAAATTGCTTTCTGAGCCCCAGGCACAGGAATATATATCCTCAATCATGGCAAGCCTTGGTCCTTTGAGGATAGCTTGGAATGCTGTAGAAATCCAAAGGTAATTTAGAGACAACTGTGCTGAATGAGGTGAATTGTCAATTTCAAATTTCAGTTCTGTTAAAAAGCGAGTCGGTGTTTGAAGGAAGCAATGAGGCCCATTGTCTTGAATAGCTCACAAACTGTCATGGCAAACATCTCTGCACCAGAGGGATTTTAACGAGGATTCAAGCAAAGACCCTGCCCTTTCTGGCCTCTGCCTACTTCACCAGCCTCATCTTAAGCTGCTTTCCCACTCTTTATCCCTGTCACCTGGTGGGACATATACACAAGCACCTGCCTCCTTTTGACTATCTCCTACATCAAGGGTTAGTTTATTTATTTATATTTTAAATCATATTAGTTGTCTTTATTTTTTATTTATTTTTAAACATTTTTATTGGTGCATTATAGTCATACATTTATTTATTTATTTATTTTTATTTTTTTTGTAGTCATACCTCTTAATGGGATAAAAGATGGTGAGACATACATGCACACATCACCCAATTAGCCCTTACCTAATTCCCGCCCCATTCCTTCCCCATCCCTCCTTTCCATGCTTGGCTTAGTCATTGACTTTGATATATTTGTTTAAGTATATAATGTGCTTTAGAGAGTTTCCCTCTTCCCCCCTACCCTACCCTCAGTTAGGTTAAGGCTAAGTTTAAATGCCATTTCTGCAGCATGACCTTCTCACATGTTATCCCTACCCTTTGCCCCCATGACACCATGGTCATTTTCTTCACAGCTATAATGACATATGCTAGACTCTACTAGTCCAATCTTCAGATCCAAGACCCTCCTGTAAGCACCATGGCAGTAGAGGCTAGTTCTGCTTTGATCGCTGCTCTACCTTCAACCTTCACAGTGGATGCTGTGATTTGAATGTGTCTCCCAGAGTTTGGAAATTTAATCCCCAAATTCACATATTAATGCTTTTGGAGGCGGAGTCTTTTAAAAGTTATTAGGAGACTGGTCATCAGGATAGGGCCCTCACAATGGCATTAGTGGATTTATAAGAAGTGGAGGAGAGACCGAAACTGGCACTCTTGCTCTGTCTCACCATGCCATGCCCTCCACCATGTGGGGATACAGCAAGGGGACCCTCACCAAATGCTCTGCTGCCCAGACTCTGGAACTGTGAGCTAAATATACTTCTTTGTCATTTACTCAGTCTCAGATTTTTTGTCATAGGAAAAAATAAACAGAAAATGGACTAAGACAGTAGAGGGTAAAATTTTGGCTCTCAGCAAATATTTTTCAAAGAATATATTAATAGCAGTTTTGAACTCTTCTTGCAGGCCATCTTCTCTCAAGTTTCTCTTGGGCTTACCAGAAGCCTGCACTCTGCCCCCACTGCACCTCCTTCTCCCTTTGGTCCACTTCAGTGTTCCTCTTTACCTTTCTTGGTTCTTCTCATGTCCTGTTTTTAGCAGTAATTTCTTTACATACAAAATTGCATCTTCAGCTCCATGTCTGCTCAAAGCTCCAACCCTATGCATCCAGTGACCAGCTGTTCATTCCCACACTCTTACTCCCTGGGCACCTGAGGCCCATCTCATGGACCAGGGCTATTGTCTGACTTTGCTCCTCTTTCTGAGTTTTATTTTTTCTAGAATGTTTCAAAATTCATCCACTCTCCTAAGAAGAAACTGTGAAGTGGTCTCCACCTTCTCTTCCATGTTCAACTTGTCATCAAGAGAAATTAATTCTGCTTCTGCAGAATTAATGTCAGTTTCATCCTTCATTTTCTGTCTATGCTGAGAGAAAATTCCAGGGGAGGTACTCATTCTTCTGTGTTACACAATTAGAACAGCCTTGGAATCAGCCCCACCAAAATTGTAGCTGTCAAACTTCCCCCCAACTTTTCAATTACCCTTCAAACTGTTCAGCGCACAATGACATCATCCTTCATTGGTCTATCTACCGCTATATTCCTAATCATTTTATTCCAGTTCTCAAAGTGTGGTCCTTGGACTAACAACATAGCGTCACCTGGGAGCTTGTTAGAAATGTGAACTCTGGTATCCCACCCAGATGCTCTGAATCAGAAACTCTGGGGTGGGCACAGCCACCCGCGTGTCAACAAGCTCTCCAGTTGATCCCAATTTAGTGGAAGCTTCAGACCTCCTGGGCTGGTGATGGCAAATGTCTCATTTATCTCTGCAAATTATGATTAGGTCTCTGATTCTCTGAATTTGCTCATGCTTCTACTGTCTATGTGGAATAACTTGCTTCATTCACAATCCCTTTCTTCATCCTTTCTCTGATTTGGATTTAAAATGTTCCCCCCAAAACCTCACATGTGGGCAATACAGCCAGTAGTGGGGACATGATTGGAGGGGCTGGATCACTTGAGGTGTGGCCAAGGATTGCATGTGTCTCTAGCTGCTTTCTTCCTCTCTCTCTCTCTCTCTCTCTCTCTCTCTCTCTCTCTCTCTCTCTCTCTCTCTCCTCTCTCCCTCTCTCCCTCTCCCTCTCCCTCTTCTTCCTGAGGCCATGAGGTGAATCTGGTTCTTGCTCCTCCACTATTCTCTGGAGCATGGCCAATGCAGTTCCTGTCTTGGAGCCAGTGATCATGGTTTGAAACTTATGAATCTTTGAAACTGACTACCCAAATAAACCTGTCTTCCTCTAAGTTGTGCTTGTCAGGTATTCTGGTCACAGTGATGAAAAAGCTGACTAAAACAATCCCATATTCTATCCTTTCCCCAAATTCTTGTTCATTTTTCAATATCCTGAAAACTCTTAGTTCCCCATGAGGTGTTCCCGAAGTTTTCTGATCAAGAGAATTGCTCTCACCTGTGAGCATTCACTAGCGCTAGTCCTTATTTTCTTCTATCTTGTTGAGTGTTTGTCTTCCCTATTGGACTGTGAGTTTCCTAAGAACAACTCCTAAGATTTTTTTCATCCTAGGATCCACATAAGTATTGCTAAATTGGCTTGGGTACTATTTCAAGTGCTTTAGCAGGAAAGCATGAGGTTTGTTCTTGGAGAGAGAATCCAGCATCCCACCTGGCAGAAGCTTTGCTGCCCCTCAGCTGGTGTCCTGGGTTTTCTCTCTAGCAACTGGGTCACCCAAAGTTGCAAGGCTTGATTTTAGAGACATACGTAGAATAATTATAAGCCTAGATTTCTCTGAAGTTGCAATATTAACAAAGAATAGAGGACCGGTAAACAGAGAGGTGATGAGGTGGAAGACTCTGAATCCAAGCCCATGCACCTACACTGGCAAAGCAAACAGAGACTGTCCTCCAAAACTCTGAATAAATAAATAAATAAATAAATAAATAAATAAATAAAGTCTGTAGCTTTCTGAATTGGCCAACATGGTATTGATGTGGACATGGAAAAGCACTTGCATTAATTAACATTTGGCTCTTTATTTCTCTTTCCTTTTTGTGGACTAAATTACATCCCCTCAAAATTCATACATTGAAGCTCTCGCTTCCAATGTATTTAGGGACAAGATGTTTACATAGGTTGAATAATAGGTTAAATGAGACCATAGGGGTGGGAGCTTAATCAAATATGACAGGGGTACTTATTTGTTTTTTTAATTTTTTATTAGTGCATTATAGTCATACATCTTAATGGGTTACAAGATGGTGAAGGCATACCTGCACACATCACCAATTAGCCCTTATCCAATTCTTGCCCCATTCCCTCCTCCTCCTCCCTCCTTCTCATGTTTGGTTAAGTGAATGACTGATAGGTTTATTAATGTACATCATGCATATTAGAGAATTTCTCTCTTCCCCTTCCCATTAGCACAGTGAGGTCACCTTATTTGCTCATCTATGGGGTATTTATTTGAAGAGAAAGAGGCTTTGGGGACACCTGTGTGTGGAGGAAGGGCCATGTGAGGACAGTGGAAGGTAGCTGAGGGGTAGCCCAGATGAAAGGCAGCAGGAGAAACCAAACCTAGTGGCACCTTGAGCTTTTAGCTTCCAAAACTGTTAAAGACTGAATTTCTATTGTTTAAGCCACCCAGCCTATGAACACTGCTGCCTTCATTCTCCTCTACGTCATTTTCTTTTCTCTACTCTCACTTACTCAAATCTCCATCTTTCCATTCTTTCTTTGTAAAAACAACAACAAAAGTGACAAAAGAGTAAAAAAAAAAAAAAAAAAAAAAAAAAACCGGGTTTGGAGACTCTTGTTTAGAATTCCCGTTTGGTTTCCATGGTAACAATCTTCCATTAGAAATCATGCTTCCCAGGCTTGTGTTCCATTAGACCTCTTAAAATATGTATGCCTATAAATACATATGTATATGCTCACAATTACATTTCATTTGGTCAGTCTGAGGGTCCACCCTTCCTGATCTAATTCTGGACTTTCTCTCAGTTCTTTATATGACTGAAGACTAAATGATTAAAGAATTTAAATGTACTTGACTCTCCCAAACTCAATTTAGGGGCATATCCCCTGCTCTTTCTCTTGTGTCCTCCTCCCTCCCTGGAACTTCAAGTCCCAGAATACAGTCTTAGAAGGAAAAGCCTTGGTCATGCTTTAACTTGACTATTTTAGTGATCTCTGGAGTAGATAGATACTGTCTGTTGCAGAAATGGGAAAAATATGTGGACACATGCAATAAAATAGAAAACTTTTAGAATAAAGTAGAGCTACAACTTAAGTGGAAATCTAATTTTCATTTTTGCCAATGATCACTTCAGCCTGGTGTGCACTGAGGTAGAAATTGCATATTGGTCTATTCAAGGAACAGTGAAAAACAATAATAATAATGATAATTTGAAAATTTTTATCTCATAGTTTCATTATTTTTAGATGATGTGTATAAAAGTTCTGAGAAATTAGTGTGAACGATTCAATTTTATAGAGGAGAAAAAATGAATATCAGAAGAGATCATGGATTTTCCCAGTATCATACTTAGTAAATGAAATGACCAGAATATGAACATCTCACCCCAAGTGTAGTACCTCTTTCTCTGGTGTCTGCAAGGACTTTTATGTCTTTTTTCTCACTCTATTCCCTTGCCTGCTGGGATACCAATCACATATTTCTTTGATGTTTAAGTTCTTCAGGTCTCTTTTACTATGCCTATCTTTTCTTTTCTCTGCCTATCTATCATCTATCTATACATGTATATATATATATATATATTTTTTTTTTCTATTTGAATGTCATCAAGCTCAAAAACTCAATATCTGCTATGTCAAATTTACTGTCAAATCCATCCAGCGAGTTCTTGCTCTCAGATACTATGGTACTACAATGATTGTTTTCTTCTTTTTTAATTTAAATAATCTCTTGAAATGTTTCATCTTTTTATATCTTTTATCCATCTTTTTCTCTCAGATATTTATAGTGGTTCTTTTCAAAGACTCTTTGCTTGCTCTAACCCCTGGATGTTTTGCAGATTTATTTTACCATGTATTTTTTTCTCTTGCTTTATTGGTTGAATTTTTCTATCTCTTATTACATCTTATTACTTATAGTTGTTTGCCAGACATTATATATGAAAGAAACATATAGACTAAATTTGATATTCTTCCTCCCAAAAAGAGTTTGCCCGTCTTCAGCTTGGTGGATAGTGTGAGAAGTGTATCATTATGATGCCAGGAGAAAGTAAACTAGGCCACAGCTGGAGTTGCAATCAGACTCAGTTTACTTGGTTTCAACTATCTTCAGGGTGAGACCTGTTTTGTGTTTATTGCAGAAACTTTTCTCTAGCCAGATTTGGACTTTGGCATCTTAGAAATAGTAGATGCGGGGGCGGGGGGGGGGGGATGATCTGGCTTTCCATTGCTATGGCAAAAATACCTGAGATAATCAATTTAAAAGAAAAAAGGTTATAGTTTGGCTCCCAGGTTCAGAAATTTTAGTCCATGGTCACTCGGCTCTGTTACTTTGGGCCTTTGATAGGACATTACATCATGGCAAGAGCATGTGGCAGAGGCCTATTCACCTCATAGAGGCCAGAAAGCATAAAAGGGAGATAGGAAAGAGTTGGGTCCCATACCCTCAAGGACAGATTCCCAATGACTTGATCTCCTCCCACTAAGCCCACCTCCTAAAGGTTCCATCACCTCCCACTTGCACCACCAACTCCTGACCATGCCTTCAACATATGGGCCCTTGGGGAACAGTCATTGAAACCATAGTAGGGGGGATTTAACTCTGTCCTATTATTTTAACCCTTTTTCTGATCAAGCCTCCTAGGATTTGGGCTGGGGTCCTAGAGTATGTCTGTCACCTCTGCCCTAGAAGTTGAACCTTCCAGCCTCTCCATCACTTGATCCAAAATCTGCCAAGGGTTCTGCTGGGAGCCCTGTCAAGTGTGGTTCCAAGCCCTCCCTCTAATATGACTTTGTCTCCTAGGAACTCTGAGGCTATGGGTGATGTCACTTTTTCATGCTGGCTCAGCCTTCTATTGTCTGGGCCACCCCAGATGCAAAAACTGTCCCCTGGGGAGAGCTGGCCATGCATCATGGGCCCCTGTAGGTTTTGTTCTGATACCAGCATGTAGGACTGTGAAAAGCTCTGCAGATGTCCTTCTTCTTAGACACACAGTAGCCTCATGCCTTAGGACCTCAGAAAATGCTGCTGGGGAAGAAAACTACTGGCATTCTCATTTTCCTAGTAGGTGCTCTTTCTTTCTGTGAATGTTCATTTTTCTGGTCCTCTGCCTCTGTGGTCCTCCATACTATTTTAAAAACATGATTTAGAGATCCATCTTTCCCCTAGCTGCTGCTGCATTAGAAGGAAAGCTCTGTGGCTACCTATTAAATCCCAGTTGGAAATGAAGCCTAAAAACAAAACAATGGATCTAGTTTTTTTAAATAGTGAAAATACACTGAGTCATTATTTTACCAATATTGTGTTGTGAAAATTTGCAAGCATGCAAAAAAGTTGAAAGGCATTTACAAAAGCAATAAGCTGACTCTCCAGGGGCTGGGAAAGAGGTTTTTTAAAACAAGAGCTCTGATTTGTGTCATTTGCTGATTTCGTTGGTGTAGACATTCCCGCCATCACCAATTTCAAGCTGCCAATGTGTCTTGGGAAAGATCTGTGCACAGTCATCTCTCTCTTGGGAACCCACATGAGCAGACGCAGGCACATCTCTAGAGAGAACCAGATTCTGTCACTAATCTTGTATTGTACTTGCTGGGTCATACCTGTATTCAGCCTTTAACTCATGATCACTATGTTTTATGTTTTGATACATTTCATACCTGTATTCAGCCTTTGACTCATGATCACTATATTTTATGTTTTGATACATTTCATACCTGTATTCAGCCTTTAACTCATGGTCACTATATTTTATGTTTTGATACACTTCATAAATTGAAGATATAAGCATAATTCTCTCTGCTTTGGCATGCATATTAACTAGACTTCATTATTTGCAGTGTTTTCTTTTGGTGTCAAGTGAAATTTGTCTTAATTGTGCATTTGTTGATTTTGGAGACATTTATGCACCTGTGTAATACAACCCCTATCGAGATATAGAATACCATTACCCTCCAAATTTCCCTTAAAGTGCAGCCAACTAAAACTTTCAGCTTTTCTAAATATGAACTGTCACTAAAGCAAGCCTCCTTCATTATATTGGATCAAACGATCCTTCTACCCTAAATGTATGCCTCTATACTGATTCCAATTTATACTTGCCACAGTGAATGGTCTGAAGTTTGCTAATACACAGATTTGAAAGCAGATACGACATCATAGCCTGAGAGCCCCAGTATTTGAAGTGTACACCCACACTGAGTCATGCACCCAAAGCACCAAAGACATCAATTGCAGACCAAGCCCACAGTCCCCAGAAAACAAGGGGATAATCAGGCAGCCTCACATCCCATCCCTCCCCATTGCCTCCAGCTCCAGTTTCCACATGAAATATACGAATCATTCTGATAACAATCCCATGACATAGTTGTCATCCCAAGAACATGCTCTTCCCACCTCCCACCCCTGGATGACATTGACCACGCTCCACTCGGCAGTATATGCATCTGGCTTCCACCTGTCATAACTGGAGGGAAAATATCAGTCAGCAGTGAAAAACAAAATCCATAAACACATCATGAAGAAGAAGAAAACAATCATTTGCCCCCAGTTAAGAGGAAGGGTATTTTAGACACAAGTACTGAGAAATACTGAACAGTGTTTCAAGTTCTGAACCACAAAACTATGTTTCCGATGAAGAAGGATGGTTTGGAGAGGAGCAAATAAAAATCTCTTTCCTAAGGGAACAAAACTGAACATATTTTCAAAGGTAATTTGATATATCTGTGGTACTAAGCATGACAATCACTGGGACATGATGGCTGCTGTTTACCGTTTGAGAACTGCTAAGATCAGAATGCCCTAACCATGTTTCACAGTGTATGAAGGTTTTCTTCTGGTCAGCTTGTTTGACCCTGGTAAGAGCGGGTGGAGGTTATGAGAGGGCATATTTCTTTAACCATTAGAACAGTGAGGTAATTACACAGGTGATTGCTAGAAGCTTCCAGATTTCATGGCTTCATGACCACTGAGTTTGGGTCATTCCTTTGCCAAATAAAAACATAATACCCAGAGATTATAGAATGTCCAGGAGTTGGTGGTTGTTATTCAGCTCATTTGACATATGTATTTATACATTTTGTTTCAGTTTTATTTTTGCATGTCTATGAAAAAAGACATAAAAGAAAGTGGTGCCTTGTAGAATAATAATTCATTTAGCCATTTCCACATTATTGCACATTCCCAATTTTTCCACATGATTAATATTGTTGCAGGTAAGATCATAGCATATAGAAAGCTTGTTCCGTATGGTGGGTTATTATTACTTAAGCAATAGATGGAGGGGTATAAACCTTTTCTAATACACTTGAGCAACACAATAAAATCCCCTCAGAAATGGTTGTAGCAATTTACAAACCTGTAAAAAAAAAAAGTATCAGGGTGTCCATTTCACTGTACTCATTCCAACATCAAGTGACAGTCATTGTACACTTTAGTTCAAGGTAAATTTGAAGATTCAGGTTGGATGTATTCTCCTACCAACTTATAGGTTATAAAAGGGACTTTCCTCTGTAGGTTTAGCTAGATGAACTTTAAGACTCTATACTTCTTTAATTATATTTGAAATTGATCTTAATATGATACAGCTAAGTGTACCAGGATTAGTGTCATGATAAAGCAAATATTGCTTTATCAAAGTATTACTGTGAAATATACAGGAATAGCCTAAATAATTCACAGGACAGATATCAGTATAATCTTTTGTCTGTTGGTATTTTGGGAGACTAAAATACATATGCTTACAATTAATTCATTATAAAGAAAATTATTTTCATTATTTATGCATGTGTATGTATATGTCTAATGCTACATATAAGTAATTAAATATGTTAGCTTAATATGTCATAACAAAATCCCATACCCTGGATGGCTTAAACAACAGAAATTCTTTTTCTTTGTCTTTCTTTTTTTCCCCCTGTACTGGGGATGGAACCCAGGACATTCTACCTCCGAGCGACACCCCCAGTCCTATTTCTTAGTCATTTCATTTTTTTGAAATAGGGTCTCACTGAGTTGTAAAGGGCCTTGCTAAGTAGCTAAGGTTGTCTGAGAACTATGATCCTCCAGTCTCTGCCTCCCAAAAGCTGGGATTACAAGTGTGTGCCACCACGCCAGGCCAGAAATTATTTTCTTATAGTTCTGGAAGCTGAAGTTCAAAACAAGAATGCCATCCTGGTTGGATTTTATAAGATAAATAAATGCTAAAATAGAAAAATTTCTGCTGGGCATGGTGGTGCACACTTGGAATCCCAGTACTTGGGAGGCTGAGATAGGAGGATCTTGTAGGTTCGAAGCCAGCCTTAGATACTTAGACTCTCAGTAGCTTGGTGAGACTCTGTTTCCAAATAAAATATAAAAAATAGGTCTGGGAGTGTAGCCCAGGGGTAGAAAGTCTTTGGGTTCCATCCCCAGTACCACACACACACAAAAAAAAAAAAAAAGAAAGAAAAGAAAAGATAAGAAAAATATTAAAAAAAAAAAAAACTGAATGTAAACCGGGTGTGTCGGCGCAAGCTTGTAATCCCAGCATTTGGGAGGTTGAGACAGGAGGATAAAGATTTGCAGACAGCCTCAGATACTACTTAGTGAGGTCCTCTGCAACTCAGTGAGACCCTGTTTCAAAATAAAGAATAAAAAATAGGACTGGGAGTGTAGCTTGGAGGTAGAATGCCTCTGAATTTTATCCCCAGTATCACAAAAAGAAAAAGAAAAAAAAAAAGAAAAAGAAAAAGAAAAAGAAAAAGAAAAAACTGAATGTAATAAAAAAAAAAAGGTTGGTTTACTGCAAAAATAAATGAGGTCTGTACTTCTCAAAATAGGAGTTCATGCTAGTGTGCTAGTGGGCACCAAGGTATAGAATATGTTTGTTTTTCTGAGAAAAATTGCAACCAACAGTAATGTTTTCTCCTGTTTTTGCATCATCACAATGTTTATGGAACTTGATTTGTACTACTTCGTGATCAAGTAGAATAAATATTCAAAATGACAAGTCCAACAAAAAAAGAATAAATATAGTATACCTTTATAATAGAAAATTTGGACTTTTTGCAGTGAAATAATTGATATTTATTATGAAGTTGGATGTGATATTCACATGTATTTTAAATTAGAAACCCTAAGAGAATTTCCCAGGTGGCAATAGCTAATCATGCATTGTAGGGATGCTGTTTAGAAAAGTTTGTATTTACATAATTAGGAAAGAACTAAGGCTGAAGGGCCAGCATGCTTGGGTTCAAATCCTAGCCCTGTCACTTACCAGTTATGAGCCCTGGACAACTTACTTAACCTGTCTGTGTCTTTACTTTCTTCATTTTAGGAATAGGGATAACAGCAATACAAGGAGCAAAGACAAAATTAGTGAATTTAAACCCAGAAAGCTTTCAGCTTACAATGGCATGGTTTACAGTGTTTTGGCTTTATAGTGTGAAAGCACTATACGTTCGGTAGAAACTGTATGTCAGATTTTGAATTTTGGTCTTTTCCCAGGACAGCAATCTGCAGAATGCTACCCACTTGCAATGATGGGCAGTGGCAGCGAGCTGCAGCTCCCAGGGGAAACAGCCCATGCTCCACCATGCGCCAGCATTTCCAGCTGCTGCGTTTGTGTTTTCACATCCCATCATGTCTAAAACACTTTAGCTGCATGTGTACAAGACATATTCGATACTTTATTATAAAATAGGTTGTGCATTAGCTGAATCTGCCCAATAATAGGCTAATATAAGTGCTCTGGGTTTAAGTGTGGCTAAATTATGATGTGCGGTAGGTTAGGTATATTAAATGTATTTTTGACTTATGATATTGTCAATTTACAGTGCGTTTATTGGGACATATCTATGATAAATTGAGGTGCATTTGAACATATAATGTTTAAAGTAGTGCCTGGCATAAATGTTTAGTAAATAAACAAAAGTTTGAGACCTATGAAAGTACCTCTGTAGAAAGAAAGAAATAGGCACTTAGTTATTGGACTATCATGAGCAGTTATTGGACTATCAGGCTGGAATGATATTAGATCCTGTCAAAGGCATTGCTTATGGGGTGGCCAATGACCTACTGCCCCAAAGAATTCTAAGAAACCAAGACTGAAGCTGAGGTTACCCTCCTGTTGGGCAGATTTTGATGGTCTAGACTAAGGGTCAGCAAACTTTTTGTGCAAAGGGCTGAATAGTGGCAATTTTAGAATTTGGGGCCATTCTTTGTTACAACTATTCGACTCTGCCATTGTAGTATAAAATCTCCTTAGCATGAGATGAGACACATTTGAATTAAATGCATTATTGGGCCAGACTAGGACCACAAGTAATAGTTTGCTGGCCTTTTTCTAGGTAGTTATTGAAGACCAAGAAGTCAAAAAGAAAACAGCTGGGACCACCCAGTCTGATACTGTATTGTGAGTTCCTGGGGTGAACTCATGGGACTTTGAACAGGTCCTCTGTTGAATGGCTAGAACACTTGGAGCCGGGCATCCACAGAGACTTAGGAAGCCTGGATCAGATATGGCAGAACACGAGTCATTCCCATCATGGTGAGTCTCGTTATTATAATGCAACGTCTTTGAAAAGACAGCCAAGGCTTTTATTTTCATTCAACCTAGCTCATTAGAACAATGCTGTTCATTCCATGGATGCGCAGTGAGCCCTTGCTGATTGTCTTTACTTCTTCACCTGCAATAAGATCTCCCCAGGTCCATATGGAAATGTAAAAGTTCACCAGGGACTAATTCAGAGAGACTCTTCAAGGGGAAGTTCAGTCCCCATGGGAAGTGATTACACACTAATGGAATTTTTGCACACTGAATGGAAAGATGATCTTTGCTTCTTGGCTGTGTCACAGTAATAAGTGGGAGAGTGATTATTTCTAAGACTGCAACTCTTCCCAGCACTGATAAGAATGGAATGTAGGCTACCATGGAGATTCAGGTCACTAATTAGTCCCAGAAGCTTCCATGCTTTGAATCACTGTTATATTAATTATGCATCAAATTAGAATGTTTGCAAAGGCCCAGTGCCAACTGTACTGCAGAGCTTGGTGATGGAGTGTCCCACCCAGCATAGTGTAGGGACCAACAGATGAAACCACATGGCCTTCCTGGGCATGCCTGGTCTATGTTCCAGCTGTTTCTAAGCTCCTGCCAGGAAGAGAGGTTGTTATCAGAACACAGTGGACACAGGAAGAGAAGGAAGAGAATGAGGGCCTCCCCTCCATTCCAAATCTGAGTTATAGTATAATAGTGCCCAGATGAGAAAAGATGAAGAAGAGTCATTTGAGCACTTGATTTCAAGTAGAAGAGGCTTCTGGATGTTTGCAGACTTGAAGATAGCATGTCTGGACTGTTGACTGATAAATTTTCATCTGAAGTTTTTAGAGTTGGGTGCACAACACTAGAGTTTTGGTGAAATCATTCCATTACCTCCTCCTCTTCCTTCATCTCTTTTTCTTCTTGTGTTCTCTGTGAGCATAAAATAAAAATATACTTGATGCTTGGTTCTAAAATAAACAGATGATAAATAGCAGTTTCTTTGCTTGTTGGGTTATAATTCCATCGAGGGTCTGGGTTGAAGTCATAAACCACAAGAAGTGAAGCATGACCTACAAATAGCCTTCAAGATGGAATTACAGCCCCATAATTCAGAGTGGACCTTTGAAAAAATAATTCTTAAACATAGCTTTAATTTAGAAAACGGGCTCTGACTGTGACATCTTTTGATCGGTTCATCAGTACACAAATAATTTCTCTCTCTGAATCTAATGACATTTATTAATGTTAGGTTGAATACCTGGCCTGTTAAAGGGTTACTATTTAATCAAACAGTAGTATCCTAAACAGATTCAAAGAAAAAGACACTGAATCTCACAGTAAAGATGTTTTTGCCACAGGTGAATCTAAATGAGCATGAGGTGAGGAGATGGATTCATTACCTTGGACTAATGGAGAGGAGGAGAGATGGCTCCTTGCAACAGAGGGGCAGTGACCTCTCGCCTTTCCTTCTCAAGCCTCCAGTCCCTCCCCTTCTTTAACTTGCGATGTTACATAGGGAGTGAGATTGAGTTTGTCGAGTGTCATTGATTGTCATACATTCCGATCTGACTCTGTATCTTACTACCTCCCTAAATGTATTTCTCTTTCCCAAACTGATTCTGCTTGATCTCATAACTCATTAAAGCAAGTTGATCTCATACAACATAAGAATTATGAGAGGCTTTTTCATGATTTTTTGGTATGATGAAAATAAATATTCACACATTACAGAGAAAATAAACCAAATCCTCTGTAGGAGGTGGATGTCTAAATGACAGCGTCTTGTGAACATAAATTAAACCATCAAACTCTCTAAGGTTTCTCTGTAGTCTTGGTATTAAATGAAATTAACATATGTGCAAGGGCTAAACACATGGTCATTCATTGCCATTACTTGTCGCATAAGATTAAGAAATTCTTTTTGTATGCTCTTATCTGTTGTTATTTCCCCTCAGCAAGGATGAAGCCATCAGCAGAGTAAGAGTTTCATTTCAACTTTTTATGCCTTTTCATATAGAGAATTTTGACTTACTTATACTGAAATCTATGACATAAAGAGAAGCAATGGAAAAGAACAATTTTAGACAAATATTCATGCCAAAATGGACACAGAATATAATTATTTATAACTTGGACTTACTGAGTTGTTATTTACCTATAAGGTTTGTGTTTAATTTGCTCTTCTTATTTCTTTAAGTGGAAACAAATCACTGATTAGAGACTTTCCTTCTCTTTTAAATACAAATATTGGACTTCTGGGAAGATGGCGACCGAGAAAAGCAGGGCTTAAGAGCCCCGCTAACAACCAATCTCTATTACCACAAAATCAGCGCCTTTCACAGCCAGAAAACACCATCACCAGAGAGACAAAAAAATCACCAGCCCCAGAGAGGAGGGGGTCTCATAACAGAGCTCAGAGCCACAGAGGAGATACGCCAACCTCACGGCCGAGGACGCGGCAACAGCGCCTTATTGCTGGCGGCAGTGGCGAGCTCACCGGACAGCTATGGCTACAGACCAACACACTCAACAGCCCACCAGGCTCCAGAGAGGAGAAGCGGACAGCGAGCCGAGGTGAGCCGCTGAGGAAGAGCCCGGCGGGATCCAGCAGATTTTTCGGTGCAGGGAGCATCTAAAGCTCCCAGTGACTGGGCTCAGCACACGCTGCAGGGATTCAGAGCGGAGTTCAAAAACAGAGAAGAAATACGCCAGCCTCACGGCCGAGGGTGTAACAGCGGCACCATATTGCCACCAGCAGCAGCGGCAGCAATAGTGAATTCACCGAGTCCACTACAGCTCCATCTGCGTATTCAACAACAGTGAGTCAAATTGCGGGCCCCAGAGGAGAAATCCCAGTACTGACTCCCAGGGACTTGACCCAGTGGGGGAGTGGCGGTGGCAGAGATATCACACCATAGGAGAACGCGCAACCTGGCACCCCCCATAGTCTAAAGCAGCCTCTATCGACTCTCTGGGTCTGAGACTTTGCGATACAACCTAGTAAAGAAGTAGTGGTGACTGAGATACCACAGACTCGAGATCCAGAACACCTTAAGTGAAGTCGTAGTGACCCAAGGGAAGAACCCAGAGAAGGCACAAACTCCCAAAATCATGGGAAAGAGGAATAACAATGGAGCAATGAATGCCCACAATCCCACAACATCAGAACCCGATAAAACAGAAATTCAGAGATTTCTAGAAGATCAAATCGGAAAATAACTTTAGAAATAATAGAGGTGTTTTGAAAAAAATTCCGAGAGAGGCAAAAAGAGATAAAGAATGCAATTAATGAAGTAAAGGCCTCAATTCAAAGTACAAACAACCGATTAGACCACATGGAGAATAGAATCTCGCTCTTAGAAGATGAGCAATCCAAAAACGCATAGTTTCTAATCTAGAAAATAATATCCGGCAGCAGGAATCTGACATTGAAGAAATATGGGCCCATTTTAAGAGAGCTAACCTAAGAATAATTGGAATAGAGGAGGAAAAAGAAGGTGAAACCAAAGGGATCAACAATATCTTCAAGGAAGTAATAGCAGAACATTTTCCAAACATAGAGCAAGAGGTCAATACACAGGTCCAGGAAACTTATAGAACTCCCTTTAGACCGGATTGGAGAAGAGGATCCCCACGCCACATAATTGTCAAAATGACCAATGTGGAAGCCAAGCAGAGAATCTTAAAGGCAACAAAAACAAAGGGCCAAGTGACATTCAGAGGCAAACCAATTAGAATCACTCCAGACTTCCCAAACCAAGTCATGAGAGCCAGAAGGGCTTAGAGTAACATATTCCAAACTCTGAAAGCAAACAACTTCCAGCCAAAAATTTCCTACCCAGCAAAACTTTCTATCAAATTAGATGGAAAAATAAGAAGCTTCCATAACAAACAGAAACTGAAGGAATTTATGTCTTCAAAACCAGCACTAGAGAATATACTCAAAGAGATTAACTACAAAGAAGAAATAGGTAACACACACCAGAACCAGAGAAACAAGATTTTCCATCCAACAGACAACTAAGATTGGTTATCTGTGGAGATTCATTATTTATGTTAGTCTTATACCTATCTCTAAATTGTATTGTTTGCTTTTATTGTTAATTTTTAGGATTTCTAGTTGGAATATTAATATACCTTCAGATATAGCAATTGGAAATATTTTATCCCATTCTATCAGTAACTTTTAACTCTGTTTACATTGTCTTTGGATATACAATATTTTATTTTTTAGGGAGTTTGTATACACTTTTGTTGCCTGTGCCACTGAAATCATATCCAAGAAATCACTGCCAATTTCAATGTTGTGAGGTTTTATGACCCAGATTTTCTTCTAAAAGTTTATAGTATTAAGATTTATATTTAGGTATTTTATCTATTTTGAGTTAATATTTGTATATGGGATTAGGTAAGGGTCCAATTTTATTCTTTTCCATGTAATTATTATTTTTCAACAATATTTAGTTAAAAGATTATTATTTCCTCCACCAAATGCTCGTGGAAACCTTGTCAAAAATAACTTGACAATATATGGAAGAATGTATCTCTAGGCTTTTATTTAACTCCAATGGTTTATATATCTGCCTTTAGAACAGTACTACACTGTTTCAATTATTGTAGCTTTATATGGTTTGAAATTAGAAAATATATATCTTCTAGCTTTGTTCTTTTCCGAGATTGTTTTGGGTATCTAGAGTCCATATTACATATCAGGATAGAATTTTTTCTGAAAAATAAATATATGATAGTTTCACCTAAATATATGATAACCCTAACCCTAACCCTAACCCTAACCCTAAATATATGATAGTTTCACCTAAAAAAATATGATAGTTTCACCTAAAAAAAAAAGAAAAGAAAAAAATATTCTCTGGTAAGAAAGAAAGCAAAAAGAAATATTAAAATGTTATCTTTAAGTTATCAAAAGCTTGGTATCAGACAAATGAAACTTTTATGTGAGATTATCATTTTTAATTTTGGATAAATTGCTTTAATACTAGATGTCAACCACTAAGCCAAACATGGGAAGGTGGGATGGGGAGGGAATGGGTGGGGATCGGGTGGGGGCTGACTGGGCGATGTGTTCATGTATGTCTACAAAAGTTTTTTTGTATCCCACTATTATGTATGAATACAGTGCATCAATAAAAAATTAAAAAATAATATTACAATAAAAATGCAAATAAATAAATAAATAAATACAAATATTGAAAGTTATGAACCTCACTCCAAATACTGCTTTAGCTGCATCTCTTGTATTTTAATATATTGTTTTCACTTTGGTTCAAACTATTTTCTAAGTTCTCTTGTGATTAAGTTTGGACTTATCCTGATTTGGAGAGTCTCCACAAATCTTTCTGTTATTGATTTCTATTTTAATTCTGTTATCATCAAAGAACATAGTTTGCATTAGTTAAAGCCCCTTAAGTTTATCATAAATTTTATTTTGACCCAAATATGATCTTTCATTGTGAATATTGTGTGTGAATTTGAAAAAATGTGTATACCACTTTTGTTGGCTAGAATATTTCATAACATCAGTTAGGTAGTTGGTTGATAGTTTGTTCAAATGTTCTATGCTTTTCTGTCCATTTGTTTATCAATTACTGAAAAAAGGTTGTTGAAATTCCTTATGATCACTGCAGATCTGCCTATTTGTCCTTTTGGTTCTCTTATTTTTTTTACATTGCTGGGTATTATTAAACGTGTATATTTTTAGGATTGTTATGCCCTCATGATAAATCGATCTCTTTATTATCACAAAATATCTCTTTTCCTTAAATTCCTTAGGAACAACAAAAAGTCTCAGAATAGCCAAAGTAGTGCTCAGCAACAAAAAGCATGCAGAAGGAATCAGAATGCCTTAAAGTATACTGCAAAGCCATAGTAATAAAAACAGCACGGGGCGGGGGTCACGCGCGGGGCACGCCAGATAGGGCCCGGGTCGCGGGACTCTGGGCCCCAGGCTGAACTGCGAGTAGCACGCCAGACCCCTGGAGAAACCGGGCCCAGTAAGACGCTGGGTTCTGGGCAGGGGTCGCGCACGGTGCACACCACCCGGGCCGGGTCGCGGGACCCTGGGCCCCGGGCTGAACTGCGCGTAGCACGCCAGACCCCTGGAGAAACCGGGCCCAGTAAGACGCTGGGTTCTGGGTGGGGGTCGCGCGTGGCACACACCAGCTGGGGCCCGGGTGGCGGGACTCTGGGCCCCGGGCCGAACTGCACATAGCACGCCAGACCCCTGGAGAAACTGGGCCCAGTAAGACGCTGGGTTCTGGGCGGGGGTCGCGCACGGGGCACGCCAGATGGGGCCCGGGTCGCGGGACTCTGGGCCCTGGGCCGAACTGCGCGTAGCACGCCAGACCCCTGGAGAAACTGGGCCCAGTAAGATGCTGGGTTCTGGGCAGGGGTCGCGCGCGGCGCACACCAGCCAGGCCCGGGTCGCCAGACCCTGGGCCCCAGGCCGAACTTCGCGTAGCATGCCAGACCCCTGGAGAAACCGGGCCCAGTAAGACGCTGGGTTCTGGGTGAGGGTCGCGCGCAGGGCACGCCAGCTGGGGCACGGGTCGCGGGACTCTGGGCCCCGGGCCAAACTGTGAGTAGCATGCCAGACCCCTGGAGAAACCGGGCCCAGAACAGAAAAAGATAAAGAAAAATATCGGAGAGGAGGTAAGAAAGCCGTTATGGATGCCAGGACACTGGAGATGCAGACAAAACTTATCTAAATGCACTGGAACTTATGGAAAAATTCGCCGTGAAAGAGGACTGCTATTTCTCTATATTGTTAAGAATCTCAGACATAACCTGTAAGGAGAGAGTTTAGCAGAGACCAAGGAGAAATGCGGTGTTGAAAGAGTTCTCCGCGATGGTGGTGGAGACTTGTATTCAGGAGAAGCAGAAACCGGATCTTACCAACTTTATTTTTTTGGAGAAATTACACCAAATGTCAAATGCTACCATCACGCATGCTTAGGAACACTGGACAACATTCAGAGTGGAAAAAGAGCCTGGGATGGATTTGAAATGGTGGAGGCAGTAGCAATGCCAGTGGCCAATACTCAGGGGAGGCAGAGATCTGATACAATACACCTGGAACCTTCGAAATAATAACCACAGAGATTGAGATCGGAATCTGCTGAGGGGTTAGGCGGGCACTGGGGCCAGTGGCCGGCATCGGAGCTTGCGGTGAGGCAAGGCCACTACTGAGGCCTCCGTGACCGGGATTGGAACCTGCCGAGGGGTTAGACCGATGCTGGGGCCAGCGAGGCCAGCATCGGAGCCTGCCGTGAGGCAAGGCTGGTGCTGGGGCCTCCGAGGATGGGACCGGAGCCTGCTGAGGGGTTAGGCCGGTGCTGGGGCTAGCGAGGCCGGCATCAGAGCCTGCCATAAGGCAAGGCCGGTACTGGGGCCTCCGAGGTCAGGATAAGAGCCTGCTGAGGGGTTAGGCTGGTGCTGGGGCCAGTGAGGCCGGCATCGGAGCCTGCCATGAGGCAAGGCTGGTACTGGGGCTTCCGAGGCCAGGATAAGAGCCTGCCGAGGGTTAGGCCGGTGCTGGGGCCAGCGAGGCCGGCATCGAAGCCTGCCGTGAGGCAAGGCCGGTACTGGGGCCTCCTAGGCTGGAATCAGAGCCTGCCTTGAGGCAAGGCTGGTACTGGGGCCTCCGAGGCCAGGATAAGAGCCTGCTGAAGGGTTAGGCCAGTGCTGGGGCCAGCGAGGCCGGCATCGGAGCCTGCCATGAGGCAAGGCCGGTGCTGGGGCCTCCGAGGCCGGGATTGGAGCCTGCCTTGAGGCAAGGCAGGTACTGGGGCCTGCGAGGCCAGGACAAGAGCCTGCCAAGGGGTTAGGCCGGTGCTGGGGCCAGCGAGTCCGGCATCGGAACCTGCCATGAGGCATGACGAGTGCTGGGGCCTCCAAGGCCGGGGTCGGAGTCTGCCGAGGGGTTAGGCCGGTGTTGGGGCCAGCGAGGCCAGCATCGGAGCCTGCCTTGAGGCAAGGCCGGTACTGGGGCCTCCGAGGCCAGGATAAAAGCCTGCTGAGGGGTTAGGCCGGTGCTGGGGCCAGCGAGGCCGGCATCGGAGCCTGCCATAAGGCAAGGCCGGTACTGGGGCCTCCGAGGTCAGGATAAAAGCCTGCCAAGGGGCTAGGCCGGTGCTGGGGCCAGCAAGGCCAGCATCGGAGCCTGCCGTGAGGCATGGCCGGTGCTGGGGCCTCCGAGGCCAGGATCGGAGCCTGCTGAGGGGTTAGGCCGGTGCTGGGGCCAGCGAGGCTGGCACCGGAGCCTGCCATGAGGCAAGGCCGGTACTGAGGCCTCCGAGGCCGGGATTGGAGCCTGCCGAGGGGTGAGGCCGATGCTGGGGCCAATGAGGCCGGCATTGGAGCCTGCCGTGAGGCAAGGCCGGTGCTGAGGCCTCCGAGGCCGGAATTGGAGCCTGCCTTGAGGCAAGGCCGGTACTGGGGCCAGGATAAGAGCCTGCCAAGGGGTTAGGCCGGTGCTGGGGCCAGCGAGGCCAGCATCGGAGCCTGCCGTGAGGCAAGGCTGGTACTGGGACCTCCGAGGCCGGGATAAGAGCCTGCTGAGGGGTTAGGCCGGTGCTGAGGCCGGCGAGGCTGGCATCGGAGCCTGCCATGAGGCAAGGCCGGAACTGGGGCCTCCGAGGCCAGGATAACAACCTGCCGAAGGGCTAGACCAGTGCTGGGGCCAGCGAGGCCAGGATTGGAGCCTGCCGTGAGACATGGCCAGTGCTGGGGCCTCCTAGGCAGGGAACGGAACCTGCCGAGGGGTTAGGCCGGTGCTGGGGCCAACGAGGCCAGGATTGAAATCCTGCCAAGGGGTTAGGTCGGTGCAGGGGCCAATGGCCAGCATTGGAGCCTGTCGTGAGGCAAGTTCACCCCTGTGGCCTCCCAGGCCGGGACCAAAGCCAGTTTAGGGGTTAGACCGGTTCAGGGGCCAGTGAGACCAGAACTGGGGCCTCCCATGAGGCAAGGCCGTTGCTTGAGCCAGCGAGGTCTGGATCAGTCCACTGAGTAGCCAGGCCACTACTGGGACCATCAAGAGTGGGATCGGTACTTGCAACGCAGCATGCACAGAGAAATATCGCAGAAAATATAAATCAGACACTTCTCTTAATTAGCAATAACTAGGAGGAAAAGGGCAACAGGAAGAGGTTGAGCTATAGAAAGGGCCCTATAGTGAAGCAACTAATGTGACCAATGAGAGGGTATGTAATACTGGAGGATGGATCCTCTTTAAAACGCAGGAGGTACATAAACAAATGTATCAAAGTAAATCACCAAAGAAGCGTGGGATGGAGGGAGGGGGAGGGAATGGGATGGGGGCTGGAGGAGGGCTAATTGGATGATGTTTGCTTGTATATCCTCTCAAGTCTTGTACTCCAATGTGATTGATATATGACTACAATGCACCAATTTAAAAAATAAATTAATTTTAAAAAGGCAAAAAATAAAAATAAAAATAAAAACAGCACAGTACTGGCACAAAAACAAATACATAGACCAGTGGAGCAGAATAGAAGACTCAGAAACAAATCTGCATACTTGCAACCAATTATTTTTGACAAAGGGACCAAAAACATACATTAGAAAAAAGATAGCCTTTTAACAAATGGTGTTGGCAAAACTGGTAAACCATATGCATAAAAATGGAAATAAAACCCACTTTCTCAACCTGCACAAGAGTCAATTCAAGATGGATCAAAGACTTGGAAATTAGACTAGAGACCTTGAGGATCCTTGAAGAGGGCATAGGTCCAACACTGCAACACATAGGCACAGGTAAAAACTTTCTTAACAAGACCCAAAAGGCACAAGAAACTAAAAGGTGAATCAATATATGGGATTGCATGAAACTGAAGAGCTTCTGTATATCAAAGGCAAATATCAAGAACCTCAACTGAGAGCCAAAAAAATGGGAGAGGATTTGTGTGTGTGTGTGTGGAACTGGGGTTCCCAGAAACCCTTCTACCTCCGGGCTACACTCCCAGACATATTTTATATTATTTTTATTTGAAAACAGGGTCTCTTAAGCCAGCATGGCTGGCTTCGAACCTGCGCAATCCTCCTGTCTCTGCCTCCCACACGCAGGGATTACAAGCATGCACCACTATGCCCGGCTAATCTTTATTAAATGTAAATAAGCTTTCAGCTATCATTCCTTCATCTTTTCTTCCCCATCCCTTTCTAAAACTTTAATTATGCAGGTTCAACAACCTTGGTATTATTGCATAAGTACTAGAAATTGTTACTGTTATTGTAAGTCTTTTTCCTTCTGTACTTGCTTTTGGATATTTTCTATTGCTACGTCTTCAGGTTCACTGATGGGCTCTTTTGGAGTTTCAAATTGGTTGTTAAACTATCTACTATAAGTATTTCTTTAAATAATATACTTTACATCTCAGCAAGTTCCAGTTCTGTCTTTCTTCCTGACATCTTCCTTTCTGTTCCTCACCATGTTCATATTTTCCCTTCCTTCTCAAACATATCAAGCATACTTATGATAGTTGTTTCAGGTCCTTTTCCAAAATAGCCTATTTTTTTGTCATTTGTGGTTCTTCTAGTTATAGCCTTCTCCTGGAAGGAACCATATATTTCTGTTTTTATTGATTCATGATAATGTTTTCTTTAATTCCACACATGATGAAATTTTACACAGTCCAGGGGTAGGTTGTGTTACATTCTTTTTAAGAGTGTTCTCCTTTCATTCTGGTATCCAGTTAGAGTAGTGATTGCCTCTGGACAGCGGTGAGATTGATGTTCATGTAAATTCATTGGCTCTATGTCTTTCTTTATTTTTTATAATTTTATTGGTGCATTGTAATTATACATCACAGAGAAATTCAAAGTGATATGAACATATAAGCACACAGCACTTGGTGTATTTCCCTTTGCTTCTTCTCCTCTCTCCTTCATATAGGCTATCAAGATTGGTAGTGATATTGTCATATATGGACATAGCATTACTTGAACTGCTTCCTTCCTCAATCTTCTTTTATCCCTTCTCATTTCTTTCTCCCAATCCCTTTCTACTCTTCTACTGGTCTCTCTCCTCATTTATCTTTGTTTTTCTTTTGTTGCTACTTCATGTTAATTGATCTCTTTTACAAATAACTTTATTTTAAATAACAGGAAAAGTTGTAGATAAGATTTTCTCTTTCTTTCTTACACTGTCAGAGACAAGTGATTATGAGGTAAAACAATCCTGGGTATAAATGAAGACTTTGGGGTCATACTGGTAGGGTTCAAATCTTGACTCTGTTTTTTTTTTTTTTTTTTTTTTTTTAGTTATTTTCTTAAACTCAGGTAAAATGCTGTATTGTCTTGTGTCCTATTCTCTGGTTGGCATTGTTTTAAAAATGAAAAATACGGGCAATAAAACATGACATATATGTGAATGAAGCATGGTCAACCTAGACTCTAATTGTTGGGAGAGGGGAGAGGGGAAGTGGGGAGGAGGGCACCAAGCACCGTGTGAATGTATGCCATTTTCCATATGAGCCACATTAAAAAACAAACAAACAAACATGACAAGCCGGGTGTGGTAGCACACACTTGTAATTCCACCATTTGGGAGGCTGAGACCGGAGGATCGTGGTTCGCGGACAGCTTCAGCTACTTAGGCTCTCTGCAAATCAGTGAGATCCTGTTTCAAACTAAAGAATAAAAAAAAAAATAGGGCAGCAGGTGTATCTCAGAGGTCAAATGCCCCTAGGTTCCATCCCTAGACCTGCCAAAACAAAAACAAAAAAACAAAGACAAAAACAAAACATGACATAGTCTCAAATTTCAGGACTTAGAATTTTTCTGAAGAAAAAAATAATGACCATTTTATTTTCAGCTAAATTAACAAACATTTATCTGGATTCCCAGCTGCCTTTTCCCTCTTCACAGTGCCAAATTCTTATCTTTCTCCAAAGCTCCTGTGCTTATAAACTTGTGTATTTATTTTATACCTGAAGGTAATTATGAGTCCTTTTCTCTGGCTTGACTGTGAAATTCTCTTCTCCTCTCTTATCCAACTTTGGTGGCTAAGTAGAGAAGAATCTGGAGAAAAGGAGGCTATGGGGATCATATGCTGGAGGGCAGAAGGAAGCATGATTTGTAGAAATCCAGAGGTGTGAGAAGGTACCATGTCACATGTCAGATTTCACTGAGAGATGACATTTGACACACCACAGTGACTACTCAGCTGAGGAGTTACTCACAGCCTTAAAAAGCAAGGTGGGGGTGGAGGCTAGACTATAAGCTTGAAAGGGGATGCAGAGAGGAATGATGGGGCAAGTACTTGTTGTAGGAGATGGGAACGTGCTGAGTGCTGGATTTGTCTACTTGGGACATGGCACTGGAAGACATCCCTTCAAGGAGCCCTGCTGCCTGCCTTCATTGGTTCATTTATTTTTATTCCTCACACTTTGACCTTCCAAATGTATCTTCACACATCACCTGGATCCCTCAGGTTGATAGTGACCACACGTTCACATAAAGGAACCACTGGTCACTTCCTCAGGTAGACAGAAGGACCAACAGTCATAGCGTCACAGTGTGGCTCAGATGTAGGGTGCAGGCCTGGGCTGTGGGGCCTACGCTCAAATCTCTCTCTCTCCTTTACTAGATCTTTGAAAACTTGCATGTTACCTCACTCTACACAAAAGATAGCATGTAAAACAACATTTGTGGTGAGGTTTAAAAGAGAGCTGCTCCCACATAAATGAAGACAGAAGTTGCTCTCAAATCATAGAGGATGAAAGTTGAACTCACATCATGGAATCATGGAGACCAGAAGCTGGTCCCACATCATGAAGGATAGAAGTCAATTTTACATCATGAAGGTTGGGAGCTGATCTCACATCAGGAAGGACAGAAGCTGATCTCACATCATGGGGACAGAAGTAGATCTCATAACATGGGGGTAGGAATCTGCTCCCTCATCATGGAGGCCAGAAGTTTCTGCCACATCATGGAGGCTGGAAGTTGTTCCTACATCATGGTGGCTGGAAGCTGCTCTCACGTCATGGAGGATGTAAGTTGGTATCATATGATAGAGTCTGGAAGCTGCTTTCACATCATGGAAAACAGAAGCTGGTTCCACATCATGGTGGCCTGAAGTCGCTCCCACATTATGGAGGCTGGAAACTGCTCTCTGGCTCTATGTCTTGATCTAGGTGTTCGTTAAATGGCTATGTGCTCATTACAAAATCCATCAAAATATACACATATGGATACATGCATTTTACTCTAAGTAAACTATATTTATTAAAATATTTTAAAATATTTAAACATAATTATTTTAAAATCTAGAAATAATACAATTTTGAATAAAATCAAAAAGTACTATTTTATCCCTGCTCAGTTGTATTACCTTTTCATTATTCCCCACTTCCCAGAATCTTATCATTCATATAACAAGTTAAAAAATTTTAATAATCTCCAAATTTTTTTCTATGGCTAAGCATGGTACTGCATGTGTGTTATCCCAGTATTTGGGAGGCTGAGACAGGAATATCGGAGGTTTAAGGGCAACCTCAGTGAGCTCCTGTTTCAAATTAGAGAGAAAGAGAAAGAGAAAGAGAAAGAGAGAGAGAGAGAGAGAGAGAGAGAGAGAGAGAGAGAGAGAGAGAGAGAAGAGAGAGAGAGAGAGAGAGGAAGGAAGGATATGAATGGTGCAGGTGTATCTCTGTGGTAGAATGCCTATGGATACCAAAAAACAAATTACCTGTGGATTTGCACACAGACTGTCATGCTTAAAATCTCTGTCTCTAATAACCAGATTACTTGAGAATCATGTCTATGCTACTCCAGAGATTTGTTTTCTAGCCGTGAACATTGTGCAAGTGGACTTATAAAGTAGGTACTCTGACATGTTTGACTTCTTTCCCTCAGTAGTGTATTTTTGAGGTTCATCAAAATTTGCTTATTTGTTCTTTAGTTTTAGGGGGTCTTTTTTTTTATCTTTTTGGAACTGGGGGTTGAATCCAGGGTGTTGCACTTGGAAGGCAAGCACTTTGCAACTGAGCTACATCCCAGCCCTATTCTTTCTTTCTTTCTTTCTTTCTTTCTTTCTTTCTTTCTTTCTTTCTTTCTTTCTGGGGATTGAACTCAGGGCCATTTTACCTCTGAGCTACTCCCCAGCCCCATTTTATTTTTTATTTAGAATCAAGGTCTTGCTAAGTTGTTGAGGGCCTTGCTGATTTGATGAGGTTGACTTCGAACCTATGATTCTTCTGTCTGTACTGGGATTACAGGCATGTACTGCCATACCCAGCATTATTCTTTGGTTGGCAGACATTTGAGTTGTATCCAGTTTGGGGTATTATAACAAAAGCTGCTAGAAATGTTCTTGTACACATTTTTTGTGGATCTATGTTTTTATTTCTCTTGGGTAAATATTTAAGAGTGAACTTGCTGGTCACAGGGTATGTTTTAGTCTAAAAAGTTGCGTAACAAATTTTATTTAATTTAACATTGCCTTCAGCAATGTATGAGAGTTCCAGTTCTTCCACATTCTCACCACACTTGGTATGGTCCAATCTTTTTAATTTTAGGCCCACTGACGGTGTGTATTTATATCTCCTGCAATTTTAATTTTATTTTCCTGATGACTGATGTCATACTTTTCAAGTACTTGCTGACCATCTGTGTATCTTCTTTTGTGAAGTATTTGCTCAAGCTCTTTGCCCATTTTTCTGGTATATATTGCAACATAATCAAATAGCCCTGTAACTTACTAGCTTAAATAAATTAGTTCTTAATTTTGCTTGCAAATCCTCCATTTGATCAGGAGTCAATTAGGACAGTGGATTCCTGCTCTGCATGGCATTAGTACAGCTTAGTCACAGACCCGCCTGGTACCATTGGCTGGAAACTCCACTGAGGTTGTCAACCAGGGGCCTTGCCTCTGTGATGTGTGCATTTGTGTATCTGATCTCTGAGTTTTTCCAAAGCATGAATGGCTGGTTGTAAGAATATGTGGTATGCCGGGCCCGGTGGCGCACGCTTGTAATCCCCGTGCTTGGGAGGCCTCGAGACAGGAGGATCACGCAGGTTCGAAGCCAGCCTTGCTGGCTTAAGAGACCCTGTTTCCAAATAAAATATAAAATAGGTCTGGGGAGTATAGCCTGGAGGTAAAAGGGTTCCATCCCCCATACCACCAAAAAAAAAAAAAAAGAATATGTGTTATAAAAGAATAGAATGAAATGCCAGCAGTCTTTTAACATCTTAACTGGAAAGTGAGATAGTATCACTTCCATCATATTCTGTTGGTCAAAGCAGCACAGAGCTCAGCCAAATTCATTGGGAGAAAGGACATAGACGTTGCTTTTTTTCTGAAGGTAAGAGATTGTATTTAATCTGCTGTTGTCTACCCTATGATTGAACAGAGTGGTTGGAATTAATGACTTGCATTCATCTCCTGTGAGAAATGAACTCATTCCTTTCTAAGGCAAGAGTTTCATTACTTGCTTTCTACAGTTCCCACACCAAGAATGCTTGAAGCTCTTAAGGGAAAGCCAGTTAAGTTTGGATCTCATCTAACAACTTCCCTTATTTCCACGGTACTGTCAGCCTCATTTCTGTCTTCTTCTAATGGTCCCCAGTGGTTATAAACAATTGTTTTTGATATTTTGTCCATAGTTTGTCATTGTTTTGGAAATATTTGTCTAAAGAAAAATACTCCAACATTCTTGGAAACAGAAGTCCTCCTATCCCTGTGTATACCATATAAAATACATCATTAAAATATTTATTTATTTATTTATTTATTTATTTATTTATTTATTTATTTACATAGAGGTACTGGGGATTGAGCCCAGGGGCATTCTACATCTGATCTATACCCCCAGCTCTGTTTTTTATTCTTTATTTTGAAACAAGGTCTCACTAAGTTGTGGAGAGCTTCAGTAAGTAGCTGAGTCTGGCTAGAAAATATCCTTCTGTCTCACCCTCCCTAGTTATTGGGATTATAGGCATATGCCACCATGCCTGGCATTATTAAAATATTTAATATGTAAAATGTGAACATAAGTTAAAAGCAAAAAAGCATTCACATAGGAAATTATATATGGTCTAAAAACTATTATTTGGCGTTGTATAGCGATGATTTAAAGAATCCTTTGAGCCTTTGAGGCTTATAATTCTAAGAACCTTAGAATTTAATATATCCTTTTAATTCTATGTTGGTAAATGCAAAGAAAACACAATCATTTATAATTTATATGGCCAGTATGAAATCATTAAATACAGAACACAAATTCTGTCAAGCCCTAAAATTCTATTTTCAGATGGAGCTTACAGGCCCTCTCTTCTCAAACAGGGTTTACAAGGCCAAGAAGCACCTGAATAAGGGCTTGGAACTAATCACAGAGTAAACATGGCTCATTTTCTCAGGATATCAATTTTGCTTATGCAATTTTGGGGAAGATCACATTCACTTTATATTAAACTTGGATGCATTATGGTATGGAATATAAATGTCACATGAACATTTATAAATAAAGATGAGAATTAATGAAACATTGTCCTTGGAGAGAAACTCTAGGGCAGCTTTCCATCTAGATGCTGGGGGATGAATCTTTTTTCCGGTATGCTGATAGAAAAGTTTGAGAAGAGATATAAATTCTCTAGGTGCTTGGCAAGAAGTCTGAAATTCTGGTCTTTGTGTAAGGTCTGCAGCTTCTCTGGATCTATGCCACAACATGTGCTCTATTTACCCTGACACGTGCTGTTTTTATTTAGTTTTAGGAAAAGTCCCAGGAAGGGGGCTACCACTCAAGTGGTAGAGTGTTTGCCTAGCACGTTTGAGGTCCTGGGTTCAATTCCTGGCACAGGAAGATGACTTTAAAAAAAAAAAAGTCTTAGAAAGAGACAAAATAAATGTTAGTATGCTTTTCTGGTCATCTTGAAAGGCATTTTTAATCATTAGTACAAAGAGGCCATGAAAAAGCAAAGGAGGCATTAAAAAGGTTTTTGGTAAAATATATAAAAAATTACTGGGGAGTAGTAAATAGGGTAGATAGAAAAAAGGGGGAAAGCAGCTATAAGAGGTTGAAGCAATTGACTCAAAAGATTTATTTACAAGCAGGACTCTCGGTTAGAGCAGAGTGCAGAGTTTATCAAATCTTCTTTCCAAAAAGACAGGCATATGACTAGAAAAGCTGTTAAAAATAACTGTTGCAGAGCTCTGAAAATCAACCACAGGCAAATAAGTTGAGAAATGTTTAGTTACATAAGAACTCTGGAGAAAAGTGGGGTCTGCAGAGATCTACAGCCTTTTATCCTGAGATTGCCCCTCCACCACCACTGAACCCTCAAAGCACTTGGTCAGCGCACTGGTTTTACCAGGGCAGAGCTGACCATGAAAATTAGCAGCTTATTAGCTGGACAGGTCTGGCTAGATTTGGACTCAAGAAGCAAAATCCATTCCTGGCAACATTATCAGTAAAAGCACCAGATGTGGTGAGGAGGGGCGGAACTCATAGTTTTAACCTGAGTTTTTAGTACTAGTTAAAGCATGTGACAGACCAGTCAAAAACCTAACAGGGAGTTCCTGGAAACAAGAGAGTCATATAAGGGCTAGATAAGGGCTCTATTTTCTCTGGCTGAATCTGAAACTTGCTTACTGCAGACCCATGTCAAGTAAAGGCTGAGGCAGACTTGAAAACTGCCTAAATTTTGAATCCCACTCCCACTACCCCAATGAACACACACACACACACACACACACACACACACACACACACACGATGGAAGCTTACTGAAGGAGCTCATCAGTCACCTACTTGCCAATGAGCTATGAAAGCACAGGGCAGCACATAGGAGGCTAGGCAAACACTTAATAAATAAAATAAATAAGATAAAAAAGAGGTAAGTTGCTGAGGCTGGCCTCAACTTGCAATCTTCCTTGTCTCAGCTTCCCAAGTACCTGGATTACAGATATGAGCCACCACATCAGGCAAGTGAAAAAGAAAAAGAAAACTAAGCAGAGACATCAGTAGCTACACATCTCAGAGAAGCAGATTCTGGAAACTAAGTCTAGGTAAATTACTGAAAATGATAACTATCTCCTGAAAAATGACATAATCCAGATTTGTTATAATATATGGTCTGAAATGTCCAGTTTCCACTGAAATATCATGAGATATTCAAAGACAGAGGAAATTCTGACCCCTGCTCAAGGGGAAAAGTCTATAAAAAATTACTCTAAGTGGAAATATATATACCATATATATACATACATATATATATATATATATATATATATATATATTCACAAAAGACTTAAAAGAAGTCTTTTGTGAATATATATTTTAATTTTAAAAATTAAAGAAGTTGATTTTGGTAGCATATGCCTGTAATCCTAGTGTTTGAGAAGCTGAGATGGGAGAATTGTAGGTTCAAGGCCAGCCTCAGCAACTTAGCAAGGCCCTCAGCAACTTAGTGAACCCTGTTTCAAATGAAAAATAAAATAGGCTGGATTCCCAGCTCAGAGGTAGAATGCCAGGGAATTCAAGCCCTAGTACCAATCAACAAAACAAAACAAAACAAAGATGAAGATAATGATACTTAAAAAGGAAACAATGGAAATTCTAGAATTTAAAGGCATTAAAACTCAAAAATTTAGACTCTTTAAATAAACTTAATTTTAACAAAAAATTTAAAGATTAATATGTTTTGAATTAAATTAAAATATTTGAGGTACCAGGCATGATGGTGCACACTTGTAATTCCAGTACATGGGAAGCTAAGACAGGAGGATTGTGGGTTTGCAGACAGCCTCAGCTGCTTAGTGAGGCTCTATGTAACTTAGTGACATTTTGTTTCAAAGTAAAAAATAAAAAACAGTTTTGGGGTATAGCCCAAACTTAGAATGCCCCTGGGTTCCATATCTAGTAACACACACACACACACACACACACACACACACACACACACAGAGAGAGAGAGATATGAGGCTTAAATTTTCACAAATTTGATGAAAAATGTTAATCTACATATCCACAAAGCTCAAAAAACTTGAAATAGGTAAATATAAAAATACCTGCTTATACCCATCATATTAAAATTACTGAAAACAAATACAGATAAAAAACCTTAAGAACAACAAGATAAAACAACTTAGTACTAACTGCAGGACAATGATACAATCAATGCCTGAATTTTTTATCTGGACCAACAGAGGTAAGAAGATTGTGGAATGATACTTTTAAAGTGTTTTAGCCGGGCGTGGTGGTGCACGCTTGTAATCCCCGTGCTTGGGAGGCGGAGACAGGAGGATCGTGCAGGTTCGAAGCCAGCCTCAGCTACTTAGTGAGGCTCTCAGCAACTTAGTGAGACCCTCTTTCCAAATAAAGTATAAAATAGGTCTGGGAGTATAACCTGGAGGTAGAAAGCCTCTGGGTTCCACCCCCAGTACCACCAAAAAAAAAAAAAAGTGTTTTATATCCAGCCAATCTACCCTTCAAAAATTAAGATGAAATAAAGACACTCCGAGATAAACAAAGACTGGGAGAAATTATTGCCAGCAGACCTACTTTCTAAAAAATTCTGTGAGAAATGAAATGAAATTACATTATAAAGCAAATCCCTAGGGAAAGAGGAAACTCTAGAAATGGTAACTAGTGGGTAAATATCAAAGACTATGTAGGTGTTTATTTAATTTTTTAATTTAAAAAATCAGATTGTGTAAAGCCATAATTATGACTTTGTATTGTTGGGTTTATAACATTATGTAGCTATACCTGACAGCAATAGCACAATAGATAAGAGAAAAATTTAAGATATATAAGAGAATAGATTTTAGCTGAACACCTAATATTGGGTCAATATTAACATGAATTATATTGATACATTAAAATATACATTTTAATCCTCAAAGAAAACATTAAAAATAACCTCAAAAGTCAATAAAATAGCCAGGCATGGTGGTGCACGTTTGTAATTCCTGTGCTTGGGAGGTGGAGACAGGAGGATCGCGCAGGTTCGAAGTCAGCCTTGCTGGCTTAAGAGACCCTGTTTCCAAATAAAAATATAAAATAGGTCTGGGAGTGTAACCTGGAGGTAGAAGGATTTCCAGGAACCCCAGTACCACCAAAAAAAAAGTAAATAAAATATTAAAAATGATCTACCCCCTCAATTGCAGTAGTAAAGGAGAAATGGGGAACAAAGACAAAAGCCATGTTAAAAACAAACAGCAAAAGAACAGACATAAATACAATTATATCCGTAACCATGTAAAACAGTCCATTAAATTGATTAAACACACTAATAAAAACATAGATTGTCAGATGAGATATAAAGAAGCTCCAACTGTGTGCTGAACAGCAGACACACTTTAGATTCAGAAATACAACTTAGAAGTTGGAAAAGATATATTGTGCAAACAATAATCCTAAAAGAGCTAGAGTAGATATGTTAATATACAAAATAGCTTTAGAAATTAAATATTACTAAAGAGCGACACATACTAATTATAAAAGGATCGATGCATCAGGAAGATAGAATGATTTTGAATGCACTTAATGATAGGGTTCTAAAATGCACAAAGTAAAAACTGAGAGCATTGAAAGGCAATATGGGTTATACAATATTAATACTTCAAATTTCAAAACCTTGCTATGGATAGAACAAGTAGACAGAAAATCAGTAAAGACATAAAATAAAAGGTTTTTTTTTTTTTTTTTTTTTTTGGTGGTACTAGGGGTGGAACCCAGAGGCTTTCTACCTCCGGGCTATACTCCCAGACCTTTTTTATATTTTATTTGGAAACAGGGTCTTACTAAGTTGCTGAGAGCCTCACTAAGTAGCTGAGGCTGGCTTCGAACCTGTGTGATCCTCCTGTCTCAGCCTCCCAAGCACGGGGATTACAAGCATACGCCACCACGCCTGGCTTAACATAAAAGATTTAAAACCCACTATTAATCACCATCTTTTAACTGACATTTATAAAATATTTTATCCTATAATAACAAGTATACATGGAACATCCTACAGGATAGAGCATATGATAGAACATGAAACATGTTTTCCTAAATGTGGAAGGATAGAAGTTATTCAAAATATGTTCTTCAATCAGAATAGAATTAAATTATAAGTTAATAATAAAAAATTAAAAAATCCCAACAATGTTTGGAAACTAGATGGCACATTTCGAAATATCCTAAGGTCAAAGAAGGAAATCATGGGAAAAGTTAGAAAATGTGTTGTGAAAAAAAAGACAACATATAAAAATTTATGGGATGCAGCTAATGTGGTGCTTAGAGGGAACATTATAGCTTTAAATATCTATTTTAAAAGTTTCATTTACTGTTTAGAAAAGTTATTTTTTTAAAATTAGAATAAATCCTTGACTTTGTTTAGTGTTTGTATCTCTTTGCCAATGGCTTTTTAAACTTTAAATGCATGTAAATGCATTTAATGTATACACGTGTCTATAAATGCATAGAACATATTGCAAAGTGCTTATACAGCAGAAGTCTGTAGACAATCATTACCGTGTATGGAAATCCTGTCTACTTGTGAAGCACTGGACTAAGCATTTTATATTTGTGATCTTACTAAATATTCACAATAATCTTCTTCCGTATTACTAAGAAAAATAAAGTTTATGACTTGCCTACATCAAAATGTTAGATAGACAACAGAGCTGGCTTTAAGAGCTCTCTTGGGAAGCAAAGCTTGAGCTCTTAACTTCTAACTACCTCCTTTTCCAGTCTCTCTAATTTGGCCTTAATTTTCAACACTCTACCTAACCCCTCTCAAAGAAGAAAGTTTACACAGTCTCTTCAGCCATGAAGGCTAAAAGATCACTATGTATATCGTCTCTTTAATCTCTGGCATAGTTTTGAAAATCCCTGTGGTTTCTTGCTTTGCCAATTTCCCATTCCCCAGCATGCACAGCCATGGAACACCTTTGGACGACTTTGGGTTAGTATACAAACGAACCGTTTGCTTGTCCCACAGAGCACGTACTATATCATGTATCTCTGCCTTTAGGCCTTCTATTCAGATTTTTCTGTATCTTTTTTAGGTATCTAAGTCAGTAGGTTTAACTTTAATATGAACTTCTAGCAGTCAGGTACTAACTGAAATACACGTTTATTTTTTTAATTTGGCAAACAGTAGAACTACGCTGCTCTGATCTTTGAGGAAAACTGGATGTAAGTAATAACAACTAATATTGGTCAGGCACAAATGTGGGATGAAAAAACATCCTGATAGTGTTATTTGGGCAAAACAATGAAATCAGAGCCTCTTGTAGATTTTCCTGGAAGTCAAAAACTCATATAGGTGACAATGTCCAGATAGCTAATATATATATAATTTTTTAAATAGAGATAATAAATTGCCGTTTGAGCTGGGCATGGTGGCACATGCTTATAATACCAGTAAATTCTGTAAAAGGAGGATTCGGATTCACAGCAGCCTAAGCTACTTAGTGGGGCCCTCTGCAATTTACTGAGACCCAGTTTCAAAATAACGAGTAAAAAATTGGGCTGAGGGTGTAGCTTGGAGGTAGAATGTCTCTGGGTTCCATCCCTAGCACCACATACACACACACACACACACATACACACACACACACACACACACACACAATTGCCATTTTATAAGAATAATAAGAATAATAGACAGCCGGGCGTGGTGGCCACGCTTGTAATCCCAGCATTCGGGAGGCTGAGACCTGGAGGATCGCGGTTTGCGGACAGCCTCAGCTACTTAGTGAGGCCCTCTGCAACTCAGTGAGACCCTCAAAATAAAGAATAAAAAATAGGGCAGGGGGTGTAGCTCGGAGGTCAAATGCCCCTAGGTTCCATCTCCAGACCCGCAGAAAAAAAGAATAATAAGAATAATAACTCAGGTGTCTGAAACAATTAATTTTATTTATTTTCTTTTTCTTTCTTTCTTTCTTTCTTTTTTTTTTTTTTTTTTTTTTTTTTTGCGATATTGGGGATGGAACCCATGGGCCTTACCTCCAAGCTACATTCCCAGCCCTATTTTTGAGTCTTTATTTTGAAACGGGTTCTCACTGAGTTGCAAAGAACCTCACTAAGTAGCTGGGGCTGTCCTCTAACCATGATCCTCCTGTCTCAGTCTCCCAAATGGCAGATTTACAAGTGTGTGCCACCACACCTGGCCCTTATTTTCTTTTTAATAAGTGAAAATAAAGACTGCAGCAAAACTAACTGCATGTTGCTTCTCCAGGCTATTCTTTGGCTAGAAAAATTGAATTTGAAAAGATTTTGAATGTCTTTTCTCCAGTTCTCTTATCTTCCAGATACAATAGAGACCCAAAGATGTAAAGTCTTCAAAAGCAGGAGCTGCCTATTTTATTTGCCCTTGAACTCCCCATACCTCACCTCATAATGTGCTGGCACCTGAAAGCTGCCTCAGGAAGCAGGTGGAGGTGAGTGGTCCCAGAGCATCTGGTTGAGACCTAGAATAAGACCCCAAGCATTTGGGAGGCTGAGACAGGAGGATCACGGTTCACAGACAGCCTCAGCTACTTAGTGAGGCCCTTTGCAATTCAGTGAGACCCTGTTTCAAAATAAAGAATAGAAAATAGGGGCTGCGGGTGTCTCTTGGAAGTAGAATGCCCCTGGATTCCATTCCCAGTGCCGCAAAAAGAAAGAAAGAAGAAAGAAAGGAGGGAAGAAAGAAAGGAAGAAAGAAATAAAGAAAGAAAGAACGGAAGGAAGGAAGGAAGAAAAGAAAGCCTCAGAGTTCTCAGGCTGGCTTGAGACTTCCCCATCACAGATGAACACATTTATTAAGGAGACATTTGTTATTATTATTATTATAATTATTATTGGCGAATGCATTTATTATGCATCGTCGTTATTTGTTATGGATGCGTACTTTTGTTATTAAAAATTCTTTCTAGGACTCAGCAATGCCTTTAGCCGCTGTTGTTAATGAAGTCCTTGACCACACTGAGTAGAGATCCTGGTTTTTTTCCACTTGGTTGTTCATTTGGGGTTGTAAATTCCCCAGAGACAAGACAGGAACCACAGCCAGTACCTAATTGAGACACAATGGGTCTCCTTTCTCCTTTATCTCCTGTGCTGTTGACCTAAAACAAAGGTTTCTGAATAGCTCTTCTGTCCAACCACCTGATTTTTCTTTTTAATTACCTTTGAAAATAGCCACTTTCTAAGGGTGACTGTTCCCAAAATAGACACACAAGAGGAGGCAGTGGTGCAGGTCATACCACGCCCTGGCTGCTATCTCTTGAGTTCTCTTCTTACTCCTGATTGCTCTCTCTTCCTGAGACTGAGCTTGCTATTCTTGGCTACCCCCAAGGCTGGGCTGCTTTGCATTTCTATGGCTTATCTGCACCTGCCTGTATTCGGTTCTTCCCCTTTCTCACCTGTGAGTATCTTTCTCCACCTTTGCTGATCTTCTTTCTTTGACACAATTGACCCCCAAAGGTCTCTCAGGTTATTCAAGGGCTAAGTCAAAACACCAGGGGAGTCTTTGGCTATTTGGGCCAAATCCTCCATTATAAGGGGTGAAAGGAAAGACTGCAGCCTGGGAGGAAGCAGTTCCCTGGTTCTCTTATCAAGCCCAGCTTGAATGCTGGGCAGACCTGGTTCCATGGCCGCCCCATGGACTGGGGTGCCTGTGATTATCATGCCCTGCCCATGTCCATGCCAATATCCTTGGTTGGTTTTGACTGGGACATCCTTGAAAGGCCATTAGGTCCTTTAAAAAGAAAGATTATTACCTGGAGAGAGAGCACAGTAGC